>NC_134369.1:2472500-3090625 GCF_035582795.1 Mycteria americana | reverse complement strand
ATTCTCATTCAACTTTTACAGTTGCAAACTACAAAGCACAGCAACCACAGCCTCTTTTCCATCAAAATTTATCTTGAACCAAAGTTATAGTGTGCTCCAATAAAACTGTAAGCGTGAATGCATTAGGGCAAGTGAATGCTCTTCACAAGATCCAGGGCTTGAACCAAATTAAGGTGGTGTAAAGTTTCCCCTCGATTAAGATGAAAACTAAATCAGAACCTTACTGAAGTTCTATAATTGCACCACATTTCTTTGTACTTTAGAAAAAAAAAATACTAATGTAGTATCTTCACAGAAAATACACTTCATAAGTTACATGGTTTTAAATAGTCATATTTTGCTTTTCAGGATGTTCTGTAGTCAAGTGCTAGATTTCTAATTGAGATTGTGGCAGGAATGCAGGTCTCGTTTGGGGTTTTTTTTCGGATCGCAAGACATCTTTTCTTGACAGTGAAAAAGTAGCACAGGCAGCAAAACTACAGTGGAAGTTTTTTTTCCAATTCCAGTAGGAACTGGATTCCAGTCATCAAAATGCATCACATGCATGTTTACAGACATGAAATATTACCATGAAAGGCCGGAGGTAGCACTTTACAACTAGAGGCTATTTACAGACTCTGTTATGCTGAAGCTTCAAAAATTGCGGCTTTTTAAAAACTGCATATACAGCAGTCTTACTATAAGTCAGGTTCTTTCATTCCTGCAGCAAACGTCCT
Organism: Mycteria americana; assembly: GCF_035582795.1. Lineage (NCBI taxonomy): Eukaryota > Metazoa > Chordata > Aves > Ciconiiformes > Ciconiidae > Mycteria > Mycteria americana. Next base: position 3,089,909 of record NC_134369.1, on the reverse strand, counting down.
TTCATTCCGTCCTTTTGCCACAGACACGACACTTGTCTTACATCAAAAATCTGCAGGTCCTCAGTCACATTATTCTGTAAACCTGATAAAACCTGTTTATGCATCGTCTAAAAAAAAAAAAAAAAACAAAAAAAACCCCCACTCATCTACAATTTCCACTAAAACCTGCGGTTTTTTGCCCTATTTTTAAAGGGCATATTTATTTCACATCAGCTCCAGAATCAGAAAGTCTGCACCTGCGGCGTCACAGCACGGTGTCAATCCACGTCCAGCTGAAAAGCATGACTAAGTAGTTCAAGTACGGTGCTTTCAGACCCAAACCAGGATCTTTATCTGCTGCACTGACATTTGGTTGGGATCTCTGCCATATAGTCTACTGTACAATACAGAGAACAGAAACTCTCTTGGGTTGTTTTAATCATCATTAGAGGCAATTTTATAAGAATGATAGTAAGCAAAGTGAATCATTTATCAGCTCCCTCCCCTCCGAGTTTAACTGACCCCACTAAGGGTGTTAACATGGGCACCTAATTATATTCAAATTCCATTTGATAACATACGTGACTGACCTGAATAAGTACATATGCTTACAAGAGGGAAGTGAGCAGAAAGTAAAGCTAAGCAGGAAGACGTATCTTAGTAGCAGGTAACTCATACAGAATCAAAAGCAAGATAAACCCATGCAGCTAGACTGGCGGTATCACCGCCTACTTCCACGGCACTGTCTTCATAATGTCATCGTAACAAAAAGTTAATGGAGTCACTGAAGCAGGTCACAGCTGAGACGCGCTCGGAGGGCTGTGAAGCACCAAGCCATGGATGGGGTTAACGACTCTCTGGGCAAGGCAGCTGAGCGGAGACAAGAGCTGGTTGCCACCGTCGGGGTCCGTAATGCAGAGCGTGACCAGCAGCTGTGTGTTTATATGGGTATTTGCTCTGCTTCGGAAGAAGCAAAGCTCCTTACAGTCACCCCATCGTCTCACTTACTGTCTCGCAGACAGAGGTTTCTTTCAAATGATGCAAGTGGTTACAGTGGCTTACTATTTGCCACACCAGGCAATGCCAGATGCTCTGCCACCGATTTAGTGAAGAAGGGAAGGAGTTTAATTGACACTTGGCTAGTTGCTATGGATGGTAACTAAGTGACAGCTCAGTGAAGCAGAAACTTGAATGAATGAAGTAGCTGTGATGCAGAGAGTGGGGGGGGGAGCAGGCAGGAGATGGGGCACCCCCCGATTCCTGGCCCAGCATGGGCCACTGGGCGAGGAATGAAAGACTGTGACTGGTGAGGCACCCTTAGGAGGGTATTTCTTTCTCCTAGCACAGTGATTTTCTGATATTTACAGTCGGAAATGTTCCCTCTGGATACAGGCAGTTTTTAAGTTGGCTTTCAGAAGTCAATTCAGAAATTACACATTTGACACATCTGGTTAGTTCGGCTTTCCGGAATCTTGTTCCCCAAAGAAATTTAGTTTAAATGATGGCAAATAAGACTACTTTGCGTAAACAGTGAAACCTGACAGATGTCCGGTTACAGGTTTCAGCGTGACAGAGTTTCATAATGTTTTCAGACTCTGGATCAGATATAAGTAGCAGCACTGACTCACCAACATCTCTCTTTTCAGCCTCATAAACGCAGTTGTCAATATATCAATTACTTACATTCAAGTATTTAGATTTTTTTGATTGTGATTAATGCAGTGTTTTGTTCCTTTCGGGAAATTGGAAATTATATATACGCTTCACCTGTCACTAACCTTTCACAATTGATTTTTCCTGCTCTTGAAATGTATCACAGGTAGAGTTTATATTAAATTACAGCAAGATCTTTGTAGCCTGTTAGCAAATACAATTTTAGAGCTTTACAGGTTAGTCCCTGAAAGGCAAGCACCAAAACTATTATTACATTACCGCTGTTTGGAACAAACTGCTCCACACAATAAGAAACAATAAAAAAAGACAGAAATTGAAGTTGTCCCCTCTTAAGTCCAGCCAATGAACTTTGACAAACTTTCTACACGGGAGTGAGGAGAGCATCTCTCAGTTCATTTACGTTTCGCTCTCAATCGGGGCCGCTGCACTTCCTTCTGCACATGCTTAACTTTTAAACCAGGCGAGACATAAAGCTTTAAAATGCTCTGCCTAACTGGAGAGAGGAGGAAGCTGCTTGGGCTGCCCAGGTGTAGCTGCATTTCACGACAAAACAGTCAGCACTCCCCACCGCCTTTTTCTCCCCCTTCTCTTCCAGACAATTTCACTTTCCCAATGAAAGTACATTTCGTTATTCTTTCCTTCAGGGCTGATGTTTCACCCTTCCATTGTCTCTGCTACTCAGCAGCGCTCGCTAAATGACGGTCTTTCAAGAAAGCTTGAAAGAGCAATGAGTTCAGGTATGGCACTATACATTAAAGGAGATAGCTCTATCCCAGGACAAAATGCGACTTCAGTCTTGACTTTGCTCAGTCCCAGCCAAGCAGCAAAAACGCAGATGGACAGACAGGATACTCTGAGGTACGTCTACCCTACGTGTTCCCATCTTCAGGTGGAACTAGAAGGAAGAGGTGACGCAACCCTGCGAATGAGACTGTAACCATAAGACTCTCCAGAAATTGCCTTCCACTTAAATCACAGACTTACAAAATCATAAATTATTTCTTGTACCGCTAAGGACTGTATTATTGTAAGAGTGAAGAAACACCATTCCAGCAGTCCCAGCCGTTATGCAACAGGATGCACAATCAGCAGAGACTCGTGAGAAATTAATGCAAGTGGTTTTAGGAGGAACGGTTGGGATGACTTCCTTAATGAAAAGACCACCTGAAAAGCTCTTCCATGTGTCATAATATTAAAATTATAAGACATTATCATTTTTAATAAGCATAAGTTTCCAGACAAATATCATATCAACAATTCACCCAATAGCTGCAATACCAAGAAAGAGGTGATAATCCAAGAGCAAGGCAATCTCTAAACCGTTCCATTACAGTCATAACCTTTGGAGACAGAAACCTTGTTAATTTGATATGAAAATCTAACGGTGCTTACTGTGGGGCAATGAAAAGGCAACATAGTTCAACTTCAACGTATTTCTATCGTGTCCTCTCAAAAGAAAAGCTCTCCCTAATAAAACAAAGAGGTAAAGGCTTTTTGGAGTCTAAAGCCACTCTCAAGTTTGTCACTGCGTACCATCAAGTACGCAGTAGTCATCCACAAGGACATCAGAAAGTTAAATTTAGGTTGTTAAGTGCAAAGACCCTGCTCTCATGTATGCCTGTGCATACCCGTGCAGCACACAGCACCATGAGGTTCCATCCCTGATAAACAGTGACACAAAACCCTGCAGCATGCTCTGCAGACTCCGAGGGGAAAAAAAAAATTTAAAAAAAAAAAAAAATCTATATGCATTCGTTGCTTTCGTATATGAGCAGCATGTAGCTTTTAAAACTCTCTTCAGTGGTACAGATGGAGTTCGGTTTGGAAAAGCAAGAAGCAATCTGCGTTCCAAATTTCTTTTCCATAGGTGTAGCAGAAAAATGTACTGATCAAACACTATTGGGTTTTTTTACACAATTTCAGAGAGCTTGTACATGAAGGTATGTTTATTTATTCAATAAATACAAGAATATATCTAGAACTCAATTTCCTTTGGAAATACATTCTTTTGTGATACCTTAGCAAAATGTGACAATTTGACAAGTATTGTTCTGAGCTCAAATCACAACATAGACTTTAGATATTTTCAATTAGAGAAGACATTAAGAATTCAATAAATACAACAAAATGGTTTTTTTCTGAACCAATTGGAAAATTCTATACAGTTACAATAACTATATAATCTAAAATAGAAATGCTGAATAATCACGAATTCTGTATTTTACCTTCCAAAATCAAAGGGCAAAGTATCATCCCACACCTTGTAGTTGGATTGATTACAGTTGATTTTTGACTTTGAGGCTACAACACTGTAAAATAAAACTAGCGGAAGCTTCTTAGTTCACCTCATTATAAAATAAAACCAAGTGCTTGATTAATATACTATTAATATCACTAATACACTCTCTTTTTCTAAGAGCGCTCCTGACTACATATAATATGGATGACATGAAACACGACCTCAAGAAGATACATATGTTTACATTATGGAGCCACACATTTACATTTACACTCCAAAACTTTATTAAAAAGGAATCAGTTTTGAAGTTGAGATGTATTACATCTAATTAGAAATATGTCAGAAGCAAATTACTATTTTGAGAAGTTTATAGTTGTGTAATATTTTGTACATGTAAGATAATAATGTTTGTGTTGAAAATATATCAGAACTGAAAGGTTTTATTTGATAAAATAAAATTAATTGATAAAATTAATTTTATCAATTTGAAGCTTTATTTCAGGTATAACATTTTCAAGCTTCAGTAAAACTCACTGAAATAAGATTAATAAGATAGACATAAAGAAAAGGAGTAAAATTTAGTATTTTTTCTTTAAATAATACTCAGTAAAGATTAATATTAAGCGCAGAAATAACCCACATTCTCTACCGGGACAATAAAATGCTGGCAATTTTCCTAAATTACTTTATAGTAATGTTATGAAGAATATAAGTAAAAAAAAAAAATCATACTCAGCATTTTCATACATGCTTCTTTCCTGGACAGAAAATAATTCTTAACAGTTTTAATTACATAATGTAATGCAGGCTTAATATTACGCATTTTGAAAAGAACTAACTTTGTATATTAATATATCTGATGTCCAGTAGATGGCAAAATATCCGCAACCATCACCTTTAATCTTCTTGAAACTTGCTTAATTTAAATCCCAAAGTATATATTTTTTTCTTTTTCTTTCTAGTCTCCACTTTCTGTTTCATCGGTTAGCAGGATTAGCTTTACCTTTTGGATGTTTTCTGTATGTTATCTGCTTGAAAGACAATTTCATCTTCATCAGTTCTTGATACAACAAAGAACAATAATGTTACTATCCTTTAAATAGTCCTTTGAAGACAGTTTCTTCACCACTGAAATTTTTTTCTCCAAAAGCATGCTGCTGCTACTGTTCCCAAATTTGCCAGCACATGTTAGCATACTGTGTACAAAAATCTCTTAGCAACAATATCTTAGTGTCTAACATTTTCCTTCTTCCAACTATGATTCATGGAGCCATCTGTAGTCAGATATTGACATGCAGTATCTTAAAATAGACACCTTACATTTGCTCAACAACTAGTTTTAGCATCTGAAAATATAAATTATGGGAAAGGGCCAATATTTCTTTGAGACTCTTCATCATTCCCTTGATCATTTTAGCACCGTTTAAACAAAGGCTTGCCACGATCACTTCGCCTTAGTATCAAGGTCAATGTATTCATGCCTTCCCGAGCGCAACAGTAGGCAGCTCGGCTGTGCTGGGTGCAGTCCCTTACGTAAGCCCTCCAAGCAATCTCGACGGCTTCCCTGGCAAGGACCACCTCACGCTGCTACCCTGGCTATTTTTTAATAGTAACCAAAGACTAGGTTTTTAAACTCCGAGTATTGCTACGTGTAGCGCTAAGATCTACGCATTTTTCACACCCTTGGAGCCTGAGCCTCATGGAAAGTGCCCTGCAATGGGTGGGACAAGGTCAATGTCTCAGCTGGGCAATGACAAAAAGACTTCTGCAGCAGCGGCTACTGTAGGGAATGCAACAACGTCCCGCACTCTGTTCAGGGAATGGAAAAAAAAAAGTTACAACCGTAGCCTCCCAAGCACTGTTCTTGCCTCCCAAAACTCTTAAGAAGTTTCACTCAGAAGAGAAAGCAGCTTGTTTTCAGCTACAGCAAATTATCTAGTAGTAGCTAAAGACTTTGAGTAACACAATTTATTTGTTGCAATACAGTGTGCAATTTTGTACGACTTAAAAGAATAGCACGGTACTAAAATCAGGAAATGTTAATTAAAAAATAACCATATTCAGTAGAATAGATTACATAGAAAGACTCGGTAGCATGCCTTTGAACAATCTTAAGTGTGAGGAACACACTTCCACCCCAGTGAAATCAAATGAAATTTTACCCACTTCAAAGGAACTAGGATTTTCCCCTAAATATTTTTGAGCAATTAATATTTTAAAAATAAGCAAACACATAACAACGTGCATCCAAACACATGATATGTATTTAGCTGGGTATTATCAAAAAAGTACACTGCAAGCCTAACAGTGCTGGCACATTTTCATTGCTAAAATGCTGGTTTTGCTTGCAAGAGATTTTACAGCCCCTATGGCTCTTCTGAAATACACTCAGTAGCCATGAAACAGTGCCAGAGCTGACTAGCCTAGTGAATTCACGTCAAAATTAAGAGAAGGCTATCACACTGAATGACCTCTTTTTAGTCTCTTTATGTCCTGCAGTGCTGTCTTAGCAGGACTCTATACTGGAACGACACCTAAAATGCCTTTAGGCAGCCTTGTTCATTTTCCAGTAACCTTACTATGATTTAAAAAATAGAACCTGTATTTTATTTTACAGCGTCCTTTCATGAACATACACAACTGTGTTCTTAAAACTTAACTACTCTTATTCATGCATAAGCCATGACTGAATATCTTCAGATTAAACTAAGCCTGCATGGACACCAAGATAAAAAATGTAAGTCCTTTCCTCACAACATGCAAGCAAATCACTTCTAAATCATCTCACTCTCTCGGCTTTGAAATGCAAACTTAACTCCTATGACAAAAGGATCCGTTGTTATGCAAGAACCAGCTTGCCGGAACGTAGTGAACTGAATACACGCAGCAAGTCGATTAAAGTTACCACAAAACATATCAGAAAGCAAAAAAGGAACATGCAGGCAAATTCATCCCAGGCACAACTTCGCCGCTTCACAGCATTCTTTTGTTTCCTCCTGTTTCTTTAGATGAGAAATAACTAAGATTTTTAGGTTACCCTACTTTGTACAGATTGTATTAAGCCTCCTCCACGGTCACTGCATGTATCAGGAAATTTAATGTTTATATCTATTTTAAAAGTAGAGGAAAAAAATTACATCTTCTTTCTGCTTCTCTGCTAAAATGCCACCTAGCAAGTCATTCTCAAGTAAGATGCATTTTTCTACACTTGTGTTTTAATAATTAATATGGAAAAGAAAAAGCAAACAGCGTGATACACACACACTTACAATTACAGACTCATTGCACAGGAAAATCTAGCTCAAGCTGGAAAGAGCCATCAAAAGCCAGTTCTTACATAATCCTTATTACTGCTACATGGGCGAGCAGCAATTTCAAAGGAGTATTTACCAAAAGCAGATAAAGCCAGGTTGCGGCATCAGATGAATCAGATAAGACACAGGCAGTAATAAAATTGACTTAATTTTCTTCCTCCCCTCCAATAATATGCTAAATCAAAAAGCCATGAAATGCAATCTTCTTCAGCTGAACTCTTTTAGAAAAAGATTCCGAAAGTCTGCTATTAGCTAGATTTTGCTTTCCTTGAAATTACAGTAAATGTCAGGTTATACAGAAAATTCAGCTCAAGTGTGTATAGGTCTGTGCTGCTGTAGGGAAAAACTTTCACCTCTGAAGGCAGTCCTACCTCATGGAAAAGCCAAAATGTGATATATTAGCAGCTTCTTCCCCAAACACTTTCAGAAAAATGTCTTCCTACTCACAGCAGGCAGTAGATACTGCCTACTATTTCACAGGAAAAACTGTTTATGGGATTCAATTCTGCAAACACTTAATAATACAGTGTTGCTTAAACTGCTAAGCCAAATGGCTGAAAATGCTTTTTGAAAGCCCTTAGGATAAAATATGTCGGGTTAATAAAATACTATGATTATTTTACCTAATACATTTGGTGGATTCATTCCAAACTCTGTGGGTTAACTATAATAAAACCTTTGGAAACAGCAGTCTAGTAAAAGTCAATGCCAGTAACATACTCTGATGAAGACGGACACGGGACGGCAGCGTATGCCAACTGCTTGTCACGAATGTTCTCTCCAAATGGCAATGCAAGAAGATGCTAAGTTTGTCCTAAAGGCATAGATCCTCCATTTTTATAAGCAACAAGAACTTACTCGGATATTGCCAGAAATTAACTCTGGATAGCCTGTACAGTCATGCAAAAGCAAGAGATCATGCCGCCACATCACCTGACCATCATAACTATGATCATTAATCTGTACTTGCAGGCCTGAAGTGCCCACGCGTCCCACTCACAGGTTGTCCTCAGCACTGCATAGACACAAAATAAAGATATCATTCTTGCCCTGAAATGCAAGGGTAAGTTCACAGAATCATAGAATAGTTTGGGTTGGAAGGGACCTTTAGAGGTCATCTCGTCCAACCCCCCTGCCATGAGCAGGGACATCTTCAACGAGATCAGGTTGCTCAGAGCCCGTCCAACCTGACCTTGAACGTTTCCAGGGATGGGGCCTCCACTACCTCTCCGGGCAACCTGTGCCAGTGCCTCACCACCCTCATCATAAAAAAAATTCTCCCTTATATCTAGTCTGAAGTTGTGACAATCCATTTGGATACAAGCAGACAGAGGAACACAGGAGAACAGCAGGACACCGTTGGGCATCCTGGTCATCACGGCAGAAGCAGCCTCAGCACAAACGGCGGATTTCAGTTTCTCTGATATTTCTGGTTCATTAGTATTGACTAATTCAATCAGTGTCACTAAAGCTATTACATATACATAATAGCGGCATACAAAATGTAATAAGGTATTACATTTTAGAGAGAAACTCAATGGTATTAATATCTCAAAATAACATGGTTTAACAATAAGAAAAATTTAAATGTAGCCGATTACCGCAAGCATGCTTATCTATGGTTTGTGAAACAAATTTCCCATAAGGTTTCTTATACCACACATACAGGTACAGGAATCAAGAATTCATAAAAGAACATCTCTCATCTCTCCCACAATTAAATCTGGAGCAGAGTCTGATATAATATACTTTTCTGCAAGAACAGTGAGAAAAAAAATACTGGATATCTGTCACTCTCCAGATGTTTATACTGTGCCTATCATTTCCATTTCAACACATGCAAACCCCTGGCAACAATGCAATACAAATAAATGGACATTTTTATATTAATCTTGTCCATATAGCTCCCACCTTAGGACTAATGGGGCTTTTTGATGTCTTAGAGACACAACATTGAATAAATGGGTGAATAACCCCAAATTTGCTCTAAACCAATAAAAATACAAAAAACTTTTTCTGATAGACACAACAATGAAATAAAGTATTTCCAATGACAAGATTTACCATGCTCTTCATAGCTACAGAAAAAAAATACACACAGTTGTCACAGCTGACCTTTTTACAAGGATGAGACATGCTATGTGTGACTGCTCAGTTATGATCAGGCTAGTTAAGAACTTACCCTTGCTGCCTTCTCTTCTAGGACATAGTACAAATAAAATCACAGGAGCAATATTCAATCTTGCTATCAAAATCCTATAATTAAATTAAGATTATACAAATCTCTGTTGCCTCTTGCAACTTCACCCATGACAACTAATCACATCTGAATCGCACATGAGCCTTTCTTACGTTGAGGCAAGAACTGGTACTGAGCCTTACAATTTAGTTTGCTTACTTTGTTCCCTTTTATAACCTAGTTTCAGTTGCTTCTGAGCTTTTGGAAGTTTATCCATTTGGTGCAAAAACAGACTGGCTCCTAGCTACCTCAGAGACATTCTGTTTTGCCCAGGGAAATCCTGCTGCATGTGAGAACACCTGAGGCATTTCAGCTGGACACCCTTGTCTGAGTGGGGAGAGAAAGCGCAAAGGGGTGTGGGGGGGAAGGGGTAGCAGGTCATTTACATGGAGCACAATACAAAAGATGGTCTCATGGACACTCCTCCATAAGTTTACAGTCACATAACAACTGTGAAGCAACAGCTTTTTTTAAAAAAAGACACATTCTGCAGCAAGTATTTTTAGCATCTCCAAGTGTGGCAATGTTTTGCCCCTCTCAATAAAAGATAATCATATCATTTAATTTCTTTTTGTTTTACTATATTACTTCCTTCTGTCTGCTTTTCTAAAAATGACAGGGGTTAAGACGAAGGTTAGGAGTGATCAGCCAGCACTATGCAAACCATCACTGGGTCAAGATGAATGAATTTTAACCCCATTCTGTATCTATATGTATTTTTCTGCTCCTGTATCTCCTACTATATCCAGCCCTTATCAAGCCAAGTGAGAGTATTAGTGAAAGCCCTTTAGGCTAAGGTCCGAATTCGCAAAAGTAGCTGCAATATCTTCAGAAGTAGTTGAGGCAGAAGCATCTTTGCTGCCTCATGTTTTCAGCAAGAGCATTACATTCTGCTTTGTTATCTTCTTGTCACCAGCTGTATAATGAACCAAATATTGACCTTTGGTAACTGTACTTCACGTGCCAGTAAGGAGAAGCATCTGCCTAACAGTTTGTCAATACTTCAAAACTGACAATAGCAGGAAATCTGCTGACGCTTGAGGTCACCTCTAACTTGCCATCAAGCACTTCCCTCTTGGAAGTGTTACGTGGAACAATATCTTGTATCTCTACTATTCTCAGAAATATTTTCATTTGGCAACATTCCCCCTAATACCCTAACAGGTTACATATCAGCACCACAGAGGCATAAATACGCCCAAGGTGATGTGTAAAATTCCCAAAAAGCCTTTTTCTCAAATGAGAACGTGTGTTCCTCTGTATAAATAGCACTTCAGGATAACTGATGAGAAAACACATCATAACTAATCATTGTTTGCATCCGGATAGATCACCATGAGACCTCTCCTCCTCTTTTTCTTTTTTCCATTTTAATTATGTCTTAAGAAATTATGTTGAGTATGCCTACATATATAGATACTAACAGGCTTTTTTATTTTTAAAGGCAAAATCCATAGTTTGTTCTGGTATGGTCACTTGTGTAGATTTAAAAATGCTAAATGCAACTCTTACTAAAACCTCTATGTCTCAGTCCTAAAAAGCCATTCTGTAGAATTTTTTATTATACTTATTCTAGTACTTGTAGGGGTTTTTTTACACGATTAAAACCTTAAATCTTTTCCTATCAATATCTAAATATCACAAATAATGAGTAAGTGCAAATTAGACTGTACAGTCTTCCATGACAGATTGTCCTTTACCTATTATTTCTGTACTGCAAAACACAACGTAACTGATTAAAACAAGCAGTGACCTAACATAAAAAAAATTAAAAAAACAAAGCAAGTATGAATAAATTCCATTATTTGACTCAAATCAGGACAAAAGCTGGGAAAAGCTGAAAGTCTGACTAAAGGCAGAATGCATCATGAGAAAAGAGCTATAATTTTTGCCAATGATACACAATATTCAATGATGCATTCTTCACAGAGGTACTTTAGGAAAGGAATTAGGAGGACTAAAGGACATGGAGCATATGAATTAGGACTAAAGCATATGCTCCATTAACAAAACAGTTACATATTTTAATATCAAGAGAGAAAACATTACTTTATATTTGTAAAGATGCCTTTTTGAGGCACCGGACAGAGATTTTCGGTTTTAAAATGCGCTTTCTCAGAGTTTCACCCTTTCAAAAATAAGTCAGAGACAAAAAATACCTGAGAAAAACTTCTTGTCCTTTGCCCGTAAATTTCATCAAAAAGATGAAATTCAAAATTGTAATAAACTAAATCAAAATGGGGTTCTGGGAAGCCATTATAGTGATATGCTGGATAATAAACAAGATTAATTTTTTACAGACCACTAGCAGAGCTGGGAGCATTGCGTGCACTTCCACCTTGTGACAGCCCCATCCTCCCGGGCCTCCCAGCTCAGTCATTCCAACCCGAGCCTTCCTCCCCAGCATCACTACCCAAACACGACTCCCTTTTTATACAGTCAGTCCCAATTTCCCTCTAGTCTGAATTTCTTTCTCTTCTGCCCTTGATGATTACAAATCTCCCCAAGACCCTTATCAATCTTGGTCTTGCTACATTCACTCTACTCACAGAATCACAGAATCGTATAGGTTGGAAAAGACCTTTAAGATCATCGAGTCCAACCATAAACCTAGCACTACCAAGCCCACCACTACACCATGTCCCTAAGCACCTCATCCAAACGGCTTTTAAATACCCCCAGGGATGGGGACTCAACCACTTCCCTGGGCAGCCTGGTCCAATGCTGGACAACCCTTTCGGTGAAGTAAAATTTCCTAATATCCAGTCTAAACCTCCCCTGGCACAACTTGAGGCCATTTCCTCTCATCCTACCGCTTGTCACCTGGGAGAAGAGACCGACCCCCACCTCTCTACAACCTCCTTTCAGGTAGTTGAAGAGAGCGTCTCCCCTCAGCCTCCTTTTCTCCAGGCAAACCTTTACTCTTTCGGGCTCGGGCTCCCAACCCAAGTCTCAGCTGGTCTTGTGCTTTCTCACCCATCTCCAAGCTCAATGTTTACTTACCCATCCCCAATTGTCCCTGTCTACATTCCCCCAGCCAGCTTAGCTTCCAGATATGCAGTCTGGTTTTGGAGCCCCTGTATTTGAGTCACACTGCAAACCGGTTTACACTGCCGCGTTATTAACATGGAGATCACTGACAGCATGCAGGGCAATTAAAGAAAACAAAACAAAACAACACAACATAACACAACAGGGGAGATGGGACAAGGAGAGGTGGGTCAACAGAGTTTTTCAGTATGAGCAAAACAACACATGTTTTCCCTCACCCATACTCCGAAATAGCTGAATCACTTTGTTTTTCCGAACAATGCCGCCTGAGATACCAGGCATGGAAAATTTCATTTGAAATGATTCAAATCTGGCAAAAATATGAGCAATTGAAAATAGATGTACAGCCAACATACTGAAAGGAACAATTCTACCTGCAGTGGACCTGGAATATTGCTGCTGCTCCTCCTGCCATCTGTGTAACATAAGCGCATTAATAACCCATGCTGATTTGGCATAGCAATAGTCAATAATAAGGTACATCTGAGAGAGAAATCATTCTCAGGTACAACTATGTCATTAAAAGGTGAAACTAAACAGTACCTCAGAATAGTTCTTCCATATATTTGAACACATATGCTTCAAAAACACTGACTAATTATTAGCTCTATTAGCTCGAAGCTTGAAAGTGCTTTATAGCCCATATGAAAACATATGAATTATTCATATAGAGCTTCTGCTCACTAAAAGAAAAAGGAGAACCATGATAAACAAGGTGTATGTTCATTTTAACTTAGGATTTAACTCAGGATTTCAACAGCTTGTAAACACTGCAAAACTGACATTTCTGAGGTACTGGATTAATATTTGCCAGATAGGTAAGAAATTATTTTACATTAATCTAGGAGTACATACAATGTGTGGAAAACTAAGTAGCTATGGACTTCGACAGGATATCACGGCTTTTCTGAAAGGATATTTTGGGAGGTTTTACTAATAAAATAGGAACTGTAACGTCAAAAAAACCCTAAAACCACTGGAAACTTTAAAGCTAACCTATAGCTGGAACAGAAGTTACAGTTCAGCATTTCATAAGCCAGTATATGAGAGCTGTATATCGACGTACTGTATGTTGGTGGCAAACATCACGTTTCAGCAAGCTCTGTCATAATGTATGAATCGTTATGGAGGCATCAGCAGTACTTACAGCAGGCATGGTTGAGGGCACGTCCAAGTTCAGTGCTACGAATGAAAGCTACAAATGAATGCTCCGCTTTTAGTTACTTTGAAGGAAAAATGGCCAAGCACAATGTATATGATAGTGTATTACTGTTAGCACTTCCAGCTCTGTAATGCCGATGTTTTTTTCCATCTGTTAGCACAGAATAATTAGTGTACAAGGTACTTAGATTACCCAGCCAAGACAGGATGGATAAGTAAGTGATTAATAAATAGAACTGGCAATATAGTAGAATGATGTGGCACAGGTTTCGTCTTAACTCTAACTGCTAGTCAGCCTTTAACCAAACTGCACAGTACACAAAACACTCTCACACTTAGACTGAGGACGGTGATGCAGGAATTGCCCTAATCTACTTGGAACGTACACAGGGAAGACAGAGGGAGGAGATTCACCCCACATCCAGACAAGTGTTAATACTTACTAGCAGGGGGGGACCCCAGGAAAAACATACAGAGAAATTTCTGCTGACCCATATTCTGTTATTGCAGAGTACGTCCTATCAGCAGCACAATCTATTAAGGTTGACAGTCACAGACAGACTTTCGGCTCTGGGTGACATCAACTGTACTCAGCACTGATTACTACCTTAATGGACCCCAGTAATCAGTCAGGATGAAACACATTCCTTCAAAGGTAGTTAATAAAAGCTTAGGTGCTTAACTGGGAAATACAGGCAAGCTTTTTCATGGCCTCGACACCTGGCAATGTGTCCAACACTAATTCTGTTGTGTCCAACACTTCCAACACTAACTCTGCTAGACACTGAAAAGGCAAAAAGGACAGCCAGGTCCCAGGCAGAGATGTGTACACAGTGTGGGATACCTGAATTAAGTGGCACAGAGTTCAGCCCAGACTAGCTTTCCTTCCATACAACCTGGTAAACCCATGCTTGTTTTAATAAGCACTGTGATTTGCTAAGAAGTGAACACATGGACATCTTTTTTTTTTGGTGGTAAAATTACACTACATTCATTGGACACTAATGCTAGATACAAACTCTGCTGCTCACTTTCATCAAAATAAATAAAGCTTTGAAATAAATAAATAAAGGCCTTGAAAGCAACACACAAATTTCTCCATGTCTGGATACTTCTGTTTTACAGAATAGCACAGTTTTCATACCATCAGTTTTCTAAGCAGCAATTCAAAAGAATCATCCTTTTAGATTTCTCAGAAAAGAACATAATGGAGGTTACTCAAAGGAATAGATGCCGCAGCTACAACCGTTCTCATTATGTACATATGAGATGCTTCGATGTTCCTTGCTACTGATTACATGAGTAAACATTTTTAGTATGCAAAATCCTATTAACTCAAGGGGATTCTGCATAATTTTGTAACAGCTCCACTTGTGGTGTCTGATCGACTGGGTCAGCAACAGACAGATGGCAAAGAATTAATTCCAGTGCTGGCATCAGGGTTTTCTCTACTCACTGCATTTGGAAACACTAGAACTTCTCCTACATTCCCTACACCTAAAAGTAACATGCCACAGAGTAAAAAGATGGAAAGTAAATTCCTTTTTTTAAGTATGTGGATCTAGAAAGGATAAAACAAAGCCAACTTAATTGTCAGTCCTTCTGTCCGTACTAGGAGGAGAGTGACGAGTCAAAAGCCCAAGACTCGTAAGTGTAACATATAATAAATGATAACAAATAGGATTTTATTCCACAGGGACAGGAGGTAGTTCACTGGTCAGTAAGTGCACTTCCACAGCTACACCCTTCTCTTGAAATTATTTCTTCTGCCTCCTGTGCTCACTTGATTTTATTTAGTTTTGGCTAGTCATCCTTCACTTCTTGAAGCCCTACAACTATCAGCACTAGCTTTTACAAATACTTTCTTTTCTGCCTTTTTCCCCTGTATTTTTCTGTTCTAAGAGGAAGAACAAGAATGTTGCAGCAGTCAGCACAAAGAGGAAGACAAATGGAAACTATTCTACTTGCCATTTACCCTCCCCGCATAAATCTTGAAACAAAAAGAAAAGTTAATCTCAAAGACATAAAGTAATAAAATAATCTAATCTCTCAAAGTAAAGAGATGACACTGGAACCCAACCCTCCAATAATTAGGGTTTTTCTCTTATTCCATTTTTTAATCAGTCCATAATTCTAAGTTGCAGTGATAACTATTATCTAGTACTTAGTGAATTTGTGCTTAGCATATATTTAGATGGCAAACTACCAGCAGCCTGAAAATGGAGCCTAAAATTAAATTATTAATGCACTGTTTCCTCAATTTTGGGAAAATGGTCCCAAAAGTAAACAATGATCTGGCTGGGATTTGCAGGCAGAACTCTTAAGCTCTTGAGATACACAACTTACATCCAGAAAACCTTCAAAATATGGAGATAATTAAACTGATATAGAAATATTTGGCTGAGTTTTTTTTTTTAAAGCCTGAAACTCAGAGGTGTTATCTACACATAAACTTTGAGGACCCAACTCGGAGACCCACATGGACATAGTTAATATTCCAACTATTTCAAAGCATGAGAGAAAAGGCAGTTTTCTTTGAATTCTATGCCAGTGTTATCCAAAGTGGGTTGAGGATGTAATGGGAAAGACACAACAAGCAAAGGTAAATCAGGATTTCTTCTGGTTGAAAGACTACTTGGTTTGGGGAAATAGCCCCCTCATGTTTCACTACAGGACAGTTCCTTTTAATGGTACTGTGCCACCGTTCTTCCAGCAGCACTATTTTCTGTAACTTGAAAAAAACCTTTCTGTTCCTTTTTCTTAAAACATTACAGCTTTCATCCCTATTTCTCACGTCAGTTTGCACTATGACTGTTTCTCTGAAATCCAGGCTAATTAAGACTGCTTCAGAAATAAGGGCTTAAGGTTGTCAGGCATACCTGACAACCCTTTGGACAAACAATTTCCTTCCATTTGGATTTTTAATTAAGCTTTCTGAAAGTACTTTAATATAAGAAGATGGTGAAAAAAACATCTAGTCAATTTTGACTAACCCAAAGAAAGACTTCGTTTTCTTTTGGAGACATAGATGACAGCTTCAACTTTTACCACTGACAGTGCATTAAATCAACCCCATCCCTGAAACTTAGCCCAGCTCTTTGGCCTCACATCCAAGGAAGGAAGAGCTTCTTTCTGGCTAAGTCAATAGGGGCCAAGCAAAGCTTAGTTGCCCAGTCACTCCTTGGATCTCTCCTACACGGGACTGGAGATAATCACAAAGCAAGGCACATCCGACCACAGAACACCAATGATTTCATGTTTTGTCATCGACAGCTCATATAATTCTCAAACTCATTGACAGTGTTGCCAGAACAGCTAAGAGTGACTGTGTTTTTCTCTCATTCCTGATTATTCTAGGACATCTTCACTTATTGCATTACACAAAAGCCACAGTTTCCAAAATGATAGTTATCGTACTCTACAGCCATTTTCAACCTTGTGCAGAGTAACTTCTCCACAAAACCAAGTTCACGTGAGATTTTCTTGCAAATAATTCTGGGGGGCAGGGGGAACGGGTATTTCTTTTTTACCTGAAATGGAGACTGGCTGTTGTAATTCTTAATCTCCTTGTTGGCTCCCCGGAACAGCAGCACCCTTGCACAGCTCTCCTGAAAATGATAGAAGAGGAAACTTGTTAATAAGGGTCTTTAGTTACTAAAGAGGCATTGTGGCTGTGAGATGTGTTGCTGTTTGGTATATGTTTCCTTAGATAAGAGGTAAACAAAATAAATAAATAATCTGGGAAATTAAGTTATTCCAATAGTACCTTAAATATGACAAGGCTTTAGGTGCTTTTGCAGTGTGTTAGAGTAGAAAAAATACGCAAGTGTAAAAAAAATGTAGAGGTAAACAACTTATCAAATTTTTAAGAAGCCATACTGTGGAAACTCCATACTTGACAAATCAGATTTTCCAGAAAATGCGTTAGTTCAAAATGAAATTTGACTCTCATATGGTTTTTGCCTATTTTGTAGGGAAAACAGTACTGTTCACAGTACAGTAAACAGTACCTGGGATGAATGATATCCTCCCCTACTGCTAAAAATTAAACAAAGCAGTTCTACCACTTGCATGCACTTATTTTGTTTTTTTCAGCCTATCTTCAATTTTAAACATTTAATGTACGATTATTTTTTTAATATACCTGAAATTATTTGGTCTGGCTATACACACCGCACTGACCAGTTTTACCTTCTCTTTTTTCCCCTAAAAAATACTAACAGTTACAGCGCAAACCCAATACAGCCCTTCTAACGAGAGAAAAGTATAGCTTCAGGCTCTCTGAGCTGAGGAAATCTGCAAACGAAATCCCTTAAAAACAACTTTTTTGGACCGATTCAGCGTATTACTTAAGTCGCTACTCTGCGCTGCTGTAAAATATGACTGACCATAACCCGCTAGAAATCCTCTGCGGTTCTGGCACGGTTCTCAGAATACCAGACTTTTGATGATCCATATATAGGCTATATTTCCCACCTGTCACCTTTTACGTTCATCTTAGGACCTTATGCAAACCAGTTCACATTTCAAAATGTTTTTATGTTTCCTCATCATAAATATTTCTATTAATCTTGTTGTGCTTTCCAGATTTCTTGTCACGTTGTGTTATCAAGTTCTACTTAATGAGGTATTTCAATGTGCTACCTTTCACTTTTAACAGTAACTTTGCAGCCAGAGAAAATAATCATATAATTTAGCTATTTTAGTGACAGAAATGAAGCTTATTTACTAGATTCTGAGTCACAAGTGAATGCGCAGAAATTATGGATTTAAAATACTTTTTGTCATTGTGGTTTCTAATTTATTATGCCAGATTCTTGATCCCATTAAGTCTCCTTACCTCTCCTTATCTCTCCATCACAGGGTTGTCCCAAATATATCTAGGGAGGAGGCTATCCTACCCTTTCACCAAGATTCAGTACTCCAAAAAGATATCCTTTTGTTCCCACACTTTCTATTTTATATAACAGACTGAAAGAACAGAATGGATCATATCTCAAGAAGGTATACTAGCAATCATCTCATAGAGGGTAGGTTTTTAATGATATATAATTCATTGAGATAGTCTCATTTGCTGGCACTGAAATCCACACATTAGGGTGTGTTCTCTGTATCTCTAATCATAAGACCACCAAGAGCAAAGTGTAAAATGTCAAAAGGTTTCATTTTTCTGTGTTCTGTATTAGCAATCATCCAAAAGAAGTAAACGTGCTGTGATCTATATGAAGACCTCCAGGTGAAAAAAAAAAAAAAAAAAATGTTCTTTTCAGGGTTACTTTTCCAAGAATTCCTTTTGGACTGACTCCTAAATGATTCTAGGTTTGCACACTATATTATATTCCCCTAATAACAACTATTCCACTATTCCACCAGGTACTGCTCAGTAAACATACTGGAAATGCTAGTAGAACCCTTTAGCATTAAAATGCCCAATTTTGATCATGAACTTGAGGATATAAATAACGATATTAAGAAACATACTGTATTTATTGGCTGATTATCATTTGTTTATCAGAACAAATCATTCAACACTACAAAAGCAAAAGAATTACATGTTTAAAAACTCTACATGTTTTACAAATTTAACTAAGCTGTCTGCAGTGTAACAAAAAACATGCAAAGTGATTTATTTATTAAATGGTTTTCATAAGAAAAGTTTTGACAAAAGTGGTCAGAGTTGTTCAACATAAGAATTTTCAGGAAATCTTCTTTTGGATGAAGTACTGCAGTTGTTTATTCTTTTAAAACAAACAGAAGCATTCTTAGCTTCATCTTCTCTCCCTTTTGTCTCGTCTCCATCCTTCCACTATTAAGGGGAATAAACTAGCGGAGAATAAGCAAAAAGGTCACCACCAGAAATGATTTTGATTATTTTTCCTTTAATTCAATGGAAATTCTATATTTTAGAGCTCTCCATTGTAAGGTGCCGTCTAGGAATGCCATAACTCCTGTTTGCACATACTTTAGCTCTGACAGCCTAGTAACTTCTGATATTGAGAGCTTAGTATTGTTCATTCATTACACCATACATAAACTGAATATGCTGTAGCTTTTTAGACTTCATAAGATTAAAAAGAATTGCACAGAGAAGTGTGGGCTTGTCAGCAGATTAGATTCAATTTGTTGTCTGAGAGCTAATTACCTGACTTAATACTAAACAGTTTTCATATAGAATGCTATCCACTGACTGAAAAAAGGCAGACTTCATCCCAGCGTTGTTATTTGCAAAATACAGAGGCATAAGATCTGTCTAAATTTTATTCAGTTACTGGATGGCCACGAAATAACTTTAAAAACCAAGAGTTTATTCAGATCTGCACTTAGCTGACACTCAGGAAAACAGAATTACCAACTTCAGAAAGTATCTCAAGAAAATTCCCCAGGGAAGACTGGAAGGGAAAAATCAAATGGGTAACGACTCCATCTACAGGAATCAAGAGGTAAAAGGATACTGCTGTCCTTCCCATCCTCTCCATCCAGAAAAGGCCAACACCGTTCCTTCCACATTAGCTAATAACAACTTTCAATAAAAGGGACACTGCAAAAAATCAGCACAGGTTACTGTTCACAGCACCCTGAGAAAAACTTTTTATTTTCACATATACCTGATTAAGGCAAACAGAAGCATGACAGTGTAGTCACAAGATGTTAAACTTCCATTCACAAAGCCAAGCTCAATGACTATGAAAATACTTGCAAATTTATAGATGCAGTTTCAATTAGAGTCTCTAAGTCTTCTACAGAATAATTTTTTCCACTAAGGTCAGGAGAAAAACACACGTCTACATGACAAATACTGTCATTCTACAGGATTATTCTAATTTCAGCATCATACTGCATAACCTTTGCTAAAAGTATATGATCTTGTAAACAACTATAGTCATGAAAACACTGCAATAAAATGGTTAAAAACATGAACTCATCTCTGTTTTTTTTGTAAGTTTATATGCGCATTATGGTCCTGGCTTCAAAATTCTTACTCAGGAAAAGTGAAGTAAATGAGGTTATAGTGAATATTTTAAAATACTTTTTTCCCCAACAGAAGTGCTTATAGTTACACATGTTAATCTCTTGATGTGAAGCCTAAATGCAAACTTTTTGTTGAGATGAAGGTGAATTTCATTTCTCTGCAAAATTTTCTAGGAATTTTAACAAGTGCCAACTGGCAAAAGCTTTGTATGCCTACAGTCGCAAGAAGCCGTCCAAGCTGAGCAAAGAAACAATTGCTAACCTTAAACTAGTTGATGTAGGTACTTGACAGCCTGTTGAAGACGCTTGGTAGACAGTGAGCAAGAAGCAATCCATAGAGGTACTGCTCCCACTGATTTGCTGCGTACTTCAAATAATCAGCATTAACAGGGAATCTGTATGGCTAGACTCTTAATAAATTGATATCAATTATGACAGGCACATCAAGTCAACAGTCTTGAAAAATGTCAAATTATTCCCAAAATTCTATTTTTTAAAAAGTTGATGGTATTTTAGATCTAATTGTCTAAATGAGGAATCTGTCTTGACAAGACTTTTGAAAAAAACCCTAAGATGGTAATTAATTAAGAAGCAGATGCTTTAACAGACGTTTCACTAGTTACAGCCACATCTCATGATGTGTGTTTTCCTAATTCAATGTAACATTATATATGCTATGTTTTAACATAGTTGTAAAACTCATTCCCTCCCCATCCCATCCATGCAAAGAGAGTATAAAATGCTATCAAATCAAATGGTTCTATTATTTGTAAATGACTACACAAGTTGTAAACAGCAGAGAATCCTATAACTTCTGTATAATCTACAGATACATTTCCACAGTATTTTCCAAGTATTTTTTATTTAATTCTAATTTAAGTTCCAGCAAAACAGCAATAAATTCTGAATAGGAAACAAATATTTAGATATGATACTAAAAAAAAAATATATAAGTCGGTAGTATATGGTGGTGTTTTCTTTTCTAATTAATATGTATACTCTTGCTAGTTACAATGAGCAGCCCTGTTTGTAATCAGTGAATAAAATACCAATAATATAGCTTTTAATTATGTTTTTTCTAGTTTCGAAGACCTCGGTTTAAAAACTGTAACACTTCATTGCATATTAAATAAATCAAATGAAAAATTATGAGCTATGCTCTTCTTCAGTGTAACTTGCCTCTATAGATCAATAATAATGGGAAATTTATCCCAAAATTCATTTATTAAAAGGGAGGAAACTGCATCTCAGAAAACCTAACACCAAACCAGTAAACTGCTTCAACAGAAAACTCTCTTTTCAAGCCTCTGTTTCTGTGGATGGACATGAAAGATTTAGCATTTGTACCTCAATTATGCCTTTTTATCCTGGCTACAGGTCATTCTCTTACAGTACTGGTTTCCAGTCTCCACAGGACTGGGCTCCCCAGACCCATTTTCTCCCGAAGCAAGATATCTCTCCCCACTTAGCCCAGACGGGACCCCAGGCACCCCTCGGCTCCCGCCAGGGACCTTTATGTCATGGAAGGAGGACAGTATGAGCCTGCGGTGCTGGGTGTGCCGGCAGAGGAGCCGTGTGCCAGCTCACCTGGTTGTACAGGGCACAGATGTGCAGCGCTGTGTTTCCCGAGGCGTTCTGCGCACACATATCAGCGCCGTAAAAGAGGAGGTGCTCTAGATGTTGGACGTGTCCATACCGGCAAGCCTGTAAAGAGACGCATTCATATTTTGGTTGTTATATAATCTAGACAAGCATTCCAGGTAAAGTTTTTTAGCAGAGAAGATGCTATTTCACTTAGGGTCTAATTTTTAGAACCACCCTGGACTGAATGAGAGGACTAACACCCAGATGTGCCTACCTGCCCGTAAACGCCAGTGTGTGCACTTCAGGTACAGCGACTCTGTGCATAAGTTTAAGCATCTGCTTATTTGAGGAACGGCAATTTAAGGTATCAAGAAAATACAAAGTTTGACACTTTTTATCCACGAATATTCATAACTGTCAAATGTGACAAGCAGACTAACAGAAGATAGGGGTTTTTTCCTGGTAGTCTTCGGAATGTTGCCCACTAGATGGCACTGAAGATGATCAGATTTCTAAAGTTTGCCTTTAAGGTGTGAAAACAGTTTGGGGAAATCTGGCCAAAATTCAAGTAATAACGTTCTTGATTCTGTGATGTCAAGTAGACGCACAGTATACACAGGGCACTGATCCAAAAGAGGGAAAATCTTCAAGAGTTATTTTATCAGTCACACAAATAAAATGTTAGAGCCTGAACACTTGGAAATAAACCTCTGTGAACAAGACTCCAGCGAAATTTGAAACTTTCCTGATTAGCAAATAAGTTTGAGAAAAATCACAGTGTTTCCATTCATCAGTCTCATTTACTTGACTACCATCTTCTCTATGGCACACCAACTGAGCACCTCCCAATTTGTAATGTTTTTAATTTCATATCATCTCAGATCAGTGTCATTTCTGAATAATAATATGGAATTTAAGCTGAGAGATACAGGTATACAAAGCCATTCACTCTGTCTTAGGTACCTAATTACTACTGACTTCAGTGGGAATTACAAACCTACACGTGTTGCAACTTGGATCAGAAAAATTAAGTGTACTGCTCAATACACAAATTAAATCTGTGACACATGCCAAATCCCAGTCTAGTATCCTAACCATTACATCTTTTCTTCCTCCATTTTCAACACACAGAAAGGGAAAAACCAGTGTTTATTAAATAGTTTATTCATTTACAAATTATTTGCCAAGCTAATGGAGACATTACGCTAGCTGTTATTAGAACAGGAACATTTTAAAGCTAGACAACAGAAAGCAAGCATCCAACAACAAGCAAAGGAAGAAACAGTGCCAAACCGTTATTGTGCGAGAGATTAGAGCAAATTAATTAGCTATAAATTACCAATTCTGTCTGGTCTCTAAAAGTCACTCAACATCTAGGTATGAATGTGCAGATGTAATTATTAAAATAACTCCTAAAATACAAGAACTAATCCCAACTTTCTATTCTTACTACAAGAAACTGGACTAAAACCAGGCCCTTTCTCCACTTTGCTTCCTTTGCTAGAGTGGGATTTGCCTCCTCTTTGCCAATCTGACAATAACGCTTACTCTGACTTCTTATCTCTTTGCCAATCTGACAATAAAGCTTATGTGAAGGCGCTGGAAGACAACTAACACAGGGGAGATGCATTTCCCCTTGTTCTAGGGGTCTGCGTGGTAGGTGAGCTGTCCAAACCACTCATCGGGGCTCTCCGGTACGGTCAACGGAGAAAGACGGGTATGTCCAGAGGATATCCTTTTTGTTACTATCCTAGCACAGCATGAACCGCCACCTTACCTTTTCCCCTTTACTATAAGGGTAACCCAGAGGCTTGACTTCTACAGTTAAAGATTGTGTTAGCAAAATGAAAAATATACTTGTTACCAATTATTTCCTTGCCATGCGAGGTAACTTTGCCTTCTTCACACAGACAACAACATATGGGTTTGTATATCGCATCACCATCTTTCTTAATTCGCTGAGGAATGCTTGTATTATTGATTACTGAAAACAGATTGCCAGTAATCCAGATGTAAACATTGATTTATTTAGGATTACAACCAATACAATGGGTTTGGAAAGCTCTGTTTCATTACAAGAAATAATAACTGTATGTGTATAAGGTTGCATTTTCAAAATAGGGAATTTTTCTCTATATTTTCAAGGAGTCCAGGGTGGGGTAATACTTTGATCTATACAATCCCTTTCCTCCACATCCTCAGAAACAATGGTAGTAAATTAATCCTTATTTTCCTACTAGAGATGGATCCAAACCACCTCGATCTGAACACACTTACACAGTGAAAACCACAGATCCCTGCCCAAACCTGGATACCAAAGTTATCTCCCATTTCTTTCAAAGAAAAGAAGAAAAGAAGTTGTGTACTAAAAAGTTTAGTGCACAGAAAAGAAAGTGAGCCCAGATGACCTAAGCAGGCCTGTAAGGTTGATTACTCGTATCTTTATTTATCTGATCATACCAAATCAGCGCCGTTTTTTATGATTACTCAAACTCATCCATGCAGAGGAAAGGCATAAAATAGTTGCAATGATATTAGGACTGCTAGAATCTTTAAACTTTGTAAATTACTGAGTTTATCGCTATGCAAAGAGAAATTAATAAAGCATTTTTACACAACTGTTGCATAATATTCAGATGTTTCTGGAGAAGACAAGATAAGAGAGTTCAAAGAAAAAGTTTTTTCAGAAAATGCCTTATCAAACATTATAGGTCTTTTTAAGAGGTACAGTTCAGGTCTTTGGTGAGGAAGGAGGTCTACCTTTCCAATAGCTATGGTGAAGCTGACCAAGATGTGCCAGCGCCTGATGAATTCTGGCACCATAGCTGGCTCAAGGTACCATGAGCACCATGAACCTCAAAAGATTACTATTTTAAAACAATTTTTCTTTACAGAGCATGCTACCACCTTTATCCACACACTGAATGTGTAAGAGAGGAAAGGAAAACCCATGTACAAAGAGCAAAAGAAAAATCATTATTAGAATCCCAGTTTCCACTCATGCAGGGAATGAAAACTGACTCAAACTGTGAGTTTGTAAGAGTTTCACATCCTTCAGTGCAACATACCAAAGGATCCTAGCAGCAGGATCCTGAATCCAAACCTTCCTGTAAAGTTCACCAGAGAAAAAAGGAGAAAGTACCTCTGACAAACACACAAGAAGCATTACCAAGGAGACTAAAACAGCATCTAACAAAAAGATCGAGTTATACTTTTTTACTGAAGTGCCACTAATAGGATGCTAAACTTCCAAGAGTCCATTACATAAATATCACTAGTGCAATTTCTGCAGCAAAATCCACAACGACCATAGGATTTCAAAGTTACAGAACTCCACTGGAACATTTTCCACTTCTAATTCACCACAGCAGGATGCAAAGTAATAAGCAAATAGAAAAAGGAAGAAATTCCATACTTGTATGTGCACGGACTAAACATATCCAAACAGCCTTCAGAACAGCGTTTAACCACAGCACATACATGGCACGTTTCTTCAGGCAACTTCAACTCCAAACAAAAAGTAATCTTTCCTACCTGATGAATTTCTTGCCATCCATTTTCATCTTTGCAACTGACTGTAGCATGTTCGTGAAGTAACAGTTCACAGCAGTAAGGATCCCCTCCCACAACAGCAGTGTGGTACAGTGGTGTCAGGCCACAGCTGTCTTTGTAGTTAGGAGATGCTCCAAGCTCTAAAAGGGTCTGAAAGCAATCACAAACTGTGAAAAATGTATTTTGGAGGGACTTCTAGCTATAAAGGGACTTTTCTACCTGAAAAAGTATTTACTAGGTCAATATTTGCCGTAACATATATTTTTTGCTCACTTCTTTATAAGCTGACAGAATGGGCTGAGGCATAGCGTAAGTTAAGCAAGAAATGACCTCGGAAGAATTAGGATCTAAAGGAATCTACAGGGATAGCAAGGAAAGGATGAGTGGCAGCGTCCAATTCACATCCTCTCATTAAGTTCAGAAATCTCAGTTCCGAAAATGCCGCATCGCCTTTGCAACACATTCACCTCTTCAGTTACAAGATGCTTTATCAAAAATGTCATGCAATTTGAATATCTGTCAAAAGGAAATAAGAAAAAGCCATAAACATAAGACTTAATCTAGAATGTCAAGGTGATTTAAGAATACCTGTTAAAATACAAAAGAAAACAGAAGAGACTGTGTTAAGATATAATGTGTAATCCATGCCACTGGCATTTGCTTTCAAAGAGATAAGCAACAATAACACTATTCATATTTCTTCAGACAGATCTTTCCCAATCTATCAATGAATAAGATTAAATTTCACCACTTTTTCTTCCTACAAAAAAACCCCAGAAATTAAAAGGCCCTTTATTGAAAGCAAATCCTAAGATCTGAAAGCCACAAGAAAGCACTAGAACAAGCACATATTAAAGGATCCACTGAGGACAATACAGTAATTAACTGAAAACTTTCTCCTTTTTTATTTTTTTAATCTATAAAATAATGTATAATTTGCTACTGAAAGCATTTACCTTGAGGGTTACTTGGTTCTTGGCTCTGGCTGCTTTGTGCAGAGCTGTCATTCCATCTTTGGCTCTGAAGTCCAAATGTGCTCCTCCATTTTTCAGTGCTTTTATCACCTCTACTGTATTGTCAAGCTGAACTGCCAAAGTTAGGGGTGTTTCTAAAGAAGAGAACAACACGTACTTGAAAAAAGATGAGCAAATTTATAAAATAAAGGACACTTGCTTTAAAAATGGTAAGTTAAAAATGTTGCTCAACGACAATCATAAATTATCTATTTTCTCCTCTGGACAGCAAAACCATACAGACAAAATCCATTAGCCTAGAGTTATGAAGGCAACAGAAAATGTGTGAGATTCAGCCTGTTAATCAATTTAGGTTGAACAAACCCAAGGTACTACTTTATGCTGCTAGTTTTATTGTTCTGACCTCCACTTTCTAGGTCATGATAGTTTGGGTCCAGTCCTCGGTCCAACATCTTTGTGATTTTTTCCACTGAGAGATGGTGGACGTGATCCATAAATTTCCTCAAATTAGCCTGAAACAAGAAGTGACAAATAAATCATCCTCTAATTTTAAAAAGAAAATTTTGACTAAAAGTGAAATATTCTGTCAATTGATGTCAATATCCATTGACATCATTGAACAGTAGCTAATTCACATTCCTGGAGAACCTGACTTTATACTGAGAGCATAAACCCTACGGTTTATAATGTTCAAAAGTCAAACAAAGATTCTGGTTTTCATAGTTTTAAGGAAAAAATGACTGAAAGATTCATTCAGTAAGAAATTAGGATGGTGTATAGTGATCATTATTATTATTCTGACCTTCAAATGAGTCTAAAGACATAGATCGGCATTTTTGCAGCATGCTGAAAGCACATTGCATTTACAAAGTCAGGTTGATTTAAAATTACTTGTATACATATGGAAGAGTCAATCACGGGAATTTTTCTATGAGAGAAATTCCCAGATCACAATTCACACTTTGCTGTTGGTGCTGGAAGCACATACTGCTTGCTGTTCAGCAATTGGCCCAGGTGGTAATGAACTCGTACTTATTTCCAGTTTCTCAGACACGTTGCTTTGCTAAGTCAGCAATTGCTAACTTCTGCAGTAAATTGGGCATACCTTCGTATGAAGCTTGGCCAGCTGTTTTTCGTCAAGATTGAACTGTTTGTACACTCTTTTCTTGTATCGAAACTGAGGGAGGAAAAAAAGAATACATTTAAAATGTCCTATTTTGCTTAAAAACTCATTGTATAATTTTCTGACCGTACCAGAAAGTATTATACACGATGATATAGATTTAGGCAAAATTCTAAAAAGGCTTAGTATTTCATTTTGAATATTCACCAATAATCAGCACTCTGCTTAACACAGTGGCATCATAGCTTTACAGTTCATGTAAGCAAAATTCATATCTTGTATAAATATACTGAAATCAGTGGAGGTGTATGGGAAATGAGATCGGCCTCTAGAATCTACATAAATAAGCAAGAATTACAGTGAAAAGAGCTTTTCCCTAAGGGTATCTGTGCACTTTCATTTATAGTCTCAGGCAGAAAGAAGAACTGGGAAGGCATGTTAAATAAAAAAATACATATTTCAATATATCAGCTTAGCATTTCTGAAATGTAAAAAAAAAAAAAAAAAAGGAAAAATCCCTTAATCAGCATAGGCAGAACTTATACATGGGAATAGTTCTCCTGATGTTCAACAGGACTGGTCCTGTGAATGAGGTTCAGAGGATTGCCTCTTTTTTTGGCTAAAACTCACTCACATTTTAGCCTGAACAGTTTGCTACTCTATGGCCAGAGTAGCAAGATCTCTGGCAAAAATCATGCGGTTTACATAGTTATAATTTACTATTATCTAATCGTACTACGCAGAATTCAAAGAATGCAGCACATCTGTTGGGCAAGGAGACTGTATGGAATGAGGCTTTAATACCAGCTTTTCACAAGACCACTGTTAACCCCTGAATTGCAATCCTTTAGCTGCAGCAAGAAGAATTTTGCAAATAGTGAACACTCATTAAACAGAACATGACAGAAAAAAATAAAGTGGTTATTCAGTCTGCTTATGGCTATAATATGGACAGCAGTGATTGAATCTCTGAAATAAACTGCTAGAAAAGCTAGAACTTGAAAGCTTCTCTGGACCCTGGTTCTTTTTTCTTGGATTTGTGTTATAGCGGAGTAAGTCTATTAACTGCAGATTATTAGTGGTTGATGTACCACCATACAAGCAATACCAAAATTAATTAAATACTCCTTTCATGCCCCAGTTTCCTGCTATACCGTGTTTCAGTGTGATCTGGCTCTGCTCCATGTTCGCCCAGTGCCATAATAGTTCTGCCCAGTTTATCCCCCAGCTGCATAGCCTCTGCACGAGCAACGGAGGGGGGAAATTCCAGTGTCTACGTGTGACTGCATCACACGTACACACTCTCTCTTCCCTTACTGCTTTTCTAGGAGACAGCCAGAGGAAATCTGTGCACTCTGAAGGAGGGCACAGAGGGAACTAGATGGGGGGGGAGGGAATTAAAAAAAAAAGGCTTCACTGAGAAAGACAGACCCTCTCTTTGGGAGAAAGCACAGGATGGTTATTCAGCAACTGCTACCCTACTATTGCAAACCTAATCAGAGACCCAAAAGCTTAATCCAGAACCTTAGATTTCTTTATTAAATCACAGAGTAAGATACATCTCCTGGGTCCTCAGCAGAGGAAGACTCCAAAATCAAATTTCCCAGAGGGACGGATTCTTTGCAGCCTTTCGGGGATAACACATGGAACAGCTCCACCAAGCAACTGAACACCAGCACTTCTGTGAGCAAGGGTTCAAGTTCAGACTTGCTGATCCCTATTTCCCAATTCAGATATATGTAGAAACCTCAAATACAGCTTATCGTGTAATTTGTATCAGAATACAAATGTTTCAGTATTAGATCTAAAAATACCTCCAGTGAAGGAACTCCTTTATTCACTGGCTGTGGGTATTCCCTAAGAAGTCGTTCCTCATCCAAAAACTTCCCATCTCTACCATTGCTTGCAGGCTGGAACAGTCCATAATTCAGGACATCTTTCAAACTCTGATTCAAAGTGCACAAAATTCGTTGCTTTGCAACCCACACTGAAGCTTCTGGGTTAAATCTAATGCATTTCTGCAAAGAGAAATTATTTAAAAAGTCTAATTAATGAAAACACATTTAAACAATATCTTACATTCTAAAATTTACAAATGTCATAAATATATACAAACATACACAGTAAACCTACAAATTCCATGACAAAAAATACATCAACAGAATTATATTTCAGATGCACATTCCTCTATAATAACTAATGCACAAGTACTGTGAAAACACAGGACGTTTCAAGTCCTTCCACAAACATCAGAGACCATATCCTTCTTCAGAGAAAGAACACCTTCAGGGCAAACCTATTCGAAAAGCCAAGTGAAAGGGATGTTACAAGATGTTTAACCATCCACTTGATTCTAGGCGGTTCTGACAATCAGTCTGATCCACAACAATTGCACAAAAAAAATGGCATTCAGGAAAGAATTCTAATTCATTTTAAGCTGCATTTATCATTCTAATTCATTTTAAGCTGCATTTATCTTAGGCTAAGTTTATGGGAGGAACTATATGACATGAAGCAGCAGTGGACTTGAAAACCTTGAAACTCCTTTCCAGTTCTCTGCTTCTTACTGAGTTGGAATTTACAAATTTTAAAAATTTAGGAATTTTGCAGTTGTAGCTTATGGTGCAGTCATTGGCTACGAGCTACCAGCAGATGGCAATACCTAGAAACCAATTTGTTGCCTCTGATGTGCATTATGAACGTAAGGTGCTGCTGACTCACTCCATACTGGCCATGAGAAGAGCTTGTACCCCAAGCTGCCACGGCAGAGCTACAGCACAGGAGTCCCTTCTTTGCCCACTCCACGGACATCCCCATCCCCTCATGATGCAACACAGGATGCAGGGATTGCACGTGGGCCAAAGAAAAATTTTAACAGACATATCTTCTTTAATCAGTACATTTCCATGAGCGTAGCTGTAATTCTGGCTACAGTAATAATGTCAGTAACAGCTCTTCAGGCCTTTTCTGAAGACCTCTGCTACCCTTTGTATTATAATTGTACATAGAGATAAGAGAACAGAAGAGCAAGTAAAAATAAGACTGATGTTTTATGAAGAGAGTGAAGTGCTTCCTTTAACTTTATCCACAGCTGCTTCTGCAGTGCTCACCTCTGCAGTATCTGCTGGCATCTTTTTAAAGTCCTGAGGCCATCCATAAGAAAATGGTTGCAGTTTATCTTTTAGAACTAAATATATTTATCCTGGCGAGGTCTGCATACATCTGAAAGTAATCTCTGATCCCATATACACAAATCAAATAACAAATTCATTTGAATATTTCTATTCTGAATTTTGAAAAGCAAATTCAAAGGCAGAAGTCACAGTATTTTATATGTTCACAGAGTCTTCTTGAGTATTCCAATGTTACGTGGCAAATATTTTCAACAGTAAAATGTACAACCAGGACACAAAGGATTTTCAATTTACAACTGTTTTTAACTGAGCAAACACTACAGTCAACCAGTCCTCCGTATATATTCACTTCATCAGAGCAGAGATGACTAGCTGGTTTTGAATATCACAGCATACTGAAGTTGAGGAGTTTGGCTCTGTTTCTGTGAATTAATCGTCAGCTACGAGGACTATCAATAGACACTGATACCGAGATGTCCTTGTTCACTGATGCTGACCAGCAGTGCCACTGAAGTCGCTGCGATAGCATCTCCCAAGGGTTTGCCCGCGAAAGCAAGGCAGGCTCGTGAACGTTGGGCTCTGTCCAGCTCCACTGCTCCTGGGCATGAATTATTAAAAATTACCACTTGGTTTGTCTCTCATCGGTTCCTGCACAAACTGCACCTTTTCAGATATGACTCAAGTACTGACATTACGACATTTCTGGGTATGTAAGGGAAGACGGATAAAACTTTTATTGCAATGTGCCCAGGTGATGCTTTGGCCTAGGAAATAACAGATACCTTTAATCCTTTAAAGTCTTAAATATAAAAATGAAATCAAATGAGATATTAGATTTTGTTACAAATAAAGCTGGCTAGGAAGCAGTTTTCATTTCCCTCACGTATTTTACATTTCAAGGTGTTTTGTGAAAAGTTGGGTGTTTTTAAATGGTGGAGGGAAGGAGAGAAGGAGACAGAAAGAACATTATAAACAGTATTTTCATTCCTGAACAGCCCGGTAGTTAAGGTACTGACTTAGCAGCAAGGACAATCTGTTTTAAATCCCTGTGTTCCTTCAGCTCTGAACCTCACTTGCCCTATGACTCTTACATGGATTCAAACTAAAATACAAAGTTCAGATTCAAACATCAGCAGTTTTCGGCGACTCTAAAAATTGTCAGCTACAATGTATGTTATGAGCTTAACTTCTACATGCTTTATCACTATGCAATGACTTGAGATTCTCCACACATCCTGAAAGATTATAAGAAATGCTATTAAAATGGGAAGAAGCAAAGATAATTTTGAAATTACATGTATTTTTTTTCCAGGAAAGTCTTTCTTACATTAAATTCTTACATGAAACGAATTATTTTTGGACTTGTATGACACTGCTTTGATTTTAACAATACAAAACACTAACTTCTGATTGCAGTTTAACTAAGTCTGCTTTTTTTAATGCACCTTGAAAATTCAACATATTCCGTTTTGTTCAGTCTGTTCTTGTGTTCTATCTGTTCTTGACTGCATGTGAATATTGCAGATAATGGTGTGTATTTCTAATTCTCAAAAATTTGCTAAATTGGCAAAATTATAAATAATTTCAAATTTCTCGGAATATATTTCAATGGAAAATAAATCTTTCTACAGTATTTATGCACATTGCATCAGTAACGCACAATATTTATCTTCTGAAATAGTTTGCTTTCCACAGGTCTGACACTGGCACATTCATATAACGCATGAGGACAGGACCTAATAGTTTAACCACTTTCACTGGACTGAAACGGCAGTGAGGAATCCTTTTTGTACAGTAGCTCAAAGGCTTGTTTTAAAATGAGTTATCTGATAACTATACCACTATTGTATTTCTACCACACCAGCTACAATATTTTAGAGAGTCCTCAACGGCAGAATAAATATGCAAACACTTTCAAACTAGTAATTTCACCAACTAATTTATTCTCAGCCCTAGCTTTTCTAGTGATTCACAAGAAACAAAAATGCACTTATTTTAATAAACGTCGGTCCCAGTGGTAATTTATAATGAATTAAGATCAATGATGTAAAAAGCAAATCAATAACCGAACAACTGTTTCCTACCAAAATTTCTCAGGCTCGGATAAGTGAAACTAGTAAGAAAAGCGATTATTTACACTTCCCATGAAGCCAGGCAGGATAGAGAGGGAGGCTGTTACCACTCTCTTGGAGGCAGCTGCTGAACAAGAGGATAAGAAGGACCACTCAAATGCTGCATAAGGTGTATTTTAGATCAGCCTGCCCCTGGAACACCTCCCCTGTGCTGCTTCTCTGCCCATCTGGCAGCTCTCCCAGGACAGAGACCACACCACAGTCATCATCTCCATCGTGTAGACAAGCCGTTACCTGCTGCCACACTTTCTACGCTGAGAAAAGTCAGTTGAATCACAGCAGAATCTACACACAGATTGCTGTAGTTATGAAATAAATAAGAATTCATTAGAGGCACATGGTGTGGTGACCACAAGGAAATGAGACAGTAGCTGAGTTTAAAAAGCTGGACAACTTTTTCTAACCTTCAATGACTTATTATTAAAAAAAAAAAAAATTAAAAAATAGGGATAGTTTAGTGGCAAAGAACTACAGAAACACATATGAAACAAAGATATTTTGCATTGACAGATGTAGGATCTATTCTTTCCACCCTTTTTGTTGCATCCCAAGACCAGATAAAGTGTGATAGTTTGTCTTGAAGGAAAGCTACATCCACTATAAAAATTGCAACAGTTCTTTCAAATAAGAACCAAAAAAGAAGCCCTGAGTGGCTAAAAAACACCGTCAAAACCACACTAGGCCACTCAAAATCCAAGTCTAGCAGCAAGACAGCATGTCAACATTGGTTGCTGAAATGTGAGACCTGTGTCTTTGATATTAAAGCTCTTTGGATCATGAGAGACATGGTCAGTTATAATCTTGCATTCCTGCACACTGGTGAGAGTAAGTCACTAAGCACAACAGAAGGACTGGAAGCAAGGGAAAAACATAGCTCACCCGCTCCAGCTAAAGGGAAGATATTAATTCAATGGGAATAACGTTCATGATACAGAATCTCTGAGGAATAACATTTATCCGTTCACAGTCTATCAACCAACACATCTTTTTCATCAGACTCATGAAGTTGTCAATCACACAGAACTGCGCTGCGACAGAGGAACCGTGACAAACAGTTTGTACAGCTGCCTCCAAAATGTGATTGTCAGAATATCAAAATACAAGTTATTCCTTTCAATAGAAGATGTCGATATTAAAGATGTGACAACCAAAAAGTGGAAAATGCAAATGAGAGTCGGGTATCGTGAAAAAAAATGGAGCAAGTCACTCATTCTGATTTATGCTCAGTGTTCAATTTAATTCTTGGAGGCACCGCTTTCCTTCATCAAAATGCATTCAGAAAACATAGAATTCATGAGATGAAAGGTCAAAAAAAACAGTCTGGCCACACCGTCATCAGCTGGCAAGCCAGATCACCTGTCCAGATCAAGGGCATAAGAACAGATGTCAGCAGCACCCACAATGTTTCCATCGTCAAACTGAAGATAAAAAGAAGGAAGATCAAGTATAAACAGAAAGCAGCAATGAACAATCAGTCACAAAACGGGATGCAGAAGAATACTTGGGAAAAGTTGCAAAGGAAAACCTGGAATAGCTCTGAGGCAGTGGATGGCAGTACAGACTGGAAACAAGTAAAAATGGAGGCATCCTAAGCAAAAATGTGCCTCAAGCTGCAGTTGTGACAACTGGGTTCCTACCTTCATAAGACAAAAATTGCACAAACTAAACAAGTGTTTTATCTAAGAAAGGAAAGCACTAAAGGAAAAGATTCTTAATCCTAAAGGCCAATGAATACTGGAAAAAGTAAAGAAAGGATACAAAAGTATAAAAAGCAAAGCAGAAGCAGAAAACCAAAAAGTAGCTACAACTTAAGCTGTTGCTTTACCAAACTGCTGCTTACCAAACAACATTTTGCATGGAAAGTCCAATATAAAAAGAAACAGGGGAGGAGGGAGTCAGTAAATGCTCATTACTGAAGTGGAGCAGCAAAACAGATGGACAGAAAGGATTTCAAAGAAGTCTTCAGCAGACCCAATCCCATCTCAGCATCAGAATTTAATAAAACATATGAATCTGAGCATTTTGATTTTAAACATAACCCAGAGGGAGCGCATAAATATAGGATAAAACAAAAGAGCGGAACAACCACCATGTGTTGATAATAAAATGATGAAAGCGTTCCTGAAAACAACTGGCTGACAGATCTGTTCTTGAAGTCTAGGCAAAAGAGCAATTCTAAGCACAAAACATGGGACATTACCGTCAGAATATCACACAAACGAGATTTTCTTGACCAGAGCTACTGGAGAAGAACCAGACTCCTTCCAGTTATAGGCAGAATCACCTGTGATATGTTCCTACATGGGCTGATAAAGGAAGTGGGTAGAAGACAACCTACCCTGGATTCAGACCAAAAAGGTCCAGGGAGAGGTCAGATACGTGAGGCATCATAGAGGAAAGCGCAGACACGTTAGTTCACCCAGTTTTCCATGTCCAAAAGACATTCGGCGCCATGCACAGACATGGTTGCCTTTAAGCACAAGGTAGGCAGTCGCCTTGGGCAGCAAACTGCTGGGGGCTGTTGACTGCCAACTTTGCTTACCAAGGAGGAAAGATGCAGATCTGTCACCAACCAGTGCCGCTGACAGCGTGACACTGGACTGCACTGCCCTGGGGATGAAGCATCCTCTCGTTAAGGGCAAACAACTGAATATTGCCTAAGCTGCCAAGAAACCCTGCACCACTATTGCAAAGAGAGGAGGAACCAGTCAGTAAATGTCATTTCCATCTCAACAGCAAGTAGTAGGGGTCCTCGTCAAGCCAGAGCCCTCTGAGCTGGATGCACTGCAAATAAGCTTCTGGTCAAAAGAGATAACACCTGTGTCCTGCCTCCATAAAGGATCTGTTAAAGCTGAG
Source organism: Mycteria americana (assembly GCF_035582795.1). Taxonomy (NCBI): domain Eukaryota; kingdom Metazoa; phylum Chordata; class Aves; order Ciconiiformes; family Ciconiidae; genus Mycteria; species Mycteria americana. The sequence goes on along the minus strand of NC_134369.1, from coordinate 3,053,928 downwards.
CCTCCTGGCTTATTAAATCAGGAAATTAAATGCCAGATAATAGCGCTTTTTTACCCACTCTCCTATGCACATATGTTTGTGAATATGGAGGGCTTTCTATGCTCCCCATTCCCTCAGTAATTTTACTGAGCTCAGGAAATCTTTCAGTCACTCATTTAAATACTCTCCACCCTCCTGTGCCAAGGGTGACACTTACTTGAATACAGATGATGCACAAAAGCAGTAAGAAATTATTCTTTCTACAAAGTTATTGTTTCAATACATTGGATTATCATCTGAACGGAAAAGACGACAAAAAAGAATTGAGATAAGAACTGAAAAGTAAGTCTTCATAAGAGGTTCGTATGAACTTGTCAAAGTTTACATTACCTTTCAGGTTTCAAATGAGAATAAAAGGGCAACAAGACAGATTTCCTACAATGGGTGATAATTTACAAAGTTTTCTATAGCAGCACATCCTACTTATGATGCCTGGTGTTTACCTCATACGTGCAATGAAATAAAGGTGGTTTACACCACAGTCACTGCAGATGAGCAAACTCTTATTCCTAGTGAGTTTAGCTAGGGGGTTTAAAGCTTCCCAGTGGGTTGAGTTTTATCTAAAAACCTACACTTGCCTTCCTTTAAACAAATATATTCTTGATGATACTTTCTAAAAAACAATAAAGAATAAAAACACAAAACTAAATGATGTCATTTCATGCTCCTTTGATTAAACAGACTAATTTTAAACACCTCTTATGTTAAATTAATTATAATTATACAGCAAATGGGGTGTATGTTGGATTTGGCTTGTAGCTATAACACAGCTCATGAACTATTATCTTCTCCAAACTTTGCTACACTACATTTAAGCTATCAGTCTTCCTGTTTGCAAACCTGAATCCGGATTTCACTCTTCTGTACAAGAGCTTGTGGGCTGATAAATTAAATCAGAAATAGATCATCTGCTATAGAACTGTTTAAAACAATTGAGTTACTTTTCATTAAGAGTTTATTGAAAAGGAAAAAAATTGCAAGAAGTAAAGCAATAAAAATGAACAAATGAAACACAAAACCAAAAATACTTTTTGGTTTATTTCATTTCCTGCACAAAATGAATTTTAAAGAAGAAGTTCCAATAGTATCAATAAATAACTTATTATTGGTCTAAAAAAATAGAGTAGTGAAATAAGAGGGCTTCAGGAGGCTAACAGCTCTCTATTTTTAACAGCAGAGTAAACCTAGCAAGTAAAGATAATCTTTCCATTTTACCAGATCTATTCATTAAGCACTGAACACAGTCAAAGATATAGCAAGCTGGTAGGATCATCAATAAAATCCTAACCATGTCCAGTCAGAGCTTCTCTTGACAGAGGACTTCACTACAGGCAAAATCCTTTTAAATTAAGATCAACAACAGTGGATTTCAGCATTTCAATCAATACTGAAATGAAAGAGCCAAGGTGATGACTGCTTCAGCCAAGATTTAATAAAAATCCCATGTGTGGCTCACAGTGGCCTCAGTCCTGCTCTGCCCTCTGAAGCCTTCCTGTCCAGCTCGCGTCCCACACCACTTCCTCTTCATAGAGTTTAATCTCACACCATATAAACTAAAGGAGTGGTACTGTAATTCCAGCAGCAATCCTGACCTAAAAGAATTTTTTGAAGTACAAGAATTTGAGATAACGCTCCCAACTCCAACACAAATTTCTTTGAGTTTCTGCAGCACTGTGTAGACTGGGCTTTAAAAAAAAAAAAAAAAAAAAAAAAAAAAGCTCTACAACCACACCTGAGGCCACACTGTCAAAACAGCTCTTCCCTGTCACCCTGTAGACAGGCCATCTCTATCATTCTAAAAATGAACTTAATTAAAAAGAAAGGAATAATTCCATCTGAGATAGATCTTCAATGGCAGCACAGTATGATGTAGATCTTAAATGTCAGCACAGAGTGATGTATGTAGCACACATCCATAAAAAGAATGTGTTTTTATAATCATGTTTGAAATGAAAAAAGTCTAATGCCTACCATCAATTGAAAAACCCGACAACGGCATTCAAGGAGGCCCAGGGTAATTTAGATAATTAATCACAAACTTGGACAGGTTGTGGTTCTAGATAGAATCAGTAAGTAATTCTCAAGACCTTCTTCAGGATGAGGTTGTTATTTCTATTGTAGCACTTGTGGAGGACAACGATTCTTTTACTTACAAAGTTCCAAGAGCAAACTTTTCCAACTTTATGCTCCTAACATTCCAGACATTGAATTTTACACATTCAACCACAAAAGAAACACAACTTAGTAGTTCCTTGTGAGAAAGAGTGAGGAATTTGGACTGTAGATTTCTAATACGTAAGGAACAGCCAAGATATTTTTTTTAATTAAAAAAAACCCAAACTTTTATTCTCATTTACTCAATTAATCAGACATTTTTTAACAAATGAAAAGTCTGTTCAATTCTTTCTGTAAGATGTGAGAGGTGAAATCTTTTATTGAGAAGTCTCTGTTTTCATCCAATAGACTTAGGGATGTGAGATATAGCCATAGGTCCACACATGAGCTTGCAAATGACTCCTCTAGGAAAATCAGAAAAGGTTTGTTTTATCCTCTCTGATATGTTTCCAGTATGAGTGGTGAGGAGGTGGGAGAGAATAAAATAGTGATTTCATGTCATTGTACTGTTCCACAGTTTTTACAATGCCACACTTTATTCTTCCTCCAAAGTGAGTGTGTTGATTTCTCTGGGTGGAAGTCTGAGAAACAACACCATGCAGTAAAGGCAGAGCAGCAAAGGAGGAAGGAAAGATTTATTTGTGCTTCTCTTTCCTCATCTTTATGCTCTAAAAGCCACCAGCTATCTAACAAGGATATCTTTTTGTGGGAGGATGACAGAGAAAGGCAACTAATATGGTAAAGAGAGAGAGAGAATTTGATGACCTCCTGCTAGACTCCAGTCTAGTGTCAATCACAAACTCTCTCATGAAAAGAGAAACTACAGAAGACAATGGGGTTATATATGCATGAGGCTTTCGCAAAGATAACATGTGATTTGGGGGTTCATCCCTCATCTTCTGATGAGATTTTTAGATGCTTAATTCTCTTTCTTCTGCCCAAACACCTCTGAATACAGATCAGACAGGTATTTTGCTTTATGATCACTGCTTTCATCAAGTTAACATACTAAATACACTCTCTTGGATGGGATGGTGCCTTTAGTTTAGGCAATCAGTCAGACATACCACTGGGGTAAAAAATGTAGACATTAAAAAAAACACAACATAAATTTTCTCTGTAATATGTCAAAAAAGTGTAAGAAAATAGAACAGATCTACTGCAGACAAGCCAGCAAAGCTAGTAATTTAATTTTACTTTTTTTTTTTTTTTTATTGTAATGCAATATGCCTTACCGTTTGCTGCAGATCGGGTATTATAATTCGAATCACTAATGTGTTGCTCTGACTGTCTTCCATTCTGCTGCTTGGCTTTTCTGCAGTTGCTCTAATTGTGTCATAAATAGTTTCTTCTTTGGAGCTGTCTGATTCAGATTCAACAGAATAGTCGGAAAAGCTTTGTGCCATTTCATCTTCACTTGATGTTGGGCTACGAGGCATGTTCAAGTTTTTTATCCTGCAAATACAAAGGAGAAAGAGAAAAAGATAAGTTATAGTTAAAGTCTTAAAAATGAATCAGCTACAAGTTTTGTTTTCTTGGAAGCAACATGCATTTAACAATGAAGTTATATGTTTTATCCTCCTTTTATTTCCTCCTGTAATTTATGTGGGTAGGCAGAGTGTAATGGAAATAAATCTGGCTACCAATTTACTACAGAAGAGGAAGAAGGACAGGAGAAGAAAAGAGACTAATAAAAGGGAAGATGACCTTTCTTCCCAGGCACACCCAATCTCCCAAAGGATCCAGAAAAACCCAGCATAATTACCAGGTTCTCTGCTAAATAGCACTGTTGTAAACTGTACTTAGAACTAGATCTGGCTTTGAAGCCTACTTCTCCCAGTGTAAAAAGACATTTCAGGAAATTAATATAGGTGCTAAACTAACATCAACCTGTACATCAAGAAACTCTACAGGTAAGGCTTCAATAAAAGACAGTATTTTCAAATAGCAGAATCAACCAAAAAATGTAATACCACAGGGAGCCAGACAGATGCAGATGCTGCTTTGTGGTTTGTGGCTCATTCAACACCCTTAAATATCAACACTACTAAAATCTGTCTATTATACATACAATGCAGATTTTAGAAACATTTTTAATCTGTGGTATAGATTAGGCTGAAATGAAAGTAATGTTTATTCCAAAGTAAGGACATTTGTATTCAGAGGTCTCACAGTAAGAACAGCAAAATATTTTTCTTCTGGATTTTTCCAACGACAGCAGCAAAAGACTTTTTTTTGTCCCACAAACTAAAAGCTTCTCCAGGAAATGAAAATTATTATTCTATGGAAAAATGGGGAAAAAAATTATACTGGAAAAAACTGAAAAGACCACCATAAACTTTGCAGTGCTTGGTAACCATATACTCCTCCAGTTTTCAGAGGCCAGAAAAACGTAAACATTATTTTTCATATTTTCCATGAGAAACCTCCCAAGACAACTTCTCTGCTTTTTAATTAAAAAAAATCCTCAGTTAAAAGAATAAGAGAAAGAACAACCAATTCCAATGTCAGGCCACATTAAAAAAAGACATTAAAGCAAAAGTAAAGCACAGAAGGGTGAACTGACTTTGCCAAGGCCACTCATATACCAGGTGACTGTACTGAGATACCCAAATACACGTTTTCTATAATGGTCTCACAGTCAGATCTCCCAAAGTAAATACAGTCAAACAACAGCAGGGACTACGAGAACGTTTTTTACCACCGTGTTTCACAATTTAGTTTGAGCCAACTAAATATCACAACCAGATTACTCATTCCTCTTCGCCGTCTGGTCATTTACACCACAATGATTACAAAGCAGGCATAAAAGGCTACCGCTCTAATTTAGCATTTTAAGGTGACCATATGTTGGAGCCAGTGTTTACACCAGAGGACAGGCAGTGGCGAGGCAGGCCTAAAGCTTGAGGTCAAGGGCAAGCATTTCCAAAGCACATCACATACCCACATCATCAAGTCTCATTGTTATTTCTGATGAAGGACAATTCCAGTGTTATTACCCTCAGCTATAATTACTAATGAAGACAAAAACAGCGCATTCAAAAATCTGAAAGCATGCCAGTTCACAGCAGCTTAATGCAAGGCTCTATTTACAAAAGAAAACTCTTGAGGGAGTATTTCATTTTCTTACTGCTTCACTGAACTGTAGATTAATGCTGCTCTCCAAAGCACCTTAAATCAATAAAAAACATAAACATTTCAATGGCTTCCTTATTTATCTACCAATGCTAAATCACATGAAGCCAAAATGTAGTAGGTCGATACACAGTATTTAGGAGCATAAGAGGTATAGGCCAGTGAGTGTGAGGAAAAAGCCATTAAGACCATCACACGGTTTGTCTCTCCCTAAAGCCATTTGAGAGCGCAATATATTCCAGGGCAATGGATTCAACTCCTCTGACAGCGAGCAGTAAGCTGCAATTATACAGCATTCAAATGAAGAGTTGAATTAGGAAAAAAACTTCCCAAGGTTCTGGCAAGTGGATTTTCATGCAAAAACTACCCAGAAATATCTCATTATGGAATAACAAAGGGAAATCACTAGCTGAAGAACCAACTCCCAGGTGTCAAGCACTTAAGTTTAATAAATAGTGGGACAAAGAACTCCTTGGAGACTCATCAATAAGGCACAAGTCACCTAATTTTCTGGAATACAGATTAAAAAAAAAAATGCACAAGTAACCATGGAAAGGATAATGAAAGACTGTATCTGCAGTGGCAAAAAGAACAGAACCTATGCCCCACCAGCGCCATGGAGAAGCAGATCATTTAAATGCCTTTTTTAAACATGACACTTTAACCACTGGAGAAACAAAATCCATACAGGTCCCAATGTAGGGCAGATCCTGCCATGGAGCAGAGGTCAAGCATGTCTCCCTAAATCTACAGACACCTTAGGGCAATTTCGTTGTTTAGCTCTTTCGTGTGGAAATGGAAGACACCACCATTTGTTAACCAGAGATGCTCGCTGTCATAGCTCCCACAGGGAAGTTGTTATTTTTTAGGAACTGTTTCAGTTTTGTCCCAGTGATATTCCAAAGACTTTTCCACAGCCAAAACTATTACATCAGGAAAAGTAAGGCAGGTTGCCTGGCTTACCTAGGCTTGTACACCAGAAGAAAATATAGCATCCCAGGTTCCTAATTCTTGTTAGCAATTCATTGGTTCAAAAGGATGTTATGTAGCTAAAATACAGATTAATTTTTGCTGATATGATTGTCTGGGATGTGTTCTTTCATTTTCTTAAAAACACAACAGATCTTTGCCTCCTGTAGTTAAGCTGATTGTATTTTGCAGCAATAGGATACGTCAGTGGCTGCTTTCAATATAGAGAAGTGATGAGTGAAGAAAGGTTTCTCTGTAAACGAATGAAAACAGATTTCGAAAGATCTTGGAAGTAAATGTACAATCCAAACTACCACCACGACAGTCTTTGCTCCACCTCACGTCCTCTGTCGCATTTTTGACTCCCATACCTTGAGCTCCCCACACGTCCCAAGCCCCGGGCGCTCTCCTTCCCCGGCTCCTGCACATCCCCTAACCGCTGGCTGAACAAAGCAAGCACGAGCTCCGGCTGTTTAATCACCACTTCTGACCCAGGAAGGCTGTAAAACAGCTGGAAGATGAAAGAATGAAAGGATGGCTATATGCTTACCCTTATTACTGTACTTTTCCCTCAGCACCTTGCCCTTTAGCTCTGCGGGAGCCCCGGGATGTTTACCCTGCCTCTATGGCTATTGCCAGGTTATGTTTCTCAGGCCAACAGGCCAGATGAAATAAGTTGAGCTCAGATTGCTGCCTTCCCCTCACAGATGCTATTTTTAGATATTTTTTTTTTTTCTCTACCCAGCCAGCAACTTTCACAAAATCTGCAGGAATTTCTTATCCTGCTATTTGTTGCCACCCCACAATTAAGGAGAGTTTAAAACAGCCTACGAATAAATTAAAAAAAAACATGGGCGAGTAGTGTGACCATCTAACTGCCTTTTTCTTTAAAAAAAAGAAAAAAAAAAGACTAAAACCACATTATAAAAGACTGGAATTAAAACAGTACACAGGTTCTCAAAAGGCAAGAAATTCAACTCCCAGAGCTCGCTCGCTCTCTATCTGAATGGTGTGCTCCAGCGCGTGCACACTGACGTGGCAGGGGGAAAAAGTAAAAGCAGTGACAGACTTATCCATTTTTTGGAGCCTTACGGTTGTTTTAAGCATCATACAAAAAGAATTTATTAAATACATATGCTTAAATTTATTTTTAACTATCTTGAATACTAGAAACTTGATATTTACTAAAGGGATTAAAATATCATTGATACGGACACATATTGGACAGGGTATCTCCATTAAACATAGATGTTTTACAAGATACACAATGCCCTTACCCGCTACAAAAATCATGTTTCAAAATGTTCAACATAATTATGGTTATGTGCAATTTTGTTGATTCTGCAAAGTAACAAACCCTCCTATCTGGTTTCATCTTGGTAAATATGGAACATAATGATACATACACACAAAAAACCTATTTTAAAAGATCTGTCCCACATGAAGTCCCCTCCCTAGCGTATCGTACGCCAGCACCAGCAAACATGGCGAGTGCGGGTGTGTTTGTCCACTTTGCCTGGAGCAAACCCAACAGGCAATATATATCTGACAACCACCAAAAGCGACCTGCGTGCACAGAGATCCCGCAGAACAACACTGCAGCCATGGCAAAGGCTCCCCCTGACTTTCTGCAGTGGGCAAGACTAACATATGGTGAGACAGAAGGAAATAGACCCCTAATGCCAAGACTAACTTTTGGTAGAGAAATCACATTAAAGGATGCAACTCTTCCTTCCCTGACCTGTGATTTTGGTTTGGGTTTTGTTCACAGTCTACGTGTGAACGTAGGTTAGGGTCTCACACGAGTGGCCATTTCAGGCTAATCACAATAGTTATTAGTTCTCCTCTCTCCAAAATACAGCTGAGGCACACGCATCAAATGTCTTGTCCAAGGCCAACAAGGCCGGATCTCAGAGCAAGGTTTCAAATTCAAGGGTCGCTGGCTCCTAGTCATGATAAGAACAATCTATTTTTATATAAACATTCATTTGCACAATAACAGCCCTGTTGCCTGCAGGGAGAAGTCCTCTAGACTGCTATTGTCAGACGAGTTAAAAATGTACCTGTGGGAATATCTTAGATACAGAGTCGGCATTGTTACGGGTTGAGTAATGCCATTAACCAGACTGTGAGAAAAGTTTGCTGTTAGAATAACAGCAACTGCTAGAAAGAGGTATTTAATAATTAACTCTGAAGGAAAACTATTCAGGAAAGGGATTTCTGTCTGTGTAAAGCCTGCCAGAGCTCCTAACACTTGGATTCTGCGGCTTTATTCGGGATTATATATATGAGCTCAAGAACCAGCTCTCCAAGTTACTAAATTAAAATGCTGGAGAAGATCAAGCATTGCCTTTTCTAATTATGTTAATATTAAAACAAAAACGCATTTCAGACAGAACTGAAGATGGGGGGTACAACCCCAACGTGCCATGCATTTCACACCTCTCCACAGTTCTGCAGAAAAGGTTGCGTAGAAGAAAATCTGATTTGAAGACCGACTCCAATGGGCAATTTGCAATTTGATGGGTTCAATCTCCACTTTGCACTCTTACTTTAAAGCTGGCAATAACCAGCATTGCCTCCCGAAGAAGCGATCCCACCCTCCCTCACCCCCCAACCACTCCACTCTTGCCCCCAGACTGCTTTAATCTCTGCACTAACACGAACAGTGAAGCAGAACAAAGCATCGATCCAGGTTAAACACCAGCTTTTTTTGTTTTGTGAGGTTAGTTTCAGCATCCATCACATCTCTGAACTGGATCACTATGCAAATGTTTGCATAAGCAGCAGGAGAAAGATGGCAGAGGGCCAGAAGCAAAGAGCCAGGGCATGAAAAGGGCAGAACCACTTTTTCCAAAGGCAGTATTAATGCTTGCCAGCATAAAGTGAATGTGAGACACCACTGCCTAAGTGACAGGAAAGAAATCTACATAAATACGGCCATCTGACTAATTCCGATGAAAATCTCTTGATTATTAGTACCAAAATACTGTAACTCCAAACAGGACAGCGTACTGAAACCCACTGATACAAAATTCATCCAGACAAATGCAAAGCCTAAAAGAATACATCTACAAGAAGAAAAACAGAACGTGCACAAGGAGTGCTAACCCAGCCCATAGCAAAATCTCAGGGGAAACAAGGCACTTGGAGCTCCCCCTGTTCTCCCAGGCCCACCAGACAAGGAGGCAGCTTTGGCATTGATGCAGCACCACATGAAGCTGTGCTGGTCAGGGTCCAGTCCCGGGGGCCTTCTGCAAAAGGGCCAGCACAATCTCCAACGCTATCTTTATCCTGCTAGGAAAAAAGTGTGGCCAGGCAGCAAAACAAAGCACTGTTCCCTTGGCATGCCTCAAAGTGCGCTCCCTTGGTCAGTGCCAGCCAATGCCCCCCGCATACAGGACACACAGATGAGATGCTACCAGGCTCGGTGCTCTCCAGTCTCTGCAGGCTTTCATGCTACTGAAATGTCTCCCTGCTGCACTGCAACGCAGCCCATGTGCTATTGCAGGCACTGACTTAGAAAGGCTAAATCACAACAATTACTTTCTTGGGGCTCAGGAGCTCAGAAGATATCCAAGGGTCAGCAAGGTCCACTTCATGCCACATGGCCTCAGGGCCAGGGAACACCTCCTGGTCCAATTTCATTTAGAAGTATAAATGTAGTTTGGGAGACTGAAAAATAAAGAACGATGACATGTACGAAGGCTCTAAGAAAGTTAATCTGTTATCCTGCAGTTCCCTTGATCTGCCTCTGTAAAATGGGACAACTGATTCTTGAGTCTTCTCTAAAGCTCTTCCACTCTGTGGAAGAAAATGCTAGAAAACCAAATCACTTGCATGTTATTCAAAAAAATCCCCCTCCCTGGTAATTACCTAAATAAATCTAATCATGCACTATTTTGCTGTTCACAACTCCCATAATTATGGTTTTATTCCCTATACACCAGTCCTTCACTTAAATTCACTTTGGTTACACTGACTGGTAATGCATTTTTGATCTCTCTGTTAAATAACTGAAACACCCAAATAAATATTTTAGAGGATGTGTGCTGAGGCATAAGTATTAATGTACCAGAATGCCAAGCAAAATTCCTCCTTTACTTTTCTCTGAAGCTGTCGTTTCTCAGTTTGGCACCTCTTACTTCAAAACTTAAATATTGATTTGAAATCAGTATTTAATGATTGAATGATTTAATGATTGAAAATATTTAATGATTGAAAATCAATGGTCATATCCATTTGTTCTCACCGGCACCACCAGAAGATTCATCTTACTGCCCTGTTTAAGGGTGGATTTATGCAATCCTTGATTTTTTTGCTAGGTGATCTCTACAGGTGACAAATGGTTTTCCAAAAGGGCTCAAGAGTGACACTTCCCCCCCCTTTTTATTTTTTTTAAGGAAAAAAAAAAGAAGAAAATTTATTGAAATAATTGTTGAACCTGCTCCTTATTTCTGAAGCAGCTTGTTATCCCTTGTTCATGTATATTTGCACAGCACAGACTTGCCAAGACGAGGCTAAGCCCCATTAACTTCTGGTATTTAGAGTCTTAAATACCAACATCACATGATTAAAGTGGGTCTTAAGATCAGACTGTAAGAATGTAATTTTTTAATTTTTTTTTTTTTTAAAACAGAGGTACTTCACATTAGCCCTCCTGTGCACATATAAAATCTACACATGCAACCTATTTCTGCAAATACAGCATAGTTTTCTAAAAGCTTCTTCAGTTTCCAAGTAGCTTTGGATGCTAAAATTCTCCTTTGTTCTCTGTCTGTTCTACTTAGTATTTATTTTCCTTGTAAACTATTCAGCCGGTCATGGTATCTTCACGGAAAGGCTGAAGTTCAATCAGGCAGATGCAAAGAGAGATCTGGGGGTAGGACAGATACAAAGAATACAGGAGACAAGCAACTTATTGTACTGAATGAGCAAGGCTGGAAGACAGGCAGAGAAGCAGATGTAGAAAAAGCTTAAAAACATTTGAAGTAGAAGTTCAACATGAGAAAACAGAAAAACCCTTGAAGTAGGAGTTCGACACGAGAAAACAGAACCTGCCAGAAGAAAGAGGAACCAGGTGTAAAGACAGCACAGACCAGCACAGTCAGGCTGGTTAAAATGGTTAAAAATCTTAAAAATAAAAAAAAATGAAAAGATTCAAACAGACTACTAGGGGAAACATAGCAAGTATTTATAAATGTTAACCACAGTGAAGTTTACAGTAAAGGCCAACTCCCACTGGCAATATAATATCTTAAGTGCCTTCTTTTAAGCACCTGCAAGGTTTCCAGTGCAATTCTGTCTGACCTTTATTTAAAGGTCATTCTTCCAGACAAGGAATTACGGCCAGCCCCGAGAGCCCCAAGGCAGGTAGCTTCTAGGCTCTGTTCATTTCTACAGTTGTTTTTAATATGGCCTCTAGTTTTGTACATTTCTTAGAACTTCCAGTTTCCAACAGATAGACTAACAAACAACAGTACTCCTAAGTATTCTTTAAATACTACTTGCAATGGATACTATAGTTTACCTAGGACAAAATCGTAATGCACTTTGAAGTATTAAATAAGAGACTGGATCCCACAGCAATTGCGTACACTTACTTGTAAAAACAACTTTGAATTTGAAAGTTCATCTGTTCAGGATGTATTAATCCAGAATTCTAAAACACTGTAAACAGATGTTAAGCAAAAGAAGCTAAATAAGTAGCAACTAAATAACTAATCCAAATATGATGAAAAACAACCAAACTTGTTAAGAAAATGCTCCAAGCATATTATCCCAGATACCAAAGATCACCAGCATCCCCAATCTGAGATGTGCCGCCTTGGACTCATAAATCCAAATAAATACCCCTTTCTAAGCAAGTAGGGTTGGGTCTGTCATATAATCTTTATACTGATGATCTTGCTAGGAGCAAAAATATCTAGAGTAACCTTCTGAGTTCCTTTTTAAGCAATTTCCTATCTTGTATGGGGAATCAATCATGTATGTAATCCCACTGCAGTCAACACAATTACTCCAGGAATAGCTCCAACAAGACTTGACCCCTGCATGCTGTATTCATGACCAAAACAGCAGCCAGCGTAAGCTATGAAAAGCCAACATGAAACATTGAAAAGTTGATCCCATTCTGGATCCAATAAGGCATTTCTTCATAATATGACAGCTTTTCAGTTATCAAACCAGGAAAACATGCTACGGATTCAGCTGTTACACTGACTCTGTCCCCAGTCCAAAGTACAACTTATAAATATTTACTGTCATGAAGCATACTTGTATATAGTAACTGCCGATTTCAAAGTTGCAAACTTCAGCAATGCAAAAAAAACAAACCAAAAATTCCCCTTCAGTTATCTAAAACAAGAATGATGCAATGTGAGTAACCAGCTATGAATTGTTCTCTAAGTAACGTGGAAGTGTCACACCACTTCAATTCTAAAAAGTCGTTATCTATTTATAAAAGATGGATATAACAGTCGTTTTGGTTTCCCCTAAAATTTTCCTTACAAAATAGAAGCATGTAGGGCAAGCAATTTTATCTTCTAGCCTTTCTGTTTCCAGCCTCCGCTTGCACTTGACTACGTAAATATCAAAAAGATTATAATATGCTGGAAGGCAAAGGACATAAGAGAATTTAAAAAGATTTACAACAGGAATTTGAAAAAATTTCAAAGCTTATTGAACATATTTACCTCAGATTCATCTCCCTGGCCGACAAAGCAGCTTAGTTGCTTTTTAATTTGCATTTTATGCTTATCAACCTTTTTCCTCTTTATCCATAAAGAAAACGTTTTTGTGATAATTCAAATACCAACATAATTAAATGTTAACACAGAAGCACTATTACTGCCTTGTTATGTAGATTAGATCAGGTCCTGAGAGTAGATAAAGCAGATTCCCTCCTCTCCTTACATATGGGTTAGCATTTAGAGTTTGCTATAAAGTTTAACCTGAATTTTCTCCAGATGCGATCCTGATGGGGGCTACTATGTTATTTTAAATTCTTTTCTGTGCTGCCAAAAATAGTCTCATTGTTTGCATTATTTTATTCAAAGAAATAATTTTAAAACTGCCAGTTTGGCAGTTTTATTGGCTTTTTTGCCAGTTAAAAAAGCAAAGCTTCAAATAGGTGCTCTATTTTTATAAAACGATGAGTTATCTTTGTCCGACAGCTGGTTGAAAAAAAAATTCAATTACCCTTTTTTGTTGTGTGTGTTGGGTTTTTTTCTTGTTTAGTTTCAACAAATTCATTTTTATTTCAACTCAGCAGGAAACACCCCTTGAAGTTTGTAGAGGACACTGGGTACCCAAGGTCTTCAGCAGCCTGCTAGGTGGGATCTGGGGGCACAGATCTCAGACTCTCCAGGTCTGCAAATCTGGGGCAGTCCCCTGCCAAAGCGCCCTGTAATTGGAGATTTCCAAGTTATGCCACTCCAGCGCAGTGCTCTAGGGAGGACACCAAAATACAGGAGTTTCTTTCCAAAGCCCAAAAGAAACCAAGTTTTGAAATGCAGAAATCCTCCACAAAATAGAAGTTTTTTCTCTATATAGATCTGCTTAACTAGCATAGTTTGCGAGCTGTCAAATGCAGAGACCAGTTTAATTGATCAGCTTCATTTGTAGTTAGGTTTCATTTGAATTACTAATATGAGGGTCCAGAAATCTCAGATCAGGAGCAGTTGTACAAACATAGGTCAAGTTGCGACCATTATTTTTCACCGGCGTCGGTAAGTATATTGGCAACACACGAGGCAATATAGTAGGTGAATAAACGTCTAGTTGAGTTGCTGCCTTAATTTCTGAATAGCTGAGCAGCAACAAGCCCTGGCCTCAGTTAGGACCACTAAACCAACGTGCACAGAAAGGAGGGAAGAAAGGCAGAAGGAACTACCTGGCCTTTATATACTTAATCTATTTTCTTAATCAAGAGGGAAGCAACAAACAAATGGTGACCCAGAAAGGATGCGCACACTGTAGAAGAACTAGGGCAGGTGACCAGCCCTTGGTTTAGCCAAACTCCAGTGTAAGCAAAGCTGTGTGCTATGTTCTCGCTATCTTTGCGCCCATCTGTGTATGTCTGCAGCAAATATCCCTGCTTCCCAGTGACAGATGGTCTCCAGGCTTCTCTTATCCTAATTGCAGAAAAACTTACCTGATTTTTTCAGAGGAAATTTTGAAAAAGGAAATCTGCTGATCTTATCTGCATCTTACCTGCTTATTTTCCAACCCAAGGTATGCATATCTTGGGCTTTAATTTATACTCCAGCCTGTGCAAGCAAGTCTGAGCTCACGGCGCAATTAAGGACATTCTTTAGGATAGTGTACGTGAATGATGATGGTGATGGCAGACTGGGGAAAATATCTATGGGCTCAGAAAGGTTAAGGGCTCTGCCAAGACGACCCAGGCAGAACACTGATTCTGTAGAAGAACTGAGAAATAAATTATTTTCTTGACCTTTGAGATTTTGATTCAACTCACTGTAAAGATAAGAAACGCATTTTTACCAAATTATATCTAGCCAAAATTTAGGCAATCAAGACACAATAAAACTGATGAAAAGAACCAGTTTTCCTCACTGACTACCAACCCTTAATTGCTGCCTTCAGTAAACAGCTCGAGAAATAAAAGATCACTTCTTAGGCAAGAAGAAAACAGAACGAGATACATGTTTATGACTATCATGCAGACGTAGGGAAACAAAAAATATAAAGAATACTGATGTTTAAAAATACAGAGAGATTCATAACAAACTCTTCGAGCTTTCGTTACTTAAATGCCAGGTGTAGTTTGGAACTTAATATTAAAAATAAATAGCATGCTAAATCACCCTAGGATAACTGCTTACAGTACTTTTGATTGAGAGACAGAGTTTAGAGTACCAACAGTACTGTTTTTCTGAAGTATCCCTCTCTCAGTGCAGAATCAAGACAAATGCCAGCTTTCATGAACACAATGACATGGATTTTTTTGTTGTGCCTTAGCAGTCACAGAATCATCAAGTCATTTGGGTCGGAAGGGTCTCCAGAGGTCTTTAGTCCAACCTCCTGCTCAAAGCAGGTCCAGCAATGAGATATGCTTGGGCTGCTCATGCCTTTATCCAGGTCTGTCATGAAAACCTCCAAGGGCGGAGACTATATAACCTCTCTGAACAACCTCTGCTTGACTGCCCTCATGGGGAAAAAGAATTTCCTCATACCCAGTCCGAACTTCTCTTTGTTTCAACTTACGACTGTTGTCTCTCGTCCTTCTGCCATGCACTGCTGCACAGAGTCTGGCTCTGTCGTCTCAGTATCCTCCCTGTCTGGGCCAGATGATGCTCCCTGAAGCTGTCTCTTCTCCAGGCTGAACAAGCCCCTGTCCCTCAGCCTCTCCCTTGCAGGACAAGTACTCCAGCCTCCACCTTCTCAGTGGCCCTCCACAGAACCTGCTCCAGTTTGTCAATGTCTTTCCTGTATTGGGAGGGGGCCAAAACTGGAGACAGCACTCAAGAGGCAGTTTACCAAGTGCCAAGTCAAGTGGTACAATCACTTTTCTCAATCCGATGGCTGTGCAGCTTGCAGGACAGCCCAGGTCGCTGTTAGGGACACTGCTGGCCCATGCCCAGCTCGCTGCCTGCCTGGACACCCCAGTCCCCCTCCTCAGAGCTGCTCCCCTGCCAGCCAGTCCCCACCTGCACTGCTGCAGGGGCTCTGCCTTTGCAGGTGCAGGACTTGGTATTGGTCCTTGTTAAACTTCACACAGCTCCTGTCAGCCCATTTCTCCAGCCTGCCTTGGTCCCTAGGGATGGCAGCCCTGTTCCCCCAAGTTTGGCGCCATCTGCAAACTTGACGAAAGCACGCTCCGTTGCCTCCTCCAGGTCAGAGATAGAGATAGGTCATTTTGCCCTCGTACTGATGCACCTAACAAAGCCATGACCAAACCATTTACAAAAACTTGACCCTATGTAGAAGGGCAAGACGAGGATTAAGTTTAGAAACAACACTGGCGACCACGCTGGATGAATGGACAGCTTGGTCTTACTGAGGCCAACAGCAAAATGCAGCACTTGTATCTGTATTTTCTCTTTAAATAGAACTGTAAGGGTTAACATAAAACCAGAAAATTAACCTTCAACTATGGCTTACTTCTGTAACCCCAAAGCTTCTTGAAAGTTTGCATATAAGCAAACATACATTTTGCAATCAGTATGATCTCACATATTTACACACTGCAAAATATACTCAGTATGTATAAAGTTTTTTCAACCATACAAATGCATGTTGGCTGTTAAACCTACCATCGATAATATATTCCTTTCTTGTGCTTTTCAAGGGGACATCATCACATTTAAAATTATCATTGACTGAATCTATAGTTTTATCTATGAACAGTCCAATCTATAGTTTACAACAGAGATTTGGGTAAATTTCAACATCACCAAAAGTTCTGGATTTGTTTATATCACTTACAGCGATTTCTCTACAAAGTGTAATTTCTACCTGTTTACGTAGGTCTCTAAGTCAGTACTGATACAGACTTACAGTAATGTAAGTCCTAAAATGAGGCTGTTGGAGAACCAGAAATACTTTAAACGGATTTATTTCTAATTGACTAGAATTCATGTTGATTGTACTCCTGTAAGACCTGATTAAGTGAATTCATTTCCATTTATAATTTTATGACGGCATACTTCGGAGATTCCAGCCATGGAAATTATCACAGTCTAATCAAGATATGCAAACTGAATATAAAAGCACCTTAAAAAAAAAATCTTGATTGAATCATGCTATAAAATATTCCTAATAAAAAAATGCATCTCTTGAATTCCAGGCATATTACTATCAGTTCCTGCCATTAAGAAAGTATTTAGTAAAAGTTCTTACTAAATGCTCCATAGGTATCGAGCAGCTGCTGATACAGGACTTCACAGTCAGAAACCTTTCTGATGGCCACCCATATGGGACCGCGTTTCCCCAGGAATGAAGAGCAGCGATGCCCAGGAATACCATACTTGAAAGGACTCTTAGTTTTCTACAAAACCGGGGGCTGGGGTGACCCTACGAGACACACCCTTCGCTTTGCTTAACTTCTCTCTATTTTGCTGCTCAAATACTTCCACACGTATTGCTAATGTGAACAATTTCTATGCAAAGCTCATTTCCTAACGCTGCTGTTGATGCTGTCAGAGCTACCTATCCCTGCACCTCATTATAAGAGAAGAGCAACGTCTAGGCAGCTCTGCTTACTGTGTAATGCAGCTGTGCAGGGAAGGAAATAATTAAGCCCATCATGTGAACCAAATCCTTCAGGACATACCCATTAATGAGATTTACTGAACCCACTCTCTGCTTTGCTGCTTGCAGGAACGAAGGAGGCAGAGACAGAGTGAGAAAAGCCCTCTTTTCAGCATTAATCTAAAACTAGAAATATATTTTGTTCAATTCACACTTTTAAAGGAAAGAAGCATTAAAAAGAGATTTGCCATTAGGTTTTATGTCTGCTTCATGTTCTCTCATGGATTTTATTTAGTCTGCCTCACAGTTTTTTTTTTTTACATTTGCCTCACCTCAGAAGGTTTCCCCAGGCCTTAATAAATCTAAACTCCTCTTCTCCACATGGTTTTTCAGCCACACATGGAGTGTGACCATTTCTGCCCCTTTCACGGTACTGGAAGCATATCAGAGTTTAATTTTCTTATATCCTTTCATTTTTACTTCATAATTTTGACATTTCTCCTGTCTCTCCCTTAGGTCACAGGGAGCCACCAGCTCCTCCCCAGGTTTTTGTACAAGATCTCGGGTTGTCTCCTAACTTTCCACCCAACAAACAGCTCACCAGGGGCTGCCCTCTCCCACCGCAAACCTGCAGCTATCAATATGCCTGACAGCTGCATTTCCTACCATTACAGCTTGCCTTTTCTTGCCATGCAGGGCTCCCCGCACAGCTAGACGAGGCACGCTAGGCACCAGAGCTGCACCACCACTGCCTTGGCAGGAGGACCAGGCAAGGTGGGACAGCCCTCAGACCATCTCTTCTTGCAGCAGCGCCCAGGCTGCTGACTTGGCTGCCCAGATCCACGCAGGCACCCAGGGTGCAGGGCTGGATCCCCTACCTTCTAGCCTGAGGAAGACTCATTAGATCATAATGAGTCAGAAAGACTACGTAAAAAATAATGTTTTGCTACATTAAAAAGAACCAAATAAATGTATATATAATTACAATATTTTTTATATTGTAATAAAGGCTGTTAAATATATATAGGTATGTAAAAAAAAAAACACCACCAAAAAACCCCACCCTAACCTAAAGACTCAAAAACAGACTGATACGTGCAAGAAAGACCTATAATAATATTTTCAAGAAAACCACAGAACTGGGATGATAGTTCCATTTCACTGACTACTCAAAGCACGTAAAGCGCAGAGGAGTGTTTACAGCCTGTATCAAACATCACTGTCACTGCTGGCTCTCACTATGAAACAGCACAGCGTGCTCAGTCATGAATGTCTGCTTTTCACATCTGCAGTGACTGTGACTGCTATGAATGTAAATGGGAAAGAACGACATTAAAAAAAAAAACCCACAAGACTGAATAGGTAAGCAAAGGCCTTACACAATCACATCTATATTTTAAACTATATTTCAGTGTTTATACATTATCAAAGCTCGTTATGAGTAACTGTTGTTCCTTATGCTTCAGACTTATTTGAAAGGTAGTTCAGCCATCCACTGATGAGGTCTTCCCGGTTCCCACAAGCAGTTTAGTAGCACTGAGCAAATAATTTAAAAATTGAGCGACTTAAGTTTATTTTCCTGTTCTTACAATTATTTCACATACTTCCTTTCACAAACCACACTTTCTCACTTCTGTATCCAATTCAAATATGTACGTACCTTATCAGGGAGTGACAGCATGGGCTCTGATGGATTATTTTGGTCATGCCATAGACTGAAGACCAGCTTGACTCTTGAAAAGCTCCTAACCACAATTGCAAACTCACTTACACATTTCAGCCAATAAAACATAATTATTCACATCAACTCAACACACTGTCAAATACAATACTTAAAATCCAAATTTGCGCACCTGTTTCTGTACCATTACCTTTCTCTTCTGATTGGCATAAGTATATCTTTGATAGCAGCACTACCAAAGAAGCAAACAGTCAATTAGTAAATGCCTGATAAGCTAGAAATTTTTGTTGTACTGGCCTTTGAGGTACACATATTTTTTAAATCTTTCTTTCCTTTTTCCATTTCTACAGACTACTGCTCCAAATTATAGTACTTCATGTACTTCGTGTCACAACACACTTTGCGGCAATCCCTTTCACACATTTTACATAATTTTTGTATTTTCACTCTCCTTCCAGTGCTCATCCAAAGATACTCTTAGGACTCACTATCTTATCTTTGATCTGTGTTCATAACGTCCATGAACACAGACACCTGCAGCAGCCAATGCAAGAAAAGACACCTTCACTTTCTCTTATCACAGAGAAAATAAGATTTTTTCAGTTTTCAGATCATACAGAAGTATCAAGCTTTACCAAAGGAAACCTAATTTTAAATCACTGTCCTTCATTGTTCCAGTTTTCTGATTTCTGAGTTTAAAGTTTCTATTTCTTTTGTAATTATTGGACTGGAAGCCAATAAAATAATTCTAGTCTAAGAAATTGTTTTGCATAAAAAGTTGTAAGTCGTCTCCAGAGACTACCAAAACTTTTTAAATTGTGTCTTATAAGAATCACAGAAAAGATAAGATTTAAAAAAAAAAAAAAAAAAAAAAAAAAGAAATATGTAGAGACTAGAAGGCTTTTTGAATAGAAAACACTGAAAACGCAGCATACAGATAAGGTAAAAAAAGACACAAGGAACATGTTTGTGCTGTATCACAAGAGGCTCTACTCTGACTCACTAGTCCATCAGTTGTCATACAGTTAAGTGAGAAGGGCATTACAGTACAGAATCCCAGAAATTCTTCATCCAAATCTAACATCAGTTGCAAATTTACAGTGAACTCATCAATAAATTGCTCCCAGAAAAAAAAAACAACAGGGTTTTTAACATGTCTAACATAACAAGTATTATAACATTAGTCTACCTGCTAGTTCATATTTAAAGTATATTCAGTAGGAGGAGGAAGAGAGCTGTTACGTGTGAAGATAAAAGTTAACAAGATCTGCCAACTATCTTCACTACAGGCAAGCTGCAAATTCCTCTGCTCTGAGATCATTCCTGTAATCCACCCAACACTGTGAAGCAAGATGAGGAACATTTTCCTTGTTGGGGATCGAGCAGGTTTTTCAAGAATTTTTGTCCACCTGTTTATTAAAATACACCTTAGCAGAATCCAGCAAGAGACACGGTTGAAGTCCTGGGCTGTTAACTGTAGGTTTGCCCACCTGACACGAGTAACTTAAATGATTTCTCTACAAAATCAGTTTGGCACACTTACCTGTCAATATACAGAAGAGAGCAGCGGTGTCGAGATGATCATTGGAATCTAGTGCTCTCTCATCTCAGATTCCTGTAAAAAATACAGGAAGACATAAAGAAGGTTGACATGTGGAGAAAGAAATTCAGTGACCTAATAGCCACCCTATTTAAAATCTATAAAGCAGAAACGCTCACAGCACAAAGGGGATTTTGATATGTTAGTCTGCAAGGGAGAGAGGAAGTTTATCACATTGCAAATTTCCAACATATTCATCATGCTGGAACATAAATATTATGCATAGCTTCACAAGGGCAGAGCCTGATTTAACTTCACTCACTTCAGAGTGCTTCTGGCAGCATGAAGTCAGTACTAAGGCAAAAATAGGCTCTTTTGGTTATCAAGACAGACATAATTTCAGGCCAGATCTGACAGAAGGTGAAAGATGCTGCTCTGCTGTTTCCCACAGGCATCTTCCTTGATTTAAGTCTTGCCAAAGCACTGAGCATCCCGGGCACATGCATTTGCTGAACAACCCAAATTCAGGCAGCAAGATGCTTGCTTTTTCCCCAAGCCCACCTGAGATCCAGAAATTAGGGTCTGCTGTTTCCAGCACCCCAAAGGGATTCCCCAAATCAGCAGATGTATGCTGAGCATCACAGTCCAGCCATCGGCACAGTAAGGGATAGCCTATGGCTAGCTAACTGATAAGCTCTGAAGTGCGTATGACTAAGTTCAAATTTTATTGCCTTCATTGATGGGTAGAAGCTCATGCTGAAGAAAGTCTTGCCTATCATGTATTTCTTCCTTTTACGGGTATAAATGGAAGGGAAAATCCAGAGATTTTCTTTGAGAAAGCAAGTTTAACAAACTTTTTTACTTTTTGGTGTACTCTGGTGTACAGTACTCCATCAAAAAATAATACTAGATTATGTTACATCTGTTACTTCTAACCACATTAAGAGGTCTAAACAGGCACTCTCTATTAGACACAAGAGAAGTGTAAACCAGTCATGCAGCTCCCGAAAAAATACAGAACATGACCATAAGTGAAACTGGAATGACTCAAGGATAATTCTGTGAACATCATTGGCACTGCACCATTTACTCCAACATAAATAAAAACTGACTTCACCTCAAATTCACCCCTCTTTATTCTATGCTTTATTAGACCCTTCCTGCTGTGCACATTCAAGTAATAGTTAATGCACGTATACTCAAACATTTAAATATACTTTCAGTGTATTTAGGCCCATTCTTTATTTTAAATAAAGATAGACTTTGACATATTTTATTAAAAACAAACCTATCCAAAAAGTTTTGAGTAAGAAGAAAATACTTACAAATCTGTCTCCAGCACCTGCATGACCCTGCACAACTATCTTACAGCAGCAACAAAAAAAGCTATTGAAGGACATTTCCCACACTGAACTACTGTATTTTGTACCACATAGAAGAAAGAAATTAAACCTAGCAGGTTTTGCACTTTTAGAGCGGGAAATATAAAGGTGATCTCCACAATCGTGAATGTCACAGGAAAGGTAGGTAAGGAAAGCTCATCAGCTGCTTCTCACAAGGCAAAAACCAGAATCCATACAAGGAAAGAAGTCAGCAGATTAAAAGCAAAGCAAAATCGATTAACTAACCTAACAGGTTTCTTAATCTCTGAGAGACGGGATAAACTGCTTCCACTATCTGACTTTGAACTGCTTTGAACTATCTCTTTTACACACACCAGCTTTCAGTTTCTAAATGGATCCAGAGACAGAGGAGGAAGAATCACCTGGGACTGAATATATCCACCACGGATGAAACTCTCCAAAATTGCTCTCAGATGCTGACACATCTGCTCAACATATTCCAAAAACAAGCTTTGTTGGTTTTAGGAAAGATTTATAACTTGGTCAGTTTTGGATAGATATTGCTAAGATCTACTAAAGGTATATCCGCAACAATAGCTTGAACCTTAAGCAAATATTTTGGGACTTTGTTGGTAAACAACGCAAATAACAAAAGCAACATGAATGTTAAGTATTCAGCTACTAAATACCCCACACAAATAAAGGCTACAGAATTTCATTGCAGGGAATTTTTGCACTTCATTGTGGAATAGAGGAGAATGCCAGCAGTTTGTTCTGTGTGGAGGCCAAATTCTTCTATTTACAAAAAGTACCCAGCGGCATGGCTCCATTTTGTATTTTGGATGTTAACTTATTTGTCACAGTACTCTCCAGAGCTAACCCTAAGGATAAGAAAATCAATGTGAAAAACAGTGGTTTGCCAAGAGCTGGGAAAAGCTCTTTAAATGAGAGCATTTCTATATTGCAAATTCATAGAAAACAAATTAAATGGTGCCAATACTGGCTTCTTAATGAGGTTGGGTGAGGTTACACAGTGGAGAAAGACACCATCGTTGGAAAAGTGAGCAACTGCCCTCTCTTCTGTTTCTGCAAAAGGATTCTCTTAACACCCACATGCAGACAAAAATTAGAGTCCCCTCCTAGATCCTGTTTTTTCCTCTCCTCAAGCACAGGATCAGCAGAGCAGAAGCTCCTCTTCACCTCAGAGCCTCCAAATCTCTGTGCCATGAAATCCCCCGTTACTCACACATCCTACCGCACTTACTACTATCCTTACTATCCTTACCTTACCTAGCACTTCCTAGCAACTTCCTAGCACTTCCGCAACAGGTTTCTCTTCCAGATGTTGCTTTCATGTGTGGCTGGGCAAGAGAGCACAGCCATGCACAGGCTCATCCCTCAGGCAACACACCAAATATGACAGGCAACATGTCTTTCTCTCCGTGGGAGCTCTAGTGTGGGTCTTTCCTACACCTAATCACCCGTTTTTAACACGTTTGTAAGAACATAAAACCTTCAGAGATTTCTGTTCCTTTAAAAAATGTAGCTGAAGTTGAGCAATAAATTCAAAAGTCATTGGAAAGTAAAAGGAGAATGATAAGGAGGGGAGAAAAGACTGACAGCATGGTCACATAAGCCATTTTCCTTAACAAATCAATCAAAAAAACGCCAAACGGTAACTCCAAACCAAAACAGAGACGAACAGTACGGTTAGTTATTTCCACGTGCTGTACAGAGAAGAGATCTGACATTTTTGCAGTGTGCAGTGTAGCAACAGTGACTTGGTTCAGGAGCAGTATAGCTGCAGCCATGCAGTATTTATAGTCCTCTCTCCTCAGCTTCTTATTGCTGCTCCTTTCCCCCCAGCGAATTAGCCGGGATGCTGCCTCCCAAACACAGCGCGCTGCAGCTGCTTCCATTGCTGGAGGAAAGCCTTCGTTGTACCAGCATGCTGCAGAACAAACGTTCCCAAAAGGACACAGGTCAAATCTTCCCCCACATTTGGGAAGTTTCAAAATTAGAAATGTTCCAATATTTGTATGAATTTTAACAAGTGGAATGAAAATGTCAACATTTTCACATTCCTTTTTTTCATGGTAATATGTACGTTTAATGAATCTTCTATACAGGAAGATAACTTTGTTTCTGGGCATTTCTCTATGCCTAGGCGCACACGTAGGAAAGTAAAAAGTTACTAACTAATAAGAGCAAAGCTCAAGTAAATTCAGCTACTAAGTAGATAAGGCATGTCTATAAGCTCCTCAGGAGACAAACATGCATTTATTCTGCCAGTATTCTGACTCACACAAACACAAGTCAACAAAAATCATACAACCATATTGGCAAACTCGAGTGAATATTTCTGCATAACTTCTTAATGCTATTTCAATGCCATAGCAGCCCCAGTTTCTGTTTCTGAACTGGCTCCCAGCTGACCAGCCAGCTTATCTGCACAGATGTCTGCACAGCCATAGAGAAATATCCATCTCTGTAAATCTATGAGGACGGCACAGAAAACGGATATACTGAAACACCCAAAAACGAAGCATTTGGGAGCATTCAACTACAGGATTAGCATGTTTTAATTAATACAATTTAAAACAACACATTTTACTAATTTACCCCTAACTTTTCTGAACACAAACAGCCCTTACAATCTTAACACTATTGTAACATCCTAAGTGTTCTTTCTCTATTTTCACGGACATAAAAATGTCATCAACCTTGAAGACCCTCTTCTTTGCACATGAGCTTCCATTACTAGCCGCTTCTGAAATCAAAGATAATTTATATGTGAAGGCTACAGAACGTGAATACCAGAAGAGTTCACATGACTATAGAATACTTTACACAACCCAGTTTAGTGAAAAACTGCTAAAGCAGTCCAGTTCTGCTACCTGAAAGTACTAACTGCTGCTTTAACAATACACTCATGTAATTTAGAGAGAGCTAAAGGCACTTCACACTGTAAGGCTCCAGGCAGTCCATTAGTTTAGTAATACTCAGAGACTCCCAGATGTCTTAAATACTAATAGATCCCAAACACGCACACTGAATTCTGCACTTTTTTTCCCCATGTTAAATTGAGAGCTCAAATACTGAGGTAAGTACTAGGACCAAGGCTTGCGTCTCTGGCACATATGTACATGATGGATTCAAATGCTGCTTGAGAGAGACTTAATAAGCAAACCTGATTTGATTCCAGCTCAGCAAAGAACAAAGCGACAAGCTGAAAAATCAATTTACCAAGGGAAGAGCTATCTGAGATTTTGAGAGACTACTATCATCTAATTCTGCCATTATAGAAAGCCAGAGCAAACAGAGAAAGTCTGTTCACAAGGTTGAAATGTGAACAGAATCAGGAAAACAGTTCAAGGAAGTGGAAAAATAGTTATTTCATTCATCAGGAGACACCATATTTGGGCATATATTTAAAATTCAGAACAGAAAGAACTCCACATGGACCTTTTTAGAACTAAATATGAAGTCTACAGCTGCTTGAACACTTACTGAAATGAATTCACATATTTGTGACTCTCTCGGTTTTTTGCTATGCTCGACTACTCTAATCTTTTTTTCCTCAGCAGTCTAAACATAATGGCTTAAATGCTTGTATATTGTGTGGTAGCAGGGAATGGTCTTCAAAAATGCCAGATGCTTTGCAGCTTCAGATTATTCACTACTTATGGCAGCAAGCTCACGCTAACAGCAAAAAACAAAATTTAATTCCTGTCCAAATACAGACAATATAAATATGTACTGTTAATTTCATATACACTAAAGACACAGAGAACCTCCACAGTCCCACACATTGTCTCTTCAAAGACACTTAACAGACTCCGGGAAAAGGCAGCATCAAGAATCTGGGCAACCGCATGTGCTAAAATGAGACAAGTTAGCACAAAACCAGGGGCGTTCCATGTAAGTGCAAAGCAGACGTACAGAAGAGATCCCTCAGCCACCCCTTCCTACTCAGGCACTAGATGGCTTCTTCCATTTCCCTGGGCGTGGAGGAGGAGGGAAGACAAGGTGCAAAGTCGTGAGCAGGACATTATCCCGCCTGTGTGAGCTGTGCTCAGGGTCACCTTGCTGGCCAGTTCAGCAGACCCAGATCATTTCCATGACAGACTCTGCCTGGACTGTATAACAGCAGAGGACTAAACACAGGCTGAGTTTTGTGCAATGTTCATGACCCCACCTGGACCTGTGTTGCAGGTGGCTTGACTTTACTGGCCCTTATTAAACCTGTTTCCAAAATATTTAGCAAATGAAATAGTTGTTAGACCTCACTTAGTAGTTTCGACCTGCATGCAAACTGCAGATCTCTTAACACCTTGGCCATGCATAATGCAGAAGGAACAGTGCATGGGTGAAGTTAAGAGTATATGCAAATGCCTTGCTGAAACTCAGTGACACACTTTGTCTTTGCTCCACGGCCACGCAAGCTGAGCACCACTGGCCAGAAGATTGTGACCGTTCGCATTTGGAAGCCAAAAGGGATGTGTGGTGCTATAGCATGAGCATATGAAGCAAAACCTTCTTGTGACAGCAAGAGCCAGGAATCTACATATTTGATGTATGAAGCTTGATCAGCCTGAATAAATGTGGAGTATAGTAACCCATTAGTAAACTCATAAGTAAATGAGTTGATATAAATACGAATCGGTCAGGATCTGAGAAGTTTCAAACTTCACTATCTCAAAATAAGCTGAATGTAACTAGCTGATCCAATTCAGGCAGAATTCGGGTCTGTCACACAAACATTTGCCACTTTTAAGTAGAAAACAAATAGTCAGGGGCTTTAAATAGGACAAGCACAGTAACACGCAAAAATCCTTCCCAAACTCAAAATGCTACTGGGCAGTACTGCTGCCCAAACAGTCTTGCAGAGCTTCTAATCCAACATGCCATTGCGCTGCTTTACACCAGAGATTTGCCAGGTACAGGAGCTATAGTAAGAACCCTTAGGGCAACAGCTTTCTAGATTTCCCTCCTCCTCTCAAAGTGGGACAGCCACAAATTCAGAGCATACCACTCATGGCCCCTGGCTTCTCTAACAGATTACTTAGTGTAGTATAACCTTCATTAAAAAGGTCCCTTTAGGGAAAACACTGAAGAGTCAGGATCAGAAGAGCTTGCAAGATATTTAAATAGCAGCAGTATTCCAAACAGTTGGACTGACAACCACCTGAAGCAGAGCACAGTTTAACTTACATGATGAGGATTCTTGAGACCCCTGAGCGTGTCATCAACTAAGGAGAATTCAAACAGGAAGAGACCACATGAAGCAATTTTTTCCCCTGGCACTTCATTAAGAGATGGTCCATAGCCACTAAAACAACTGCAGTATATGCAATACTCAGACTGAGCATTAAAGCCAAGCTCAAGAATAAGATGTACACTGCCAACAGTCCTTTTCCATCCCCCAAAAATATCTGGATGCCTTGCTAATAGTCTATGTGAAACCTAGCCAATGCCTGTCTTCAATATGTCTAAAATGAAACATTTTCACCACAAAAAGGTAAGCTTATGGAGACTCATACTACTAGGAAAGCCACAACGTATAAAGAATAATATAATTCCAAACAGCTTAAATTCTGAGTTTATGATAATTAAACAAAGACTAGAATCAGATCCTGCATTTTTGTTGCCTGTTCATAGTAGGTTAAAAAAAATGTTTGGTTATGAAAAGAAAAATACCTCCTTCCTATGCTTATCTAAACGTAAAATGGCAATATAATTAAAGTATTACTGCAAATTATAAGCAATCAGTGATGAAAGAAATATGTGTCCTCCTCAACTGATGGCTCATAATTATTTCATTTCCCGAATACTGCAAAATCCATGATAACTAATAAATAATAAAAGCTTTTCAAAAAGCCAGAAGGTGCTCACCTTGGATGTAATTTTTTATGTAACTCATCAGATCTGTCCAACTCAGTGAAGTCAATCTTAAATTTTGCACTGCAAAATTTCTACTCTTTTGTTCTACGAGAAGGTGGACAACTTTGAAACTTAGATTCACAGAAAGATGTACCAATTTGCTATCTATACCTGTAACTGGATTTTGAGTCTAAACTCAAAGGAAAGCCTATCAATTGTATTTACCAAACAAAAGCAGGCTGCGTGTTTTTTAGAGTTCAGCACATTCAAAGGGTTGTAAATGTTACCAGCTGTTGACCAAAAAGAAAAAAGTATTTTCAAGAAGTGAATGAAATCCACAGATTACGATTACCTAAAAGGAAGAAACAGCCTTAATCTACTCAAACTAGCAGAGTACTGCATTTGCCATGCTTCCAGCAGTCCAGATGGCTCCATTTTATTTACATGTACCATCTAAACAATCATTGCTGCGTTGTGGAAACACTTGTTACCGTTTTGACAACAAGAGGGAGATTATTCCCCCCAGTTATAAATCACAAATCACTGAGGGCAGCTGCAGCCTCTGTTTCTTTATCATTCTCTTAAAGTCAGGCATTTTAGTGAAAGACAGGAATTTATTAACTTTCCTGGCTGAGCGATGGTAAGTGAAGAGAGAAGAAAGATGGAGTAATGAAAGGAAGAGAAACCGGAGTTGTGGCTGACCTGTGCAAGGAGAGCCAACCTGCTCAGAAGTAAATTATTCAACTACCAGGTCTTGCCCGCAACTCCAGTGTTGTGAACGCACAGGTCAATCCATTCCCATTCAGTCCAGTTTATTTGCAACGCATTTAGGTTGGTGTAAGAGGACAGGATTGTTAGTATTTGGGGAGGTTGTGTTAAAAATTTGGTTAAGAAAAACATTTGTCATTATCAGAAGAAATACACTAGCTTATATCATGCCAGCAGTATTTAAAGGAAATAGAAATGCAAGATCAAATGCAGCAACATATTTCAAATAATTTGATCAACCTGTCATGGAAGATTAAACTGTTCTTACTAAAAATACTATGACAGCCATGTCAATAATAAAGAAAACATTTGTGCTAATTTAAAATTTTGCTAAGGTTTAGCACGTAAATCACCACGCATGTAACAAGCTACAAAGGTTAAGAGCTGCTGCTGCGTGACCTCAAGAAATTCATCAGGCCTAATTAATCTGACGGTGCACGGTCTCTTCATGGAGAAAATTACAAGCAAAACAAACATCAAAAAGTGAAAACCACACACAACTTGAAAATTATGTGTGTTTCTTGTCAAAATACAAGTTGTTCAGCTTATCCTAGATCACCAGGGATACATTTGCTCATTCCATTAACACGGTACAGGGAAAGATGCCCTTTAAATGAGCAGCCTGTGAGCCTTTCCTCGTTGCAGATTTCAGGCAGACTCCTGGAGGGAGTTTGCCTCCCCAAATGCAATCGCTCGATTCAATGGGATCTGGGACATAGCTTCCTAATCCAGCCTTGGATTTACTTATGAAATGTGGTGAGCTGGAAGTGAACCAGGTGAGGAAATAAAAACACAAGAAAAGACAAGCCTCGTAACATGCCACGAGCACAGTTTACAACGAATGAGACTTAACAGAGTAAGTCGGTATAGCAAGTAACAAAACATTCCCGTGAATTTTTTGAGCTGCCTAAATGGGATTATCTCCATATACGTTGGAGAGTATTCAACAAGATTAGACTCATTTATATTACAACACATGTTTGTTGTAACACACAGCAGATATCCGTTAGCACAGCAGATATGTAGAGCGGAAGCAGATCTTAAGCATCTGTACCGACAATACATTGTCTTTTAAATGAATAGTTTTACTCTAGGATAGGATTCTCTTCTTTCCCTTACGAATACAGATAGCAAACAAACAAGGTTCAATGAAACTGGAAGCACAACAAATGGAAGAATTCAAAAGCTTTCCACAACTTACAAATTCGTAAGTCTTTGCACATTTTGGATAGCCACATGCAAGCAATGCATTAAGATCACAATCTCAGTTCAAAACAACCAGGTATCAATTCTGAGTCTCATTAACAACCCACCATCCCCAGGGAAGTCACTGCTCCCAGGCAAATGCATCTTCTCTTATAAAGGGACGGGAGAAAGGAGAATAAAATTGACAGATGTACACAAATCTCAGTGGAGATCTCAAGTTAGAAGAATAAAACCCATACCAATCAACCAAATTATGCAATGCTTATTTACTTTTGCTGAAAATATACTGAAGTTTTCATGACAAAAGAATTACAGCGGGAAAAGAAACCCCTAAGGTGGCAGCCTCTGACATTTTATGTAAAGGACACTTGACTCCAGCTGTCTCCAGCTGAGCACCCGTGAGACACAGCTGCGCCATGCCGACTCCCCCTCATAAAGCACATCGTCTCTGTGATAGTGTTACCTGTGTTTGCATACCAGGACACGAGCTTTGGACTGGTGTATCAGTGGTGCACTGGTTTTACTCTCTGCAGGAAGGCTGTTGCCCTGGCACTGAGTTCTGGCAGGCAGCTTTGCACCCGTCCGTCTCCCTGCTGCACAGTCGCACCTCCTTCATGTGGACAGCGCAATCCCTATCCCAGTGAGCCTTGTTTGGCTTTTTGCTAGTTACGTGCCTAGATAGACGTGGTTGTGTATTCCACGTATGATGACTTGGCCCATTTATTATCAAAGTATTGAATTTAAGGTCTGCTGACTTGGGTTCTGTGGAGGAGTAAAACATATTCAGCCTGGAGAAGAGAAAGCTGCAGGGAGACCTTATAGCAGCCTTCCAGTACTTAAAGGGGGCCTATAGGAAAGACGGGGACAGACTTTTTAGCAAGGCCTGTTGTGACAGGACAAGGAGCAATGGTTTTAAACTAAGGGAGGGCAGATTTAGACTGGAGTTAAGAAAAAAATGTTTTACAATGAGGGTGGTGAAGCACTAGAACAGGTTGCCCAGAGAGGTGGTAGATGCCCCATCCTTGGAAACATTCAAGGTCGGGTTGGACGGGGCTCTGAGCAACCTGATCTCATTGAAGATGTCCCTGCTCTTGCAGGGGGGTTGCACGAGATGACCTGTAAAGGTCCCTTCCCATACAAAGCATTCTATGGTTCGATGATATTGTCCCTTCTCTGAATCACCACAGAGATATTTAGCACATTAGTGGAACTTCATTTATTAATACCAACAAAGCATCTGAACCTCGGATATAAAATCCTTGCTCGTGTAACATATTGCAGTAAACTGAGTTACACCAGGCATCAATTTGTTTATTTGTTTGGATTTTCCAGTAAGGATCTACTGCACAGAACATCAGCTATTATTTCTACAGGGGATTTATTCGGCACTGTATCCCTACTCATAGTACGAATGTAATTTAGGGTCTTCAATTTTGGATCTGTCTAGAACATAGAAAGTATAAATACAATTAAAGAAATCACATACATTTTCCCCTAACTTTCAAATATGGATCACACTGCTTTTGTCATGTGTTCACAGCTCTAGGTGACTGAGTATGCTTTTCTGGCTACGTGGAAGAAATAAATAAAAGCAGGGAGCACAAAATAGCTGTAATTCCACTATTGTCAATAATCCACAGAGTAAGATCTGAGCAGCCTGACCTCTCTGAGCTATCCTGGGGGATTCCCAAGAGAGCTCTTCCTCCAAAGAACAGCTCTGGGTGCTATTTCCTACAGGGAAGGAATCACTAGCCATCCACGGAGCCACATCAAATAGCAAAACTTACATTACTCTCAGAGTGTTTCCACCTTAACATTCAACAAGGTCTAGGAGAAATCTGAAGGGAGGAAAGAAGCTGGCTGCAAGGAACAGCAGGAGAAAGTGATGACTGGGTAAGAAAATGGCAGATCGAATATGAAATTGATATATATGAAGTGACATGGGCAAAAACAGCTCCACACAAACAGCAATGGAAATTGAGCTAATTACTGCCATTCAAGACAGGCAGTATTTTGCAAATGTCAGTTTTATGCGCTGCATTCACAAGAATAACTAGAATATTAGGAAAGAAATAAAGAACAAAATAAAAGATATTAAGTCACGTTATAAATACATGAAATGCAGGTCCTGGCTCTATTCTTTCCCTGTTTTCCTCTGCTTCCTCCCAGTCTCGAAAGGGCTAGGATGGAACTAGAAAAGATACAGAAAGTTGGCCAAGAAAATAAATATATAAAACAGCTAGCATGCACATAAGAAAAGAATGTATTACAACTTTTTAAGCCTGGGGAAAGTTTACCGAGAGGTATGTACCATTATGAGTGCTTGGAGAAAGCGAACAAAGTACTTACTACCTCATCTAATAAAAGGAGTAAGAAACAGCAAGTGAATCTCACAAGCTCAAAACACACCGTGAAGGTGAGGAACTCACTGCCATGGGATGCCATCAGTCACCAAAGCTCAGCATATGTTTAAAGTGCAACTGAACATGTTCCTGGAGAAAAACCCATCAAGGGCTCTGAAGATACCACATCACTGCCTGAGTGAGATTATGGGCCATAGCTTCAGCTAGGAGAGATACCATAAGCATTATGGCAAAACCATGAATCTAATCTATCCAATGTTATCTAGTCAAAATCGATTTTGGTACCATATTAAAAAGCCTACCTGCCATGGTCCAGTTCGGCCATACCTTACACTGCAAGTCTTCTGTCTCTCTCTATCCACCTCCCACCTCCACTTCACCTTCCTTGCCAGCAGTGTGATGGGAGTGGATACTATCTACCCGATATCTCAACTCCAACGGCTCATATTATTATACTTTCTTATTGGTATTATGTACATTATAACATTACCAATCACAGACAAATCAGAAGAAATTAATATGGCACTGAAAAGGAATACAGAGAACATTCTCTGAATATAAACTTTGTAGGACACTTGCATGGAAATTACGGGCATGGAAATTATAACTACTTGATTATTAGTAGGAAACAGAAAAGTGAATACACGATATTGAGGGGAAAACAATAAGGACTATGTTTATAGCAGCATTTTTCAGATAAATCTTCAGAGGACAAATCACATGAGTATCTTGCATGCCTCATTAGTACCAATAAATGCAAACACAATAGTAAGTAATCCGAATTAAGTATCATCACTAAGTGCTAACAGAATCAGTTGTTAATGACCTATTAGCATGATAATTAGAAAATTGGATATTTATGCTCATTAGCTATCGTTCAATTTGCAAACAATATTTTGAATAGCTTAAAACACAACATTATCAGTAAAAGTCCCACCTGAAATGTAACATTTTCAATTAAGAGGTTACCGAGTTTCCCCATAATGCACTAAGGTTTACTTTTGGAGCTCCTAGATGCTTTGAAAACCTGCTATCCATCAAGACATTGTTTCATACAGAGAGAAGAAAAAAAAAAAAATCATATTCTGTTCTCCCCAAATAAAGGGCCATTCCTAAGCGTCTTCCAACAACCGTCATGCTGGCAATGCTTTGTTGCCAGCGTTGACCAGGTCTCCTTACTACACTGAGCAGAGAACTGCAAGGCTGAGGTCAATACATTCCCCAGTTCAACAGTATTCAGATGTTGTGGTCTGGGTTTAACCCACTCCTAATCAGATAGCATTACTTGAAATCTTTTTTCCATTGTTCCAAGAAGTCTCCCACCCTTATTAGAAGCTTCATCTTGGTAGTCGCATGCTACAAAGCCCATACAGTACAATATCCACTGTGCAAAATTATACTTTATCTGTTTTAAACCAATTACCAATTTCAACTATAAATTTTGATTTTTAGCTCTCATGTTGCAGAACTCAATGAACAACAGTTCCACGTACACTTAATCCACCACTTTCATTATTTTGAAAACCTCAGTTCTTTCTCACTCAGCCTTCTCCTCTCCAAACTGAAGTCACAGCTTCTTTATTCTCCCTTTGTATCTCGTCCAACTCCACTACATCCTTCATGAGATGCAGAGATATATGGTGTTAAAGAATTATGTCATACTAAGTGTTCACATAGCAGAAAAATTATGTCCTTGGTCCTCTTCTCAGGACCTTCTTGTTCATGCCTAACACAACACAGACCTCTGAAAATTAAAAACCAGCATTCTTTAAAATTAGAACTTGTATATCATAATACAGCAGGTATTGGTATGCAGTCAGCCCTCCATGGCGTAGCTGACATGCAGACATCTGACACCCTGAGAAAACAAATCACGTACCAACTTGAGTTCACCGAATAACTGTTCTGCACGCAGGCTACATGATTGAGCTTTAAATAAACCCCTTGAAACAAATGCTCAGAGGCCAGAATGGGACATACTGCAGTATATTTGCCCTAGTCTTAAAGTCTTTCCCTAAGCATCAGGTACTCATCCAACATAGACTTTAAAAAAAAAAAAAAACCACACAACTTTTATTCCTATTGACTGCACTATATCAATGTTATCGACATCCTGTAAGGCCTTTTGCTGTTGAAGGACCACACAGTTGTACGTGAATGATGCAATTTGATGATTCAGATGAGCCTTTCAAGTTTTGTCTATACTTCTCTCAAACCTCAAGTATATTATTTTCCTTATCATCTCAAACCTATATAACCTAACCCCCTTTACCAGGAGGTGTCTATTACAACACCTCTGTCCAACATTAAAATAAAGGATACCATTACAACATATTTGAACTGTTGCTTATTAAAGGACAGCCAGCATTCGTGACAATCCCTATAACCAGGTCTAATCCAAGTGTCCTATAGGCACACACTACCCTTTTCTCCTTGCATGACTTAAGTCAGAATAAGCCCAGAAAGTTCAAAGGATGATAATGTTTGACTTTCAGCTTCATTTCTCTTTGGCTCCTCCAGCTCTAGGACTGTTCTGCAAGGAGACCAGTCCTACTCCTTCCACTCACACCCAGCCCTCAGCAATAGCTGCCCTGTCTTTCTCTTTCCCATACTTGCCTGGCCCAATGGTTTTTACAGCCTCAGCTTTCAACTGCCTGTTAAATTTCTGTTGAGGAAGGGAGAAAACTTTTACCAAAGACTTTGGTAGGTAACACTTCCCTTATCGCATGGCCACCAATGACATTTACAACAGCAATCTCCACAGCAACTCTGGAATGCAATCCAGTAAATAAGAAATAAAACACAGAGCAGTTAAAGGTTTTTTCCTGGCAAGTGATAAAGAGAATCCAAATGCTCTGGGTAAGACAAACTAAAGTCTAACTTACATATTTCTTTTGCCGTAATAAAATTTCTAAAATCCTACTGAACCAACCTAATTTTGTTTGCAGCTTCTTTTCTGCAGTATGCCAGTAGAACTAAAGTAACATTTACTTTGGTAGAACTAAAAGTCAGCAGAAGCTCTTCTTCTGCATGCTTCTCTGATCTTGAGTTTAAATGCACTACACAAAAACCTTGTACCTTACTAATGCCTGATTTTGGGATTTTTGTCATTACTGTGGTTTGGGATGCAATAGTTTAAAAAAAAAAGTTCCCAATGCACATAACTGTCAACTGCTTACACACAATTTTATTTTCACTGGTTTTGAAACGCATCTCTTTTCAACCTTTTCAAGAAACTGAAAACAAGTGTTCTTAGGCCGCCACACTCTTTTCTCTTTACAGAAACCTAAGCATTTTACAAAGGACAGACCACCTTAATGACATTATTTAGGAGACCTCACTGAACAGTCCTCAGGGCAACATGTTCCATCATGACCTAAGAAATCACAATGACCTTTGCCATGGACGGGAAGTACACGGAAAGGTAATTTCAAGCATTCCAGCGAGTTTTATATATTGCCAGAAGTGACAATACCAACAGTCTCTCCATGTACCTCTGAGCAGCTCCAGCCAGGGAACGCAGACATCCTGTTGGCATTCATCTGACTAAACAACTGATTGGTGCACCTAGAACATTTCTTAACTAGTTTAGTGAATCTTCTGAAAGCATTATAAATCAGTGAGGCTGCTGGGAATTTGCCACACTCTGTCCCTTTTAAGAAAGCCTGAATTAAAGGCGTGTCCCCATCATCAGCCAGGCCATAAATTAAATGATCCACATCCAGAAACTAGAGTAGGAATTTACACCCCCCTGTTCCAGACCACCAGTTCTCCCTGGCTTTGTAGCTAGTCCATACCGGGTACATCCTGACTCCAGAAAAGACGCCGGGGCTACACGTTCTTTTAGCAAAATGCTTTACACTAATGAACAAGTGATTTTGGTCTTCATCACACATACAGGTGAATTTATGAAGAAATTTTGGAGAAACAATTCACTGGTTATCATCAGCAGAAAAAACTACTGTGTAACATTCAGTGAATAAATTTCTTCAGGAAAAATAAATTCAATTACACCTTCTCAGCTTCATAAACTATTTTCCAGCAAGCTTTTAGCTGACCACTTCAGGCAAATCGAATACCAGGCAAATTAGGGCCAAAGAGACATCAAGAAGGTGTTTAGTGCATTCTCTGCCCCTACGAAAGATAAACTAGACCTAGGTATATCCCAGCAGGTATCTCTTACTTGTTCTTACAAGTGTTCAGTGACAGAGACTTTATAAGCTCCCTAATAAGTCTGAAACTAAAATAAGCATTAACCAAATAACCCTTACAGACACAGGCAGAGTACAAGGTGTGACATCCACTACACCAGCCTCTCAGACTTTCACACGGCAGAAATATCAAGTGTACAAGATAGCCATGAAGCAAAAATGTACAAAATGTTTTTTTTTTTCCTGCAGCCAATATTTATGGTTACCTAATAAACTCACTTCAGTGGTTACATGACTGTTTTTCTAAATGCATGATAGTATTCAAGTATTTCATACGAATTTATTAATTCATTTTCAAAGAACATTAGCATGGTTTGAACTGACAAAATTATACCCAAATTTTATTACAGCAGGATTGTATATCGTGATTACTTTCTCTAGTTCTATTGTTGTGGTTTGGGTTTTTTTAACATTCCATTTTTTCATTACATTTAAGCCAGACAGCTTTCAAGGCAAAACAAATGTTCTCTACGGTATGTAGCAGGACAAAATGCCAGCCGTTTAACTCCTCTAGGTGCTACTGGAGCACAAACATCTTTGTATATATTTGCAACTATCAGTGCAACATTTGTATACAGTTTGTGAGAAACTGATAAAATTAATCTGTGGGCAAAGCATAGGGAGCACACTGAAACCTAAGATGTTTAGGAAATCAGGAACTTGTGCATCAGCCAGAAGTGCCCAAGGGGACCCAAGCTCTCCCACTGATATGATTCCACAGACACAGTGGAAGCGAGTCTAAAACAGGAATTAAGTTCATTTTTGTTCATTTTCAATATTGAGCTTCATGTTCTTGTTGTTTTGCATCTGTGAATCTGATTCCACAATCATAGAATTTCTTTATTACTCAGGGAAAGATGTAATATTTACATGGAAATCTGAAGTCCTTATCTCTTAACCAACTGGCATACAAATAAAGGTCTAGAAAACAAGTAATCTTGTTCGCTCTTCTGGTCACCAGTTGAATAGAAGATGCCTTTCAGAGATGACATTTAAAAGTTTGTATACGTGATGCTTCTCACTCTAAAAACTTTTCAAACTATTATAATTCATAGTTACTTACTGAGAGATTACAATAGAATAAACTGTTTACAAAAAAAAAAGAAAAAAATCCCAAATTTCCAAACTGAAAAGCTAAAGCTACCATCTAGTTCAAACAGTTAAAAAAAGATTAAAAAAAAAAAAAAGAGATTAAAAAGTAGTTTACAAAGTGAGAGTTGACAGAACTGGAGAGAAGCTGAAATACTGAACAGTAATTTCATAAACAATTCAGCTGTAGCCAAATGCTAAGAGGACTAAGAGGGAAAAAAATAAGAACAAAATATATTGCAACAGCATCGTGGAGCGACGTTTGGGTTACCGATTACACTGATATGCAACATAAATTACAAAAGGCCGTTAATTAGACTATACTTCATGGGACCATTTTACACTTCTAGGTAACCAGTAAGGAAATGCTGATATCTGAGGACCTCAGCATGACATTATTTTCAGTTTAGGTTAAAAATTATAGAATCTTAGGTATCAATAAATATGAATATAATTAATATACTATGACACGTGCCATTTTTCACTACACAATATTCTGTCACTCTGAATAAAAATAGTAAGCATGAACAAACTGTACAAAAAAGTCAGTATGCATTCTCTGCTGAAAGCGTATTACCGAGAGCCTGGAACATTGTTAAACTGCTATATTCAGCGTAACTACCATTGTATTTTTGTCCCATCTGGTTTGGCAAGTAAGAGAGCTTTGCAAAAAGGGAAGCAAGAAGTAGTTTCATGAGTTTAATTTCATGGAGTTTTACACCTTCTTAGTCAATTTCAAGTCTCATGGGAGAAAGGTTTCATAGTAATCCTCAAAGTTTTAGTCCACTTTGTTGACAGAAGAGAAAGTCATACCAAATAGGTGGATTACCACAGAAGAGAAAATTTCAAGGAAATGTTTAAGTTTTCAGCTGAACTTTAAAAAAGGCTCCTCTTTCTCTTTTCTGCCTTCAAAACATAGGGAAGGTTTTTATTTCAGGAACTCATTACAAATGAAGATCATGTCCTCAATAGAAGGGAAGGCAGAAAAGCCATCAGACACAAGAACGCTGTTGTATATAGACATTTGGGTTTAGAAATATAATCCACTGGAAACCAAAGAAACAGTGACACACTATGATCCAACTCCGTGTGATATAAGCCACTGCGCTGCCATCGCACAGCTGTGTGGGAGGTATCACTCTTCCCGGGAGAAAAACCAAAGAATACGGTGTTATTGGGATATCGTAGGAAGGGGAAGAGGAGAAAGGAGATGCGTAAAAAAGCAAAATACTACCTTGGGCTATTTTTTGTAGTATGGATCTTTTAGAGACCTTGATATATTTTCTTCCATGTGGCATTTAAAGGCTGCTTCACAGTGCCCGCTCTTTGCATTAACGCTTGCAATTTTGAAGTCGGCTCTGAGGTGGCATAAATAACTGACTTCAGCAGAGATGCTGACACCAGCTGAGCATCTCAAAGGCTGTAAAATAAACACTTTTGTTCCTGAAATGCTTTTCACGGGTTTTGAAGTCTAAAAATTTCACATTGCTTTATTCTGCACGTTCATTTTACAGATGACTGACAAGCTAAGCAGTATTCATAGTGATACAAAAATGTTATTTTTCAAACCTGACTGTAAAAGTGCAAAGGCCAGAGGAAAAAGCAGAATTTGTCAAAAGCTCAATTCTTCCATGATAACATTTTCAAATATTTGTTTAGGGGTAACCTTCACTATCAGGTAAACACCATGCTGATGGCAAGGTGACGCACACTTTTCTGGTTCATGCAACAGGAGTATTAAAAAAAAAAAAAAAAGCATGTTTTTCTTCTGCAGTGCTTTTTCATCAAATGGAAAAATGCTAAATTCAGTTCAGTTTTGCAGGTGGTGCTTGTGGTATTTACAAAGCATAGATAACACCTCAGCTACAGGCTGGTAAGCTGGCAGACATCAGAGGACAAACTGTAAAGATGGTATGCAGCGACTATCAGCAGCAGTGGGAGTCGTAGGAAACCTCGAAACTAAGGTCAGACTGCAGAAGGAGAGGGACGGCTGCCTCTCTGTCACCAGCTCTCATCCCTCACACAGTTGTAACTACACAGAGGACAGAACTGGGGGCATCTCAGACTTACAGCCGAGGGAAAGAAAATAGAGAAAAAACAGCGTCCACAGGTGCAAGACAACTTCTGTGGGGTGAAAGGCCAGGAGGGATATTTAGCGGTGACCTTAAGAGTACTATTCCCTCATGTGAGAAGCCTCTCCCCCCGTATGACCTTACCTCGTGTCCGAAAGCAGAGTCGTTCCTATGGCGGCTGGCACCCACGAAGGCGAGCCTGCAGACTGCTTCTCCCTCCTGCTGGGCTTGTGCTTTCCGATGCGGAGCGGATGGATCGGAGCGGACGTAATAGGGCTGAAAGTGAGAAACGGGAAAAGCGTTAAATTTCTATGGGCTGTTGACTTCCCAAGCAGGTTTCAGGCCCATTTTAGAGAGAAGACGACAGTGAGCGGAGCAGCCAGCCTTCCACCTGGAAGCTCCTCAGATTCTCCCCTCTCAAGCCAGAGAGTCACGGGAGCATAAATGCAGACTTTTAGGAGATACAGCAGCCAGGTCTGCCATCCCTGCCAAGCGGCCACCACTGCGAGCTCAGGTGGGAGAGAGAAACTCGCCCTGGCAGAGATGGCTGAGCCACATGGAAAGAAGGGCCCTCCAGAAGGACCATTCTCTATTCACCACTGAACACACTTAAACCACTAAAGTTAGGTGAAACGAAACCAACCCTTAATTAAATGTATTTTAAAGCAGCAAAGCCCTGTAAGTCATTCAGTGCAGGCCACAATTTTGCCTTGGTTCCTGGCCCTGCTTCATTGTGATAGCAGGCAGTG
Organism: Mycteria americana; assembly: GCF_035582795.1. Lineage (NCBI taxonomy): Eukaryota > Metazoa > Chordata > Aves > Ciconiiformes > Ciconiidae > Mycteria > Mycteria americana. The sequence goes on along the minus strand of NC_134369.1, from coordinate 3,013,548 downwards.
AAAAAAAACCAAAAAGGTGTCGCTTTGCTTGAGTCCTCGTCTAGATCCCTCCTCCCAGGAGCCCACAGCTGACAGATCTTGCTGACCCTAATATGAATTACATGCTTATAAACTGCAGTTGCCTGCAGTAGACAGGTAGGCAAGCCTTGTCCACCAAAAAACATTGCCATTTCATTTTAAACTTTTCAACTTTTTCGGGTCTAATCTCAACAGTGTATCAGTACAGGAGGGGCGCAATGACTGAGCCGAATTAAGGTCTTTGGGTACACATCAACTTTTGTCGCTCCCACAGCAATTCCAGCTTCTGGGAGTTAATACAAGACATTCTTACTGAAAAATATATAAAACAACCAAGGATAACGTTCAAAAAAATTAATTGGCCAGCAGTCACATTTCTTTTTATTATTCCTAGGAACAGACAATGGGTAACAAAGGATATGTGACAATCAGTAGTAGGAAAGAGTATCATCTTCTTGCTTATGTTTTTCAGGCTATAATATGCTTCAGAAAATCCTATCTTAATATTTCCTGGAGAAGACAGAAATTGTACAGTCCACTGCCCTGATGGTAGGATCATTCTGCAGTCTTATTAAAGTAATGTATCATAACAAATCTAATAACAATATACTATACCAAAGTCATGTCCTATGAGAATATTGTCTAATTGGATAGATATCATTTAAGAGAGACATAATGTTTCATACAGCTACAATCATTTATAGTGTACTTAAAAATCTATTTTCAGAAATAATGGCTACAGATATGTATACACGCTAGACTAAATTAGCGGGCCAAATTACTGAGCTTGCTACAGTGATGGCATGCTGTAAGGGGAACCTAATTGGAAAGCAGCTGGTCTGAAAGAGCTAGTGGAAGATTTCCACAGGTCAGTTACCTGCCAGTTTAAAACTTACTCCTACTGCTAACATCACAGCTGTAAGGACACGTCCTGGGAGTAACCCGAAGGCTGGCAAGTGGCACAAGTTTTATTACACTCCATTTTTCATCCGATCAGGTCTTTTGAAAGTCCCTCTCCAGAGGAGGCGAGCGGTAGAGGCAAGCATCTGATTCCTCCTCCCCCTCTGCGGTGTGGCAGTGGGGCACGACTCGGGTGGGAATCCCTCCGATTTCATAACTTCGTAAGGGGCGTTATATGGTGGAGGAACTCGGTGTACTCTTTTCAATTAATTGAAAAAAATCTCCATATGTTACAGTTGTCAGTAAAGCATTTGAAAATAGCGGGGAAATGGGAAAAAGTTAATACACAACAATTTTAACCAAAATGTGACTGTTAACTGAAATGCGACGTGGTTTCCAGTGACACACCCTATTCACATCACTCTCTTTCACGGGAAAAGCTGCTTTCAAAATATACGTTATGAGGAACGTCAACGTAATTCACTAACAGCCTACTGCACATCACAGTTTCTGCAGTCAGCCCTCCTTTTAAAATAGGTTGATGGGATCTGAGCACAGGCTTTTCTCATTACAAAAGCATCTTTTTGTACCCAGAAAAGTCTTATCTGAAATTAAATAATTATATGCCTAGTTTAATTATAGCCTACATTTTGGTTAAAAATTAGATTGAAGCCAGTGTATAACGCACTGTCAGTGACACCTTAAGCTATCAAGACAACTGGTCCAGATTTCTTACTAAAAAATTTCTGAGAGGAGACACTTAAAATGTTTCCCAAGAAGGGGCAAGTAACTTTGAGTCTTTTACACTTAAGTCGACATCATAGACATTCAGCTGCAAAATTGACTAACTGTGACTTTTACAGCTTAATGAAGAAACCGAACACCAGTTCAATCAGAAATGCAGAAAGCCGAAGGGCATATAAGAAGTAAAGCTAAATTTGGGAAAGAATTTTACATTTCGTATGGAGTGGGAAACAGAGGCATTAGTTTTCACCAGCAACAGAGATTCTTTTACCAGCAGGATTAAATACGTGGCATTTTAGGGCTTTTTCTAACACTTCTCTTGTTGCCTTTTCCACTGATTATTTTTACCCATATGTCCCACATTAAGGTCAGCAAACACTTTCTCTCTGGTTATGATTAACATAATGCAACACCTTAACTGTGATAGGCTTCACTCTTGGTCATTTCTCTCCATCTCTGCTTCTTTAATATCTATCTTCTTTGTTCATTTTTCTCACCTACCCTTTTTTCCCCTCAGAACTCTAGTTGGGCTTCATTCCAGCTGGTACAACCCATCAGTGACTGTCAGCTGTTGTAAATGACCCAGAAACAGATCTCCCTACCTGAGACTTACACAATGTGAAAAGATGATCTGCAGAAGTCACAAACTATTCAAGATACACAGCCTCTTCTCGCATCCCCAGGTAAAAGTCATGACGGTGGAATGGTTGGATGATTTAAAATATTTATATTGCAGTGTTAACACAAATTAAAGGAGGAGTATCTTGGTAATCAGAATAAGGACTGTTGAACATATTTTCTGTTATACTCTGGTGATTAAACTTTAGATTTAAACCTTAAACTGTTGGTTTCATAGCTTCACAGTCTGTGTTGAACATAAAAATACCATTTAACTAACTGTTTTTCTAAGGTTTGCTTTCAAACTTTACTCAGACAGAGTAAATATCCTCTGTTTGTAATTGAAAGGATGTTAGTCCCAGAACTGTATCTCCGTAACGACAGCATCCTCATTACAATTCTCAAATTTTGGCAAGTACTTGCTCTGCTGATACTTTGTCAGTAAAGTTTAATTAAACAAAAAGCATGCATGCACTATGAATCTGAAATTGCAACGATGAAGCCGTGTACATGGCTAAGTATAATGGTGCTACCAAAACCTAAATCAGAGGCATTTAGAATCCAAACACAGAAATGAAGTGGTTTAAATCAATTATATACGACAACCCCTTCTACATGAACGTGCAATAACCATTTCAGAAGAATGATGCCATAGGTCCTGAACATCACAGCCACAGCTTTACCAGTAAATAAAATAGGCCAGGGATTGTTTATGCTGCTTAATTGCCTGCACTCTCGCTAGCTCACCCCAGGATCCCAGAAAGCGAGTGCACGGGCACAACTCGGGCGCTCAGAGACCCCAGGATCCATCCCTGACAGACAGGCTGGTCACTGCCACTCTGTTTCGGAAAGGAAGCGAGCTCAGGTGCGCGGGAGGGAGCTGTGCCGTGCCATTTGGCCTCCGGGACAGACAACAGCCACTGGCCTATTTTATTTCATTGTAAAGGTATGGTCTCTGGTGCCTGTAAGAAGGTGTTGGCACAACACTTACTGCATCGTTCAGCATCCCCTCATTAAGCATCCTGTTGCTCAACCATGCATAGCTATCAAGATCCTCGCAGCACGCTCACACTGATGAGCACAATGCACATTTCCCCATATGCTACAACAGACCCCTACAACACAAGAAGAATAAATGCTCAAGAGTGAACATGGGTCCACTGTTCTCCCGCGCTTCTTTCCATCAAAAAGACACAGTAGCCTCGCTGGTTTCTAAAAACTTCGCTGGTTTCCAAAAAAAAGGGTTTGTTTGGGTTTTTTAAGTGAGAGATCATAGACTGCTTACTTCTAATACAGACATTTATTAGAAACAATGGTGAGCATAAAATACAGCTATCATATCTCAGACATCAGACAGAACCATACGCTAAATGTGTCATAACAATGAAAATTAAAATGCTTTCTCAAATATAATTTGAACTTCAGTCTGATCCACAGTTTGTGTTTTATCTCACCATTTAGAAGCAGGTCTTTATTTGTATCAACAGAAATGTTGTACACTGTTTTCCCCTCCTTCCTGAAAGAAAAGACAGGTTAAAGCTGCTATATTGAATCACCAATAACAGTGGCACTTTCTGTTTGCTCCTAAGGGGTCCAGAACGTGCATATCTAACCAACAGTATAATGCAGTCCAGCAGCACACAGTATTTGCAGTACTGCTGATAATCCTGTTTTCAAAGACTGTGAGCGCTTTCAGATAGGGATAGCCCTTATACGCTACGGCATCTGATCCACAGTAACCCCGTGCTGGCTTACAGACTCACTGACTTGAAGGCAGCCCATTAAAACAAGACCTGAGTTCTGGGCAAACGATGCATATCAAGGACTCATTTCAGACCCTAGGTTTTTAACATGAATTAAATCCCATCTGCTTATTCTTCAAGATAGAATGACTGTGTCAAATACACATACTCAGCATCTCTGAGATGTCAGTGACAATCATCTCCACAACCAAGCGAGAACCCAAGAATTTTTATTCTCAGCATCTCTGACATCAAGCAAAAACACTTGTGTAAACTGCTGGCAAAGCGCCTGTGTCGTATCCTTGTCTACTGATTGCTCCACACAGAGACTCACAGCCTGAGCTTTCAGTTCATACACAAAGCTCTGTGCTAGGGAAACTGAAATCCAGCATCAGCTACACTGCTACCCTAGCTCCAATGACATTTTCTCCTGGTTTCCCTGTATTCCTCAAAATGTGCAAGTTCCTGTCCACAGGTATAGGTACTTTCCCTCAAATTTCTGGAATGTGTTAGATGCTGTGTTTATAAATGATCACAATGAGATCAGCGCTGGCAAGTTGAGTGTAAGTATATACCATGCCAAGTTTGTTCATTTTTAAATAAAAAAGTAATGAAGCTTTTTATTGAAGTATGAAGACTGAAAGGAGAAAATGGTTAGAAAAATCACCATCACCATATTTTTAAATGATTGTTCTTCCCTGGCTGAACTGAAAAATGCAGAAAGTAAACAGCAGTGCTGAAAGTAGTTTATATTTTCCAAATTCTTGGTTTGTGAATTCCAGGTGCTACTTCTCAGGCAGGCAGGAAAATTAGATTCCAAAAAACATTGATTTTAGCATGACAGTGTTTTTCTAAAGTTAATGACATGCAAATCATTATGCAAGTATTTACATTTTTGATTAGGACAAGATTGAGAAGTTAGAAAATAGAGCAAAGATCCTCCTGTAGGTTTCAGCAAAGATGTTTCAGATATGCAAGAGACATGAATAACTAACACAGAAGAAAGGTCAAAAAAAAGTATTAAAAGGCTGAAGATAAATAAGTTATCTTTACTATCCTTATCAAAGAGTTCACACTATCTAGGGTGCACACTTTTTTAATTAATGGAAAACTAGTTTGATGGGAAGACCTACGTCACACTGGGGCTCTGCGGGGCTTCTCTAGAAACTTGCAGTTCTATTACATGGCGAACGCTCATCAAACTCCCCAACATAATAGTCTGACCTCAGAAGCAGCGAAATTGAAGTCTGCCAATGAAACTTAAGAAAGAAATTTGATCGAGCTGTTGGATTCTCTTGCATAATTCACTTTCTCTTCTTTGGACCGCTCTTGGCTGATCTGGAGAAGGAGCACCACGCCTCCCAGCCCTCCGCCTTCCTCGCATCCCAGATACCCTACAGACACCTTACCTGAGGCACATCCTAAAGGGCTAAAGCCGCAGGACCACCCACTCCAGGAACACAGTGCAAGGAGGAGAAGTACTATTCCCAAGATGCAAACTACTCGGAAAGTGCTGTGGCCACCAGCTGCGAGCAGCCCGCAGTGAGAAAGAGCCAGGGCTACTTCTGAGTGGGGAATCTAAGAAGTTACCCAGGGGTTACAGCATCTGAGAAATTTGTAAGCTAAAGGAAAATAGGAAGCTTGAATAACCACAGCTGAGAGACAGAGAAGCACAAGTGTGGGGAAAAAGAGAAAAGCTGGGTCGGAGGCAGGGGAAAATCAACCTGTAGAAATTAAAAATTACTTTTGCTGGACCTAATAGCAGGAGAAAGCGTGAACACTGTGGGATAAAACACGGGCTATCAAAAGAGCTTGTCAGAATCAATGCAAAGAATTTGTCAGATGGCCCTGACTCTCAGCCTTATCTTCATAGGCTTTTAATTCTAGTTTACAGCAAAACACCTGGAAAAGGTACGCAGGAATAATGCTGCATTTGGCCAGTCTTCAAGCCTGGCTACCTAAATTCACTGCTACTTTTTTCAACTTAATTCTTCTATCCCATCAGACCAGCTGTGGCTAGAGAAGAAATACCAAAGCTGCACTGTAGTTTGGAGGTGCTGCAGAAAGTCATTACAAATGCCTGGGTGGTGCTGATCCTAATATATGTAAGATCACATGGGCCATCAAATTTGGGACTGGGAAAAAGGGTTGCCCCTATTCAGCAAGGGCCTCCTTTTGAGGCCATTTTGCCTCCTCCTACAAGACTGGGAGTGCTTCTCCTAACTGGGATCCGGGTAACCTGCTCACCCCCTCCTGTCACGGCAAGGAACTGAGCACTGACCACATCTCTGTTTCCCTACATTCTGTTTGCGGTTTGTGCTCTCATTCGGTTTCTGGGGGATTAACACATTAGGCCTAACTGGAGTCTTTGGATTTTTAAGATAGAAGATATGGGAAAAATTAATGTCCTATGATATCCGGGAGGACAGCTGGGACTGTCTTAGAGCTATGAAATGCATATAGGTGTGTTCAAAATCCACTGCATTTCAGAGATGCTGAGGACCTGCTAGCTTCCACTCACATCCATACCCAAACATCAAAACTCTTGTGGGGGTATCCAGCAACAGATCCAAAATTTAACAGCAGGTACTCCAGTTTACTAATTGTAGTTGTGACTTTTAAACAGAACAGAAACCCAGAAAGGGTGGATCCATACTTTAACCCATTTTCTTGCTGTCTCCTATTACTTCTAAGCTGGTGGATGTGGAATTGCTCTCAGTTTCCCACTGCAGATGGGAGGTGGGTGTTCATCAGTGCCTTACTGAGCCCCAAGACCATGCTCCAGGCAGACCAGGCAACAGCCACTGCTGCTTTGTCTACATACTCCTTCGGGTATAACAGTGCTATGTGCTATCCTCTATTATTTGTTCCACAATGACAAACGGATTAAAGCCATGCTGTGCTAGGTGATATAAATGTATTAGAAGAGAAACATGAGACTAGGACGACGACACTGCTTATTGATTCTCATTCTTCACAATCATGGGCAATTAGGCAATCACAACTCTAATTCAGACAGGTCCATGGGAAATCTAATCCACTCACCAACACACAACAGGTTTTAAAACAACATTCTGTACCAATAAAGTAACATAGCATACCATAACAAACATAAACACCTAAAGACATAGCTACAGACCTCAGGAAGAAAGTGGGAAAGATTAAAAGTATTATCAATTATAATCTCTACCCTGAAGTTCTTCTTCAAATAAAACACAAAAGTAAAAGCTGCAAAAAGCCCTACAACTAATTATATATTTATTCACAAGAGAGATGAGGTACTGTAAAACCTACATTAAAGTCTCACACCGCTGAATTGCATTTCAGCCTAGTTACCTCCTAAGACTTTATTTTGATGTGTTATTGCGTTTTTAATATAAGCAAAGAAGAGCCGTGCTATTTCACAGTTAAGTCACAACCTTGATCCACAAATAGCTTTAAACAAAGATACCATTTGTTTTTGAGGACTTTTTTTTTTTCCCCTGACAGAGACTCCCTTCAACAAGGCAGGTTATTCTGAAAGGAGTTAAACAGAGCCAAGGCCACAGGAAAGGAGAAAAGGAAGATCTAAAAAGGAAAGGATGTAAAAACTTTCAGGAGAAGAATAAATTCACTGGTGTGTTCAGTTACTTCCAGGGAGGTTTTGTGACTTCTCCTGTGTTCAGGAGCCAGGCCTACTTACACGGGTGTTTCGGACTAAGCATGCCAACAGCTCCCTAGCAGCTGACTGAATTTCCCACTGCTTTTACTACTCCTGGGGCCCCCAGGAAGCACTTTCCTACTATTCATACTCTGATCCCTTTTCCCTTTCCTACCCCGTCCTGCCGCCCCTCTGCCTGCTGCTCGCAGTCATGCAAACAGCATGAGGAAAGGTCACTCTGCTTCCAGCAAGGATTTCACATTCCCTGCTTCTTTGCTCACTTCTGCCTTCCAGCCCACCTTTCTTCTATGCAAAAACTCAGGATGCACTTGTACCCCCCCACAGTATTTGAGAGCCGGGTCCACCCGGGTACCTGCCCGTATCTGGCCTGTCCAGCCCACACCGCGCCCTCCCCTTCGCCACCTCCTCACAGCCACACTCCCCCCTCATCCCCACCCCTCACCAGCCCCGAACGTGCCGCCTCACCGCTCCCACCCCCGGCTGGCAGCCAGAGCAGGACGGCGCCTTCCAGCCAAGCGGCATCTCCTGCCCCTGCCCGCCGCCGGCCCCGGGTCTCGGACTACGCTGCCCGCCCCGCCGGGCTAACGAAACTCCGCCGCCAAAGTCAAGGGGCTGATGGGGGGCCCGCCTGCAGGCAGCTCAGCTTCACGGGTTTCCGGGGGGGGTCCCTTGCCGCTGCAGCCGAAGCCCCCCCGACCCCCCGCTTCACCTGCCTCCGTGCAAGCGCGGCCAGCCACCGACCCCCGGTCGGGGCAGAGCCGGTCCCTCGAACCGCCGCCGGCAGGGCGATACCCCCCACGCCGCGGGGCGAGACCGGCGACTGCGGACCCCGCCTCAGCAGCCCCCCGCCCCCACCCCGGGCCGTGCCTACCTGGCGCGGGGCGCGGGACGGGGCGGGAAGCTGCGAGGGGGTGGCGGGGACAGCCTTCCCCTCACGCCCGGCTGCCGCCACCTCCGCCGCCGCCCGGGCTCGGCGGGGCCGCGTTTCCCGGGGGGAGGGGGGCCGGGCCGGGGAGCCGCCCCCCGCGCTCAGACAGGCAGTGCCCGCCTCGCTGCCCGGGCCGCCCCCCCCGCCCCCGCTCCGCCGCCGGTGCCCGCCGCCGCCGCCGCCGCGCTTACCGGCTGCCGCCCGCTGCCCCCGCCGGGCGGGTCGCGCCGTGCCGCGGCCGAGGGAGAGGCGGCCCCGCGGCCACGGCGCTGTCCCCCGTCGTCCCCCCCCGGCTGCCGCTACGGCCCCGTGGAAGCAACAGGGCGAGGGGCGCGCCGCCGGGATACTTGCATTTTCGGCGGGGCTAGGTCAGTCCCGTGGCCCGGAGGGCTGTCCGGCAGCTCGGCCACCTCAGCCCGCGCCGGTCCCCGCACGCTCAATTTTCTTGGGTTTTTCTTTTATTTTTTAATCTTGCTCCCTCCCGTCTCCTCCGCGTCTGAGCCGGACAGAGCACAGCTTGCGCTGAGGGGATGGAGTGAGGGGTGCAAACACCGTCAGCTCGGTCGGTGCATCCAGCACACCCTCCTCCTCGGAGCAACCGGGCGCTGGCAACCCGGGTTGCACAACCACACACCGGCTAACTCCGCAGCTAGTAGGGAGGAATATCCCAGCCGAGGCGAGAAGTCAGAAACTTCTCCTGACACATGGATTTCCTAGAGGAACGGAAGGTGTCAGGCTCGACCCATGAGGAGATCCAAGTGTGGGGTGGGTGCAGGGACCACAACTCTCAAGCTGAGGGGAAATCCTGGATGGAGATGTGGACACAGAAGCAGTGGGGAGCAGACAGGCAATGCGGGGGACTTGCTGATCTCGCACGCTGCAGGTGTGCGTGTGCTGCTGCCGTTTCTCCACATCTTCCCAGACATGACGCACCGACATCCGGGGGGACAGCTACGGCTCGACGGGTAATCCCACACGCACCGCAGTTTGCCACGGCATGGGCTGAATCTCCGACGGCTCGCTTTGGTAAACGCTCAGTTCTAACTAGGAGCACTGCCAAGCCACTGAAAGGATTTGGAGACATGAGAACCATACTTTGGAGACATGAGTCCTTGGTGGATGCAACAAAGATAGGACCAGTACTCGGCAAAACGTTGTTCTAAAAAGGCCCTATCTTTGACGCTTTTTATCCCCAAACTCAAATGACACCAATTCTGAATCAATAATGCCACTTAGTGCAAATTTCAAGTTACTCCATGCAAGAATATGGATTTTAGACCACCTGAAGGAGTCAACCCTGAGGCACAATGCCACGTTGAGCTTTAACAACAATGACTCTTGCTATCTAGTTTCTATATAGGCCACTTCAAAGTAAATAGAACAGAAAATACATGTAAATGTCATTAGCAACTCACTTTTGGACTTTCTGAACTGCTTTGTGTAGTTACAAAACTTTTTACTATGGTAGCTCTCAAATGGCTCTTTTTAGACAAGAAACGTCCTTGAAAAGGAGAATATTCTTTAAACTACACAGAGCAACTATGTTACCTCATAAATATTAATGAACACTAAACTGCTTGCCACGAAAATAATTTTCATGCAAAAGGTCTTATGCACATAGGTGCATTCACTGGCAAAGTTCACACGTAATTCTCCCTACTGGTTGCAAGTCCTTGGTGACACATGGAGGTCTTTCCTTTTAGATATAAATGAAGGGTGTTTTTTGAATGCCTAGCCCAGAACGTAACATCGTTATGGGAAATTAAAAGCAAACAAAAACAACCGAGAAGCAAGGAAGCAAACAAACAAAAAGAAGGCTACTTGATTTGAATGGGAATTTCCTACCTCTTCTAAACTGATTTACCCATCCCTACATTTTGCTCTTTAAATTTTAAAGCATCTGAACATTTGTTCTGTCAGTCGAGAAAAAATGGACTTACTTAAACTCATGTTAGATCCCCGGGGGATATCATGGGGAAAATAGGACAGCACTGCTAAGGAGAAAAACTCCATCTGCAGCATCTTTTACAATTAAAAACTTGCAAACAGTGAGCAGCAACAACAGCAAAAAAAACCAGTGAAAACTATTTCATTCCTTTTTATGCTGTAATTCAAAACTCAATATTGAATCCAATGAGCAGCGTACAAAAAGTGCAAATGAAAATTACTTACGTCAGGGGCAATAGCTGACAGTTGCTCTGCATGAAGTGCATAATTCTGCATCTGTATTTTTACTGGTGTCTAATTAACACATACTATCTTCATCAAATTTCAAATGAAAAGTCTCAAAGTAAGATCAAATTGAATTGTATATATTTCTTTGGCAAGCCTAAGATGCAAGAGAAATTTGCCATCCTTCAAGTATTTTATAAATACTGATGGAGACAACAGGAAAGCACAAACAAATTTATGTCCCCCAATTTTTTAACTGTGAAGTCTAAAACTTTACCTTGATGAGTTAAATCCTGCCAAAGCTTTATCTATAATTAAATACATTTTCAGTTTCTAGATCTTTAGGTTTCTTCCTTTAAAAAAAGTTACAATGACCTTCAGGAGCTTCAGCTGAGTAAGAGCTAAGAAAACTGGGACAAAGAAGCTACTCCCAATTATAACCAGTTGCCTGAAAACCGTAGTAAGTTGGGATGTGATAGTAGGAAATTTTGTCTGTAACATTTTATCCTTCTAAAAGCATAGGAAAGGAAGTACAGCAAGAGCAAATCTCTATATGAAATTACACAACTTTGCAGCTTTGGGGAACTTTCTTTCACGAGTCTGTTTGACTATTAATTTCCTAAACCAGTCCATAACCTTTTATGGTTGTCCATAAAACTTCTGGAAGCCCATAAAGCTGCAGCAGCACGATGGGCTATTGCACTTCTGATCCTTGAGCCAGCAAAAGGCAACTCCTGACCATTACGGATGGGTTTTATCTGATCCCAGGCACTGCCTGAGCCAGGCCACCTGCAGCTGCTCAGCTTTTTCCATTTATTATGGAAGCATAGGGAATTACATTAGACTGGAGAACTAACACTTGGGAGGCTGAGAGGGTTAAGTGGGATGAAACCCGTGTTTCTTATTTGCAGCAAAGGAAGTTTCAAGGACTTTTTAACCTCTCGTTGTTTTAGATTAATGACCTGGTTTCAGTGCATTCTGATAATTTTGAAGGCAAGTTCAGCATTAGACTTATTATTAGACTTCTTACAAGATTTTTAAAACTCCAGTCAAACAGAACCTGCATGTAGTTGAATTACAGAAATCAAGATAGGACTAAAGCAATAATGTGGCAGACTCCAAACTCAGATTTCTTGCACAACAGGTAAAAAGTGAAATATTTTGTTAAAGAAACACGACGTATTCCTTAGCATTTTTATAAGTTTCCAAAAAGATCAAGTTGTCTAAATTAGCTAGGAATTTTATTTAGATTTTTTTTTTGCACTTTTACTAAAACCCATAAAAAGCACTTTCATGGTCAAATTAAATCTTTTAAATAATTTTGAAGAACGTATTTGCTTACAGATAAGATTTCAAACCCCTCACTCCCCTAAACGGTCCTGCCCGTAAGATCTTCACCACTGAATTCCCAATCCTTTTCTATGCTCTGTTCAGTACTCTCAAAGTCGGACTTCCCAAGCTCTTTTTGGGCGTGATGTTTTGACATCTTTATCCAATTTTTGTACTTTGCTTCCATACTTCTTCAGTAACTATTTTCCCCCTTCTATTCAGAAATGGTTCATCAGCTGGCCTTAATAAACCAGCTTATTAAGCTTAAACCAATATACAGTTAAATTAATGCAGAAATTTTTTTCCTGTGACTGTGAATAGATTTCTCCAGCAGTTCTCTATGTCCTTCAAGAATAATAAAAGTCATTAAAAGCACCAGTTAGACACAGATCTGGAAGAGGTGTAAAACACATGAATATCTCCTAATGTAAGATTATTGTGCCCTTTAAAATAATAAGCCATTTAAATATAAATACATTGTGTCCATTTTTATTAGGTTCCTTGGACTCCAAGATAAAATACTTTTTAAAATTCAATTCATGACTGATAAGGAAATTAATCTGTTCCTTTTCCATTATAGGTAAATTACCATGGAGTCATCTGTTGCAAGTTTCTTGCTATTAAAAAAAAGAGAGGAAAAAAAAGTCTTCCCTAACTTCCCCTCCTCACCTTGTTCATGTTGAAGAAAATAATTCTTCTATAAATTAGTATACAAGCAAAAATTATTATTATATGGCAAACATTATACAATAAATTATCTACTTTTCCCATATCAAAAGTTGGAATCTCTTTCTTTTTTCTTGTGATAAATTTGTGATTTGTAATATGCATGTTCTGATTTCAATGGTTAATTCATTTCCTCCTCAGGTTACATGCATAATGACATGGTTACACAATATTTTATTTTAAGAACTTGGCTGTACTTGGCCTGTCATGAGTATTATACATAATCATGACCTTCCAGATCACATCTTCCATTGGTACCTCTACAGTTATCACGTTGGTTGGTTGTATTCCTCCACTGGCACTCATTTACCCAAGACAACAAGGAGCAGAAATAGAATTGGCTTGGTGATATGTGTAAACTGGCCCAAGAATTTTTACGGATTAGTATCAAAGACGTCTTGCTTAATCTGCTCTGAAGCAAGGCTGTGCTTCAGTCCAGAGCACCGGCTGAGGGATGGGTGGTCCCGAGCACGCGTCGGAGCAGCTGCACCACCACACCATCCCTCCCCATCACCGCAGCTTCTTCTGGCTACAAATGTTGGTTTCTAAATAAAGAATTTCCTCATTTTTATTATTGGGTGTGAGCACACATTGTACTTGTGCGCCTCTGCTTCACATTGAGCCCCCACGAACTGGAAGCCTTTAATCAAGTGGATTTACTGTCTGAACTAATTGAAATAAATGGGAATAATAAAATAGAACACAACAAAGAAAAACTGGAATTTAAATATAGTACCTCTTGCTTTCACTGAACTTTCCCCAACTCTTGTGACCAACTATGCTGTTTTATAGAATTTGTTATTTTGTATACACGTCTATTTTTTAAACTAAGTAATTCCAGTCTTTTAACTTTTTTTCTTGTGAAGGCTCTCCATGCTTTCTGTAATTGCCATCTATATCTGGGTTCTTGCTACTATTTTCTTTTTTTTAAGTTGGAGCCATCAGATCTTAGCGTAGAATAAAGAAACTAAGACACACTATTGTGTTCAGTAGATTGTACATAACAGTCCTTTTCTTACGGACTGGATGGATCCGTGTCCTGTTCTGCATCTGTCCTTCCAGTCCTGCTTGGCTTTTTAGACAACAGATCCATTATCCACTGTCAAATGTAGTACAGATAAGGTAAGACTTACAGTTGTTCTTTACTGTGTCTAGGTAGTAATAAAACTGAAAATCAGAAGTCATCCATACACTTTAAGAAATAATTGGAAAAGTAGACGATTTACCACACTTTTTGGTAAGTGCAGATGACGTAAGAACATTCAGAGGTGTGTGTCAGTCACAAATACTACGGAAACGCAAGTGTTACCTTGTTCAAATGCTGTTTACATAGATTTTCTCCATATATAAAAATAATTTTAAAAATTTAAAGTATTCCTCTCCAAGGAATTTAGCATTTAACTCTCACAAGAACTATGCCAAAATGAAGCATCTTACACAAAATTCTTGAGAAGTCTCCAGGGAGACCTTACTGCAGCCTTTCAGTACTTAAAGGGGGCTTACAAGAAAGATGGGGACAAACTTTTTAGTGGTGCCTGTTGCAACAGGACAAGGGGTAATGGTTTTAAACTAAGGGGGGGTAGATTTAGACTAGATACAAGGAAGAAATTTTTTATAGTGAGGGTGGTGAGACACTGGCCCAGGTTGCCCAGAGAGGTGGTAGATGCCCCATCCCTGGAAACATTCCAGGTCGGGTTGGACGGGGCTCTGAGCAACCTGGTCTCGTTGAAGATGTCCCTGTTCATGGCAGGGGGGTTGCACAAGATGACCTCTAAAGGTCCCTTCCAACCCAAACTGTTCTATGATTCTATAAAATATAAGTTACGGCATCAGAGTAAAAAAGCCTGTCCTTATTCAGCTGCAAAACTGCATAAGGCAAGGATAACAAACTTTCTTCTTTCTATCTAGCCAGTATAAAATTACCTTTGATAGGCTCATTTGTAGAGTATCAGGCAATTGAATCTTCATGGCCTGTTAAGGCCAGGATCCTGGAAGCAGAGAGGGAAAGTGGCTTCAGGCTGAGAAAGCTCCCATCCTCCAGCTAGGTAGATCCAGGTAGGTCCTCTCCCCACACAAATTCAGCAAAGCTAGGAAGGTTCCTCCAGTTGTGGCTCGAGTCATCATCGCAGCCTGCACAACGTGACACTCGTCACGTCACCCCATAGTAACAGAAGGTCCTCTCCTTTCCCCATCCAAGAAATGTTCAGACAGGCAGTGTCAGGGGACGTGCCGTTTGGGACGATAACATATGTCACCTTAAAACAATATGCTGTATCAGTGGCCAAATGCTTCATCTGCTGTACGAGTATTTACTAAACATACCTGTATAGAGACATCATGGATTGCCCAAACTTGATTTCTTCTCAGAGAGGAGAGAAATCTTTCATACAGACCTCACAGGAACAACAACTGAATTCATAGAATCGTAGAACAGTTTGGGTTGGAAGGGACCTTTAGAGGTCATCTCATCCAACCCCCCTGCCATGAGCAGGGACATCTTCAACGAGATCAGGTTGCTCAGAGCCCCGTCCAACCTGACCTTGAATGTTTCCAGGGATGGGGCATCTACCACCCCTCTGGGCAACCTGTGCCAGTGTCTCACCACCCTCATCGTAAAAAATTTCTTCCTTAAGTCAGCGGTCAATTCATCATGGTAGCTCTCTCAGGCAAAACTCCTCCGGATTAGACTGCAGGGAACCGAGAAAAACAGTGAAACACACACTGGAGGTTATTCCTGTTTCCACACAGTAGCATGTCTATCTTTAAGAATTAACATGACAGACATCCAAGGTTAATTATGTTGGCATCCATAATTACCTCACCTTTACACCAAGCCTAACTGCAGGATATTTGAGACTCAAAGGTGTTTGAATTGCCAGATCCATTTTAAATCAGAGATATCCGCGCATGAAGTGAGTTTAGGAAAAAAGCAGGCAAGAACTGTTTGGAGTGTGTGGTCTTCAGAGTGGCATCGCAGCTCTCAGGACGAGACCCACAACACAGGCTTAAAAGAACGTAAATGCTATAATTCTGGTTGGTCTCGGTGTTGCCTCGGCATACGTGGGAAACCCTAAATATATGGTTAAACTTGATTTTGGAAGACGTGCTCGGTGTTTTGCACGTGCTTATGTGCATTTCTGGGTAGGAACGGACAAATGCTTACTTAAATACTTTAGCGAAGACAAGATCAAATCAGGACATTTTATGCACGTATATTTCAGTTTGGAGATGGACTAATAGTTAAGCGGTCATTACAGCAGTTTCTGAAGATACCAAGGAAAGAATTACAAAGAAAAGTGAAGTATCCGGTTTTTAATGCTTTTAGAGTAATTTCAAGCAACTTCAAATGACAAACATTTCTATCCCCTGCACTCCTGTTCTCTTATCAAGCCACAGCTAATCAGCTGTAGGCTGTCCTGCTGCTAACCCAGGCAACAAACCACTCGTGACTTTAGCAGATGTTCTCCTTTTCATGCCAATAGGAATATTTATTAACATTTTTTCATGTTATGGTTTTCTGTCTCAAAACTTATTCCTCAGGATCGGGAATATGCCACATTTAACCACTTGAAGCCATAAATATCCGTTTAATAAGGTTGGCGCTTCCGGGAAAGTTACACAATATTTTTATAGAGTTTAATTATTCAAACTAGAGACTACACAGACCCCACGTCTTTCAAAATAAGAGTGTATTGAAGTTTGTTGTTAAAAGACGGAGTTCATCAACACTGGGGAGGCTTTCTGCTGTCGAGCTAAACGTGCGCTCTATCTTTATCCAGCTCGTCTCTGCCAAATGAGGTGGTTGCTCAACAAGGAGAAAGAGATGCTCACTGCTAAAGTAGTCTTTTATTATGCAGCTATATAATCTCCAATTTTAAACAAAGCAAAGCACTAGTCTCTTCTAGTCAGCATTCACTAACCAGCACCTCAAGGAGAACTAAGCAACTTTTTAATAAAGAAAAGCAGATAAATTATCTTCTTTAGAGTTAACATTTAAATGTCTTTACCAATCATTGAGTGCTTGTTTTTATATACAGAGAATTTTCAGAGTTCATAAATACCTTCAATGCATTCCCGTGAACGTTCATTCTCCATGTGGATCTGTTACAGTAAAAATAGAGATTAAAACAGTTCCCAAAGGCATGAGTTAGTCACAGTGGATGGAGAATTCATGAATCCTGCTCCTTGCTAACTCCAAATTATGTTCCCTCTTATATTAGTCTGAAGTTTCTGAACTGTGTTAATGCTACGAGGTGTTAGGTAAGCTTAGATTTTATTGCTTCTCAGCCTCTTGCAAACTGTAAATCGATTTTGAAAACTGAAATATAAGTGAATACTGTCTGATGGCTGCCATATTACAGAGAACCCAGGGCAAAGAGAAAGGAAAGAAAACACACATATTTTTTTCTCTCTTGGTTTTTTTGTTGCTTTGCTGGCTTGGCACAATCGCTCCTTCCTTTGAATCGACAACACAGACCACAGTAGGTGGTGGCCAGGCAGAGAGCGAGTGCTGTCTGCTGATTACAAGAGTTAGTAGTTCAAATGAACCCATTTTACTTCTCATTGCGATGGTGGAGGAATTTGCACGTGGTTACGCATCTCAGCTGAGGGGGCAGGTAAACTCAAATTTAAATAGCCATGTATTAAAATAAGCTAATTGGATCTTTATGGCTAATCTATTTTATTTGTTGTTAGGAAAGACCGGATGTGTGTACATAACCACCGCTGGGCAGCAGTTTCCTCAAATTTGCTCACTTGGTCACTTGGATTATCTGACTGTATCTTGAGTGAATCATTGGCACAGTTAACCTATGAGAAGCTGAGAAAATAAGCGAGAGCTGTATTTGGAGTCAGGTCTGGACCATTACAACACACGAGCACAAAGTCCTAATGGACTAATACAATGTAGGCAAATCTTAAAGTCTTTTAAAAAAAATTTCCCTTAAATGCATATTCTGGTAAGACTATCCACTAATATGACAATATTGACAAGAAATCATTTTCCTTGCAGGCAAAAAATACAATAAACACAAAATAAAACCATAGGCATCCTGTGTAACAGATTTACAAATACCTTGTGACACAGAAAAATTATAATCACTTTGACATGAACATTTTAGTTCGTTTTATCATTAAGCAGTAATTCTAGCAATGGGAGTTCATACATGTGAATTGTAAAACCCACATCAGCTGCTCATTTCCTACAATTTACTCTTCAGGCCTACATACTGTTTCATTCTTCAGAATAAATGCAAAACAGCGATGCATTCAACGGTTGGGGATAAAATCACTCTGCCCGTAGCCCAACATCTCTCGGAAGGGAAACAAGGCAATCGTTTCCAAGCCTCGTAATTTTTAGAAGCTCAGATGTAGTATTGGTACATCAGGCAGTTATCCTACTGCAAGTTTATGCAAATTTTACTGAAATCAAGGGGATTCTCTGGATAAAGACATCGTTGGTGTTGTGACCTGATTTTCAAAGACAGTGAGCACCCAGACCTCCCTTTGGCTTCACAAACAGCTGTAGATGTTCATCATGTCAGACATTCAAGCCATTAGCCTTTCAGCATTCTAATATTTAAGATCGTTTAGATAGATTTACCCAGAGGAAATTACTGTAGCTATTAATTTATGTTCATTTCCTCACACGTAGAGGGAACATATGAAAGTCAAGTCATTTTCGCTGCTGACAATAAAAGTCATACATTCAAAGATCAAGTACTTTGTGGTTTTGCTGGCCCGAGCCCTTCATGCCTTGTCAGCTCTCTGTCCTTACTGGAAGACCACCAGTTAATGGATTTAACCTTTACATCAGTGAAAAATAACAGATCAGCATGTCAAAGATAAGTTACACTAAAGTCATGCATGTCCTCTTTCTCCTTCACTTATTTTTATAGTCACTACATCTAATTTCCTTCACCATTGCTTTACTTAGTTTCATAGAAACTACAGTTATTCAAGCAAGTAAAAGGCAGTTAAAAAGAGCAAAGTTGCAGCTGTTCACAAAGCTCACTACTCTTTGAAGTTCAGCTCCCTCATGTGCCAACTTCAAAATGTCACTGACCATCTCCTGGAGACACCTTGGCAACCTCTTCCAGCTCTTGACTCGAGCAACAGTTTAAGACAACGGAACGTGTAATAACTTTTTTCCCAAGGTAATGTAAAGAAGGAGAAAAATCACTTGGTATCGAAATAAATCTCTGTGTATGAAACAACTGCCAACAAAAAGATTACTGTTTCACTGGCGTTTTATGCATTTCCTGCAAATACAGTTACGTGCACATAACATGAACAGTCATGTAAATACTGGCAGATAATATGGAGGTGTCAGAAGAGAACCGGAGGTCTAATTGAAAAACCCCAGGAGTGTGCAACAGCTGCACAATTTTAGCTTGATTCATGTTTCCAGGAAAACACCCAAGACAACACAGTAGAAAAACAAAACCCGAATTGTAGACAGTAGGAACTAAATCTTATGAAGAAATCTTATGAAGAAGTCTTATGAAGTCTTATGAGGAGCGGCTGAGGGAGCTGGGGTTGTTCAGCCTGGAGAAAAGGAGGCTGAGGGGAGACCTGATCGCTCTCTACAACTACCTGAAAGGAGGGTGTGGAGAGGTGGGGGTCGGTCTCTTCTCCCAGGTAACAAGCGATAGGACAAGAGGAAATGGCCTCAAGTTGCGCCAGGGGAGGTTTAGACTGGATATTAGGAAATTTTACTTCACTGAAAGGGTTGTCCAGCATTGGAACAGGCTGCCCAGGGAAGTGGTTGAGTCACCATCCCTGGAGGTATTTAAAAGCTGTTTGGATGAGGTGCTTAGGGACATGGTGTAGTGGTGGGCTTGGCAGTGTTAGGTTTATGGTTGGACTCGATGATCTTAAAGGTCTTTTCCAACCTATATGATTCTGTGATTCTGTGATTCTAAAAGAGCTAGGAATTCAAGAAGTCAAAAGAAGAAACTGCTAACAACTTTCTTTTCCGTGACACTTCGGCTCCTAGGACCATCCCAAATGAGAAATCTTCTGAAATACATGCAAGGCCAACTTTGTCAATGGTTTGTATAGATTGACAGTAGAAATACCGAAATGGAATGAATTATCTTATTTATTATTTACAAGTGAGTTTCACCTGGAACAAGCAAAGTTCACATACAAGTTTTCAGGCCCCGTACAGCGCGCTGCTTCTGCTGCTTCTGGTAATATCAGCTGGGTTTCGGAGCCATGAAACGGAAATCCAGACATCACAGGCTCCAGCATCTGTCTGTGAATGTGACAAATAATTCTCTACGTTTAACAGAAGTTGAAGGCGTTGGTCATAGCGAGCAAAAGTTTGATGCCAGGACCGGCTGTAGTGTGAATTTGTATCAAGTTCAGTGACTCCTCCATGGACCCAATGGTTTTGTTTAGTTCTTTATATAGAATATTTCTCTTTTTCGCTTCAAAGTAAAAGTCTACGTACTGTAAAGCAATAACAAGGATGCTAACCAAATATATTTTAAAAACTGATCACAATATTTACTGAGGCATCCTCCCAAGGCTCTTCCTAGGATACCTTCGGCTGCAGTTTATTCTGCAGTGTGTTACATGTGAATGAATCCTTGGAGCCAGCACAAAGTTCTAGTGTTTTTGAGTATAATGATTCACAGCCGCAGTTGTGAATGCAACACGAGGTCCTAAATCCATTCACTGTTTATAGAAAGAGCTGGATTTTGGTAAAGAGAAGGCAGAAGCCTGAATGAAGTCACAGTTTCCGTAGGACTTGTTAAAAGTAACATTTCCAAAACAGGGAACGGATTATTTTCTGCTAGATTTCTCAGCTCTTAAAGCTCTTTTCTCTCCCCCATCCATATTTCCACGTCCAAGCTGTTATCTGAAACACAGCCCAGCAAGTGATCAATTCAGGCAGTCTGATATTTCTATACACACATGCATTGGATAGTATATTGGTTCCTGTGAAGTCCGTGAAAGTTTTGCCAGATTTCAGTAAAATATTATTGTTCATCTCTTCAAAAATTAAAATTAAAACCAAACCCATAAAGAAAAGTACTTCGCCTTTGTACAGTTGTAAACAAAAATGAAATTCCACTAAGATAAATTACGGTATGCAAAGTGCCGACACTTGGTACTTGTTTTCAGGGGAAAAAAAGTCATAGGGGAGGCTGGAAGGACAGACGATGCTAAAGCTAAGGTTACGATGGGGACTGCTGTAGCTCTCATTCCGTAATACAGTGAAGTAATGGAGCTGTATAAGAATAATTACACAAGGGCAAAATATAAATGAACCAACCCAAAACAAAATTCTCAATTAGAATTTTACGGTTCTAAAGAGTGATTTACTACTATCATAACTTTATTAAAAAAAACCCCAATAAACAGCTCTTTGGTCCTAACTTTCTCAAAAGTTTTTCAGTGATGACAGATAGATATTCGGATACATCTGGACACTTGGATATACTTAGGTATTTCTTGGGTATATACTCTTCCAGCATAATCCAGGATGTTTTAACAATCTTGCTGATAGTCATAAAGCTTATAAAAATAATTAACCAAAAAATGCAAAAAACTTCAAAATCATAGTTCACAACCCATTTTAGTAGATGATGGGCCTTGAACGGGGTCTTTTCCTTGGGTCCTGTCTGATAGAAGATACTAAGGCAGGCTGTCAGCACCCGCATTTTCTGTACCCCCTTCGTTATTGCTTGATAAGAATGAGTTAGGGGTAGTTCCCAGAGTCCTGGACTCCGTTAGAGCTACCAGCAAGTGCCCATAAAAGGAGAGAATGTTTTGAAGAGTGAGAATTTATTGAGCAAAAAAAGAAAAAAAAAAAAAAAGTATTTTCCACGTATGAATTGGCCAGTGTAAGATGAACCTGAAATTACCAAAACATCAGAACACAAATTCAGTACTACACATATTCAAAGTAGCACCCAGCTCCTTGGAATTAGTCTAAGAAAAATGGGCACGCTTTTATTTTATGGACTTCTTTTTTTCCTCAGTTTTGTCACAGAAGATGATGATCATGATCAACCACTGCAAACTGCAAAGTCTGAGTTTTTCATAGAATTCAGCACTGACTTGCAGAAAAACATTATGTTTTAGCAGTTTCCCTTTGCAGCTCTTCAGTTTAATATTATGGAAATGTGAAAGCTATAAATGTTTTTGGAACACGTTAGTAGAGTATTTCCCTGCCTTCTCAGGATTAGTTGTCGATTATACAAAATGATTCATTCTACATCTCAGCTGAAGTTAAGTAATTAAAAAAACCAACCCAAAACAACCCAAAACAAGGCTTTGGAAAGCTGATTTGAAGAATTTGTCCTTTTTGACATATATTTTGAACAAAATCTCAATTAGAACAGCTCATTACACAGCAAGACTTTTTCATTTTCACTCTCAGTCGGTCATAATGAGCCACACTGGTCTCTGTCATGGTCCTCTGTGCATACACTCCATATAATCGTGCTCACCAGCCTATTTCAGCCATATAACGGTCAAGTAAGGACACGTGCAGTCAGTAACGCTTAGGAATAATGGGCCAGGTTCATCACTGAAGTCAGTGGGAGGGCGTTTGGCCCATTAACTTAGAAATATAGGAAGTTTCATTATGGAGTAGCCACTTTGCAGGACTATCTTGGCTCGTGCTCTCTCCTCAAGGCCCATACATAGTGCTCATTAATATCAGATGGAAATCTCAAATCAAAAAGAAAATATTCCCCTTATGAGAATCGAATAGACATTGTTACTGAAAAGCCCGGCTTATCCGCATTTGGCTGTGGTCTGAAAATCACATCCCACTTACCATACAAGCCACGAGCAAATTGCTGCCTCCGCCTGCATTATAATTTCCAGATAAGAAAAATGGAGATTATAATTTTAGCCCCCATGATTAAGATGGATGCATGGTGCTCGCTGTAGCGGTGATCTCAACTTCTCTAAAATTTAGCACAGTTTACCCAAAGCATCCCTTTATCCACTTGATTCTTAGTTCATTTAGAGCCTGCTGCAGCAATCTACCCCTATTCAGCAAAGTGTTTATGCATATACTAATAACAACTGCATTTAAGCAAATTCTTGAAGATAAACATGTCTTTAAATGCTTTACTCAACAGAGAAGAAATCTGAGCTGTGTCTAAAATAACCAACTGGACTAGGATCTTGCTTTTAAAGTACTTTCAGATGTTGAAAGTAAAATTATAATAAGCACATTATGAATTTTTTTCAGTGTGCATTTTTCTAACTAGACCCTGGTGAAAACAAGAGTGCAAATTTCTGAGTGGAAAACGATGGCTTTTCCTTAGTTAAAAGTGGTGGAAGTTGTATTCTTCATTTGATGCAAAACACCCTTCCTTCATAAAAACATATGATATTTTTAGATTTGTCATTTTAAATCTTTGATGGAAAATGCTCATATTAATTAGTACTTAATTAGTATTTAAGCTGATTAGTATTTAAACTGAATTGTAACTACTAGAATGTTAGAGACAAGGTACATGGTTACAGCGTTTGTTTCAGGGATAGGGAAAGGCCTCAAGTTTAGTTTTTCATTTTCTGTGGCAGATTACTGTACTGATAGGAAATACATTCCTTCAGTCAGAAGGCTGTCTGAGGACAAACTGATCCTCACCTAATTTAGAGGACGTCGTCATCCTCAGCTAATTTAGAGCACCGTAACATTTATAGCCTCCCATGGGAATTTATTTACATAACAGAAATCCTTTGAGTTAACGGTGCAGCCAATACTTTGCGGGTTTTGTCTGTTTTACCAAAAATCCCATCTTTTTTTTTTTTTTTTTAAGTCAGAAGGCAGCTTGCTCTTAACTAGTATCCGTTTTACGCGATCACACATTCCTCCACTTCCGACTCTTCCCTAATTCAAAAGGGTTATCTTTTCCTATTACTTTCAAAGGCAATAAATTGCCCCTAACTTCAGGGAGGACAGGAGTCAATCTGTGCTTCAGGAAACAGAACCATGTCAGCTGGAAGAAGATTTCTAGGCACCAAAAGCCTACCAGCCCTCCAGAAGCATTGGGAACTGGAAAATTACCTGCTCTCGAAATATGCCGACGCTTTATAGCAACATACTGAATTTTCTACTCCGAGACATCCATTTCGGTCCAACATCTACCTACAGAAAAAGCATGCACAAAGGATAGTCAGGCCCCAATATTTTGCAAATCAATTTACTATTCCTTTAAAAAAAAAAAAGTCAGTTCTCCCTAGCAATGTTTCTAATAAAAAAACAAAACCAAACACACACACACAACCAACATGTTCACAGGGATTAAACTGTTTGCTTTTCTACCACTCATACACAGTGGCAATGACATATAACTAGCACACCTTCGTTTAAATCATTTTATTCCATCTATGGGCTTGTCACTGAGCATTTTCAGAACATAAGTTTACATTGCTGAAAATCCCATTGTACTGGAAATAAGATGGAGTGAATCAGTGGTGGAACACACCCAGTGGAGTTAGACCTGGGAAACTCCAGCCTTTGACTTTAGAGAATTACATCAAAACTATTGTACCCTGACTTTCCTGCTTGATTAGGGGAGATGAATGGGAAATATACTGCATTAACATACATAACCTCCTGTTTGGCAATACGGTTTGATTTATAACATTTACGATCTGCTTAATGCCATTGCATAAATACATAATTGTACTGCTAATTTTTTTTCACTGAGACATTTGCCGAAACTAAAGAACCTCCTGCTTGACTTCACAGGGAATGTGGTCTGAAAGCAGAAGGGAAGCATGAAAGGAAAACAATGTAGTTTCACTCTAATGGTTGCTCCTGCTATAAAACATACATAAACCTTTTGCAATCTCATACAGTTTTTATTGCTCTCAAAAAAAAAAATCATTCTGTTATACATATTTGCTATACTACAAGCGACAATGGATGGAGCAGACTGGTTTCTTTCCCCTTAGTAATGTACTTGGTCACCCAAGAAACCCCAGCTAAGGAAGAAAACGGTGCTGACTCGGGCATGGGATCATTTTGCATCGTGTTGCTTGAGATCAGTGTCTTTACTTGGCTTGTAACAAATTGCATAAGCCATGTCAGTGTTGGGTGTTCTTCAGCTTTTAACAACTTTGCTATCCTCTCAGCCCTTTGAATTTCATGTAGTACTTATAGTAATATTCTGCCTTTTTTCCCCTGCAACTCCAATAGCTCAGTTAAATTTTGGGGTGCCCCAGCCCCCTGCTAGACCTGTAGTAGCAAGACAGCCAAGGGGAGTGCTGCAAAGACAGCGTCCCTCGAGCGCAGAAAAGACCACGAGCCCCAGATCTGGAGCTCCCTGGTGTGTGGTGAGCACAGGACTGGACAAACACCAGCCAGAGCGGCTGTACACGACGCCTACTCTGCTCTCCAGGGACCAAGCTCTCCAGGGACTGATCCACCGAGACATGGGTGGATCAGTACGATGCAGAGCAACCTACGGTACCTAAAAATGCATGCATTTTATAAATTGCCCTCTGCTGTGAACTCTTCATCTAAATTGCTGGTGTTCTGACGTCATTCTGTCTGCATAATATTTGGGTGCCTTATTATTTGCTGATGGGACAGGGAAAATGGGACTTGATTTTCCCAGCACTCACTGGTACGAATGCAAGCTTCATTTTTTAGGGTTTTCCTTACCTTCCCTTAGAAGTCCTAAAGTGGGCAGAAATTCTCTGCCAGATGCTCCGTGGGGCACTGACCTTCTTACTTCTGTTTTTCCCTTTTGACTAGGCAGGCATCAGCTACCTTCTTGCATGATGTTATGAATTTCTTCACTGAAAGGGTTGTCAAGTATTGGACCAGGCTGCCCAGGGAAGTGGTTGAGTCACCATCCCTGGAGGTACTTAAAGGACGTGTAGACGTGACGCTTAGGGACATGATGTGGTGGACTTGGCAGTGCTCTAGGTTTACGGTTGGACTCCATGACCTTAAAGGTCTTTTCCAGCCTAAATGATTCTATGAATTATGAGCTTAAAGGCAAACGAGAAACTGTAAACTTATCAACCATATTTGTGTGATTTACAAATCTGCTCTCTAAGTTCAACACTGTTATCCTTCAAGGGAATTTGATTTCTAACTGGGATCAAAGTATGTCATGATCACAGCTGAAAAGCAGTAAGAATTTCCTTCAGTAAGAATATCCTGAATATTTAATAATAAGAGTCATGCCGTTACCAGCAAGCACTGCAATGAGCTGCCTTCAGAAGCAATAGGACCGAGATACCAGCACAAGCACTTTGCTGAGCAGCTTTTACAGTCGAATGGTTCACAGCCGTATGTGCATAAAACAATACATTTCATAAAAGTTAGGCATAAAGTATAGAAAAACCTATCCTGAATATTCTTACTTGTTTTCAAATTAAGACAGGCTGGCCACAGTCACGTCATTATTGAGTGTGTTTTGCAGAAAGATCTGAGCAATCAACTTCTCATAAACCACTGTTCATGAAAAAACCATTTAAAAGTCAAATGTATGAATATTGTTTAAAAACAAATGGAAAATGTGTCGATGCAAATATTTGAACAAAGAATTCCTCTGTTTTTCTCCGAACAAGAAGCAGGCGTTACGTACAATGTATCTGGCCAAATGCATTCAAATAATAGCTCAAATTTTGAATATTCATGGCTAGTCATAACATGAATAATCCCCACGTTGAAAAAAATGAGAGAACCTACTTCAGAGCAGTTCTGTAAATTAAATGAGCAAGAAAATTCACTGGGGAGAAATTATATGCCCTGCTGTAACTATCACACTGTCAGAACTTCCAGAGTTACAGTTTTCTATACTGTAGCATTAGCCTGGTTTGGTATTTGCAATATAATTTAACAACTATCTGCCCTTTTCCTTACTTCAGGTTTCCAAGCAAGTAAAATTTCCCTCTTTCCCTGTCCCCTCCCCTAGGGATCACTCCCTTAATTAAAACTAACTTACAGTATCTTTATAGTATAAGGATACTTCCATATAAGTATATAAAAGTATACATTTACACTAATAGTACCCTATACACAGCTTTTAAAAGCTTTCCACTCTTTAGGGATTGCCTAAAATTGAGTGCAGATTCACAGGAACTCCGTTTTTCATTACAAAATTATAAACAAGAATTTAAAAATACTGTCTTCTGTATTGTCATGGCTTTCCTTTATGACAGTCTTTCCAGTATGCTTCCTCCAGAATCAACTGTTGTCTATCTATGGTAGACCAGCACAAATTTGTCAGTATTTCATATGGGGTTGAATGAAGTTAAGATGGAGTTATGAGAAAATACCGTCCTTCTATTTAAAGACAAAACTGGGTAGTTACCTACTCTAGGAAGGACAATTATACAAACAATATATGCTCTGGAACTAGAACAAAGAGCCCATCACCTCACGGAGCCAAGGAAGAATATACTGGATATGAAATAAGAAGATTGGGAGTGGAGGGCATTTACAAAGAAACATCCTCTTTTAACAAAAACGACGCAGCACAACCAGAAGGGATCTAGGACCTATAGAAAAGATACTTTATAAGACGGCATCCTTGGGGAGTACATCTGTTTGAATAGTGAGCGGGTCACAGGGAAGAGAATGGAATCTCCTGACGAGCATCATTTGGAGAGATAAACGTAGATGTCAGGTGTCTCTGCGTTAGAGGCTCTGATTTCCATAGGCTCAGAAAAGACCATTCATTCAAAGTACGTGATTTGGCTCGATCACTTAACTAAACTAAAAAATAGGTATCTACTTTAATTTTCTGAGTTTCAGACTAGAGGCGTTCTTTTTTTGGGTTGATCATGCTTTTTCACTCTTTTCTTAGTCTTTTTTTGTGTTGTTACCCATTGCAGATAGTTGTGAACAGCTTGAAAATGCGCTTTAACTTATTCCAGGGATATAGACCATAAAACTAATTTAGCCATTAAAAAAAAAAAAAAAATTCACTGTTGCTTTGAGATTGAGCCTAAGGATTTTAACTGGCTGACTTACCCTTGAAATCTCCAGTTGAAATCTGTAAGGGAGGTAGTAAAGAAAGGTAACCTGGAGCCGATGGTACTCACAAGTCATAGTCAAGAAGAGGCACCCACTCATCTGGATGGCGCACTGTGTTCACCACGCTGGGACCACAAATTTCCAAGGAGCACAAGAAGAAAGAAGAATTCCTTCTCACCACTTCCATCCTCGCTTTTCTGTGCTATTTTAAGATTGTTGTCTTCTCAAATTTTCTGCAAAGCGTGATGCACACCTGTGGAGTAGAGAACACGATAACGCTGAGCATGCACATCCTGCTAGAGAGTCTGTCTCGATTTGCAAAATCCAAGACATTCGTGCACTATGAAGAAACCATGCTGAGCCCACTGGGACACATCCAGGGTATTTAGTGTCACGCTGCACGCCTTGGCTTCTCACTATTCAACGTCCATACCATTTCCCTGCTTGAATTTGTATCCAAGCGAATATCTTTGCATCAATAAGGAGCTAAATCAACCATATACTGCTCTGTTAAAGCCAGTGAAGTTTCTTGCTTGCACTCTTTTAAGGGTCTGTCTAAAATCAGATTTTAAAGACAACTTGCAGTTGACATTAAAAATCACACTAGAGATAAACATCTGACAAGATACAGAAATACTCACTGGTGGATTTTCAGAATGATTTTCAGTTTGTTATCTGCTGTACTTGCCCAAGTAAAATATGACAATGTTCAGACGTGCAAAAATATTCCATGGCTCATTTTAGCCAATTTAATCTAGCTTTCTTGAAAATTTTCCCTAGTTATACATATTGCATTATAAATTATGTTGGTAACATCTTGAAATCCTATTTTATCCCAAGTGGCAGATATAGCTTTTAATTGAGAGAATTTAAAGGGATGGCCAACACCGGGTCTCAAATAATAAGGCAGCAGTAAAGTAGGTCATTTTTATCTTAATCCCATAGCGAAAGGCAGATGAGTTGAGTTTCTCATTACACAAAATCCCAGGTTACAAAAGGTGCAATTGTCCATGGTAAGAAAGGTAAATGCATGCAGTATAATTGAATTTTTATTTGCTATGGCATGCATTTTGGACGGGTGACAGGTCCTTTAAGGGTCTAGAAGAGTCTGGTTCACACCAGCTGTGGTTTTGAGAGTCAGTGTTACTAGCTTGATAAGAATGGGACACACATCTATCCTCCTTCATCCCCGAGGCTCCTTAACTTTCGGTTATAATAAAGCCTCATCTTGGTTGTAATCTCTGTCTCAGGGTTCTCCTTCCTCATCAACACAGAATACTCCACATTTCACAGTAGGCAGCACCCATGGCATTCATTTTCTGAGCGTTTATATAATAAATTGAACACCAAACTCATACTACAGCTTAGCAACAAACAAAGGAGGTTTGGTTTCCACGTGGGACTCGTCTTAATCAACTAGACAGCACGAAGCAACCATTTACTTCTAACTTCTACGTCAATAAGGTAAACGCTTGAACCCGCACCCCAGTGTAAGCCTGAATTTAGGGACACTGTTCCATGAACTTTTCCAGGTGGAGGATGCTCGGTCCACTCCTCTGAAGTAATTACAGTACAATTGTTATCTTAACATGTTTTCAGTTCTTTGAATCCAGTTTTCTGGATATTTTTAAGCAATGGTTTATTTTTTAAATGGTACCTTAAAGACAACTTAGGTCTGCATGGAATATTTTGTTTGCGTGCTGCTTATAAGGTTTTACATTTGGTGAAAGTTAATAACAGAAAAGTGGATTAAATCCAAAAGCAGCGGAATAAAAATATTTTCCAAAGAGTATTGTTTGTTTTTATAATTAAAAAATTGATGCACAGGACATCAAGTCATCTATCAAGTCAAGCTAAACTGCATTTGTTTATAAAGTTTTACAAATGTGTTAGACCCAGCAACAGTGATTTCAAGTTCTATAGTTAAATTTGTGTTAGTAAGCTGGGATACGCATTACCATTAAAACACACGCTAGATTCCTATTATCACTATATACAATTTAAAATCTTATCTAAATTTCATCAACGTTGTCTTTGCAGTAAATTATACTAGTGAGGGAAATGCAATCATATGGTTTTATTGCTAGAAGGCTCAGAATACCTTTTTTCAATATTTTTTTTTAAATAGCTGCATGTACTGTTAAAGATGTCGATAAAGTGGCTTTTTTCTTTAAAAAAAATTGCAGTTGTAAAGGTTAGGAATTTTTCCCTACTGCAAAATTTTTACTTGCTGTCATGAAGAAATTTTTAAGGCAGCCAACAAGAATGTTCTAATTCTTTTGTCCCTGTTTCTCAAAATACCAAAATGCTGTTATGTGCCTTGTTGTCCCAGATTGTCTGTCGGCAGATTACAGGGCATAATAGATCATTTTATGGTAACCCAGAAATAAGGAGCTACGCGCTATCCTTGATTGTAATACCCACGCTACCGATACCAGCTGGGTTGTAGCACTGTGGCAGAACACAGAGTTTGGGTTGGATTAGCTCTATAAGAAAATATGTACAATATTTGCTGCGCCTTTGATATTCGTAGTGCCCCAAGAGTGCTAAATATCAACCATCAGCACCAAAGATAAAGTGAGTTTATGTGCACTGGCACAGAAGTCTCTAGAAGGGCTGTAACAGATTGGATTTCCTCAGGGTCTGACAACAGCCAAAGCCCATGTACAAGTACATCATTATAGATTATCTGTGTTCATGACAGTGTTCGCTGTAGTTACCGCTTCCGTCTTAATGTTATAATTTTAAATTAGGCTATAGCCTTTTCGCTATTTCAAGTGTCTATCTTCTGTACACAACAGCACAGTTTCCCACAACCTGCAGTTACTTAAATGCCATATATAGTATATATATTTATATATATATAGATAGATAGATATAATATCCTATCATACATACAACCTATGTAGAGTCTCTCCTCCCCCATGACTACAATACCTCCCTTTCCAGGCTGCCACGAGCCGAGCAGGCAGCTGTGGGAGCCTTCCCTTCAGAAAGCTTCTTGGGCATTAATATGAAATGTAAGATGCCACATCTCACGTTCAGAACCATTACCAGACCCCATCGCGTTCCCAGAGAATAATGAAACCTCGGCGCTGCTTAGAAAACAAATTTGCTGCCTGTCCGACGGGTGACAGCTAATACAGCTACTACAGCTACTCAAGTCTGCCTGTGACAGCTGCTAAATAGAAACAAGCCGGTCTTTGCCTGTGCCTCCTGGTAAGGTCGTTACAGGAGCAGACGTCCTATTCGTAACGATATTGCCATTGATATTGAGTGCCGGGGCAGCGTATGGAAATGGTATATTTGCCCATGATTAGAATTAGCCGGAGGTGTCAATAATTAGGAAAGTCCTTACGCTGTCCGGTGTATTCCATCCAACTGAAAACAAACAAGGCCACCAGGCTAGATCCCTGGAACACTTTACAACATTAAATAATTAAGGTTCTCCACGTTCACATCCTCAGCAGCAGCGGTTGTATACGGGTATCGGTTGCTTCATTGCACTGTGAAACTTGGACAGCGGAAACAGGGTCGCTCTGAGGCAGGGCTGCGATGGCCACCCATCGCCAGGCAAGAACTGAGCAAAGTCAGGCCGACTGACCCAAAGCGAAAGCCTGCCCAGCTAGGCGCAACTCCCTTGTACAAATCACGACTTTGGAAGAACGTGAAGCCTGGTGACCCAGCATTTTTGATAGCCAAAGATGACTGAGACTTAAGGTGGAGGTTTTCCCCAGGCATAAGAGCAACAAAGGCAGGATAAAGTCACGGGCTTTGAGAGAAAGCATAATGCAGTTATTTCCTAAAATGCCTTGAATCAATCTGCTGCAAATGCCTGCCTCTGCTAAGTTTGTGACGCCTGCAGAGCATGACCACAAGTTACGTGCTTTAAGGCTTCTAAAGGGAACAAAAACTAAAGTTAAAAAGTGTCTTGTACATCTTAAAAGTGCCGACAAGATCCGTCCATTACCCACCCTTCCCAAAAACAAGCGCGTACACAACGATAGTCTCATTTTTAGAGCAGATTAAGTCATTCCAAAGTATTTTTCAACCAAATTACTAACCGTGTTTCTAAAGATTTCAAAGGGCCCAGTTAATTATTCCCTAGCTGTGGCTGGATCTCCTATTGTCCCTTCTCCCCTAAAGTATTATTCTAAGTGAGATATTCTTCCATTTGGCTGCAGAGCTTTGCAAGGGCAGGCATGTGACTCTGGAGATCCCTTTCCCATCTGTTCAAAGCGTTTTTATGCTCCTGGGCTGAAAGTGTAGTTGTTCTATTCTGATTTCTTCAAATACTCCTCTGAATGCTTCACTGGACTCCTGTGAGGAGGAGTGGCTGATTTCATTACTTATTACGCGGACATAGAAGCATTTGCGTATCCGTATGCTTCCACTCCCTATTTACGTAAAGGGGCTATCACTTTTCTCGCCGCGTAAGTATCGGAAAACAAATTCACGCGTGACAGCGAGTTGCTCGAGTACCCCAATGATCGTACAAGTGCTGTAGCTAGCTTGATTCTCCGTTATTATTAATGTGCCAGATGAACAGTTTATCAGAGATGATCTCAGACAGTAAAAAAAGAATGGAAATTAGCTACCGCTGGTGCCTTGAAACTGAAACAGGAACATAATGCATGGGAATGCATCATTCTTAAAAGTGCCTCTCTACGGCTGTGATAGACAACAGGGAAGAGGATGCAAATGGGTTTAAATGACTGTATCTAAAGCCATTGTTGCTTTGATCTGGTTGAAACAACCCCGTATTTTAAAGATCATTCACGTATTAAGTGGCAGGTGTGCGTTTCTGCTTCTTATTAGAAAAACCCCCAGCTGCTTTCTGTGAATTTAGCTTTGGGAGCCGGAGCGTTCCAGTTTCAGTCTGCATTCTGGGACAGGTAGCACAGACCAATTAATCATGAAAGCTCCCTCAGATGGTCTCACCTTCTTTTGTCTTTGAACAGCACGATACAAAATAAAAATGGGTCATCAACGCATGAGCGAGAGGCTATGATATCCTATCCTTGAAGGGATGTTACACTTGCAGCATAGACATGAGATACAGAGAAAAGCAATCGTCTGCTCAATGCAAAAGCATATCATCCGAGGGTGGGTATTGTTTGTTTGTTTGCTTTTACAGGCAGCACTAAAATACTTGTTTATAGCAAGGATATTGATACCTGTCAACTCTGCAAATCCTGGGGGAAATGAAAGACTTGGAAGACGTAACGCTGCGGAACAGATTAACTCACCCTTCACCAAAGATGCCTGCTGTCAGTAGAAGCCAGGAGCAATACGGGGATTCTGGCAATAAAGGTGGGGGGCAAATGCCTGCGACCAGGGATGTGCTTACAGGCTAGGAGCAACAGGTAGACAAGAGAAGCGTGTTTATGGAGAAAAAACATTAGCTGGAAAAATGGGTGATAAAAAAGGAGGTAGAATTGGAAGAAAGTTGTCCTAAGAGGTATAAAGCCTCATTATCCTTCACTTGGTTTTCGTGAGGAGGGACTGTACACAAAACAAAGGAGGGAGAGAGGCAAATAAATGGCAATTCAAATCTCTGACTAGGCAGAAATCGGCCAAATGCTACTGTGTAGCTTTAACAGCAATAACGGATTCCTTGGGATTGATAGAATAGGCAGAAGTAGTAGGATGAAGTCCATGTTACATTTATTACGGATATCAAGAAAAAAAAAAGAAAACCACCCAGAACTAGAAGACTCTACAAGCATGATTTGAATAATAAGAATAGCAGAAAATAGTTGGCATGGAACATTTAGCAAATTATACCTAAATTACAGTCAGCATGCATTTACCCACAGAGAGCTTGCCTAACAAATCTCGTACTGCCTCATTGAAGAAGCAGCAATAACAGAAAAGATTTTACAGAGAGAGAATCTGTGGGTATAATTACATGGCCTGCAGGAAACACTTTTGACAGAATAACCAGCTGGAAGTTAAACGTGAATAGGGGAGCGACCACAACAATCCAACTTCAGTCAATGCAATGTTCTGGTGGAAGAGAAATAGTAAAGAACGGGAATAAATTAAAAGAGATCTTACATTACAGGACACCAAGGGAGTAAAGGGTCTTGAATGACAAGGCATATTCTGCACTATTCCCAGGAAAACACATGGGAATGTGTGTGGGCAAGAATCCCAGGAGAGGTGATGTTTTGTATTTAATCAGGAGTGAGCCATACCCTCTTCCCCAAACACTTAGAATGGAAAAAAAAAAAAGACGTTTTGAACGTACCAGGTTTAAAGTCTTGAATTTTGAGGCTGAAAGAGACTGTGATGAATTATTCTGACTTCATACAGAATGCAATGCCAAAGAATCTCACCCAGTAATTTCTGGCTGGACAACCATATATCTAAGAAAAATACTTAGTCTCAATTTAAATACTGCAACAAATTCACTTAATTGTTCTGGTGGTTAATTACTCTCAGTGAATCTTAAATGTACTCCGAATTAGTCCGTCTCCAGTTTTCAAACTCTGTTTTCTTGTTGCACCTTTGTTTGATTTCCGCGCTCTCTGCAATCCTCTCCCTGGAGGTTCTACAGGTTTACTCTAAGTTACTTTATCTTGGAGTAGGTTGAACTTCTTTAGTTTCTCATTATTGATCATGATTTTGGGACTCCAAATCATTCTTGGAATCTTTTTTCCGTTCTTTCCAAATTTCTAATTTTTTTCTCTGAAGTGTGTACACCGTGTGTCTACGTAAACTAGACACAATTTACTAGTAAATGCCTAATCAGCACACAGTGATAAATCTTATCCAAAAAAAAAATCAAAGCAATTGCAGATAGTACTGCGTCTTGGTATGGACCAGAAAGTTGGGTCTGAACTCCTGAGAATGACTCTACAATCTGATTTCTGGTAGAGTTAACCCCGATTCAGTTTTTCCTGATTTTTTACACTTAATCAGAAGAGAATCTGGGGCAACTACACAGTTCTGGTTAGAGGAAGGAAAAAAAAATGGACAACACAGAAGGTTCAAGAGAGGATAACTGAGATAATAAGCCTTAATGACCCTAAATGGTAAGTGAAAGAAGGTTAAACGTGCTGTGAAAAAGAGAAGATTAACAGAAGACCTTGCTGATGTATAAAATACCTTTAGGGAATAGAAAGGATAAATTTTAGTAGACAAGCAATTTAATAGAGGGATATGCAAGCATGATTAATTAATTAACATCTGTATTAGTTAATGACGATGAAAAGCTCCATCTTATTGCTGAGCTGTATTATGAGAAAAATAAAAGCAGCAGACAACTTTATACTTTTCAACGTGGAAATGTAACAAAATTTCTAGGGAGGCAGCACCAGGCTGTGCAAGCGTCTGGGTTGGCATAACACAGGCATGGCAGCGGAGGAGAGAACGGGGCCAGGGTAAACTTTTGATATAACACAAGAGCTCTTTGTTTGGAGAGTTCATTTTTGCCATCTCTGCCTTCAAAATAAGTGCAGCTGTCTTCCGGCTACCTCAGTTTCAAGACTCTCATCACAGAAGGGGGTTACCTTCTCACTGGTCCTAAGGAAATATTCCCTATTCCAACTCCATAGCAGAAAACAACCTCTGAGGATAATTATGTATATTTATGTATTGGAACAACTTGCCCACAGAGGTTGTGAAATCTCTGTCCTTGGAGGTTTTTCAGACCTGGTTAGACAAAGCCCTGAATTGGCCTCATGTGAATTCAGGCTCGACCCTGCTCTGAGCAGCAGGTTGGACTGGAGACCTCCCAAAGCCCCTTCCAACATGAACAAATCTATGATGCCGCAATATAACGCAAGATTTTGTAACTTAAATAATAGAGAAGCTATACTGATAAGGAAAATACTAACGTAATTTACCAACATCTGAGATATTTAAATACCAAAAACCATGCACCAAATAATTTAGGATATTTTTGCCTGGAGCGATTTCACACATTGCGGTCTCCAAGATGTT
The DNA here is from genome assembly GCF_035582795.1 of Mycteria americana. Taxonomy (NCBI): domain Eukaryota; kingdom Metazoa; phylum Chordata; class Aves; order Ciconiiformes; family Ciconiidae; genus Mycteria; species Mycteria americana. The sequence continues at coordinate 2,977,786 of NC_134369.1, read as the reverse complement.
TTAGTGGGTCTCGATAACTATCCTAAAGCTTACTGAAGCAGATGTATTTTTCAAGCAAGAGGCTGATTTGTATCAAACAGAAGCTACAATCTCCTTAAAGTCTGCTTGTTTGATTTGGAGAGGTGAAGACTGTTTTTAAATGAATCTCAGTTTAAAAGAAGTATTTGCAACTTCCTTTTCTTCCTCCTTTGATTGTGAAACAAGCAGCTGGAAACAGGTGGTTTCCTGTCAGTCACTGAAATTCAGCATATTGCTTATACAAAATATTTTTGCTAACCAATTTTCACGATTAATGGCTAGAACTCATTAGACGCTTTACATTGTAAACGTATATATTGCTTTACATTTTAAATATATTATTTAAAATATTATATTTATATTACATTAGATGCTTTGTAATATCACAATATCTACAACGTGCTGCATGTATCCCCTTTCGATACAAACTCCAATTGCTACCCACTTACATTTAGAGTGGAATTATTATATTATGCATATGCCTGATGAAAATATAGGGCTCAAATAGCTCAGTCTCTACCCATCCCCCCCTCCCCAACTAACCTATGGTTGTTTAACCACCTGTACCTGGCCGCAACAGATTTTGATCTAAATACAAAACTTCTGCCTCCAGGATCACCAATGTAAGTATAGCCAAGTCCCTTAAAAATCTTGCAAAGGAAGCAAGTAGAAAAGAAAAAGTCATTTCTGTTACAATGAAATGTCACTACAATGCACTAGGAAATGTCCCTTTCATCATCCCTGCCAGTGTGGCTTGAAATGTTTCATTTAAATTTGTATGGAACTTGGGTTCCTGGCGGTCCTCCTCTCTCCCTCCTACCGTCAAACTCAGCTTCCCCAATTCCTCTCTTTTTAGGGCTGTACTGCTAGACAAGTCCCCACCTAATTATCAAGATAGAAAAGGCTTTTTCGCCTCAGCTACCATTGTTGTAATAGCTGATAATACAGTTTTTCTGGCATCTTCTGACAAAGGATTATGTCAGTAGGAGATCAGACGCTCTCCTCAGAAAGCCGCACAGTTCGGCCACGTACTGCTATAAAAATTAGCATCCTTTCTCCTGCTAAACATCAGAAATCTTAGTATTATATCTCTCCCAGTTTTGAAGCTATATCTGCATTGCCAAAGCAGGAGGCTCCAGGACACAATCCATACTCCCTTCCATTAAAGGCTCTGCCATTGCAGCGCGTGGAGGAGGTCCTTCCCTGGAGACATCATTCTGGCCAGGAAGAAATGCTTGACAGGGACAGCAGACAGCACGGGACGCAAAGATATTTCTTGGTCTCCCCTCTTGCCTAACTGAAAAGGTTCCCTTCAGGTTGCACCCGAGGCCACCCCTTTTCATCACAGGGACACTAAGGTAGGTACGTATGGGCAGCCGATAAGCGTTACGGCATGGTTTCATGCAGTAGTAACATGAAGGACGTGTGTGGACACGTAGCATCCCTCAAATGCTAGGATCCTGCCTTCTGCTCTGCCGTGCGAGGACCCTTGCCACAGGGACCAGACTGAGCGAGAGCTCACCTTGTAAGTTATGCACGGCAAACTGAATGGCAACATATCTCAACTGTATGCATCTTCTACGTATAGCCCGCTGATTTTGTATCTGGGATCTTTTTCTTACCAATATGGCACCAATAACGCAACCACAGTTTAAATGATCATACTGATACACAGTCATTAGACAGAAATTGTGCCCAATCTGGTCTGTCTTTGGCAAGGTAAAGGATCGGAGAGCAGGAATCACATTTGTTTCTATCCTATTCTCCTCAAAGGAGACAGTCAAAGCTGAAGGTTTGCAGTATAAGCGTAAAGAATGTAGAAAGGTAAAGGGTCCTTTTTTAACAGGTGAGGAATATGGTAGGAGAAAAGCTGTCCCCGTGCCGACAGTATGCCCTGAAACGCTTTGTGGCGTTTCAAAAGCAACCTGTGACTCTAGGTGTTAGGTGTAAACAAGTTACGACACCTCTGAATTATGACTCTCTCTTCAAACTGGTTTTCTCTGTGGGTGATTCCCAGACACAGATACAAAGCAAGAGACAGTATTTCCACCGTCACACACGATGCAGTTGTAAGACTTTTTCTACACACATTCAACCTTTGGAAACGTATTTTTAAATATTTTAAATAATCTAAAATATTGCCAGCTAAAAAGTTGAGTCTAAAGGTAGTAATTAACACAACTGTGCTGCCATTATGATTGATACAGGGTTTATAATGGAGTAGACTTTAACAGGATACCTCTGTAGGAAAGCAAGGTTGCTGCCAACCATTTACTTATTTCAGTTCTACCGACCAAGACAAACCCAAGGGCTTTAAATATTACAGCAATCTAATTTTAGCTTGTAAGAATCAGTTTCAAAGCGAATGTCTTAGACAGTGAAGTCAATAGAAAACGTTCTGCCACTAATTCTGTAGAGGTTCGGGGCTTTTTTTGCGGGGGGGAAGCATTGTTGGTTTGTTGGTTTTTTTAATCCCTGAGATTTCAGCGATGAAATATAAAAAGCAAAATGGCTCTGTATTTCTGTTGCTAGCCCAGGAGACCTGGATCCTGACAATGAACTCCTGCACAGTGTTTGGTAAAGCCTCTTAAGTTTCCTGTGCCTCGGGGAATGGGACTAATCTCCCTAGTACCCAGAAGCGTCTTTAAAAGATACTTTTGTATACTTCAATTTCTGAGTTGACTACCATTTGAACTAGTGCTCATTTTTAAACGCTTCGCAATTTAAATACAAACTCACGCGATGATCTTGACACTGCTTTTTTCAGGGCATGAAAGCGTAAGAGCAGCAGTACCTTATTGCCTTGCAATACCTGTGCCGTGATGTTTTGCTGAGACAGAATACGTAAAGTCACAATAGAAAGAATTAGCAAACAATGCTGGGACCTCATTGTTCTGATAATGAAATAACGATGAAAACATTATTGTAGTTGAACTATATGTATTTAACTCTATTTATAACAGAATTCCCTTGCATAGATACAGTTCACTGACAAAACTGGGGAGAAAGCTTTTTCTCACAGAGAAATTGGATAATTCTTCACAGTACAACTGCTTGCATCTGTTAGGAAGTCATCGGTCTAGTTTCATACAAGAGAAAACAAATCCTCATTGAATATATAGTCTATGTTGAATTTTGTTGTCTTTCCTCAGGCTACAGTCCTGCTGAAGTCAAAGCTTTCTTTGAGGGGATTGTAAAGATTTAGTCCAGGAACATTCCTTTAATGGAAGAAGTAGAAATTTGGCTCATTAGTTACACCATTTTTGTGTAAGTGTGACATCCACTGGCAGGTAGTGGAGAGTAAAACCTATCAAGCAAGCAGCTCGGTAAACTGCAGCATCCCAGAGCTCTTGTTCCAACAAACTTCACCAACATATTTGCCCAATGTGAGCCTCGGAGTGATATTTGCCTAGTAAATACTTTTGAGAGAGAAAAAGCTATTAATTAAAAGCAAGCAATAAAGTCAGAGGTGTTTACTTCTATTTCTCCAATAATTCTCCTCTTTTAATGAGCAGAACTGAAAGCATAACTGGTTAGATAAAGTTTTGCAGCAACAGTAGTGGCTTAACAATTGTCTACCAGATGCTGGTGTGGAAAAAGAGACACACACACACACACACAGAAATAGTTTCATGGTTAAAACACAGAACTCTTCTCAGTTGTTCTGATGTCTGGTTTCAGATTTGCCAATTTTTTTTCTGAGAGCTTGGGCAAGTGAACAAATTACCCTGCATTTGTAAAAGAGACAAAGTAATCGCAGATGAAGAAAAAATTAGATTGGAAGAGACCTTTGAAGTTCACCTGGTCCAACCCCCTGCTTGAAGCAGAGCTAACTTGTAAATTAAATCAGGTTGCCTACGGCATTGTCCAGCCAAGTTTTAAAAACCTCTAAGGATGAAGATGCTCCTACCGCTCCAGGCAGCCTATGCCAGTGCTTAACCACACTCAGGAATAACAATTTTCTCCTTAAGTCCAACTGGAAGTTCCCTTTTTCAGCCTGGGACCATTGCTTCTTGTCCTTTGGCTGTGCACTTCTGAGAAGGGTTTCCTTCTTCTCTATTACCCACCCATCCCCACCTTTTTGGCAGTGGAAAAGTACAACGCAATCCCCTCCCTCCTCTTCACATTAAACAAACCCACTTCCCTCAGCCTCTCCCCATCTGTAGGCCCTTCTGAATGCTACACTGCCTTCCAGCACATCAACTCACCCCCCTAATTTGGCATCATTTGGAAACCTGCTGAGGGGTGCATTATGGCCCATCATCCATTATAGCCCAGGTGAGGGTGGTGGAACACTGGCACAGGCTGCCCAGAGAGGTGGTAGATGCCCCACCCTGGAAACATTCAAGGTCAGGTTGGACAGGGCTTTGAGCAACCTGATCTAGCAGGAGGGTTGGACTAGATGACCTTGAAAGGTCCCTTCCAACCCAAACCATTCTATGATTCCATGATCCAGGTCATTATAGAAAATGTTAAACAAGATCAGCCTCATTACTGATCCTTGAGAAACATCACCAGTAAGCAGATGCCAGTCAGACTTTGAATCATGGACCACTGCCCTTCAACCAGTTTTTCCCTCACTTTGTAGTCCACCCATCCAGTTCACATCTCCTTAATTTGGCTACTAAGATAAAACACAAGACTGTACCGAAAGCTTTTCTGAAGTCAAAGTGAGCATCACTCATTCCTTTCCCTTCGTCTACAAAACCTGTCCTTTCATCATAAAAGTCAATCCGGATGGTCAAGCATGGTTTGCTCTTGGTAGATCCATGCTGGCTGTTCAAATTTTTGTTCTTCCTGTGCCAGTAAACAGTTTTCATGAGGAACTGCTCCATAATCTTCCTAAGGACCAAGGTGAGGCTGACTGGCCTGTAGTTCCCTTCCTCCCTGCCTACCCTGAAGATGATGTAGCATTTCCTTTTTTCTGTCGTATTAGTCAATTCATGAAAATTAACTGTAAAAAGTTATAAAATCCTCAGATGAATGATAGGACGCAAGGGTCCTGGTCCAAGGCTATAGGAAGAGGTGTTACTGAATTCTGGACATAGACGAGAACTCCTGTTTCTCAGCAAACACTAAATTCTCTCCCTGATGCTGCAGTTTCATGGAACAGGAGGGCAATGCAATAGCATCCTGCCAATGAAAGGGGCAGCCAGCTCCCCCTCCGTCTCCTCCTGCATCACTTAGCTTTGTGTCAGCCCTGACGGTTGCCAGGACTATCCAAAAGACAATTCCACCCACTAACCCATGTGAAAGCTAACTAGTCAAGACAAAACAAAAGAGGCCCTTTTTTTTTTTTTTCTTTTTTTGTCAGGTTAGTGAATCAGGTCATGAAAAAATCACCGCAGACTAGGCAAAAGGAAAGGGAGGATAAGAGATGAGGGGGGAGAAAAAGACCATGCCTTTCTCATGGCAGCAAGCCAACAGATCGGCTTGGATGGCTGCGAAACCGCAACCTAAAAAACATATACCTTTAGGATCCTAAAATAGTTCTCTAGAGCAATGGTTAGCCCAAGTAGCTATAGTTGTAAGCACAGAAAAATCATCTTCTTTTTAATCCTTTAAAAATGGTCAGATGAGGGAAATTTAAGTCCTACTTTTCTAGCTACTGAAGCAGACGAATGATGCATCCAAGCTTCTAATCTATTTTTCAAAAATGAACCACAGGGCTAGACACAAGCTGGTTTCTCAAGCTGATGCACAGTATTCCGCTGTCAGGAATGCCACTTAAATATTAACCAAAACCCTGCATCAGTCTTCCTACCACGAGCATCCAGAAGAGAGGAGAGATGGTACTTCAGCTGATGTTTATTTATCCTGCACAGAATTTGAAGTAAAACTTCAACTGCATGAGATCATGTGCAAGCTGCCATCTGTGCTTATTCCATCAGGATTATCATTCTTGATTGTTTTATTTGGGGAAAAAAGTCGGATAAGGATTGTGACTTTAAGGTTGTAGCATGTACAGACTTAAGGAGGTGATGCACTTGTGTTTTAAACGGCATTTCTTTGCTGTTTTCTTGTGGGGCTTTTTATTTCTGAGACCATCACAGCTGTTCCACAGACTCTATAAGCAGGTCTCTACGTTTGATGTGTTTTACATTTTGTAAAAGAACTTTAATTTTGCTATTCAGACTTTTTTTCCTAAATTGATCCCTATTCTTCATAAACTCTTTTCAGCCTTTGTACTTTCTTCCAGTTACACGGTAACATCGGCTGTTGTCTAGGAAACACATCTTGTGTTCTCCCGAGCATCCCGGCACTGTTAATAAAAGAAATCCCTTTGCATCTCTGGGTCACATCATGTTAATTCAGCAACTCTGTGTGAGAGCCAAGCAACTGATTTAGTGTGCAACCTGCAATGCAAAATGCTCTTTACAAGACGACCAGAGTGAAAGAGCTCCCATAAGGAAACCTTCCTCACAAGCCCTACCAGCGGTTAGCTATACAGGGAGTTGCACATACGCGGAGAATCACACATGTTCAGAGAATCGCATCTTCTCGTACTTACCAAGGACAACACAAAAATATTCAGCAACTGGAACGGGAGTAGGAAAAGGCCCAGAGTAGTAATATTTTCTCAAGACAAACTCCATACATCCCTTTCAGACTGCTATGTACAATAAGTCTATATAAGGAATCAGAAGAGGATTTTTGATATTATGTTGTACAAGAAAAACCTTACCAAAAAAAAAAAACAAACCAAGCCTCCAAGCCCAGACCTCAGCACTTATTTAATGCTTTTTCACCTTGAAAGTATGGCAAAGATCTACCCAATTCATCCGTCTTCTCCACCTTTGAGCAGAGGAGTAGGTAAATTCATCCCATAACACAGGTAAGACTAAGCAACAGCAGAAAGTGGGCAGACAGGATTGTCATCTGGAACGTGGGTGGCACCAACCAGGCAAGTTTAGGCAGACTGGAGGCCATCTTCACTTTTTTTTTTTTTTTTAAATTAAATAGAAGTGATGCTTCCAAGATCAAACAGCCAGGGAAGGATGATTCTTAAGGCATAAGGTCACCACCAGCTCTGTGAGTAGTATTCTCAAATCATGGGGTCCAGTTGGTCAAGTTGATCTTTCAGCTTGGGTATTCTACAGACCAGTGGAGGCTATGACTGGCTGAAATTCTTCTCTGGTTTAATTAGAGGCTTTGAAGTCCTGTAAGAACATAATTTTCTCTGGGCAAGATGGGAAATCAATTAAGAGAGTAAATCTGCAAAATTCACACCCAGATCATGAACGGTTCTATAGAAAACTGCTCAATATCAGCATCAGCTTCAGTGAAACGATACATTACTTCATGGCTAAGAAAGGTTATTTGCTAACATCCTAGATGGAAAAACACTGCAATAAAAGAAAAATTATCTGTAAGAAAAGTGGACTGATGGCCACTTGAGTTAAGGTATTCCCTAAAATACAGGTGGACAGCCACAGAAGTACTCCCAGCTGTTACTGTACTTATGAAACTGTGTGAGAATTGAGACTGTGGTGATATAAAGATGATATAAAGACTTACCTAAAGAAGGTAAGACAGGAAGGTATGTAGGTCTCATAGTTAAATTTTTATTATTTTCACAAGCAAACGAAAATACAAATTGCTTTTTTTAATTAAAACCCATATGGCTGTATCAAGGCCGCTCAGCTTGCTATGTAGTCTTGGTAGCAATGAGTTATGAGTGCAAATGTCTCGTGATCCCTTATTGTAGGATGGGATATGGGATACTGCATCAAGGAGGAAGGGAGGCACAGGCTGGCCATTAGAAAGGATGCTCTGTGGGAGCTGAAAGGGGGAAGATACCCACGGATTGCCTAAAGGCTGAAGATGGGGAGTGTTCATCCTAGCCCACTGCCAAGAAGACAGCAGATACCTGAAAAACATGGCAACAGAGAGCAGGAATGGATTTCAAATAACTCCCTTTTGTACAAATACGTTCTTTGTTGTCTATACCTACTGACATCTTCTCCATGATTTTTTAATGATACACCACACTTTTGGTCCTTTGCTCCAGGGAAAGCAGTCTGCATTAAAATGATCATTTAAAAGAAAGCCATAATCCTGGTGATTTATAGTCTCAAACTGATCCACTCTGCTCAGAATATTAAAGCTATTTGCCATTCAAACCCAGATCTGATTTTTGCAAAGGGCCTCTCACGTTAATTGAAGGTCAGATCAATATCACTCTTTGGAGGGTGTTTGGAATACAAGCGAGGAGACATTTCCATATTAAAATTCAACAAGACATTACACCAACAAACTCATTCTTGCCCGAGGTTAACCTTAAACAGGAAAGAGATATTTCAACTCCTTAATCTCATTCTCCTCCATATTAGCTTGTCATGTTGTTGGGCATGGCTTCTGCCTTTCCCAATTTAATTCATGTCAAAGCTTGCAATTTTCATTGCTTGCTGTCGCTGCATTACGACTCTTGCCTTCTTTCTCTCAGGACTGCTGTTTTCTGAAATCCCCAGTTAAAGAGCGATATGTAATTTAGGTGGTTTTCACTGTACAACGCTTTGCCAACTGCCCTTAATCATATTTTAAATAACTTTTCTCAGGATAGGCAGTTCCCTTCCCTCTAGCTCCAGACTGGTCCCTGCCACCCTCTCCCCACCCACAACGCCACGAAGACTCAGCCACGCTGTCGCACTTACTACGGTCAAGGACTCGGCGCCTCTCCCCAGGTTTTCTAGCTGTAGATTTGCAACAGAAACCAAGATCTTTACCCAAAACTGATACAAGCAAAATGGACGATGAGTTACAGCAATTGCTAATCAATGAATTGGGACCCAAATCTTGCCCTCACCTGGCTGTTCATTGCAGCCCGACACGTGTCTCTTAGCTGTCTGTGTCCCGTGGGTGAACCAGTGAGTTGCTTGGGCTGGAAGACAAGCCTGGATGACCTCAGGGGTCTTTTATATTGCTATTAACAAGAAAAGTGCACTGGGAATGGAATCAGAAATGTGAACACTGTCCACTATAACCCTTTAAATGTGTCAAATGTATTTGCCACTTCTCTTGTTGGACATGAACGCACAATCAGGAGGCCCAGGTAATGAGATCCGCTGGCTTTGCTTCTCACATAAAATGCTCATCAGTATTTTATGTAATTAACCTTTGCAGTAAAAGATCACCAGGTCCTTTTCCTCCTTCATGAAAAGCTTCCCAGATAGAAAAAAGGGTCAGTTCATCTCAAGTATGGTGTCCCCAGTGATTTCAAGAAGCTTTTTTACAAAGGTGATTTTGCTTTCATGATTATACATTTTTCTCTCTTCCCTCCCTATTCTGCATACATGAGGTAAAGTAGATGTCATTTGCTTTTTGAAGCCCACCACCCCCAATTAAAATGATCAACAATCATTTTGATCAGATTAACGATTAGTTTCAGGATTTTCCATTTCCCTTGTATTACCTTTAAATTTCGAGCTACCCAAGTGCTTGCATATTTTGTGTGTCCAAAATGCCACTGCTTTTTAAAACAGATTTTCTTGTGTAAAAAAAAAAAAAAAAAGGGGGGGGGGGGGGCCTCTGACTCTGAACTCTCTAAGAATTTAGAGATTCTTAGAATGTCAGCAAAGCCCTAACACCAAGTTGACTAGTTTCCTAGTTTATAGTTCCAAGAAAATACTATTTCACCAAAGATGCAACATCTAACTTTGAAGCAAAAATGGGGGGAAAAGCCCCCCCAAGAAATCTTAAGATGCTGCTTCTATTTTATGAGCGAACATCAAGACCTGTGACATAACTGGTGAGAAGTGTTTCACCTCGGATCCCGTATCATTTAACAGGAAAGCATCGCTGATGTGAAATGCAGAATTGAAAGGTAGTGTTACAGGAGACTGAAGTCTCAGAAATCACTTGCAAGACAGCATTCACATTTAAGAGCTCGATGTCAAATATTCAGTGGATTTAATAAATTACATCCAGAGAAGCAACTGCAGCTATGCTAGTTTATATGTATGGAAGTCGGTAACCTTCATATGAATTAATATTTTCCACTACAAGTTATTCCTATGAAAAGAAGGTCTTTCCCCTTGGAAACATGTGTGAGTGGGAATATCTGCTTACTCGTGCATTGGATAGATTTTCTTTCCTTTAGAAGAAATAATATATAAATGATGGTGACAGTTTTCTTTGTTAAAGAGAATACGGGAGAACGGGTTGCTTTAAAGTGACACATTATTTAACATGCTTCTAGCAAAGCAATTTTGAGAATGTTAATGAAAGCTTATTATTATACAGCTATTACTAAATTAAAAAGAAGCAACTGTGAAGTTCAGAAAAACTTGGAAAATTTTAAAGTACATAGGAGACAGCTTCTCGAACAGTCTGAAAGCAGCAGGGTTCTGAGATGAACCTCATACGCTATACAAGGACACCGTATATATCCAGTACAACATCAGTCCAAAAAAAGGTCAGCCTGAAAAATACTCTTATTCTTATTTAAGAGCACCCTTACTTTTAAGAATTGTATTCAAACACAATGCTTGGCACACCCAGAGCTATTTTATGTTATTACTTGTTAAAGAAATCGAGCAGGTAAAAGAATCAGGCCACTTCAACAAGGTTAAGGAGCACAGAAAGGACAGCCCAGAAGCACGTAGTAACTCTGATACACCTACACTACGTAGCTGCCCAACTGAGGCCAAAAACCTGATTACAAAAGGTGCTGTACAAAGACAAAAACCAAAAATTGGTTCCTGTTCATGAGAACTTTTAAATCTAAGAAAAGGGATAACATTGGGGTGGCAAAAGGCAGGGCAACATTTGATAGAAAACCATCTGAGCTTCTAATTCTGGTCAGGATTCAGAGGCACCACGGCCTTATGAAGTTTTACAGAAGCATTTAGAAGGACTGTAGTTGTGAAGACGTTTATAAGGAACTGCTCCACAGGGAAAAAAGAAAAAGCAACAGCATGCTTGATTTGAAAGAGAAGCTGATCAGAAGCATAAATCAACCATTTGATAGGGAAAAAGAGGAAACAGATTAAAGCTATGAAAGAGTCTTGGATGTGAAGACATACATTTCTTGGATAAAGGAAGGAGGTGAAATAATCAAAGACACAGGCTAGGAAAATGATCTTTTAGGGACGTTATTTTGAAAAGATGCAAGATTGCATTAGTAAAGGTCAAATAAAAGGATGTGGCACTAACCAAAACATATGTTGAGAATTTTAAGACTTTTACCTTGCAAATATACGGAAAAAAATCATACCTTCAAAAAACAAAGACATAGCATCCGCAACTGAACATGGCTCCCTGTTGAAGTTGGAGAAGACTTTGCCCAAACCATCCAAATGTAGCTGAGGATTCTCCTTTGGGAACAGGAGTAGGTCCCTGCCCTTTACCCTATGCTCCCCACCGGACAGCTTTGGCCAGCGGGAAAAGGCACACTCTTGATGCAGAGCAGTTTGCATCTTCATAACTAGAAAAAACTGGCGAAGAACAGTCCTTACCATTAGTATTTCTGTTGCCAGATGCCGTTTCCAAGGCAGCCACAAACTCTGACCAATGCAACACGCTTCCTTTGCATCCTATCAGTTTGTGTGTAGTGAGGATGTGACACGCTCTTGGCCCGTACGGAGCAAGCTGTTGAATTTCCTTTCACCTTGACAGTTTATAACAGTAACTCTTACTTTCTGCTCCGAAGACACAAATATTTTAATGATTTAAGGTAACTTCTAGTTAGACGACCTTGATACACTTACCTTGAAGTAAAATGGTGACACAAATTCGCTTGGTAATAGTCTACCTGCTCTTTAGAAAAATGTGATTAAATCACCATCAAGGACTGAATAAAGTAGATTGCCCACAGCCATACAAAGAGTTATTTGTAGTCTTTGATTTGCTGTCTTACATTTCTGAGAAGATAAGTGTTCTGCCTTTGGAGTGTCTCATCCACAAGCTGATGTTATTTACAGAAACAATAGAAGCTATTAAAAATACATATAGCTCTTACCTAAAAGTCTCATTGTAGGAGACGATCTTTCTTCTTTCTCTATCAAGTTCATCTGCTCTTAAGATAAAAAATTTCTGGACTACCTCTGCCCAGATATGATATGGTAAAGCCATGATTTATCATGAACCTCAAGATACATTAGTTCGATGGGAAGGTGTCTTCTGAGTCCTAACTTCTAAAGCTGAGAGAAATTTGGTTTGTTTGGTTTTTAAAGGAGGTATTTATAGCCTGTATGGCTGGGGGGAAGAAAACCTGAGTGAATATTAAGCACGCGAAACCTACTAAATTAGCGAACTGAAACGCAAAGCCCTTCTCCAAAACCAGATGACTTCTGAATGTTTGGCACTGGTGGCACTCTTGATATTACACAGACATGATCTGCAGAGCTCTTTCAAATGTAGGATACTTATTGTCAGCCCTACTAGTTTTCCACATCAGGTTACAGAGTAAGGCGTGCACAGGTATGACTGAGTATAAACATTAACACCTCCAAGGGTTTAAAGATAATCTTAAAGTGAAATGATAACCAAGGAGTAGTTGGGAACACCAGGTGAACGTTTAGAGAAAACTGTGAACTATTTTCTTGGCTATGGGTATTCCCTACTCTCGGTTCCAACCGCTATAGTGTTCTGTACAACCACATATAGAAAAGCAGGTCTTGCATGGTGGCTAAGGCAATTTCCTCTCAGAGAAGCAGAGGTTTGCCAAATCACACAAACAGCTTAATAGTTTTACTTATTTTTATCTGTATTTGCTCTTAGCACATAATTAATTCTCTTTTCAAAATGCGTGTTCATTTTGCATAAGATTCCACATGCAGATTGTTAGGGAGGTATTCAGAGCATAATCAGGCCCTTCCACACTGAAAAAGGAGTCAGCTGCGGGATGAGGATTCACGTTCTACCCATTGAGAGCTCGCGTCTCAGCCCCAGCTGTGCCAGGAGCTAGAGATGCCAGCCAAAGACTGAAGAGAATTCTGTTGTGGAGAATGAGAGAAGGAGACCTGGGGAAGGGAGGGAAGAAGAAAAGCTCCAAGAACTCTTTCAGGTACATGCAAATGCTGTAAACGTGGACCTCCCTTGCCACTTACAAAAAAATACACAATTTTAAACGCTTTCTTTTTTTTTCCTGATTAACTAGCTGTAAGTATATACTGAAAGGATATATATGTAAAAAAAAGAAAATCTAAAGAAGATCCTTCATTTTTAATATTGAAACAAGGACAAGTAGATTATTAGCAAACTGAATGGAATTTTGCTTTGATACTACAGAGGACTGCAAATGTAACTCAGTTCCAGAGATCCGAGTACCTAGGCTTATGCTCTTGAACACCACACCTACCAGAGGTCAAGATTCAAATGTAAGTTATGTTTCTTAGGCAGGCGATACAGCCAGTTAACAGTGCTATTGCTATACGTAAGGTCATTTATTAGCAACTTAAGCAGCCGGCAATTACACAAGCTGAGACCAAGATAATAAACTTAAAGTACAGTTCATTCAGAGGCTGAGAAATTTGCAACGATTGACATTTGCTTGAGAAGACACGGATACTGGCAATTTGACCTGACTGCTGTGCAAAAGTGGGAATGAAGGTAAGATCAATCTCTTTTACTTATTAGGTAGTGCTAGCTACAGCAGACCTTCGAAGAATCCTTCCCTTATAGGGCTTTCAGCTTTTACCATTAAGAGATCATTGGGATAAGGAAATGAGATCACCCTGAGGTGGAACTCGCAGTAGTAAGAAGATTCTTTAAAACACCCCTAGACGCATTTTCAGAAGTCCATAAATCTAACTCGTGTCTTCTCCCCATCTTTGGAAAGAGGCTGTTGTGCTTACTGGCAAGAACTTGACAGGTTTGACTGAAATCATGAAATGCACATCAAGCCTGACATCACATCAGTTCAAAGTCTACGGCATCCAGAGTCATACAGAACACACTTGCCCGGTATCTGAAACGGTAAAATCTTCATAGCTGACTCTAATCTTCAGACAGAACATTATGAAAATTTGTCATCCAGGAAGATATTTTTTTTTTTTTTAAATAGAAACTGTGAAACACTTCTGTTTTCATTTAAAAATGGCTTAGCTAGAAAACTCAGAGGGAATGAAACCTTCTTCATAATAAAATTAAAATATAAATTAGTAATTATTATTTTATCTTTAACAGATAAACTAGTCACTATGAAATTAATGTAAGCCACAGCAGCCTTACACGGATAATTACACTTTTATTGATCCATTAAACCCAGAGTATTTCAGTAACATATTCAAAAGGTTACTATTTACTCTGTAATCATTAGCATAGCTTAGCATAGCACATATATAGGAAAAGTAAATGAAACATCAGTTAACTGCTTAGGAAGAGAGATGAAGAAAGCAATAATACATCCAATAAATGAACCTGTTACGTGTAGGTTCAGAAGTACTGTAGCTTGTTGAAGCTCCTTACTGACGGGGAGCGGTGGCCACAGGGAGACTAAGGTCTCCTGCCAAACAGCTGCAGGATTCCAAGGAAAGACATCCATACAAGCTCTGCTGAAAGAACCGGTACCCACCTGCACATCGGTACCCACAGAAATCCGCTGCATCCTCAGTACAATAAACCCCCTTAGAAGCATCCTGTGTACCACTGGACTGCATAAAATAAGCCTTCTCTGGTACCTAAATCTTGCATTATGTTTGAGTTTGAAAGAATCACTTCTGTGCATGCTTCAGACTTACCATGGGCTAGCAGAGACTAACACACAGCAGCGTTGTGTGTCACCTCCTGGATGGCAGGACGGCGCTGACAAATGTGGGGGGAAGGGAGGTCTACAAAAAGGTATAGCATAACTACTGTTATTAATCTTGGAAAACACCCATCGCTGAAATATTAGTCTCATTTTAGCATCAAAAATTAGAAGTAGTTTGCTAATTCGTATGAAATCCATACAGTGTGGGTTTTTTAACATGTGGAAGAAAGCCAAACCACCCTCAGAGGTGAACGAGGGCAGGTGACGTGTAGAGAAACAGCACTACTTATCACTGACAGTACATGGCAGAAGTATTCAAAAGCACTTGCGATGGACAATAGAGGGGCCAGCTTCCTCATATTCATCTTTACTGATCCACATTTGCTGAAAAGTGGACAGAGACGCCAATATCGAACCCCCAATCCAGACAGAGTATTTACGTTCTGGTGGTGCAATCATCTAGAAGAGAAGTGCAAACTGTTGTAAGTAAAGTGACAAGCAGATAGCACGGTAAACATCTCGTCGGATGAAATAACGAGGTGGAAGTCTTTTCATCATAGAAGCGCAACTCCAATGAACTAAAGCACCTAAGAGGTAGAAAGGCTGCCATGTTTTGTCTCCCACCTCAAGTCGACAGAGATGCTATAATGCTACTACGAGCAGACAAATATGGCAGCCCATGAGATATCTGCAAACGGCCCACAGCACAGCTACCAAAAAATTGTAAACATATATGAAAGAAAATTAAAGTTTTGAAATATTAACCTAATTTGGTTGTAAATAAAGACCACTGGGACAACACTACACAGAACGGTCTAAGCATTTTTTTAAGGATAAAGGAATTTTTTACATTAAAAAAAAAAACAAACGAAAATGTTGAGATACACTGGCATTGTGTATCTAGCTAAGCGCTAAATGTAGAGCTAGAAGACCTGCCGATTCCCCCCTTGGCCACTGAATTGTTAAAATACTCCGGATGTACCCTTGCTTCTGCATGCTCCTGCTTCCGTTCCCGCCACTCCGTGTCATGCCCGCTCAGCGTGCCGCCGGCTGCCTGATAAAAAGGGCCTCTCGATTTCGCTACACGTTGTCTTGAGTCCAAGCCGAAAGGGTCCTTTCAAATAGCTAACAGGCTACAGACTTTGCATGCTGCTTGGATTTTGGATTTATTCTTTCACCCTTTTCACTAATGACTTCCACCGATAGCTGAGCCTTGAAGCCTATAATAGTCCCAGTATCTTCTCAAGTTGTTCACGTCCCCTTTAGTATTTACAGCTCCATCTTCTCTAGGCTCATCCCTACCTCTCTTGTTGTTCTGTGGTGTGTTTCAAGTAGCCCTTTTCCCCCTCATAGCCCTACTTCACTGGGAATCCCACAGGACTCCCTTCCTTCACTGTTGTTTCACATTTTCTCAAAATGACCTCATCAACTCCCATGGCTTCAGCAACCATTTTTATTCCAGTACCTCCCAAATCCCTCTTTTAATTCTGCTTTGGCTGGTAGGAGGAAAAGAGGTACTAACTAAGCAGGCTGTCCAAGGCTCTCCTAACATCAGAACTTGGGATACAAGACCTGGACATTCTCTTAGGGACATTTTGGTTTGTTTATAAGATCTAACTTTCCAACAAAAGCTTCTTTTCTAAGTGCAGGTGTTCAAAATTACCTTAATCTTCATAGTGCTTGGAGCCAAAGCTGTAATCTCTTTCTGCATACGATCGCCAATCCCAGGATACATCGTCGTTCCTCCAGAAAGGACATTATTAGCATAGAGATCCTTACGGATGTCGATATCGCATTTCATAATACTGTTGTAAGTGGTTTCGTGGATACCCGCAGATTCCATCCCTGAGTGCAAAGAAGTTTCAACATGTTACTTCTCTTTGTCCCCTTCTTTTTCTTACTGTTAAAATGAAAGGAAGGCTCACTAGTCCAAGCTGTCTCCCTTAAGAAAACTCCAGAAAACAAAAGCTATGTGATGCTTAGGAGAGGAAGGAGAAAGATAGGACATACTCCTCACCTTCTTTGTAATCCCAGCATAGTCATTATACAAGCAAAATACACTTGGGAGGAAGAAGGATCCCCATTACGATTTCATACGGGGATTTTTACTTCCTCAAGTAAAAAAAAAAAAAAGAATTAACATTATTTAAGGAAAAATTTAAAATGAGGCATTACTGCAATAGTTTGCCATTTTTATAATCTTTTATGATGCTGTTAGCTAGAAATAGAAGCCCACTTGGCATTTCAGTGAGCTACCTTGCTTTTGAGGTGTAGGTTTAATTTGAATACCAGTACAGTTAAGTTAACTTATGGTACTATTTTTTGCTAAAGAAAAGGAACAGACCAGATATAGGCCTGGGAATACAGTTTGAACTTTAAGTACTAGACTTTTAAACTAGCTTAATGTGCACATTTTGACAAAGATCTGTGATCCAGAAAATCCTGATTTCCATCGCTACGTTTCTGATACTGACCATTGTTGAGCACCAACTCTGATCCCTGATACACTTCTGGCAGCCAAATCCCTCTGTCTACTGAAGAGAATTTCTCCTGCTGATGTTCAAACACAGAATATTTGAACATCACTCCTGCTGATGTTCAAATACAGAACTTGGAGCTATATTAATGCTTGAATAGTTTTGTTTCTACATACAAATGTAGCTAGCTTCACCATTTAGTTTGATGGAAATCGTGCCAAACTGCCTGCAGCCGTTTTGCTCAGTCCTCAAGAGTGGAATTTAAGTGGACAGCAGGAAATTTGTGAGGGCAGTACGAGTTACCACATAAAGTGTCAGTCATCCACTGGATAGAATGGGAATTTTAACACTACAGATAAAACTACAGGAAAATAATGTACGATTTGATTTTGTATGATTAAATTACAGATTAATATAATAAAACGATAAACGAAAGCACTGTCTAGATTTAAAAAACCCACATAGGCAGCACTGTGCAGTTACATATCAGCCAGTCAAGATAAAAAGCATGATCTTCTGACAGTACTCTAAAACATCATCTTAGAAACTCTACTGCATTTATAAGAGGTTGAAACCATCTTAGAATTCAGGTATTTCTAAACTGACAGGCATCTTTTTGCCCAGCAGCTGTAGCAGCAGTGTTCATAGCTTCTACAGAACTGATTAAGTCAATAGAAGCTGCATGTTTCCAAGGACATTTGAGGATAAATACCTCAGTTCCTACAGCTGAAGGCTGTCTATACTTCCTAAGAAATTCTTCTTTTCATTCTCTGTCAAGTCCCTAGAAAGAAAAGTCCTGTCCCACCTATGAAGGATGGCTGGAAGAGAGTTTCCGGGCATCGGAACCGTTCATTCCCGATGGTGATGACTTGTCCATCAGGAAGCTCATAGCTCTTTTCAAGAGAGGAGGAGGAAGCAGCAGTTGCCATTTCATTTTCAAAATCCAAAGCCACATAACAAAGCTTCTCCTTGACATCTCTCACAATCTCTCGTTCCGCTGCAGACAGCCAACAAATTTTCAATCAACATACAGTACAACAGCCAGGACACAGATTTTCTCATGCACGTTTCCCCGAGTTCATGACGGTTGTACGGTTCATTGGGTTCTGACCTCTCTGTTGTCTCAATAACATTACTTTCCCTTTGAATTGCCAAATCTCCCTCATCAGCAAATAAAAGATATATTGTACTGCAGAATACTGTAAAGATTAATGTTTACATGTTTATGTCCTAAAACCTTGATCAGAGGTTCATCCAGAGGTTCATCCATTACCAGCTACTAACTTTGTTCCTTTGTCTGTGGAAGAGGTATGATCAAATCACAGAATCACAGAATTGTACAGGTTGGAAAAGACCTTTAAGATCATCGAGTCCAACCATAAACCCAACACTACCAAGACCACCACTACACCATGTCCCTAAGCACCTCATCCAAATGTCTTTTAAATACCCCCAGGGATGGTGACTCAACCACTTCCCTGGGCAGCCTGTTCCAATGCTTGATAACCCTTTCAGTGAAGTAAAATTTCCTAATATCCAGTCTAAACCTCCCCTGGCGCAACTTGAGGCCATTTCCTCTCGTCCTATCACTTGTTACCTGGGAGAAGAGACCAACCCCCACCTCGCTACAGCCTCCTTTCAGGCAGTTGTAGAGAGCGATGAGGTCTCCCCTCAGCCTCCTTTTCTCCAGGCTGAACAACCCCAGCTCCCTCAGCCGCTCCCCATCAGCCTTGTGCTCCAGACCCTTCCCCAGCTTCGTTGCCCTTCTCTGGACACGCTCCAGCCCCTCAATGTCCTTCTTGTAGTGGGGGGCCCAAAACTGAATGCAGTATTCGAGGTGTGGCCTCACCAGTGAAATACAACAACCAGTTACATTTGTCAGTGACTTCGGATTTCCTAATGAGGTGGCATCCTCCTCCCTGATGCTCAACGTATATGCTGAAAGCCAGAGTCAGGAAAACCCCATTAACTAACACGAACTGTTTTTCCCAGGCCAACCTAGTGACGGGGATTTTGATGCATCTTGCCAGGTACACGCTTCCTGCATAATAAGACAACTAACAGAGCAAACATATGCAAAGGGCATCCAAAGCACAGCTCGTTACCAGTGGTGACAAAAGAGTAGCCTCTCTCCGTAAGAATTTTCATGAGATAGTCAGTCAGGTCTCTGCCTGCCAGATCGAGTCTCATGATGGCATGAGGCAAGGCATAGCCCTCATAGATAGGCACATTGTGTGTGACACCATCCCCGGAATCCAAAACTATTCCTGGAAAGTGAAAGAAAAGGAGAAGCTGGTTATTTCCCACTGATACAGGGTCTCCACATACTCCGTATTCTCAGCTGAAACATGCAACAACAAATAAAGATGCTCACGTGGCGATCGCTTCTGTCATTTCTACAGCTAAAAAGCTGCTCGTGCGAGACGAAATCGTTAGCACAAACTAAGCAGCAACTGCATTTGGGGGGGAAAAAAGACACGTAACGTTCAGCGATTTGATTGTATTGTTCTTGCTGAACGGATGTTGGCAATGAGGATCCTACGTGGATGCAGAGGCTTTCATTTCAGACGACCCCTAGTACTTCACAGACATGACGTAATGTACAAACCGTAAATAAAAACCTATCTATAAAATTAAAAATTTGAATCTGCCATTAAAATAAACCACCCCATTAGGGAAAATATAACAATGGTTTATCTGTGCACAGCCATGTTAGCTATATCCTTGGATAGGAAATGAAGTACATGTTTTCCACTCAAAATGAATAAAGCATTTCTGATACCAAACTTGCATACAAATAGTTGAATTTTAAACGTAAAGCAAGTATTTATGGCAATTGTAATTCCTGTAAGCTGGCAATCTTTTCACACAAAATTTTATCGTGGCATCAGGCTACAAAGACAGATGGTATTTTAG
Organism: Mycteria americana; assembly: GCF_035582795.1. Lineage (NCBI taxonomy): Eukaryota > Metazoa > Chordata > Aves > Ciconiiformes > Ciconiidae > Mycteria > Mycteria americana. The sequence continues at coordinate 2,957,683 of NC_134369.1, read as the reverse complement.
TTTTTTTCAAAGTATATGAAGACTCAAGAGTTGCTAAGAAGTAATTTATCGTCTCAGTGCTTGATCAGACTCTAAATGGCAATAAGAAGAGACCTCCATGCTAATTCTAATGATCGCTTAACAGCAGACATCATTAGGTGATTGAAATTTAACATTTAAATGAAATATTTTCATTTCGCTACTGAACGTGGGTAGGTTTTTTTTTCTACTGGGAAGGGAGCTCAACAATAGAGGTCTAAAGTAAGAAGGAACCGTGGGTTTGGAACAATCCGGTTAAGATACAGCCTCTTGTCTATGCTGTGCAATTAAGGGCAGTATCAAAAGGTATCATCTTTCATCGGCTCATACAGTTGAGCCGTAGTCACTTGAGTTTTTGAAGCAGAAAGTCATAAATCTACACCCATACCTGCCATGAAGTTGAAAACAACAAAGAGGTACTTGCACAGCATGGCGGGAAGCATTCAGTTTCCATACGTTCCATTCAGTTCTTCTTAATACACAGCTGGGGCATCATAACCGACATATATCTGCGTGTGTGTGCGTATGTGCACATACATCCGCGAGAGAAGGGCAAGTGGAAAACCCAACTCCCAGAAAGACTCACCAGTCGTTCTTCCAGATGCATACAGCGACAGCACTGCCTGAATTGCTACATACATGGCTGGCACATTGAACGTCTCAAACATAATCTGGAATGAAGAATTTCAAAACCTTTAGGATCCACACTTAAGAGTATCTGAAGAGACAGTAATTTTTTCTTTTTTTTTTTTTTTTTTTTTTTTTTTAATGAATACTGCCAGTTACTACTCCTGAGTCCCCTCCTGAACCGTGGTTCTTCTGTGAACAGCACACTACGTTTTCTTTAGGATTTCATTTAGAAAAAAAAAAAAAAAAAAATCACTGAAGTCAGTGGATATCTTTCCATTAACCTCAGACTAGGTCAGATTTTTACTGATAACATTAATTGAACATGACACCTTGGGATAACTTTTTTACCCTGATGGCAGGGCTGCAACAATGCAGCAATCTAAGGATTTTATATATATATATATATATATAAAGAGAAGTATATATACACACACACATAAAAAATATTTATAGAAGACACAGCTAGAAGAAGCCATGAGGAACAAACTGTCTATTCCCATCTCAAGGAAGAATCAGCCATTCCTGACACAGCTTTGGTTCTCTCTCGGGAATTCCTCTGCTGAAGCATCCACGGATTCCTCCAGCAAACAAATCTAGTGATACACTATACTTACTATTACCAGGGTTTTCTTGGTGTCTAGCTAAAACCTCACTTGGTCTAGTTTAAACTCATTACATCTCATTCTGCCCCCCCCCCCAGCAAACACAACAGTTTATCTTTTGTCTTTATGGCAACCTTAGCCGTATTCTCTTGTCTCATCCCCCACCTCCTCTACTCTAACACGCTCCAGTTCTTTCCATCTCCTGTGTCAGAGACACTGCAATTTAATCCACGCAGATGGAATAACATTTGTTTCCAGCTGGACTTCCACTGGACCTCTGCTAAGGAAAACCATTAAGGGCACACAGTGAACCAACACCCTCTGGACAACCCTACGCGCTGTATCCTTTCTTAGAGCAATGCCACCCTCCCCATCACTAGCGGTGCTGCTGCGACCGCCTTTCAGAGAATCACAGAATCGTTTAGGTTGGAAAAGACCCTTAAGATCATCGAGTCCAACCATAAACCTAACACTGCCGAGTCCACCACTACACCATGTCCCTAAGCGCCACGTCTCCGCGTCTTTTAAATACCTCCAGGGATGGGGACTCAGCCATCACCATTGTACCCGTCAGAGCCACTGACATCAGGGGGTTAAACTTAAACTCAGGATTTCATAAGCTAATACCTTTGCCAATGAAGTCTACTTTTAATGAAAAGTATGCTTTCAACTAAAGAATACACGAATTACCGATATTTCCTAGTTAATTAATGTAATGAATTTAATGCAATCAGTAATAAACAATAAGCCTTTAAACAATCTTGAAAACAGGATTTATCATTACAGTATAATGACAGAGAAACAGTCCTAGACATGTCTACTGTATGAACCACACTTCCTGGTTGTTATAAACTAGGCTTTTCTTACGGTCTGTTGTCATTTAGTATCTCCCAGTTGTATTATCTCCCAGTAATGCGTGCTGTCAAGCTCACTGCTTAATTAGTTTATTTACACCGTTGCTAAATTGATGCATAATCTTCCTATTAAATATATGCCAAAAGTGGGCACAAAGGGAAGTGCAGAGACACATCTAATTTTCCCAGGTGATTTTATACCTATACCTGTATTTAAATCGCACTTACTTCTGGTTACAGCACTGGCTAAATTTATAACATGGACTTTTGGCCAGAAGGCTGCTCTAAAATATACAAACTTCAAAGGTCAACTTTTGGTTCTGATCCGAGTTTGCCAAATCAGACTGGGTATGTCACAGGCCGAAACGTTTAGCAAAGCATCATTTAAGTTTGAATGCTTCAGACAGCTCACTTTCCCACGCCAGCACAAACATCCCAGTTTTTGAACCCTTTTCCCCTGATCCCTGAAGAGGTACTCCAGTTGGGAACCCCTCAAAGTCATCGGCATGATGGCCTTCAAACATCTTTATTCAGATCTTCCCAAAAAATGCAATTCTGATACGATAACTAGCATTTTGTCTGATGCAAAAGCGTTGCTAAAGTCAGAGTCTTCAAGGCAGAAAGCAGGAGCTGGTTCAGCACGAGCGGAGGAGTTGGGCTGCTCCAAGTTGAGCACTCTTGGTGGCCAGAGGTAGGCACGTGAAAGGCGTCATTGACCCAAAACTCACACAGAAGTGTGATTCAGCTGGGACATGACCCCTGTTACAGTGCTTGCAAACCTCAGATTTAAATACATCAATGACTCATAACTCCATCCCAAAAAATTACACGAATCCTGGGCTAACGTTATCGACACACCGAAACTCAGCATCAGAAGCCACCTTAGCCTCCGGCTTCCCCACTTCCAGAACCAAGCACACACACACAGTCTTGTGAACAAAGAAAATTACTTCAAGCTTTTAAGAGGCTAGTTCCATGTATCTCACTGCCACACACAAGTCCGAAACATTTTAGGGCCATCCAGAGAACTTGCGTGAGCAGCAGGAACCCTTGCTCTCTCACCATGGCTTAGCCAGCACGCAGACCCACACTAACCCTTAACGGATTATCTCCCAGATTAAGGAGAAAGTCAAATACCCAGGACTATTTCTATTTTTAGCTGCTTCTGTGCAGAAATGATCTGCAGCACCACACTCAGCTGATTACCTGAGTCATTTTTTCACGGTTGGCCTTGGGATTCAAGGGGGCCTCGGTCAGCAGGACGGGGTGTTCCTCCGGCGCGACACGGAGCTCGTTGTAGAAAGAATGATGCCAAATCTAAAAACGAAAATCACTTTGGAGAAGTGTTCTGCAAACCATTTCTTCTGCCCACAGAACTACACAGAAAGCTTTTCAAATACAGTCTGAGCGATTATCTTTTTTACAGACATTAAAATAGGCAGAAAGCGTGCAAGAGCGAATCTGCCAAATTCAAGTCTATTTGAGAATCCAAACCATTGGGTTTCTACTGTATATAACAAACAGCAGAATACAACCTACACGACGGAGTCTTTCCAGTTAGGACTCCCTAGACAGAGCACAGATCAGCCTCTCTAAACAGGGGCACGGGCCAGTTCCCACCCGCTGTGCTCCGATACAGAAGCTGAGCCAAGCGCTGAACTCTTAGACCTGGAGAGACTTCTCCAAGCTGCTTGGAGACTGATCCAGTTGCAAGTCATTGCCAAGATGGTCTTTGGAAATCTAATTATTTCCACAGAAGTGAAAGGCCCTTTATGCCACAGGTATTTCATCCAGTAAATCCTGAATCACACTCTCACTCACTATAGAGTAACTAAATTTCTTAGTCACGGTCTGTAAAGTACTGTAGTATTTTTTCATGCTGGAAGGTGCTACCTGTATCAGACGATGCTGGCTTTGATTGTCTGAGGACTATGGCTGTGAGGAGCTGAAAGGATTTTTTTCTTGATGCCAGCTCAAAGACAGACTGTGCAGTAACACGATGAACTGTTTCTTATCTTCTCGTTTAATTCTTTCCTACCCTTATTTCTTTTTTTTCTCTTTTTAGCTCTGCTTTGCCTGACCCAACAAGCTTCTTTCTGAGCACAAAACATCAGGATAGTTTTACGGGTAAGTTTTTTTGATTAATATCCTAGAAACAAGTATTATTATGCTCCAAAATGAACTTAAGTGGAAAAACTATCTTCTCTAAATTTGAAGCACCTACAAAGTCAACAGCTGCCCAGAGCTGGAATTATTCATTAAGAGAATTAATCAGCCCTAAAAAAAAAATTTCAATTCCATCTCAGCCCCCTGAAAAATATTATCAGATGTTTCCAGAACTGGGGCTGGGGATGCTGGGCCATCTTCCATTTGAAGGTTTAGAATACAAATACAGGGAGAAGTTGAATAAAACAGAGAGTAATCGTGTAAAAGTTGAAAATATAAACCGGATGTAAGAATAAAAAGGCTGCCATTTCAGACAGGAAAGAACCAAGGGAAGAGAAGGAAAACTCAGTGCTTGCATAATGAACAAAATACCGGCGATTTCAGCCCTGAGGAACAAACCTGGGCTCAAAAAGCAGGACCCTGCCTACACCTCGGGCAGCTTGCAGGTTTTTCCTCAAAACCAGCCTGGATTAGGCACTGTACAGCCCATTAGATTTGACCTAATGATAACCATCATGTTAATGGCTAATGATATTCTACAAGAAAGAAAAATAGTTCCGTGTTGGATTTTATAGGTCATGAGAATGAAATGCAAGCAGCAAGCACAACAGCAAAGAGAAATTACTGAGGAAGAATTATTCCAACGCTTATATTAAACATTTACATAGCCACCAGAGCCAGAAAACGCTTCATCCCAACGCTTTCCCTCCCATAGCTGTCAGCTCCGTTGCTGTGAACAAATTAACAGTGATGTACAATGCCCTGTATTATTCTCCAGCAGAAAACAGAGCAGCTCCAATTTGAATATTGTGAACTGAAGCACAGGAGAAGAAGAATGCTTCATTTCATCGCCTCCGTATTCTCCTCCTGCATTCACACGAACGTCTGCGCGTCCTGCAGCCTCCTCGCTCCCGCTGTCTCTCGCACACACGCCCGCTCAGCCCAATCGTTTGGTGACCCCCCTCTTTCTGTAACGTGTGGATGGTTGGGCACCGCGCTATTATGCCTTTGTCCCGTTTCTGGCACGTTACCCAGTAATTCTCTTGTTTCTTCTACATGGTGATGCTTTTAGTAGTGAGATTTCCAAGCCTTGGAAAGAAATTTGTGGTTCGGATCAGAATCATGCAACTGGTTTAAAAATCTTGGGGCGGGGGTGGGAGGGAATATATATGCATATACAAAACTTATTCCCTTAGCATGAAAACTTTAGGAATTGCATTTCAGAACTTCTCTCAGCCATAAAAGTGTGTGCACGTTTGCACATGAGTGTGCACGTGTGTGCGTGTTTGTGTGTTACAGAGCCTCAGGGGAAGATGAGATAAATGATTGAATCAGGGAAGCCTGTATATTAAAAAAAAAAAATGCTTTTTTTCTTATTTGCAACGATCACAAAAGTTAGCAATGCTGTTTCTTGTCTCTTCCCTACCGCTGCCTTTCTCTCACGCTTCTTTTTTCTATTTGTTGCTCATGGCTCGTTCACCTGAAAGCAGCCTCCGCCGTCCGTCCCACTCTGCTCCGGGGCTCGGCAGAAGCCCAAGCACAACTCGGCACCGGGGCACCTTTGCCCGCTACTGCACGTTGCAAGCTGTATGTCAGAAGGTGGCAAGTTTGGGCTAGGGACCCACTTTCACAAGGAATTCCTTCATCCGTTTAAGTGACAAAGAGAAGAAAAGTTCAAACTACAAGAGCCCGTGTAGTAGCTGGCCATTATTTGAATTACAGCGCTGCCCGAAGCCTCCACCACATTACACCCTTTAAAACCAATCAATCTAGCCATGAGTTTACACTACAGTAAAGCACACGCCACCTCTTTTACCTTCTCTAATTCCTTTTCCGAACTAGATTTTAGGTAGCCTGCTCTAGCATCCAGCATTACCCAGAAAAAGAACACGCACCAGTATGTGTTACACACAGCGCAACTTCCAGATGCAGAGCCCAGCTGCTGAGGGAAGAACATAAAATAGTGACCTCCAATTTTATTTTTTTTTTTTTTTTCCTACGGAGAAATATAATTTCTTGCTGAATACAGACAGCAGGAAAATTATCAGGAAGAACAACGTAACGGGATATAGGCGGTAGCCTTTCTACTCCGCAGAAACTAGCAAGGTGTCCTCCCAGCAAGCAGTGCAATAATGAAATGCAAATACTGTGCTTCCATCTAGAGGAGTAGGTGGGCAATTTATTTCCAAATTTGAGCTGAGGAACTCCCATTGCTCCTGTATCGACTCTGGTCTGTTCAGCCGGAACACTCTGTGCTTGACAATTTGAGTTCACGAATACGGCACAATAACTGACTTTAGGTATACGCATTCTAGTTGTAAACACCTTGTCTCAGCAAGTGTGAGTACAGAACACCACCGGCCCCGTGTCTTCCTTTCAGTGGTATTTTCCACAGGAAAACATCGCCAGAAGCATTTGCTTGGGGAGTTTCCTTCCCATACCATTCCACCTGGCGATGACAAGGGACTGAATTGCAATCCTCTCTTTAAAGACGACATACGATATTTCCACATGCAGACTCAGATGCTTCCTGAAGACACCAGGACATACGGGATATCAGAGAGATTTAGCAGGGTGAGAGAGCCCTTCGGACTCCTCCTGCCTCTCCAGCTTCTCCCATGAGCACACCCCATCGCCCGTGCCTGGTCTGGGACATCCTTCAGCGGGCATTGCACAAAGAGGTCATTGCGCTGACCGCATGCCAAGAAAGTCGGGCTTGATAGGGAATAAAGACGCCTTCTCGCCATCCAGATGTTAAAAGCTAACTGGAACTGGCATCAGCAAAACATGCTTCAGGAAAAAAATAATCCCACTCTCAAAGGATTACTATAGGGATAGGAAGCCCCAATCTGTCTCTTCCTCTTTAAGTGACAGTGAGAATGTCATCTGCAATACAAGATGCAGGCATCACCCATCGTCTTGTTCGTGTAGGCAAGTACTGAGGAGGGAAAATCACCCCTCCACGTTACAGTTTTTGTTCCCACCTTAAGTAATGTGTCTTTAATATTCCTCTGATTCACCGCTGATGAATCGCAACCTGTATTTTTTTTTACTTTAGCTACATTCTATCGTTGTCAAACGTTCTGCCTCAGTATGAACGTCAAGACCGAAAACAGTATGTATAAAGCACAGAATACTTTTATGACATACTGCCAAATCTGATGAGTAATAAGCATTTACTTTTTCAAAGAATAGTCACTCTAGAAGTGCCAAGACCTGATCAACTCCTGTACTAGCATGCTGTACTATCCCTTTACCTATACAGCAATTACAAATTCTTCAAGGATTTTCCCTTTGGTTTGCAAGAAGGTTAATGGCAAATTGTATGTCTTGGATAAGACACCTCAACAAAATTACATTAAAAGTAAACACCCACCTTCTCCATGTCATCCCAGTTAGTGATGATGCCATGCTCAATGGGATACTTCAGCGTCAGGATCCCTCTTTTACTTTGTGCTTCATCCCCTACATAGCTGTCTTTTTGACCCATTCCAACCATAACACCCTGCAAAGTATATTATTCCAATATTAGTGCAGTTTATCATGCCCATTAGAGAGAGAACCTGCTATATTGTACCTACTACTGCTGTTCCAGAACGTACCCCCTAAATGTGCGAGGAACTAAAATGTGAATATATCGGTAACCACCTACTCGGTACTACCACCCCCTAGCAACCCACGAGGACGAGCAAGGCAGCTTCAAAAAGGAAGGAAGGTATCTCACACCAGGCCAGCCAAGGCAGGCATCAGCAAACTCAAGGTTCTCCACAAGGGACGGGTCCTTCCTCACTGCACAAAGGAATAACGGGAAGGAATTATAGGTGAAAAAGATATAATCTCCCTAGATTTACTTTCTATACTCAGTTGCCCTTTCTGTCTAGGCAGTTCCACTATTGCCTTTAAAAAGTGAGATTCCCCCTTGCTGGAAGTGAAATGGTTTTGAAAAATATACTTTTTGCAAAAAAGCATTAATTTATATAAAACAGAGATGGATTTTCTAAAAGAAAACTCGCTTATTAAATAATAGGTTTACTAAGTTTATCTTGTTCGCGTTAGGAAGCCTATCATGATTACCCCAAATAATATAACAACATACGAGGTAAAATATTATTCATCAACTAGCATAAAAATATTTCATTTTTCTCAGGGATTCATTAATTCCATGGATTCATTAATACAGCTGCTGAGCTGCTTAACTGTGCAAAATGGCATGCCAAAAGACAATGAACAATTTGAGAGGTTAAAGAATGGATGATTTCAACAACTGATATTCAACGTCAATTCATAGAGGTGTTCAAAATGCATTCCTTAAAATGCTTAGTATTTTACACCTGTGAAACCAGGCTTCTTTAGCTCAGCTAAAGACCCCACAGAACTTCAGGGAAGGGGTTTATAGCCCAGAAAATTAAAATCTGACTCAGATATTAATAAAATGAACAAAACCCTGCATCTTCTATTTATAAAGGAACTATTAGGAAATTAATTAAGCAGAAAGACCCTTTCCAAGGTCAAGAAAAGCCACATTTATCCTTTCAAGTCCTGTTTGAGTTGATAAAGTAATGTGCTAGAGACCGTTTTTGGAAGTTTATTGGGCCATGCTGTTACTTAATGGAACACTAAGAGGAACTTACCATTATTATTCATTTGGTTTCTCATGCTAGAAATGTTCTGCCTATCTTTTTTCTTTGTATTAATGCAGCAAGTATTAATTAATCCAGCAAGCTGGGTGGTGGTTGTTTGTTTGTTTTTTCATAAGACACCTTCCTATCATTAAAACACTCATGTTCTTTTATAGTCAACATTTTATGGCCGAAGAACACCTTTTCCAAAGGATCAGTAAGTTTACCTCATAGTTTAAAAATCTGCAGCTCGGTCCTCCAGTTCCTCACAAGCTAAACTACAAAGGCCAACGGGAGTTTCGCCTGAATAAATCTGATGCTTTATCACCGCCAGGTCTAAAGTCTCAAAAAAACCCCACAAGAAACCAAAACCAACCCAGAACAACCACCCAAACCGGACAGCGCTTCCATGTTGGTACCAACCAACCTGATGTCGAGGACGTCCAACGATGGATGGAAATACAGCTCTTGGGGCATCATCTCCTGCAAACCCAGCTTTGCAAAGCCCAGAACCATTGTCACATACAAGGGCAGTGGTTTCATCGTCATCGCACATAGTGCCTCACAATTTTGGCTGCAAAACAGTAATTTGGGAGGGGGGGGAAGAGAGCAGATGGAAGGGAATAGGACAGAAGCAACTCTCCATCATTTAGAGAGCAAACTGCTGTAAAAAGAATAATTTTGGAAAAAGAATAAACCTCAACAGCAAAGTCTATGCTAACGTCCCGATCTTGCAAAGTATCCACATAAATTTCAGCTTGAATAGGTTTTACCGAAGCAAATTAATCAGGACATTCAGCCTTTGTTTCCAAAAGGGAAATCTCCTCTGCTGTAGCCTCAAGGGGTCCTGTGATATTCTGTTAATTGGCCTCGTGATCACGGGACAAGTTCAGCTAGAGGATAGACATTCAGCTGTACTTGGACTTAAGCAAGCATAACACCATCTCTTCCGAGGCTGAATTATCTTCTAGAAACGGCATTTGTTAAAAATGAATTGATCATATGCACGTACCAGTTATAGAGTTAGCAGTTAGATGGTAAATAAGAATCACCAAACATTCATTACTTCGAAGACCGCAGTTGTTCCCTAGTGGCACGTTTAAATTGGCCTTTTTCTTAGAGGGTCATCATCAATCTTAAACAAACAACTAAAAATAACCCACACAAAAAGTTTCAGGGAAGCGTTCGCTGTGTGTTTTTGAACGACAGCTCCTCTGTAATGTGAAGTGCTCACGACAGGACCTATTCCATATTTGTAAGTGGTAAATACCTTATCGAAGTGGTTATTCTGGGAAACAGAACAAGGGGCAGCTGGCACAAGCGCCCAGGAACAGCTCCACTCCAGCGGTCGGCCAACACATCAGACAAAGTCCTGAACTCATTGAAATTCATGGCAAAACTCCCACCGAGGGAGGGCCCGAATTTCACCAAGACTTCTGTTGCGGATTCCTTGGCTATTTTTAGGACTGTACGATTGCCTCTTTAGGCAGTCAAGGAGAGGGAAGGATTTGCTTTTTCCTTCTCTGGCACTTCACTCGGTAAGGAAGGGTACTTCAGAAATGAGAATGAAAAACAGCACTTGTCCAGTGAAGTTCTGGTCCCTAACAATGCAAAAGTGCATTAAGCACCATTTTTGCAATTAATGCAAAAATGTATTTGTCTTCTGACGGCATTACAGCTCCACCCGAGAGCTACGTGCACAGGCAGGCCGGGACGGTGGCAGAACAGCCACCAGCATTAGGGTCTGCCCTGCGACCGATTCATGCTGTCCCGTTTGCGGAGTTTAAAATATCTCATGCTCTTCAGAGGATCCCTGCAAGAATACCCAAGTCCCCGGAGATTTATAAACAGGAACAGTTTTGGGTTTTAAAGTCTGAGCTGCACGAAGTTCCTGGTGTTCAGTCCTTTCCCGTATGCTTTACAAAGCAAGACCGTGACATGACCCAAGCCAATGCTCACAAGTGAAATGGAAGCATAATTTGAAAATATGACATCATTTTAAATAAGAAAAATCACTTTAATTCTTGTTGATTTGCCTGTGACTAGATGATTCTTTTTCACATAAAGAAGCAAAGTAATTTTATCACATAGATTTGTTAACAGCTTCAATATAGGAAGGTTTAACCGTTAGTTCTAGTAGCTGGTATTTTGGAACATTCATTCATGTTGCCATGAATTGTTATTTTCTTCTAAAACCCTCAGGAAAAGGCTTTTAGAATGCAATAAACCAACCATTTACCAGCAGTATCCAACATTACAGAACTGCACCCAGACTCTGACTCCATCAATGCAAAACAGAAGGAAACTCAGTTCTTAAATACATCAGAAATTACATCAGATGAGGTATTAGAATTTAGGAGTTCGCATTTCGTGTATGGCTTTACATGTAAAACTCAGGTCAGGACAGCCATACTCAGAGAAACAAAATTCACAGGGAAACCCAGCTGATCTGTACAAGTTACACTTCAAAGTGCCGGCACCAATTGGTTACACTTTCACTCGCTATTAATTAGACTCCAGAGAAGCCACTGACACTGATAAAATTAATGGCTGAATTTGTTCATTCCCCATTTGTTTTAAAATTACCTTGCTTTGCTTATCATTACTCAATTACGAGGTGAATGAACTAATGAAGAGCACTACTTAACATTTTCATTGATTGAGTCACGTTAGTGCTTTACAGCTGCTGACTTTATAGGTTTAATAATCATTTTCACAAAGCAGCTATTTGGAAACGTTTTCACCAGATGAAGTTCCTAAATAAATTTCCCAAATTTGCTTTAATTTTTAGTTTCAATTTTTATTCTTCTAATTCCCCGTGCAAAATTAAATACAATTAACAGAGAACTTCTTTTTGGTTTCTGCAAAAGGCCTGATGGCCAGACGGCAAACACTAGTGAAGAGTTCTTCCAGGTTTCAGATGGGCTGTGAAGGTTTCATTGCACGCTACTGCTCCTTCCAGCGACGAGGAACGTCTGCACATCTCCCTGCAACCATGCAGTCAAACCTGAATTACCTTACACCAGGAGCCCCTTTGGAATTCCTTCAAAGCCCGAGGCAAACAGCATCCAAGTCCAGGAAGAAGTGTGTAAATCCCCAAAAGATTTCAGACCAAGTGAAGCGAAGCATTAAAATCATGAACTGCAACATGAAAAAAAACCTCTCGGGGCAATACTTACCCAGGAAACGGTGATGATTTGTAAAAGCCTCGTTGTAAATGACATGATCTCACCTTCCACTACATTTATATCAGCTTCTGGAATGGACTTCACAGAATATCTACACGCGTCGAGCCATTTTTGGAAACTTTTTTTCAGTTTGTGCTTATCACAGCGACAGCACAAAGGCCTGGATAAATTAGGGCAGAATTTCTAACATCTCTGGATCCCTTCCCACTCGCTAACTTGCTATGCCTCATGACAGAGGGTTGTTTTCTTCCAAGAAGACAAAAATCCCTCACACGAGGTGAGTAAGACTGGAAGGATTTGTAGGTCCACTGTCGTTGGAAAGCGTTCTGCTTCATTATAACACAATTAGCTAAGAATAGCTCATTATCATTCTGTTAACACCCATCTTCAAGCTGGAAAGGGAAAAGTCTTACCATGTACAGTACTCATGTTTCAACTGTACCTGGTGTTTGTTTGTGTGGCGCAAAGACTGAAAATAGCTGACTTATCTCAGTACTTGGGTGACACTATGGCCGAAAACAGGGACTGAATCAGCAATCAGCCATTCGAAAGAGATGAGCCATTATCATTTTACAAAAAAAGAGACATCAATTATATAGGAATATCTTGGATTTATAAGAAATCCAGACCTTTACTAGGCTAAGAAATACTAAAGAACCATCAAAAGAAGAAAGTTCACAGGATTTACCTACAGTGGTAACTATGGCTGGCAGTATTTCCTATTCCATCTGACAAAAACAACATCAGATACGATTTGGTAAATGTTAACTCTGCAAACGCAAATGCCAACCAATCCCTTTCTTACCTGTCACACGACTGCACAGCAGTCCTCGCGTACAAGAATCCTTGAGCCTTAAGCAGATAATTCACTTCACTAACATCTCTTCAAAGTCAACCTTGTATCTGCCCATCAGTAACACTGATGGCATCCTTCCATTTCCATACTCATTAGGTTTTTCTTTTCCCACAAGATTTTTAGGATTTTAGTCTAGTAAATAGGAAATCAAATGGCTACTCCTTTTTTGTGACTTTATGTCTACCCCTTTAGACTCGTCAGCAAACAACAAACAGGGTGTAAACACGACCTTCCAGCTTCCAGTGGCCACAGTCTTCACAAATAAGCTATATTTTTAATTAGAGAAATAGTTGTGCAGTTTCAGAGAACGTGGATGTATTAATATGCCACACGTAACACTCCATTCCGTGGCTACAGAAACTGAATGCAAATCCTCTGCTTCTCATAGCCTCTTAGTTGAAAATGTACCCATTTATTCATTTGTATCTTGAAGCCCAAACATGTAAAATATGTAAGGTTGTGTCTTTATAAGCTTGAATTTCATGTGTTGAGCAGCTGAGTAACATTTTGCCCCGAAGATATGCAGTAACTGAACCCACCAAGACAAGAAGTGCAAGTGAATTAAAAAAAAAAAAAAATCCAGAAGAAAAGCTACAGAAATTGCACCTTTAAACAACAGTAAAGGACAACAGTATAAGAAGCTGAAGACAATTCTTCCTGTCATCTCAATTCTGGATCTTTACTGAATCTTTAATCATCTGCTTACCTCATTACCATATACATATCTGTGCACCTTGTCAGAGCCATTACAAACTGTATGGCCAAAGAACCTTCTTGAATCTTTTATTTTCAGCCAAAAAAAAAAAAAAATCCAGTAGTTCTTCCTTTATTGCACTCTATAAAACTTCTTGTTATAATCAAGAAGCCAATAAACAGTAATAGCTGAATATTCCTTTAAAATTTATAGTTTAAATCTTAAAATAAAATTTATATAGAAAAGATATCATTTACAACCCATTCAGTAGTAATCAATCATTATGTACTCACAAACAATATTAAATAACTTGTATGCAGCAGTTTCTTTATAGGGCAGAGGGGAATATTTTATCCTTAGCAAATATAATATTCCACTGTTAAAGAGCAATTCAAGTCAACTTTGGAGCAACTGTGATATACACAAATTTCTTTTAAGAAGCTCAAGATTCATGTCGTGTAACAAGAATATATACAACTGTGTCCAGTGCATAGCTTAACAGCAGCATGTGAAAAGTCTATTATCTTGAATTGGCACACCATTACCTACAGGGAAATCATTTACCCAGAAAATGCAGTGTATTCAGAGAACACCAGTGAGGCACAGTAAAACAACAAGATGTAGTGTAACTAGGTATGTGAGGAATAAATAGCGGGATTTTGCTCTGGAGGTCAGCAGCTTAGAACAGTAAAGACTTCGTCCTCGAAGCCATCTTCGGAAGGAAAGGGCTCCTCCTTTCATCTGGTTAGGAAACAAAAAACGTCAAATAAGTAATCATGAATACAAATGAGAAGAAGCTCCACTGCAACTTAGATTTCTGAGGCACCATAAACCTTTTGCCTCTGATGCAGCAATGGATGCCACAGCACAGGCTGTAAGCATAAATGATTTAAAGGCCAAAGAAAACAGCATTAATAAACGGGGAGAGGAATGGATACAAGGTATTTGTGTATTATGTAATTACAAATCCATACTAGAGATTAAAATCCATAATTATACGCACACGCACTTTATTTAATGGCCACATGTGTAATATAAATATGATTACTGACATTTTAATTTGGACATATGTAATGTGCTCTATGGCATGGTTCACACAGCTGCCTGTATTTCACTCACCATCCACAACCAAAACAGAAATAAATTAAGGACATTTTTTCAGTAAAATATAGTTTCGGTATTAGTTTGCTACTTTGAATGGATGCCTCTATGGCCCATCCATCCCCATGATAACTAACACAATAAAAGAGTACTTCACAGTCAGCTTTTCATTCAGAGACAAGGCGGATTAGACAAGTAGCTGCTTCATGCCAGTGTTTACATATAAAGAGGACAAGCCAAAAATCAGTCACTTCCAGTCACTCAGAAGGGAAATCTGCACTCCAAGAATGAATGACAGTTGAAAGAAAGGTATAGCAGAGGGAAAACAGAAAAAAGAAAGGGCTAGCATGAAGAAGATAATGAGCTGTGCCATCTTCAATCTAGTCTGCAACTAGCAGTATACAATATGCACACCACTTTTAAGTAGCTTATAATTCAGGGTTTTTAAAAGCCTGCATTTACTTACCTTTCGCACAATAACATGTTCATTAGGATTGATGATTAAGGCTTCCCTTTCCTCCTCAGTTTCCATCTGAACAGTGTATTCGCTAGGGACAGACCTGTAACTGCTTGCTTCAAGTCTAGAGAAAAATTAAAGGGAGACAATGGAGTACTGAATTATCTGCTCTTTTAAACTACTGAATTCATATAGGAAACAGTATTTTGTATACTTACATTACTGGGGGAAGGCCCCCCCAAAAAGCAGTAAGACTTATTTTATGTTGCCATGTCTTTTTCAGTCTCTATTTGCAGTCTACTCTCAAGGTGTTTCATTTATTCAGAATAATGCCCATCATCACTAGCCGATGGAATAGTCATTTTCAGATTATGGTAGTGATGGACACTTTATGTAGGCAGACGGATAATGATATTTTAAATCTAAACAATGGCTGTACTAAAGCTGTTATATGTGAGATTTTTTTCTAACTTGGAAAAAAAAGAAATACCACTCACTACTGAGTCCAACATCTGAAGCAAGAAATTAAATTAAGAAAAAAAAAAATCCCAAAGCCCATAACATTTTCTTGATCCACAAAGTTAGACCTAGCTTTTTAACACAGTTACACATGCATTTTCATTGCTTCAGGTACTGCGGACTCACAAACAGGTTCTATTATTTGTTTGATGTATTTCTTCTATTATTTGCTCAGCAATCAAACACCCATAGAAAAACCTATCGCTAATCTCACTAAAAATAAAAGGCAAACAAAAAATCTGACACTCCTTTTTTCAGTTCTGTAGTACACTGCGTTTACTCCAGGCACTGTGTAAATTAAAACCTCACCATGCATTTGTCCAAGGGGAAGCAGAAGCGAAAGATGGGTTTGGCTCTGAACATGCATGTTATTTCATACCCACATAAGGGTTTAATGCAGCAATCTGTCACATACTTCAAAAGTATAAGAAAAGAAATATGTTTTACAGACACTTTTATTTCAAAAGGAAAAAACCCCCATGTTTTACAGACAGGAGTCTTTTACCTGTTGCTTCGCTCCTCAGAGAGTCTAAGTGCCTCTTCTGCAGCTTCTCTCCTCCTCTTCTCTTCTGACAGTGTTTCTGTCAGCTGTGAGAGCGCCTGCTGCACTGAATCATATTGTTGTTCAGTCTCTGCAAGCCTATGACAAAATGAAATCTGAAATCAATATTTTACATACTTCAAGAGTTAATTTCTTGTTCTTTTTTATTAAGGAATGTTCTTTTTTGTGAAGACTTAATTATAAGGAGATGCTTTAGATTAGATATTGAAATAAAGTCACCAATAAGTATGTATCTTTACAAAAACAAACCACAAATATTACCAGACAATAATAATTCAAGAATATGACTATGATTCATTTAATCCACTGTAAATCCACTTCTTTCCCTTTTTCCCCAAAATGCCTTAGAGGGATAGAAAAGTATTACTACCACACTTACAACACAGCTGTCAGGAAAACAATATTGCTAATACATGCTCTCAGTCCTGACCTTTTTCGGAGATCATTTAGCTCCATATTGTCTATTTCAACAAGAACCGCAGATCTTTCCTGTGGTGCTCCAGGGGGAACTTCAGCTCTAGTTTCATCCTAGAAAATATTAAAGGGGAAAAAAAGCCAGTCACCATTTTTCTAGTTGCTAAAAATCTTTATTTCAATTAAAGAAGCCATAAGCACCACAAAGCAGTGGAACAAACCACTCTTTGTACCATTTAACCTTTTAATTTCTGGAGCTGTGATTTTCCTAACCTGTTTTCTAACAGAAAGTTGATGAATACTGCCTGTGTGTGCTGCAGGACTTGAAGGATACATGCACACTGCGTAACACAGCAATCTCTAAACAATAAGTGGAAGAAATGCATCTACACACCTACATAGTAATACAGCACTGACCACAGTTTCGTAAGTAATGCAGCTATTTCACTAACAGAATCTGACACAAAATACCTGTGTGGTATCGCACCATGCCATACAGACATGCCAGTTCACACAGAGGTAGCGGAAATATTCTGCACAGGATTGCATTCTTTTTCTCACATTTGTGGACTTTGTTCCAGGCACATAATTTCTACATTATATTTCAAGTCCTCATAATGCCCTCTGACTATCTGGACTAGTTACTGCAGCTCTAGCTGCCTAGGTCACTGCTCTAGCACAACATGCATGGCAGAGCAGAAATTCCAGGATATGCAGTAGGGACTAGGACAAGACATGAGGAAGTTGGGATCACCAGTCAGGGTGGCACTGATTAACTGTTTGGGAGTAATGGCTATATATAAGTAAAGAAGAGGTGATGCTATATATAAGGAAAGAGGAGGTGATGCTGTGAGTCTGAGGTTTACCCTTTTATCCTCTCTCAGATAATCTATGCCTAACAAAGCTTAAACATTGCTAATGGGGATGCTTTAAATTCAGAGCTAGTGAGCTCTAGGCAGTGCGGAAGCACTGGGAACTGTGGTTAAGCAGCCCCATGCTTTGCAATCAATATGTGAAAGAGGTAGAATCCAAATGGTCTGCGAGATAAGAAGCAGGGATTCATTTATTTTGTAGTTTACAGTTCTCCTTGTTTGTGTGTATTTCTGTTTATGGAAAAGTAAGGGCTGCTTTATATGATATTTTGATATTATGATATTTTAGGGTCTTATATTAATTAATCGTTACTGAATATCCAACGCAGTACAGGAAAACTTTTGAAAAATGAAGAGATCACAAAGGAATAAGCTTACAGATGTATATGAGGGGTTGGCAAAGAGTACTGAAATGCTGAATTGGTGATATAGATCTCAGAATCACAGAATCGTATAGGTTGGAAAAGACCTTTAAGATCATCAAGTCCAACCATAAACCTAACACTACCAAGACCACCACTACACCATGTCCCTAAGCACCTCATCCAAATGTCTTTGAAATACCTCCAGGGATGGTGACTCAACCACTTCCCTGGGCAGCCTGGTCCAATGCTTGATAACCCTCTCGGTGAAGAAAAATTTCCTAATATCCAGTCTAAACCTCCCCTGGTGCAACTTGAGGCCATTTCCTCTGGTCCTATCACTTGTTACTTGGGAGAAGAGACCGACCCCCACCTCTCTACAGCCTCCTTTCAGGCAGTTGTAGACAGCGATAAGGTCTCCCCTCAGCCTCCTTTTCTCCAGGCTAAACAATCCCCGTTCCCTCAGCCGCTCCCCATCAGACTTGTGCTCCAGACCCTTCCCCAGCTTCGTTGCCCTTCTCTGGACACGCTCCAGCCCCTCAATGTCTCTCTTGTAGTGAGGGGCCCAAAACTGAACACAGTATTCAAGGTGCGGCCTCACCAGTGGTGAGTACAGGGGCACGATCACTTCCCTACTCCTGCTGGCCACACTATTCCTGATACAAGCCAGGATGCCATTGGCTTTCTTGGCCACCTGGGCACACTGCTGGCTCATATTCAGCCGGCTGTCAACCAACAGCCCCAGGTCCTTCTCTGCCTGGCAGCTTTCCAGCCACTCTTCCCCAAGCCTGTAGCGTTGCATGGGGTTGCCGTGGCCCAAGTGCAGGACCTTGCACTTGGCCTTGTTGAACCTCATACAACTGGCCTCGGCCCATCAATCCAGCCTGTCCAGGTCCCTCTGCAGAGCCTGCCTACCCTCCAGCAGATCAACACTCCCACACAACTTGGTGTCATTGGTGCAAACTTACTGAGGGTGCACTCGATCCCCTCATCCAGATCATTGATAAAGATATTAAACAGAACTGGCCCCAAAACTGAGCCCTGGGGAACACCGCTTGTGACCGGCCGCCAACTGGATTTAACTCCATTCACCACCACTCTTCGGGCCCGGCCATCCAGCCAGTTCTTTACCCAGCGAAAAGTACACCCGTCCAAGCCATGAGCAGGCAGTTTCTCCAGGAGAATGCTGTGGGAAACCATGTCGAAGGCTTTACTGAAGTCTAGATAGACAACATCCACAGCCCTCCCCTCATCTACTAGGTGGGTCACCTTGTCATAGAAGGAGATCAGGTTGGTCAAGCAGGACCTGCCTTTCCTGAACCCATGCTGGCTGGGCTTGATCCCTTGGTTATTCTCTACATGCCATGTGATAGCACTCAGGATGGTCTGCTCCATCAGCTTCCCCGGTACCGAGGTCAGGCTGACAGGCCTCACTTCTGAAAATACTACTCAAACACCTTGCAAAATGATTCATGACTTCTGTGAAAGTATCATTAAAACTTTGCTGATCCAACGATTAGCGATCATCCAATTATCTCTGCCAGCTGTAGACCACTTCAAGATGATATTTCAAAACAAAAAAAGCACGCAGAAACAGCTTCCTTAAATGAAAAGTCAAATAAAAACAGCTTTACAACAATAAAGACAGTCCTCTTCAGCGCATCAGGGCCAGAAAAAGTACTGAATCAGTACAACAAAAAGTATATACTTCATTTTTAGCATGAGAACTGGAAAAGCGTAAGCACAAAAGAAAAAAACATTTCCATGTATTTGTTTACCTGAACAGTGCCTTGGAAAGATGTCACTTGCATGGTCTGATATTCCCTCTCCAGTCTTAAGTAACGATTTTGCAAGTCAGTGTAACGAAGCTGGTTATCCCTCAGAGTCTGCGAAAGAGTCTTCAACTGGGCAGATAAGACAGCATTCTCTTCTGCTGACTGCACAACCTGAAAGAAATTAACATTTAAATAAATAAAAATTAGGAATTATCTTCTCCAGGAAATTACTGCAGATTTGAGACCTGCTGTTGAAAACAACTGAGTCCTAGTTTCAAAATTGCATCAACTTTTTGGCAAGCTCACAGTTTGGTAAGATTTAACTAGCTGTTTTATGAGCAGCGGAAATAACGAAGCCTGAAGATTGATTTCCCCTGTCATCAGTATGCCCAGAAACCAGAAACTCAGGGTTTTAAACCCCAATGCCTTCCTCCCCGTGTTTGCTATAATATCACCACCTGGAAAAAGACAGTCATACTTCTTAGTTGCTACTTCAGGACAATGCATGTAGCCAAATAAGGCTGATAATATAAACATGTTCACCAGGCAGTCCAGGAATGCACAGCAGTCGAGTTTTCATCTTTTCAAAAAACAGACTGTAACTGGGGTCTCCACCCATTACCCAAACACTCATCTTCACTTGTAGGAGCTTGAGATTTCTACACCTGTTTAAAAGTTTGGTTAAAACTTATTAGGTTTATAAAATGTTTGGGTGAAGGAGTGAAAAGAGACACAATGACAGATGAAAGGTAACATAAACCTGATTTGCTTCCAACACCAGGCCACACAAAGACAGATAAGGTTAAGGGAATTTCCAAGAACATTTACAAACTTTTGCTAACAAAACTGAGCACACACACACAGGTGCATGTGGATACACACACACTTCCTGTCTTAACAGCCACAAAAGGGTTCATCAAGAAATTGTAAGTAAACATTTTTGAGGTATTTAAAATTTGGTATGAGATAGCTAAAATCTTGTTCCAGCTAAGACAAACATCTGTTTGTCTATATTGAAAAATATTTTACTTTGAGTAGTTCAGCAGTGCCCCATCAATCTCTTCAGAATGCAGATTCAAATAAATCTCTCTCTGTCAATTAACAAGTCAGGAAAGCCTGACAGAAAGATAATACTGACATTTAGTTTGCAATTTCTAGTATGAGCCAACAGGGTTGTTTTGAACAATCTGAGTTTTAAAGCACTCTAACTTTCAATTACTTGGCCAGTTTGGATCAACTATCTTGGCTGTGCCCCCTCCCAACTTCCCGTGCACCTGGCAGAGCCTGGGAAGCTGAAAAGTCCTTGGCTAGCGCAAACATTACTTAGCAACAACTAAAATATCCCTGTGTTATCAGCACTGTTTTCAGCACAAATCCAAAACATAGCCCCATGCTAGCTGCTATAAAGAAAATTAACTCTATCCCAGCCAAAACCAGCACAACAAGACACTGCAAATTTAGCAATATTCCTATGTTGATACCAGCTCAGATTCACGTGAGCCATGTAGGATCACAGCTGTTGTTCTAAGTTACCTTTGAATTAATCTGCTGAAAATGCAGATCCTTCTGGTGTATCTCCTGAAGACAGCGCTGCAGTTCATTTTGAAGCTGATTCTTCTCAGCTAAGACACGTTTGATTTCCTCTGGCATGTCTGCACTTCCAGCGAGGGAGGCAGTTTCTAAAATCTTAAAAAGTATTAGCATATTCAGGGTAAATGGTATAAGAGTTCTCTAAATAATATACAACTCCAACACTAAATATACATATGGACTACATAATTTCCTTTTCAGAAGATCATTTCCTTCTCACAAGTCAATACCACATTTGCAAGAGACTTTATATTAAAAAAAAGAATCTTCTACTTACTGTTTTCAACCTAAATACTTTAATTAAAAAAACCAAAAAATTATCATGAAAAGGCAACCCAACTTAATTTTTAACTTCCAAATAGTGTGAAGCACAAAAAAAAGGAAAAAAATAGAAAAAGACAGATGAATAGAAAACAGCTTTCAAAAATTATTTTCAAACTAATAATGTATGTTATTCATGACTTGTAGAAGGATAGCTATTTTGTAAATATGAATTTAAAGCTGAAAGTCCATTTTGAAAAAAACACAAAAAAACCCCACCAAAAAATCCCAAACCACCAAACTTTATGACTGATTCACAGCTTTGGTCTTCTGTATCTCTGGCAGGTCAACATTTTGATGTTAATCTCCAATAATGGAGGGAAGTGTGCCATCTCTAATGATTTATGGAATCTATTTTCCTCATGAAAATCATGAAATAAATACTTCTACCACGTAAAATATTCCATAACCCAACAGACATTACTGTTCAATAGCTTTTACTTGTAATTTTAATCACAGAAAATGAACAGCATATGAGACACAAACTTGACCAACTAAAACGTTGTTTTTAATGAAATTAAAAGGAATACGGTTTACTTCTTTTGGCACAGAAAAGGCAAATAAGAATATTATTCTAAAATAACACCTTCCTTGAACCTTCAATGATAGTCTACAACAGTAGACAGCAATTGCCAGACTGGGTCTCAGCTGCTGCCTTTCTAAATCTAGTATTTTGTTCCTAGCAGAAGCCAATGCCAGCTGCTTCAGGGGAAGGGCAAGAACACTTCAATTAGGCACATCTCTCCCTTCTCCCCTCAATTAGGTCCTATTCTCATCTGCAGTAGTTAGAAATTGATTTAGGCTCTGAAGAATGAATTTTATTACATCTTTAAAATTTGACAGCAATAAGTATACAAATTCTGAAAACTGTTGTCAATGTAAACTACCAAGTTCTTTTTTGATCCTCTTAAAAACTGTGTCCCTGAAAATAGGTTGCAGCTATAACATATCTGAAGAAACGTTCACATTACCTGAAAGAGCACATCCTTTTACTGGTTTTGTATTTGTAACCCAATGTCCCCTACTCTGGGTTTACAAGAAGTGAGGGCATAGATTCTCATTTCGCTTACATCCCACAGTACTATTAGGTTGGGTTTGTTCCCCTCTCATTTATTTCTTTCTTAACATAAACAATCCCAATCTTTTCTGAATTTTCTTCTTAGAAGTCTTTCTGTATCACGCTTTCCACCTCCCTCCTCTGAAACTTGCAATGTAACACTTCTGTGAAGTGCAGGTGAAGTGTACTACAAATTATTTACACTCAAGAATTACATTTTCTGTACCACTTTTCCTACCATTTCTTCAACATTCAAATAACTTATTTGATTTAGACTGGTTTTCTAAAAATAAGATATATGCAAGTCATATTGTTTGTCTATCTGTTCCCCCAATAACATTTGCATCAGCTAGCCAATTCTAAAACTGGATTTTAAAAGAAGGTTCATGTCTCAAAAAATTACGATGCTTCCATACTTAGTGTAATAATCACTGAACTAGGGGAGACAGATCCAACTTGATATTACCTATTGAGAGAAAAAGAAATAGCTAGAACACAGCTGTAGTACAGGCTGTCTGGCAGGTGATTAAGTCAATCAGCATGCAAGGACTCAGTGACAATAAATACATTGTTGGCATCCCACAAGTAATAGTACAGCATCCTATTCTCATTTGAACAAGTCTGCTCCCGGAGCAAGTAATGACACTGGTGTTATAATAGTGTGAACAGTAAGAGACTCATGATAGATATGAAATTGGCACATGAAGCCAGAATTATATTCCCACTTACAGACATGTTTCATCTCAGCTACTACATGAGAACAATTCCTCCTTGAGTTGCCTGAAAGTTCCCTATCCTCTTCTTGATTTGAAAGAATTAACTGAGAAACCCGTAAATTGCACTAGTTCTTTTTTCCCTTTCCAGTATGTGCCTCTATTTACCAGCACCGGATCTGCTGTTGAACCATGTCTGAACCTTTTCTTTTAACTTCTTCATATTCTATTCTGGATTTAACTAATCTAAGATAGTAATTTACACGATTACTTAAGTAATCTACCAACATTAGCAACTCAGCAACAAGCAAATACCATCACCTTACAATATAACCACAGCAAACTGTTACTCCTTTTTGACTAAGAATCAATAACCGTTATCGGTTCATAAGCTTCACCTTTTGCTTCATAACCATTTCATTATGAAGGTGCCTTCCATGTTTTTAACCATTAAAATACACCACAACAGCAAGTTTTCTCTGTTATTTTATCAACGTATGAGAAACTCATTATTTTTCTTTGTTTAAAAGAAGTTGATCGATATACCAGACTCCATTAAAAAGTGTTTTTAATAATCGCAACTCATTTGCTTGGAATAGTTGTAACTTGCTGATTTGACCGCAGGCAACACTGATATACGGGTAATGCACTCATCAGCCTTCCATACTTCACTATCATATGCTGTATAGTTCTCATTTGGGAAGCAGGCTGCAAATGTAATACAATAAACTGATGGAATTAGATTCGTGCTTCCTGCTACATTTCATTTGTTTACCTTGACTGGGTAATTGCTGCCAGCAGTGACTGACTTCTTAACAATCATGTCTTCTTGCAGCTTCTGTAGTTCTGCAATCTGTCGGTCTTTCTCAGCAACTGTGACTTGACATTGATTTCGCAGTGCCTGGGACTCTGAGAGGAGGAGGTTGTTTTCCATTCTGAATATAAAATATTAGACTAGATGTTAAACAATAATATACTACATACTAGTGAATGAAAAGGATAAAGCTTTACCCACTGTTATTTCTGAAATAAATAATGGTATTTTTTGAAGTTATATGCAAATATGGAGCACTATATGAACATTCTCAATAAATACTTCAGTTTAAAGACATCTGCTAAAAAAAAAAAAGAAAAAGAAAATAAAGCCTCGAAAGTGATAACATCACATTTGCTTTGTCGGCTTGGAGATGGGAGGAGTTCATTGGCTGTAAAGATGTTAACATCTGTTAACATAGTACATACTTCAGCTACCTAAAAAATAAGGTTGCACAGCAAAGCAGCTCTAGGTCACAGTTGTGTAGAGCACTGCTCAAGATCGCCAGCCTACCCTACTGCAAGTACACAAATTTGAAAAGGAATACCCTAGACTCAGAAGACAAATAAACAAACATGCCACATCTCCAGAAACTGCTGTCATACACAGGCAACATCGCAAAGGGCATAAAAGTAATTTAAATCCGTTTGAATTCAATTTAATATATCTTTTTAAAGTTTGGGGAAAAAAAAGTGGGAAAAGACTATTCATGCTGTTTGCTGGTTAAGTCTACAAGTTAGAATGAGGTCTGAATATTTCATGCTAACTTGCTCACATTTGCAAAGATAAATGTGGGGCTGACCTTTTGCTCTACACCCCCTCCCCAAGAGTTTCTAGTATGAAACAGATATTATCTTAGACAGACTTTAATTAGAGATCTAGAAACTGCACTACGGACAACAAAATGCAGTAGAGGCACTAGGCTACTGCCTTCTGGCCTCAAATTCAAAACAAAATTGTCTTCACTGAACTGATCGTAACATGCTTTCACACTTCAATCATCTGCACAAGCTTAAAAGCCTGAACGAGAACAGCCATCTACAACCAAATCTTGATCTGCCTCCACTGAGTGCCACTTAAAAATGCCTACTGCCTTTTTGGAAGCAGACCTCATGTGGCATTCACAGAATTAGGCTCAAGGTGTCACATTATCCATTTGTCACAGATGATGCAAGGTGTGAACAGTGCTGAAGTGGACTCCTGAATCTACAGAAATAATGCTTACATGTGAAATGAATTTAATTTTCAATATGTAGTTGGGCGAAATATGCAACACCTCAGACATTTTTTAAAAAAACAGAGATTTGGGGGGGGGGAATGTTCAGCCATATCAATCATTACGCTAAGAAGAGAATATAATACCAAGAAATAAGATTCTTAAACTGTAGTTCCATATATCCAAGTCACCGGCAGAACAGAAAATATTCAATTAAGACTGTTTGAAACTTTATATAAACAAAGAGACCATTACATAAAGATACAAGGATAACCGTGAACAAAGACAACTCTGTGGAAGTTGATTTCGCATATTACAGAAATATTCTTATCCTTCTTCCTGCTAAACTATATACAGTTTTGGTTTTGTGCCAGTTTTACGTCAGGTTGTGAAGTCACTGAAGAATTCTAAACAAGAGCCACATGTACTATTTGTTAATTTTAACATTTATACCTTAATCCAGCAAGCTCATTCTGGTATGATGCAATCTCTCTCTCAGTTTCTGCTTGGAAGGCTTTTGTCTGATGCAATGCCTTCTCCAAATCATCAACCTTGGTCTTCAGTTTTGATATTTCAACAGCTGCAAGGCTGGCTCCTTCTTTAGCCTACATTTAACAAACATGATTAGTGAACTGGAATGAAAACTATGGTTGAAGTTTTATTAGTGCTAGGATTCCAATTACAGAATAATGTTTTTTCTCCCATTTGCTCCTGTTTAACGGGATAATTACCTACACCCCCAAAACTGTAAGCACGCCTTCTCTAGTCACACAATGTTTTCTTAGCACTCGCATAATTTACAAAGTTAAACTTCAGAATCCATAATGTGTCTAAGCATTCTCTGCATAAAGAAAAAATTACCAAGTGATGTAGCTAATTAAAACTTACCAATCTTTCCCTATTGTTCTGAGGCATATCCAAATTACTTTTAAAAGAATTTATCTCATTGATGCTGTTACAACCAATGGGAAATGAAGCTATGCCCTGTTTTGTTTCAGAAGTTACCTTCTGATTGCTGAGTTCTTGCAGCAATTTGTCTCGGTCATCCTGAAGACTGGCCATAGCCTTGGAAAACGCTTCAATCTGATGAACATATTTCCCACACTCAGTTGAGAGCCTGCTAACCTCCACCTCTCGACTGACTAACGTCCTACAAAGATTTTCAATTTCATCAGCAATCTGATCAAGTGTAACCTTATCTGCAGCATCAAAAATAGCCCGATTCAGAAGAGAATTGTCTTTGAGCATTCTGATAAGATGTAATTTAAATCCATCCAATTCAGCTTCAAGTTCATCTCCTTTCTTTTTTTCAGTCTTGAGTTCAGACGTGTATTTGCTCTGAAGTACCTTTAAGTCCTCTATTATCCTATCTCTATCATTTTGCAGAGCAGTCATTGCTTTCCCAAAGGCCTCATTTTGGGACCTCAGCTCACTATTTTGAGACTGAACTTCTAATATCATCTTCTCTGCAAAAGCATCGGGTCCATCTCCATGTTCAAGTGGCAAAAGAGTCTTACTGTATACCTCATCCGCATCCTTAGTATTTCTGCCTCTTGATTTCTGGATTTCTTTAATCTTCTTCTGAAGATTTTCTCCATGCTGTTCATCTGATACACTTTCTTTTTTCTGAACGCTATCACTAGTTAGCAGTTTCTCTCCAGATTCAGAAACAAGTTTCTCTTTGTTTAATGATGCAATTAAAGATTCTAAATCGCTTACTTTAGACAGTAATTTTTTATTTTCATGTTCCAAAGATACAGCAGTACCCTTCTGCAGTTCATTGGAAAGTTGCATTTCTTTTATTTGTTTTTGAAGATCATATTTTTCTTGTTCAAGGCTTTTAATACAATCCAATTTCTGCTTAAGTAAGTCTTTCAGCTGATGGTCTTTCAGAGATAAAACTTGGTTAAGATCTTCCCTATATTTTATCAGCTGTGCACTTAGCATTGCATTTTCCGAATGAAGATCATCTATCTGATTGAGAAGTATCCTTAATTCTTGTTTCAAAGCATTATTCTCACTTGCATTGCCAACCATAAGACTGTCCCGCTCATTTAAGACATCTTGGTGAAGATGTTCCAGCTCTTTGTATTTAGAATAAAGATCATCCCGATCATTCTGAAGAGATGACATTGACTTTTTAAAGGCATCTATTTCACTGGCAATTGCAGCCTTATCTTGACCTGCTTTGTCTGCTTTCATCTGGAGATTTCTCAATTCATTTTCCATCCTCTGACAGGCCTCCTCAGATTGTTCTTTCTTTATCTGCAAAGACCTTAACTGAAGTTCATACTCTTTGATTTGTTTTCTATGTTGAGACTGTACCTGAATCAGATAGTCAGAAATTTCATCACCTTTTGAAGAAATGAGTAGGGAAATTTCTTTGTCTTTATTATTTAGCATGATCTTCATTTGCTCAGAAATGGTAATCTGCTTTTGCAATTCAGCATTAATTTTTTCCTTCTCAGCTAGAAGGTGTTGCAATTCTTGTTCCTGTCTTGTAAAATTACTTTCCAGAGCTTTTATCTCCCTTCCTGCACTTTTACTGTTCTCTATGAGATGATTAAGAGAATTATTTTCTTTAAGGAGTGCTTGCAAAGCTTCTTCTTTGGACTGAAGAACACTCTCCAACTCCTGTTGCCTGTTAAAAAAATGGGTATTTTCTTCCTTTATTCTGCAGAGCTCTTCATAGCGTTGTACATCGACAGATTTTTGCCTCAAATACAGTTCATCCTTTGTTTCCTCTACCACAGAATATTTGATATTCAGTTCTTGAATCTGAGTAATTTTGTCTTTCAGTTCATCTTGTAAAGACATTATTCTTTTATTACTGTCTTCTATCTGCTTTTCTTTATTTTGGATGGCCTCTTTAAACTGCATTTCCCAGGTTTTCATTTCAGTGATTACCCTGTCCCGGTCATCCTGAAGAGAGGACATACACTTTGTAAAAGCAGCTAATCGTGCCAAAGCTGCATTCAAATCTGCTTGAAGTTTCTTGTTTTGAGAGTCCTTAATGCTAACTTCCTCTTGCAAACCATGAATCTCACTAATTGCCCTATCTTTTTCTCTCTCAAGGGCACCGTGTCTTTCCTCTAGGTTCAAAAATTCTCTTTTGTGAACCAATTTTAATTGTTGAAGATTAAATTCCAATTCTCTCTCATATTCTCTCTTTTGAATTTGTAGTTCATCTTCTTTCTTCTTAAGTTCTTTTCTCCAATTTAGATTCTCACCTGTAAGCCTGTCCACTTCATTCTTTGACTGATCCAACAGGTTCATCTGTGAAGAAAGCTCTCCCTGGAGATTATATATTTCTTCGTTTGACTTCGCAAGCTTTTCTGACATATTACTTAAGTCCTTTTCAAATTTTTCACTTTTTGACTGTGACATTTTCACAGATCTTTCCAAATCCAGGATCAGCTCCTGAAACTTTATAGAATCCTTTTGCAAATGGTTGATCTCCTGCTGTTTCTCCTTCAAGAGTTCTTGCAATTCTTTTGTTTTGTTTTTACTTCCATTATTATCCCTCTGAGCACTTTTCACCTTCTCCTCAAACATTTTTACAAGATGTAACTGCTGTTCTTCTTTTTCTCTAATCACGTTACATTTTTCTGCCTTTAATTCTTCCAGTTGCTGTAACAGCAAGTTATTCTGTACCTGTGCTGATTTCATTCTATCAGTAAGATGATCAACTTTTTTAACATGATTAAGCAATTCTGTCTCAAGAAATTCTCTTTCATTCTTTACTTTGTAAGAACTTTCTTGTACATTTTCTAATTCTTCCTGTAACAGACATTTATCATCCTCTAAAATCTTAACTTTTTCATTTAGACTAACAATTTCTTGTGTAAGACTTTTACATTCCATGTCCAGCTTTGTTAGACAATGATTTTTATGGTTCAAAGATTTTTCAGTTTCTTTCGCTTTTTCTGAAATTAATTTTCTTTCTTGTTCTAGGACAAGCACATCTTGTTCTTTTTCAGAGAGTTTATCCTTTAACCCATTAATGTCCTTTAACAATGATTCATTCTCATGTAATGCATCATGGATTTTAGATTGCATATCGTTTTGGTACACTTCCATTTGAACTTGGAGCTCTCCCAAAGCTGCTTTAGTTACAGTGATGTTGTTATGAAGGACATCATTTTCATTCTGAATTTTCTCTAAAGCCTGCTTTAAATTTTCAGAAGTTTGTTTCAGCTGCTCATTCTCCTCCATTAGCTGATGATTCTGTTGAGTGAGTTCATGAAGACGATCCTGGTGTTCTTGCATCCTTGCCTCTTGCTCACGGATCTGCCTTTCTGCTTTACTTTGTAATTCATCAACTTCCATTTTCTTGGATTCACCGAGTTGTTTCAGTTGATTCTTAATAAGCTCATTTTCATCAATGAGTTTCTGTAAATGCTTCTCAAGAGCCTCCTTCTCAGATTCACCTTCCCTGAGTCTTTGAATAGCCTCTTGCTTCTCTCTTCTACTGAGATCAATAACTTGCCTCATATCTGCTATTTTACTACTGATATTCTCATACGCCTGAAGAAGTGATTCATACTCCTGCTTTAATTCACTATGTTTAGCCTTCCATCCTGTTAATTCAACTGTCTGAGAATCTTTTAAGGTATTTAGTTGGAAAGAAAAGGCCTCTTTTTCCTGAACTATAGTCTCCATGGTGGATTTAAGACTTTCACATGCCGCGGTGAGGTTTTCGTTTTCAGTCAACAGTCTGGCATTTTCAGAAACAAGGCTCTCCTCTTCAGACAATGGAGAAACAGTACTTGAACTTTGTTTTTCTCTACCAAGCTCTAACAAGTGTTCAAGCATACTTGTCTTGTTCACCAGTTCTTCTCTTTCCAACACCAGCTTATCAATCTGGTCTTTCAGACATTTATTTTCTCTCAGGGCTTCTTTACGCGATATTAAAGCTGCCTGTAATTTTCTTTGAAGGCGCTCTTTGGACTTCTCTTCTGCTGTAGTTCTTTGCTCTTGTGGTTTAGAATCATTTACATTTGCAGTTTTTGCCAGCGGCTCTTCAATCATTTGCGTTTGTTTCTGGATTTGACATTCTGAAGCTTCTCTCAGTTTAGTCTTCCCGGAGTAATCAGTCTCTGATAGCTGAAAAGAGGTGCCTTCACCTTGTAACTTTCCTTGAAGGGAATTACTTTCCGAACAAAACTCTCCCAATTCTTTTTCAGTATCATTTTCTTCCTTAAGCTCTTTGCATGACACCACAGGTCTACTCATCTCAGCCTTCTCACGTAGCATACATAGCTCTATCAGAAGTTTTTTGTTTTCTTCACTGAAATGTTTTACCCCCTTTTTCATATTAATTAGTTCCAAATTGGACTTTTCTAAACAACTGAGAAGTTTCTCTTTTTCACTCTTCATTTCTTCAAATGCTGTTTTGTAATGGTGGGCTTCTTCTTGGCCCTCCTTTATAGCTTCATTTAATAATGCCTTTTCCAGATCAAGTTTATATTTGAAATCCGTAAGTGAACAACGCAATGCTTCTATTTCCTCATTCTTTTCTGCAACCTCCTTCTTAGCTTCAATGCTCAATCTCTGCAGTTTCTCCTGGTTCATCTTGTAATCCTCTTCGCTTTTTTTAATAAGTGCTTCTTTCTCGTTATTCACACGTTCAAGCGCTGTCTTAACATTTATAGCTTCAGCCTCATATGCTTTCAGCTTTTTCTGTAGCTGCTTTACGTCCTCCAACAAGCTGCCCTTACGTTGCTCCTGGTACTGCTCCTGCTGTCTCAAAGAGTTTAAGTTGACTGTTTCTTCTCTTTCATCACCAAATTCAACTGATATTTTTCTCAACTCTTTCTTTAACATTTCTGTTTCCTCCTGAAGTTTTGCATAATTACTTCTTAGTTCTTTTAACTCAGCATCTTTACTTGCCACTGAAGTGATCATGTTTGACTCTTTTAAGGATGCAACCTGGACCTTGCTTCTCAGTTTGGCTGATTCTAAATTCCCTAGCTCAGCTGCTTCTTCTCCCAGGACTGCCTTAGGCGAAGCCAGCTCTTTCCCTAGAGGGTACTCTTCTAACTGATTAAAGTCAAGTTCTTTACATTTTGTTTGAAGAACTTCCCAGAGTGCTTTATGTTCTTGTTTGAGTTGCTCAAGGCGGTTTTTTTGTTCATCAAAATCTGCAGCAAGTTTAGTGTGCTCTTCCCTTTCTTTCTGCATTTTTTTCGTATCTTCTTTCCTGACCAAAAGCTCCCTCTGTAAGGCTTCTTTTTCTTTTTTTAATTGACTTATGACATTAATGTCATTGTTGGGGTCCAGACACTTCTTCGTGTCCCCAGCACTTAAACCAGGCTCTTCTGAACTGGAATTTTTCAACAATTCTTCCTTCTTCTTAACTTCAGACTTCACCTTTTCAAGAGCTAAGAGCAGCTGAGAACGTTCCTCTTCATATGCACTTGCTTTTTCATCAAGCATAGACTGCATATGAGCAAGCATGTGGTCCTTTTCCTCTAAAGATTTTAGGTTCTGCTCACATATATTTTGTTTTTCAGAAATGACATCATTTAGTTGTGCAATATTGCCCTGAAGTTCCTCTAAATAAGAAGCTTTTGAAGACAAAATTTCAGTCAAATCACCTATTTTGGCATCTTTTTCTAAAAGTTCTTGCTTCAAAGTTCCAAGATGAGACTCAAAATCTTTATTTTGTACTTCAACTTGTTTCAGCTTGTCTGTTAACTCATTAACTTTCTTCAACAGCTCCTCTGCTTTTTTTTGCTCTTTTTCTATTTCTTCCTGTCCACTTTTTTCTAGTTTTCCAACTTTTTGCATTAGATCTCTTCTTATTATCAATGCTGCTTGAAGTTTCTTTTTCAGATTCTCTTTTTCCTTGCCCATTTTCTCAAGATTAAACTGCATCTCCTCTTTTTCATTCATTAAATCTTTAAGCGCAGCTTCTCTACTGCTTAACGTAGCCTGACTATGTTCCAGTTCTTTCTTACAATCCTCAAGTTCCTGCAATACTCGGTTTAGCTCTCCTATAGAATTATTATTAACAGCTTCAAGGTCTTGCAGTTTGGTATTTAATGTATTTCTCTCTTCAGAAAAATTCAGCATTTCATTAGACAATGATTCCATGATCTGGGTAACAGAACAGTCCTTTTCTTTCAGTTGCTGGCTTAGACCAGAAATTAAATCCTTCTGCTGATTTAGCTGGGAAGTTAAGTTTTCTATGAGCTGATCTTTTTTACCCATTTCTTCAAGGAGACTTGCTACTTTTTTACCTTCAACGTGCAGTTTTTCTTGACTGGTTCTTACTATTTCTTCTGATTTATTTATCTTGTCTTGAAGAAATTCAACCTGCTTATTTATTTCTGCAAAAGACTCTTCCCTTTCTTGCAAGAGAGACTGCTGTTTACATAATGCTTCCTTGACTGTGGCCATTTCTTCTGACAGACATTCAATTTCAGATTTATATTTGCCCTTCATCTTTTCAATATCATTCTGCAGCAACTCCTTCTGCTTCTCAAGTGACTGCATACTTTTTAATTCATCTTTCATGGTGTTTATTTCTTTCTGTTTTTCTAAAAGCACCAGTTGCAATTGTTCTCTTTCTGTTTCTTTACTCAAAATAGTGGTTATCAGAGTGGCGAATTTTTCCAACTGCATTTTACTATCAGTTAGCTGCAGTTCAGAATCGGAAGTCTGTGCCTTCTCTTCTTTACATAAAAGCCTACTACTAAGTAATGGAGATAAGCTTTGAGTTAATTCCTCTTTTATAACATCCAGCTCTTGCTGCAAAGACTGGATTTTGCTATCCTTTGATTTTATTTCACTTTCTAAACTGCTCAATTGCTCAGTAAGATTACTATTTTGCAAAGTTGCCCTATCAAGTTCTGTCACCCATCTGTTTTCTGACTCAAGTAGACTTTGTTCTAGAGTTTCAAATTTAAGTTCTAATTTAGAAAGTTCTTCACCCTTCACACTAACCTGCATCTGTAACTTCTCTTTTTCAGTCTTCATCTGCAGTTTAACAGTATCTATCTGCATTCTTGAATAATTCTCACTGGTTTCTAGTTTTTCATTTATTTCTCGGAGCTCTTCCAATTCCTTTTGCAAATGATTTTGAGATGTAGTAAGTTGTGCATTTTCAGCCATCAGTTTATCAGCATCTTCTTGCAACCGATTTTTGTCTTTCTCTAAAGACTCTACCTGGCACTGCAGACTACCTAGTAAAAGCGCATTGTCATGGCAGTCTTGAGAGGATTTGGAATTTACATTGTTCAACTCTAACTTCAAACATGCTATGTTATCTGCCTGTTCAGCGCACTTCACACGCAGAGACTCCATAGCCAATTCTTTTTGCTGTAGTTGTTCTTCCCATGTACTTATTTGGTCTAGTGCTTTTTGGTGTTTGTTTCTAAGAGAGTCAAGTTCAATTGTCAAAGAATCAATTTTCTTCTGATTAATATCAAGCTTCTCGTTCTTTTCCTGAAATTCCTCAGTAAGGTTTTTCATGGCTGTACCACTTTTCTCCAATTTTTCTCTGAGAACCTCAATCTCTCTAGAAAGAACCTTAACGTTGCTATCTGCCAACTGTATATTGCTATCTTTCTCCTTCAAAGAATTAAGCAGTCCAGCAATAACTTCTTCTTTTTTCCCAAGAGCTGCATTCAGCTCAGTTCTTAGTTCATACTGTGCTTCAATTTTCTCCTGAAGAGATAAAAAGGCATTTTCTCTCTCATGGAGTAGTTCTTTAGATTTCTGTAGTTCTTGTGTTAGTTCATGCACCTGACTTTTGAGCTGAGAAATTGAATCTGTCTTTTCTTCATCTTTCCTTGCTTTCTCCTTCAGAGTTTTGAGGAGACTTTTGTTTTCCATAAGAGATGACTCCTTTTCTGATAAGGACTGGTCCATGTCAGTTATTA
Source organism: Mycteria americana (assembly GCF_035582795.1). Lineage (NCBI taxonomy): Eukaryota > Metazoa > Chordata > Aves > Ciconiiformes > Ciconiidae > Mycteria > Mycteria americana. The sequence goes on along the minus strand of NC_134369.1, from coordinate 2,923,395 downwards.
CATTCTGCTGATGTTGTATTTCTTTCTGTAAATTCACCTTCACTTCCTCCAGCTCTACCACCTGTTTCTTTAAGACCTCACATTCATTCTCTTTCTCTTGAAGTTGCATCTTTAAATTCTCACTAGATAATGAAATATTGTTGATGGTTAATTCTTTTTCTGAAACAAGTACTTTTAATTGTTCTGCTTCAGAGGCTAAAAGCTCCAACCGTTTCTGCTGCAAAACAGAAGATTCCTGTACCTCAGAAAGCTGTGCTTTTAAACTGATGTATTCATCTAACTTTTGTTTTAAAGTTTCATCCTTCTGTATAATTGAATCATTCAACTGGGATGATTTTTCTGTCACATTTCTAAGCTGACATTGAAGGTCAGAAATAACCTCCATATTCTCAGACAGTTGAACCCTAAGTACATCAGACTCTTCAGATTTATCTTTTAATAACTTTAATTCTTGGGCTTGCCTCTTAAGTTCGTTTTCTTTTTCCTGCATTGCGTGTCTAAGCTGGCTGGTTTCAAAAACTAGGGCTTGTATTTGGTTTTGCAGATCTGAAATTATTTGCATATATTGCCCTTCTCCTGCCATTTTACTATCTTTCATTTGCTGAATCAAAGCCTCCTTTTCAGAAAGGAGAGTTTCTTTTCCTTCAAAGGCAATTTTTAGGTTTTCTTTTTCAATCAAGAGGCCATCAATTTGGTCCTTCAGAGCTAAAATATTATGACTTTGTTGGGACAAGTGTGAAGTTAAAGCAGCTACTTCGTCTGACTTTTTCATTACCGTAACATTAACTGTTTCAATGTCTACTTTCAATTTTTCATTTTCTAGAGCTGCTGTATGTGCTTGTTGCCTTGCCGAAGTAATTTCAGACTGTTGCTGCACCAACTGTGACTGAAGAACCTCACATTCACGAGACTTCTCGCTCAATAAGCTTGAAAAGTTCTCCTTTTCATGCTTAAGCACATCCAATTCTTTGATTAATAGCTGTAGCTGATTACTTAACACTGTACTTTCTTCCATTTTTTCAGAAACTTGCCTATGAAACTTCTCAAGTTCTGAACCCTGACTTTTTACAGTCAGGTCTCTTTCCTCTACCAACTGAGATAACTTTGTTTTTTCATCTTTAAGATTTTTAATTTCCTCCTGCAACTCTGCAATACAAAACTTACTCTCTTCCATTGCCTTACGTAATGAATCATTTTGAAGGATTTTCTCTTCTAGAGACCTGCTCGCAGCTTCAAAATCTGAAGTGATGCTTCCAATTTGTTCTTCCAGTAGTAAATTCTTTTCCTTACTATGGCTGAGCTCTTGGATTAGGCTACTGCATTCAGACAACTTATTATTTAACATTTCTTCTTTCTTTATTTCTTTGTCTCTAGTATCCTTCAGCTGAATGAGAAGTGATTGCATTTGTTCATGCAACTGTTGTGTCTGTTCCTTGGTTTCAAACAACTGATCAGCTAGCACATTACATTCCTTTGTTTTCTCCTGCAGCTGTTCTGCAACTGAATTTTCTTTTTGCTTGGCAAGTATTGAAAGTTGTTCAATCTCTTTTGCCAGAGTGTTTTTATCACAATTTAGTACTGAAAGAGTTTTTTCGTACTCAGCAGTGCTAACGGATAACTTATTCTCTATTTCTGCCACAGCCTGGATTTTCTTTAACAAATCACACTCTTTTACATCCAGGAGTTTGGACAAATTCTCATTTTCACTGATTAGCTGTTCCTTCTCTTTTTCTACCACATCTATACTTTTTTTCAGATATTCATTTTCTTTTATTTGCTCTGCCAATTTTTCTTCTTTGCCTTCAAGATCTGCCTGCAATTGCTTATTAGCTGAAGCTTTCTCCCGTGTCTCTATTTCCATCTTGTTAATTTGTTTATGTATTTCATTTAATTGGTTATTAAGTTCTTTGCAACATGTCTCTTTGGCTTTCAGATCTCCAGTTAATTTAAGTTTAGTCTCTTCATTTCGCTGCTCCAAAACTCCAAGCTTCTGCTCTAATGAAATAATGAACTCTTGTTTCTCTTGTAATTCTTTTTTAATTGTTTCTTGATGTTCAGTATGTTCTATAAGCTTCCTAGATAACTCAGCCAACTCTTCATCTTTTTTAGCATTTTCCAAAACCAGTTTGTTGTATGAATCTTTAATTGATTTTAACTCATTTTCAAGTGTCTGTGCTTTACTCTCTTTCTCTTCAAGCAAATTGTTCCATTTTTCCTTTAGAGTATTGTTTTCCTCAAGCTGAGTTTTCAGATATTCAGTTTCTTTTCTTTGTTTGTCCTCAGTTTCTTGTAGCTTTTCGGATGATTTACTAATTTGTTCTTTCAGCAAAGTAATTTGTGACTCACACTCTGCAAGTTTGTTATGGTATGCGACATTGTTGGCTTTGATTTCAGAACGGAGATCCTTAATTGTAATGCTGTTCTCACTGCTTTGTCTTATTAGTTCCTCATTTTCTTTGGTTTTAGCTTCATTCTCAGCTCTAACTCTTTCTAGCTCTAGTCTCATTGTATTACTTTGCTCAGAAAGGACAGATATCTTCACGCTTGCATCTCTTACATCAGCTGTTTGTACTTCTTTCAGTAAATGAGTTTCTCTTTCAGCCTTTGATAAAGCCTCTTCCATCCCTCGTATTTCTTCCTCTTTGCATTGCACTTGACGCTTCAGAATGATAACCTGTTCAGAATATTCTGTCATATTCAAAGACAGGACAGACATCTCCCTGTCTTTTTCTGCCAGTGCTTCTTTAAGATTATCAATTTCTCTTTCACGTTTCTGGAGATCTTGAATAAGTTGAGATCTTTCCTCTAAATGGCTTGTATTCAATTTGTCAAGCTCTTCATTTGTCTGGTCCAGATCCAGCTGCATCGACTCTACCACACCATCTTGTTTCAAAGTCTAAACATCAAGAAAATAATGTTACAAGAATAATTCAAACACATGCTAGAGGGAGAATGGAAGTCACACTTCACGTATAGAATGAGTATCTAAGGTAATCGATCTGTACTTAACTGTACAGTCACAAGATAACCTCGTTATCCTTTAGATTGTTTTAGGATACAGAAAGTTTAGTGTACGAAATTTTTAGCAGCTAATGCTGCTATTTTGCTGACATTTAAAGGGGCCATGTCAAAAGAACATAAAATTTCTTTTCTTACTTTATTTTAACGAGTTACCTTTTCCTTCAGTGTAGCAACTTTTTCTGTTAGATCACTGATGACTGTTTTCTGCTCAGTGTTCTCCACTTCATAAACACTGCATTTCTTTAAGGCTTCATTCAGCTTAGTATTAAAAATAAAAGTCAATGTGATAGAAATACATGGAATTATATTAAAATTGTGATGTTATAGTTATAATAATTGAGTTTACATAACAGTGGAGTTTATACTTTGAAATTCATAAACAAGGATAACTTACCACCCCAATAAAACATACTTTCATGCAAAGCTCTGTTGGGTCTAAGAAATCGTTACACCCAACTTAAAGCAAAGCAATTACATGAAGTGAACAAAACTGTAAAGAAACAGAGCAAACACCTTCAGGTACGGAAAACAGCAATACTGCTGCTGGGACACAAATAGAAAGTTATGGCTAATGCTCGCCAGTTCTAATAAGTTAAGTACTATTTAACAATAACTTGAACTTACTTTTTGCTCAGTGTGCACAAACTTTTCACCAAGCTCTTTGTTCAGAAGATCCTTTTCTTGAAGCTGTTTCCTCAAAGTTTCGATTTGTTCTAGTTTTTCTGTTATGCTCAACAGTTTTTGTTCTTTTTCTCCAAGTGAAGTTTCAAGGAAGCTATTTCTGTCACTTAATCTAAGAAGAAAATACATATTTAGATATTTTGAAAACAAAGCTTGTTTTAAGCTTTCTAGACTTATTAGCCCCAAACTATGTTCCTAAAAGAATAACTATTTTTTACACTTTCCATTTAAACTTCCAAGTACAAAAATAACATTACTACAAACAGAAGTGGGAATCAAGTAACTCTTTTTCAAGTGTTTTAAGAGATTATACTTCTCATTAGAAGTTTAAGCTTAAAGCAAAGAAAGCTAATCCTGTACAGAGTTGTAAAGAACCTTTATTTTACCCTTTAAGCTGCTCATTCAAGCCAGAGATCAGAATTTGATGCTTTTCCACGTCTCGCATTTGTTGGTTGCGTAATTGGGTGAGTTGAGTTTGCAAACGTTCATTTTCGTTCTGCAACAAAATAATAATGAAGAGGATTATCACATAAAAAACACCCAGAATAGCATAGATAACTGGAGTCATGAAAATCCGACTCTTCAGGAGATTTACATCCTACGTGGTAATAGAGACTGTTATTCTAGCACTTCAGCAGATATCAGCGCAAAATACAACACTAATATCAAAAGTTCAGATCTGATATTAGGTCAAATAGATGCAACCACCTTTCAGAAATACCTCCTTCAGCAACGCTATGATAGCAGATACTCAAGGATGATTGCTGTATACCCAAAACAACACACACACTCATACTGTGTTAAGGCAGCTTACTTATCTTAACAGGGGAAGCTACTGCTTTGAAAAAATATTTTCCTCATTGGTTTGAAGACAGTACCAAATGCAAATTTTTTTTGCTTATTTTTTCAGGTTGAAGGAATGCAAAAACCTGCATAAGGGCAATTGTGGAGAAAAGAAAAAGGAAGCAAGCTTCATTCACACAGCTTTTTTTTTTTTTCTTTAAACATGGTACAAATCTCCTACTCTAGCCAGAGCCACTGCACCAATTCAAAAAGAAAACCACAAAAAAAAAAAAATTACAACAGCAACCAAAAACCAAAAGCAGAACACATATCCAAAATCAACAGCAAATAGGACAAACATGGCAAACTTGTCACCTCTAATGAAAATAAGCTAGCATTTTGGAGGAGGCAGAACACACCTGTACCGCCCTCAATAGCCGCCCTTCTTCATCTACACCAAACGTTACCTGTATTGAAAGGCTTTGTTACAAGATTCTCAAGTAATAATTAATATAAGGTTGTCTTTCATCTTAAAATCATTAATTCTTTTTTATATATGTGCAACTTAACAGATAAAGAACTATGAATAATGCATCAAGCCTGAAGGAGTTTGAGTAGGAGATCAGTTGTGTCATTTAGTGAAAATAAGGTTTACAAATTATCATAGTAACTTGTCAATGAGGAAATATGAAAAATAACTTTTCTGATAAATATTTACTTTACTGCTCCTTTTGCTGCCTTCACTGAATAATTTTACAATACAAATATGTATCAAATTAATAGCTGCTGTTTAGATTATATATAAATAAATATTAAATTATTAATTATTTTAATATATTTACAAAGTTTCTTTTCTATAAGTGTGTTTTTATATATATATACACACATATATAAAAATAATAATATACACACACATATTTTATATAAAAGAAACTTGAGGTATGTAAGAAGAGGGAGACTTATGCCAGTAGTAACAAAATGTAATTCTGGACCTTCTGACAAAGGCCCCCTACAAAGAATAGTGAAAATCATGTTGCCTTTTACTAAAACAAATAACAAAGCTTACTTCCAAATAAGTTTCTCCATGTGGTGACTTCACTTTTGCTGAACAGAAGTGACAGGCTTCAACTTCAGAGCATAATATAATATGTGTACGCTCTCTGCCAACATAGTTACGAAGTATAAAGCAGGCTTTAGACTTTTTTTTTCTAGCTGCAAATTGACATTTTTGTCTTACTGTAGGCTATGATTGCAAGAACATAAAACAGAGAACAAAATAATTCTCTTATATCATCAGGTTTTACACAACTACAAAAGCTCACCTGAAGAGCCTCCATTCTACCTTGAAGCTGCAATCTATCTTCCAAATCCTGACAACGCTCTTCTAGAAACAGAATTTGTTCCTGCAGTTGATTTCTTTCCAATTCCAACTCTTCAACCACGCTCCGTAAACCTACTTAAGCCAAAGAAGAAAAATTATTTCAAGACGGGTCTACTAAAATTCCTGAAGTCTAGAAATGGTTTCAGCTTTTTGTTCACGATTCTCACCAGTGTCAGGCACAATCAGATCTCAACCATTTCCAGTGGAAATGCCTGAGGCCCTGTATTTCCAAAAATTAGATGGCAAAAGTACCCTTTAACTGTTGAAAAACCAAAATAAAGTTGCATAGCTCAAGAACTCAGAGAACTTGGCAGAAATATTCTAAACAATACTGTGGCTCAATCAATAGTGTAGCTCATGTTACTTTAATCACAAGTCAATCGTGTACTTGCAGGATCAGATCTTAAGCAATTACTAATAAACAAAGTAAACTGGCCTGCATCAAAATTTGCAAGTGAGTCCATTCCAGTTTAACAATAAGATATATTTACAGCCTTTACCACCAACATAAAAACATCTGCATTTAAAAAAATAAGAATTTGATTTTTAAATTAAAGGCATACAGCAATGGAATGCAATTCTGGTTTGCAACATAACTCTTATATAGATTGGAAACACATTCACAGAACAAGACTTGTAACTTAAAAAACACATGATCTTGCCACACAGGATATTTCATGGGCACCAAGGCTCAACCAATTCCAGTGTTTAGTCATATTTATATTCTACTTCTGAACCAAAACTAGGCAGTTCATCCAGCACGCACATGCTTTAAAATAAAAAGGAAGAAAACGCAAGCCAAAAAAATTCAACAAAGATTAGAATACACCACAAATGGGCTGTTAGTTGAATTTGAAAACAAAAATAGACACAAAATACGGATGCTGTGCATGCTTTAATAAACTGTCTAGTCGCTATCACACCTGCATTAGGTGAAGTGTACTCTGGCCACCAACCTCCCATATTTTCTCCTTCAGCTGAATCAGTGCTACCCAAGGTGACGTTCAATTCTTGAAAGCATTGTTTTCTATCAAAGTTGTATTCTTCCTACGCACAAAACACAAGAATGAAGTTTAATTTAAAGAAGAAAGGAAGTAAGGGTAAAATACATATTCTGATATTAAAAGCATAGTTTCAATTAAAAGTCCTAAAACTCAGCACGTGATTCAGGTGCCTAAATGTAAATATATGGGATCGCTGTGGACACTGGAGTAACCTGCCCAGCTTACAGCTATTATTTCCAGAAAAGCCAAGTTTCCCGCAGGTTTTGTATGGTATCTGCCAGGCCTCTGAAGACACCCTCAGGCATCTGAAAGGCCAATGAATAACTATGTTTGGATACCTTAATTGGTCCCTTGATTTCTACAGTTAATAGGGTTCTCTGAATCTCAGGGTAAAGTATTGGAGTTAACTAAACATAAAATTATTCTTCCAATGGTATGTTAATGTGACAATGACATCCTAATTTTTCTTACAAAAGTTTATCATTTTTGCATGCTAGTTACAGCACCAACTACCTAGAAGTACATCTGAATGAACTGACATTACTTACTAATTATTCAGCAAAGCTCCAACAACAACAAGATTTGTAAAAATTGTATCTAAACCAAAAATGGCCTTAACGTATTAAGCATGCACATAGCTTCAAGCATGTGAATTACTCCAGAGGGAAGCTCATTATTTTTCAGTGTAAAATTAAGTAGACTCATTACTCAAGGAACAGAGAGGTGTGATGCCATCGGAATTTCTCATCTTCTGGCTACACACACGATCGTTAAATTTACCAAAGTTTCCAGTTACATAACCAATCTAAGTTCTTAAGCCCTTAATGTTTTTAAGTGTAAAGCACCATATAAATAATAGTACTTTCCATATTTTGATTAACATACAGGTAAAAATAAACTCTTATCTCTTTTAACCCACCTGAAGCTTCCTGCTGGTCTGATTGCTTTTTCTTCTTCCCTGCTGCAGCCTGCCCATTCCTTGAACTGTGGTCAGTTCCTCCTCCAGCTCCTGTTGCCCTGAGACTATGGCTGGATCAGAGCAGCCAGGAAAGAACCAGTCATCCTCAATCAGTTTTGTGCCACAGGAAAGCAATTACATTTATATCAGACACTACTACATGAAAAGAGACCAGGGACAGGCTGAAGTCCCTATGAATGACCGACAGGAACAAGATTAAAGAAGCAATCCATTGCATTCACCTTGTGATTTCCCTCCAACATTACAATGTAGAACATAAGAATAAAGTCTGCATATCTCACTAAGAAGAAGCAAACTGAAGTCTAACTTTACTTCTTCATCAGCTCTAAATGAAGACTTTATACAGGAGACTGGAAAAGGTGAGGTTATGCTGATACTAAAAAAAAAAAAAGCCAACCAATTAAAATGCCAAATTACATCTCATTTCAATTTACCACGTTAAAATATACCTAATTTGTATGATAAAGGCATCAGCTCAAACAGCTGTGTTTTTTATAATCTGAACAATCACATTCATTTTTATGGAAATGACGTGCTCCTTTCAACTTTAATTTTAGTATGAGCTACAAAGCCAGCTAATTTGAGGAAGTCACAAGCATGTGTTACACTGCAAACTGGCATCAAACAATCTTATCACAAATTAAAAATACCATTCTTTTTAAAACAAATACAGAATTACTTGTAAATAAACACACTGAATAAATTCAGAATACGAAAGCTTAGGTATGCATCCTGTTCATTGTTAGAAATGATTTTTCATTTAAAGTACATTCCCATCTGTTTTGTGATATGACAAAACATGTTTGGGGTAACAGATTAGGAAACAGATGTTTCATGCAAAGCAGACAAAACAGAACAGCCAGTGAAAAGAAATGAAAGTAAAGGTGGCTCCATACTTTAATTGAAAATTAGAATAATTAGATAATTACAAATTTAGCTTTCCATTTAACCACATCACTCCACAGTTGTCCTCACAGCATGCAAAATTCAGATAACTTATGTCGATGCATCTGTGAGGTAAAAGCCAGAAACTATTAGGAGATTCAGCCCTACTGGGAATACTCAGCTTTCATCCGAGTTGTCCAAGGATTACTTATACCACAAATTTCATTAACACACAATTCTGTAACACCTACTAGATTTAAGTTCTTCCTGTAACATTTCAAAATTACATACTTAACATGTTGTCACAAAAGATTAGAGGAAAAAAGTAAAAAAAAAAAAAATTAATGACCCTTTTAAAGTAGGACTGCTAAATTGGATTTTATTTCTGGTTTTAATTACACTTTGGCTTCTGGCACTGTCACTTTATCAGCATTCATTTTACACACCTTTGTTTATTTTCAAGTATAGATTCTACAATTTTTTTTTTTTAAATCATTACAAATACTTCTTCAAAGCCATAAAAATAAATGCCCAATTTTGGTCATATGCCTTAAACCTCTGTTTACAAGAGCTGTCACTGAAGTCAGTCAAGCGATTCAAGGAGCAAGCATTATTCCAGGTAAGAACTTAACCCCTTCTTTGAAGGAAAATAAAAACAAAAATTCAATTTCTTGGAAGTTGAAATTGAGGTAATCTGTTTTTAAGTATAATCAGAATGAATAACACACTGTCCTTTAGGAACCCAAAATATTTAGGCTCCTAAGTATTTGATAATGAAAAAAAGAATTAAATTACCATTGTCACATGAAAAATGATAGTATAAAAATCAGAGCTTTAGAATTATTTAGAACACTTAGACAAGTGCTAAAACACTTTCAGTTAAATTCAGTATTGCTTTAACAACAATTAGTAAGTAAATACATTTTCTAATGTTTTACAGCAGCTTAGGAAGCTTTTCATTTGCAATTATATCTAACGTAAAAGCCGAAAAACTTCCCAGAACACCTTCCTTCAAATACATACTGCATTTAAATTAACTAATGATGTGTCTATATTTCCTTGTGTCACTATTCACACTAAATATCACAATCTTTAGTGGTTTGCAGAGGAAACAAGCTCCAGCCTATAAACGTAATCAATACTGTCATCCTCTATGCTTTTGCAGCTCCCCACATATACAACCCAAAAGAGACAATCACCATATATGGCAAACTGTCATAGACTATGATGGAATGAGTAGTGGGCTTATATATTGCTTCAAATATTGGTAGCTAATATTAATGCACGTAAAGTTCTGCAATTTATGGGATGGCATAGAATTGTTTTTTTTAAAAAAAAACACTACTGAATTTCAAGTACTACTAAGAATATTTAAATTAATTTGATTCTTACTTATTCACAACCACTTGCAGCAAGCCAAGAAATTTTTCTCTAGATAAGGTTACAACATAAATATGGAGTCAGCTGTTACTACAAAGAGAAATGAAGAAAGATGATTCGGTTAATATAAATGAAGAAACAGGTATTTCAAGGCAGAAAAAAAATCAAGTTAAAACCAGCATTTGTTACATGTATTGCTAAAAACCACATACCATCAATAGCAAATCTTATAAGGTACTGTTGGCGATTTCCTCAAAAGAAGCAACGACAGAAGAAATCAGCAACAGTACATTACAAGTTGCCATTGCTGCAGGAACCTGCATGCACAAAACTGATGGGAAACTATGTTCTCACTGGCTGACCAAATCGCAGTGTAGGGTAGGAGTGGAGGGGGAAGGGACGCTGAGTGCTCATCAGGAGTAACGGCAGGAAAAAAGAAACAGAAAGGTCATGCTTATCCCAAGGGGAAAAAAAATGCAAAATTAAATACGGACTGACGCAGATGAAATTTTACAACTGTTATTAATATTGCATGTGGATCTGTAGTTACCACAGATAACAGGTAGTTTTAACGAAGGGAATATTATTCTCTTTCAATTGCAAAGCATTACATGCGTAAATCGCTCAAAAAGAAGAGACGTGACCCTTAAAACATTTCTGTGCTTATATACTGAACTTCCAAACTGATCATGTAAATGAAAAATAATTCAATCGCAGATTAAGAACAGAAGGCTCAAATTAACTAACTGGATTAATTATGATGGTAGGTTGTGCACATTAAAATTCGCCATTAATACCCACACAGTTAACTAACAGGACAAAAATTATAATATAGTGCCAGCTGGCATGGAAAAAAGCAGTAAAAATGATCTGAAATTTAACCAGACTTTTATAAATGTCAATAGAAGCTGCTTCACTTTCTCATAATGTTTTATTAATAATTTAGAAAACTATAAAACCTGAGATTACCTGCAATGTTACTTTTTGTAGGTAATTTAATATTTTTAACTAGCTTCAAACCGTTGCCAGTTAATGTTATACAGTTGACCTATACAAGTGACACTTACTAACAGATTACAAAATATTCTAAGAAAGGTTTCTCATTAATTATATTTAAAGAGAAACTCTGTCTCAGGTACGTTTTACTAAAGCACCACCTTCACTCATCAAATTCTAACCAACACTATAGTTCCCCACACCTTCGCTGCTTGTTCTACACAGGCAGCTTTAATATTTCAATGGTGAACTTTTTCTTATTGATCATTCATACGCAGACAATAAGCTTCTGAAGTAAATTCAAGCAGTCTTACAGAGCAGCAACTCAGATGGCAAACAGAACAAGCACATCTACTCATAAAAACGATGCAAAAAAGATGAACGTATGAAAAACAGATTCACGGAAATAGGAAAAAGCAGAAATTGCAAATTTAAGCAATTTCACTAGCTATACAAATCTTATCACTACAGAAATGAGTCATGGTGGTGTGCTATCAGACACACACACATATATATATATCATGTATAAATATGATAATAATTTTATCGTAAATAAAACAATTCACCTTCTCTCTCCTCCTCAATCTGAGCCATTCTCAAGGCCATAGCAGATTTCTCTTCTCTGACTTGGTCATGGGACTCCTCTGACTCTGGTACATTTTCTTGCCATTCCAAGAGCTGACTCTGCAATTCGTCCACACTACCCGATTCACTGGCCTAGCAAGAGAAATTGCGCATGAAAACATATTTACCAAATCCCACTGCAAATGTAAATAACATTTTAAATTGGCAAATCATTTACAGAGAAAACAACCCACTATAATTCACCACTTTGCATAAATAAAAACCTATGAAAGTGATAATTGCTATTGTAGATTATGTAAAAAGCAAGTCTCACCACTCCGTAAAATATCAAAAATGCTACTGCCAGTTGCACTTTTAATCCAAAATATTTTTAAATGAAAAATGGCTTTTTAACCAAAATATCTGTTGCACATTTTCATCTTGGCAATGTTTCAAAGTAAAATAATATTCAACTGTCTTTATGTGAGATAACAAATCTCTATTGACTTTTTTCCCCGTGAACAGAATAAAAATCTTTCTGCCTTCCCATCAAAATAAAAACTACTTTAAGATTTTACCAAAAAAACCCACCTTCTCCACGAAACTTGGAAAAAATAGTTCTTTTTTTGCAAAATATAATGAATTGTTTCAAACTGGCTCTGCTGCTAGGTTCTGTTTCATACAGCTCTCTGCTGTACAAAGTTACCATGATTAATGTATACTGTTGATCCATCTAAAGCCCTTTAGCAGAATTTTCTTTGTCATCCTGTACATTTGTCAAGGTTACAGCTATAATTTCCTTCTGAAAGCTATTCGTATTGTACACAAAATAACAGCCACACTTGGATGACTCATGTTAAATATAACTAAATAAATAGTAAACTGCTCGGAAAAACGTAATTTAAGGTACGTGGAAAAGTAAGTAGAAATCAATCTTCTTAAGTAATTCAAAACCTGTCAGCTTGTTATCCAACTGAACAGCTACTGACACTGACAATTCCATAAATCACTAAATTAATTTTCAGCTCCAAAATCCAGCTAATGCACTTCTCCAAGTCTAATTAGCACTGTGAGTTAATCAGTAATTCATACAAATACATTTTAAAGCTAACCTGTGAAGCTGCCCTTTTTGTAACTTGGTCAAGATCAGCTTGTAATTTCCTTTGCTGCTCTTCATAGACTTCCAGCTTAGTCAACAATTCTTCTATAAAAACATAATAAATTTTGCTCATTAGGACACAAAACCAATAGGAAGATCAATAAAAATGTAAAAGATTCAAAGTGAAAATTCAGATGATAATTCATTTCAGTTAGAAGACCTCTGTTGGGCTGTGTTCTCCATCTACCCATGAAATTGACTTCTTGATTATTAAGTATTGATGAGTGCTTTAAATCTAACCTGCTAACAATTCAGACTGATGAACTGAAAATTCTACCAGTTTTCATTTACAGAAAGGATGTCAGGGAAAATAACACAAGGTGAAACAGAAAAACCTCTCACAGAACTCTAAACTATCTGAGATTTTAAGCAAAAATTCTCTCTCAAATCCTTACAGAAGAAAAATATTTGAGATAATTCTTAATTTACTTGAAACTCACTGCTCTCAGAAGTTTATTGTATATACTTTGATAAATTTTCCAAGCATGTTTGGTCTCATTTTTCCTCCTAAGAAAGTGCCTCTTCCACTTCCTGGAAAAGTTTATGCACGCTCTGCCTAAGCTGAAATGCAACAAGTATTATGCACAAGTAGATTTAGGGAAGGAAAAGCTGAGCTGTAACTCTGACTTAAGTACTGTATGCTATTGTTCAAAGTTCCATGAAGTTTTTAAACAGATTTTTAAACAGATTAAAAACAAAGATACACTTTGAAAATGAAAAGTTCATTTATCTTTGTCTCTTTACTTTGAATCATCTGCAAAAGAAAAATAGATTTTTTTTTTACCATTTTGAGTTCTGATTTCATGTAATGATTGCAGTTTTGACTGTAGTTCTTCATTTTCAATTTCTAATTCTGAGACACGATTGTTTAAGGCAGATACATCATTATTCTTTGATGAAAACTAAAAGAAAAAATAGTTATGAGTTTTTCAAATGCGCCAAAACACCAGAAACACAGCAAAGTCAGTGCAACTTTTTTTTCTGATTTTTTAGTAAGATTTAGAATAGCTGTCTTTTCTAATATTTGAAAGTGCAATAAACTAGCTAATCTCTAACAAATTTACTCCTGAGTGCTGGTAACACCAGTTTGTACTATTCTTTGTTAAAATTCATCTTGTATCAAAATTTTATATCCATTCAATTTTTATACATTTATTCATATATAAAGATACTGTGAATAAATCATTTTAATATTTACTCATATTTTATTTCTTTCAGTCAAATCTCCCAGCACAGTAGTTATAAAAACAGGTATGTAATATTAAACATAATGTTACACATACATTTTTTAGTTCATCCTCCAGTTGTTTGATTCTTGATTTAGACCAAGCCTTCATTTTCAGAAACTTTGCTTCAGATTTGCTGGCCTCTTCCGTTTTCAATTTCACTTGTACTAAGAAACAAGACACAAAAAAATATTTAAAACTCTAGAAAGATTATTAATACAAGACCTGCGTTTAATTCCTTTAACAATTGGAAGTATACAACTTTAACTTATACAAGACAACTGCATTTAAAGAAAAACATAACAATAAGAGATGTAGTGAGAAATTTACAGTTCATGTGATTATCTTGGTATTCCTATAACCCTCATTATTATAGTATTTGAGCAGAGATACTTTTTAATTAGTGTGGCAATAACTCTTCCACCAGATTTAATGCAGTTCTACTTGCAAGAGGTATGAAATTGGCATACAATACATAACAGTATGGGGCAAAGGAACTCTTCATATGTAACAACTGTTTAAGTAGGATACCTTCTAAATCTTCCATCTTGTCTTTGGTTATAGACTCCAGATCTCCAACTTCTTTTGAGTTAGTCTGTCTGCTAGCACTTAATTCTGCCACTTGTTTCTTAAGCTGAAACAGGGCCTGATCTTTCTCTTGCAGCTCAGTTTCATGTTTCTCTTGAATTTCATGCAGTTCAGCATTATATTTCTCCTTAACTTTTGTCATTTCAAGCTCATGTTTCTCCATCATGTCTCTTAACTGGGCTCTCATTACATGTTTCTCAGCATCCAGTTTAGACTGGAGGTTTTCTTTTTCAGACAGAAGACGTTTCACGTTTTCATTAATCTCCTGTAAAAAAAAAACAAAAAACACATCTTTATTTTTTAACACAAAGTACTTTTAGTACCACTGTCAAATACTGTATCTGTATTCCTACATACATTATAATCAGAAATCAGTGCTACTGTTGGTAACTGGGCTCTGCTACAAAAGCTACTCGGCTCTGACTTTCCAAGACAGAAGTGGGGACTTCAGCAAAACGGCATCATTATTTCAGTGCAAACTACATGCAACCTCTCCCATAGGTGAAAATGGAGTAAAAAAGAATGTTTGGTTCTATGGAATATATACAAAAAAAAACCAAACACCAAAAAACCACCAAGAAAAACCAAACCAGAAGCAGATCTTTAACAGTGATCCCAAAGATTAAGAATGCTTACTGGAATGCCACCCAGGTGGTGTCACCTACATCCATTAAACTTGGCAAATTGATCTAGTTCTTCTTTACAATATTTTGTTCCTAACTAGTTTTCCATTAGTGCTTATTCTACTTTTACTGCCTTTACATTAGTTATTTTAATACATAAATAACTAAGAAGTAGAAAAAGAAGAAGTAGAAAAGATTACAGATCACTGTAACAGAGCAGTCCACTCACATTAGACCTGCTGTTCAAAAAAAAACCTACTTTCAAGATACATAAACTTAGGAATATAAACTGTCCAAGTAAAGGAGCTGTGCAGAACAGCAGAGGGAACATTTCCAAAATATGGTTAAAACTGCTTATGTAAATAAAACAAGGCTTCCTGCTATTTCAATTCTAAAGCTGAGATTCCATTACAGTTTAAAGTGCTTGAAGTTCATGTTGTCATAGTCAAACCTTCCCCCTACCCTCAAGGTGTGCATTTCTGTCCCCTCAACGCACTGGCACCAGGTACCATCAGTTCTTGCAGAGCATCAGTGTAGGAAGATGCATCTAACCCAAAAGAAAAAAAAACAACAAACCCCTGCATAAGGCAGGAGGCGTAAAAATGGGAAGGACAAATGAAACAAGCTTAAACTACCGTGGATCTTAACTACTTGAGCAGGACATCTACCTGGGTGCATAGTTGAAACTATTTCTACTAAGATTTTGATTCTGGCAGCCCTCTTGGTAAGTGAAAAATTTGTTGGAAATAGTATAGCTAAAATGCTGGACCTAGCACCGCAGACGGGCTATAATGTGTCCCTTTCAGCAAAGGGCCCCAAAGGCCTGAGAGGCTGCAACGTTCTTTTTCTACACTGTCGAACTGAAGCAGCAGTACTCAAAGGCAATAATCACACTAGGTGCTTAAACACAAAGAACCTTGATTACGTATTGCTTTTGCAATCAGTAGAAATACAGCAAAAGGAAAGGCAAACACTCTCTTTGGGAAACAACAAAAAAAAAGCCTCAGTTTTGGGGCTCACTCCAGTCTCAAACTAGAGAAGCTGAAACCTTTCGACAGCAAAAAATCTTCCCTACATGGCAAGCTCCCAAAATTAATCAAGACAAACTATGGGCGAGAGTTGACAGTTTTATACTCTATGGACTTTACCTCTCCTTTAAGTTAATTTCCTAACTGGAGTTAGTATTTGTTTGCACAACTATGGTTGCGTTGTTAGCACTCTAGCTCCCAAAGAACTGCCTAAATATGTTATGCAAAATTCTCTTTTGTGTAAATCCAAACAGCTTTTTGAACTTGTAATTGACCTGATGAGTTTACTTGCGCATGTATGCTGTTTCTTACTTTCAATTGCTGGTCCTTGGCATCCAGTTCTTTTTGCAAGACATCTATCACCTGTGTTCTTCCCAGCATGACTTCTTCCTTTTCATGGAGCTTCTGTTTCAAGGCCTTTAGTAGCTAGGAAAGGAAAAAAAAAAAATATATATCAAACAATCAATAAAGGAGTTAAAAGTTTTAGAAGAGAAAGAAAAAGACTTATCTTTATTTTCCCAACCAGACAGCTGAACTGTGCCACAGAGGTTAGTAATTACATGATTCCAAATTCCCATGTCTAACTAAATCAAAGCAAGCGATTGAGTTTCCAAAGCAACATACCTGTTCTAGGTCAGCACTTGCATCAGATTTAGCAGCTAATTTAAAGAGCTCCTGCTCATGCTTTTCTCTCTGTGCTTCCAGTTCCTTTTCCTTTTCCTGGATAATATTTTGAAACACACGTACCTAAAAACACATACAAAGTAAATATGAAACCAGTCCACAAAGGTGTAGTAGAAGTACACTGAATTGTATAACTAAAGGTACAGCAAGATAATGTATTCTGAATTTTGCTTCCACTTACCAGTAAATACACCCATCAGTCAGTGATTACTGACATCAGTGGTGCATGCGGATAAACCTCCAATTTACAGACAATTTGTCTCAATTCCACAAAACAAACTTTAAATGAGAAGCATGGTACCGTTCATTTTTGTTTAATATCACGGATCTTCACCTTTCTTTTTTGGATGCCATTGTTCTGAGACTTCTAATTTCTAAAAGATTGCACTGATCATTTTAATTTCTAGCAAGTTTCTATCAATTAAGCCCAAACAGTAGCTTTGAAACCTAGCTGCCTCCTCCTCAAAAACTTGTATTCTACCTCCAACATGTCTTTGTTAGCTATCTTACAATTTTTATAAGAACTGGATATAACTTTTGGAATCTCACTAATGATATTTTTAATAAATTCACATAAAGTCCTACCCAGATTTATATGCGAGTAACGACACTGTGCTCACCTAAATGGCTTTTACAGTCTCAAGTGTTTGTCTTTTTCTTTCTTTCCTGTATCAAAACTAATCCCCTGTGTGCTACTGAACAGGCGTGGTCACGTTCAGGATCAAAAGTAGCACTTTTGTTACAGATAAAATAAACTCAGACATCAAATGATGTGGGAAACACTGAGGTGAATGGTTTCATACATGGTAGAACTCAAATGCTGAGAGATCAGGCATATCACATTAAAATCTGAGATTTAGCTTCCAAGGGAGCTGGAAGAGCCTGGTAACATCAAGGAATGGGTAATATGCTCCGTAGTTCCACTGTTTTTAAGTATTATTTAACAAAGTTGTTGTTGGTTGTCTTGGCCTGTTCATCAGCTGCTAACTTCTAGAAAAGTCTCCCGTTAAGTACACCAAACTTCAGCTATTTTTCAGTCAGGAGGAAAACACAAATTTTTTTCCATGCTCTCATACTAGTAAGTGTGCCAGATAGCTCACAGCACAAGTGAAAGTGATCTGCCAAATAGCCATTTGTGCCAAGAATTATTACAATAACCCAAAAACACTACCAGCCACTGCACGTGTGCATTTTTGCACCTTCAGATGTAGTGCTACAGGAAAGAAATGTTTGGAGGTTTTTCAGCTAGAATCCTGCACAAGTCATTTCACTCTGTTACACACTAGTTCCTCCGTGCCCAAACACCAGCTGCGTCCTTCAACTCCCTTCTTGCACAAAACTTTCAACTTCAATTATCACCAGCTCAAACCATCTACTGCTTCATTACTCTCATTTCATCTGATCACCGTATAGATCTTTACTCAAGAATCATGCCAAATTAAAAATGGCATTTCTTAACTATTGAGATAGAAACACTACAGCCAAGATACCACTTCTTCCACCAAAGAATGTAAATATTTTTACAGCGTGTTTACTTACATTTTCCATATATGTAGCTTCTTTTCCGTGGAAACGCTCTCTTTCTTTGCTCTGAATATTTTTAAGGCTCTCAATCTGTTCCTGGAACAAGCTACATTTTTCTTCACTGTCTCCAACCTTCTTGGTAAGGTTCTGAACTAGAATCTGCATGCTTTGTAGTGATGACTCTTTAGCAGCCAGCTGATTCTTTAGAATGCAAATCAAAAGACAATTAAAAGAATAGACCCAGAAAAAAGATAAAGCAATCATCATGAAGCCACCTCCTAGCCCTTCCCTCAGTTAAAGCAACGTTAAATTCAAAATTCAGGTTTGGTTTTAATTTGAATGAAATTTGTCAGCATATCCTGAAGTCAATACTAATACATATAAATGGCACTGGCAAAAGAAGTACATAAATATAGATCTACTAACATAACATAAAATAATCAGTAAAGAATTTTTATTCACATTAATAACTGCAGAGGATTTGTGCTTCAGAGAAGGATCCACCGTATAATGCATCAGAATTTGTTGATTCCTTGAAACCTCTATGGAGATTTTATATTTGAGCTGCTAATATACCTTCAATTCTTCATTGGGCAAGAGTATTTCACTGGCAACACCACTTGATCCACACGCTCTCTGTAAATCGATGATGTAAGCATCCCTTTCAGCTAACTTCTTTTCTTTCTCTGCCAGCATGGCATCCATTTCAGCCCCACGACAGTGCTGGGCCTCCAGTTCAACACTCTGAAAATGAAAAGACAATGCTGCTTGTAATCTATACTTCACAGCATCTACAGCACAGAACGGTTTGCATTATTTCCTTATTGTCTGGTTTAGGGTACTGAAAAAATTACAATCAAATTTATAACCTGGTTCAATTTTAAGTGTAATCTTTCATTACTGAGCCTTTCTCTGAAATTCTGCAGCATTCACATTCCTGCCACTCTCCACAGTCAACAATCATGTCCACAAAACACATCACTGCAGAGAACAGCTACAAACCATAACAGGAAACCATCCCTTGCCTACCTTTCTTCCTGTTGTGACTTATTTTTGCAACAAGAAAAATTGAAGCAAAACAGCATTTTTGTTCAAAATACAAGATTTAAATATAACATTAACCCACAAAGTTCATACTTGCGTATCCTATTGCATTCATTTTCAAACGACTACAAAAGCATGCTTGGGGATTCACTGCTCACTGAAGACACAATCACAGAATTCTCGCTGCATTTGCTCGGGCAGGTTGTAGCATATAAACTTCTCTGTCTACTCAACAGAAAACTCTCAGAGTATCTGTTTAGTAATGTAACATATAATTAAATATATATTTAAACATAATCTTATACCACAAACACGAAAAGCCACACACTTGGCATCTTATAAAACACCACCTTTTTTTGTAACTCTTCATTTTTTTGTGTGATCTGGGATTCTAGTTCTTCAATTCTCCTTCTCAGTACTAGTATTTTCCCACGATTTGCCGCAGCATTTTCCTGCTCACCATCTTTTGATGCCTGCAAAAACAGGGAGTTTTGCATTCTGTAAATAGGTAACACCTGACTTCTGTACCTCTACCTATTCAAATAATACTGGTGAGAAGAAGTGGACTTTACTCATGGTTTGTGTTTCAGTTCTCTTATATATTATATACTCCATGTAGAAGCTAGACAAATCAGGCACAGAATTTGTATCAAGCTTGTAAAAATCTTCATATTTAAAATATTAATGATAATTATTGCTGCAAAGTGGACTGGAACGTGCAACAAGGGCATTCATTTCCTCTGGCAATTGTAACCCATATAATCTGGCAAGTGTAGTCCATATACCTCAGAGGGAAAAAAGGACGGGGGGGGGGGGGGAGGGAGCGTAAATTAAACTGTTCCTAAGCACAATGTTTTGAATCAGAATTTCAGCAGGTGTAACTACTGGGTTATAGAAATTATTTGCCATTACAAAAGAAATCAAGTGCAATTGTTAAGAATATGTTTTATTAGCGAAATAGATCAGAAGCATAAATAATTAGCTACTGCATGTCTTTGAGGACACCTAGGGACTTCAACAAACTGATCTGTTTCTGTTCCCTTTCAGCATACCTTTAAAAAACAAATGCCCTAGAAATATCAAAGCCTCACTAAAGCTATTTTAGAAGCTGCATGAAGTCAAAATATGCTATTCTGAAGAAATACAAGTCTACTCACACAACAGTGCTACTACAAACAGATCTGAGAATCTTTGTTAACAGGAAAACACTGGTCACTTAAACGAGACATTCCTACACTTAATTTACATTTTACTACCAAGAACATTTTTGTATTTCCATTTTTATCTTGGACATTAAAATAACAAGTTCGGTTTTGTTTTCATTTCTTCTCAAAAAACTTATCTTCCTGATTCACATGTGTCAAAAGTTTGAGCTGCTAATAAGACAATCAGTAAGAATTTTTTTACTAAAACAATTTGAAAGGAATGTACAATTTTCTAAATTTCTGTAGAAAGATAAAAGAAGAATGAAATAGAAATACACAGATGGACTGACAGCACCCGCACAGTCTACTCTGATCCTAATGTGACTCAACTCAAAATTTGAACTTCCTTTCCACATTGGAGTCCAGCATGCAAAACACTCTACAGCCTTACAGAAATTATGTCTGCTTTAAAATGCAAGGACACTTACCTTTTTTTGTTCTGCTTTTGCCTCTAAGCCTCCTGATACTGATAACTGTTTCTTAAGTTCTTCCAACTGTGAGGTTAATGATGCAACCTTGGCTTTGTTTTGCAGCTTCAACTTGGAAAGTTTGGCATCAGCAGATTCCTTCTCCTCCTACAAACATCAAAGTCATGAAGGACTAAATTAGCTACATGAACAACTGCATCCTTCAATTCTTCCATTAAGAGAGAGAGAGAGAGAGAGAGAGAGAGAAATCTAAAGTGATTACCCAAAACATCTTTTCCCTGAAGAGACATTATACTGTCACATGCAACAGGTCTGCATATATGAAACAACCTTCCTTTCATTATTTAAACTTTCTGCACATGGTTATTATTATTGTATAGAATCCAGGGCATTATAACATTAGAAACTTTCCTATTTTTTGATAGCAATGTAATTTCAGGGCTTGATTTTTTAATGAGTTGTTTTTTTTTTTTAAATGCAAAAAGAAAGACACCTCCATAATACTATGAAAGCATATTTCATTTTGTTTAAAGAGATGACTTAATTTACATTGAGTTTTAGAAAATTCAGTATTTTAACACTTGGCTGTTAGTGTCCACAGAAGACATTTTTTTAAAAGTGTAAAAATAGCCTCTTGCAGGAACAGACCAACCTTATGACTGTTTAAAAAACAACAGAGTAAAGAATAACGAACCCTCAAAAGTCTTCAGGACATTACATATAAATTCTTTCCAGTTCTGTCCTTCCTAATGCCAGTCAAAAGCAGAGGATAATATATAGTAGCATTAAGAGTAAAATCATTATACAACAAAAACACATATATAGTGGAAGGAGAAATAAAAAAGTATCTACAGAAATTCAGTCTGAGATAAGCTGGCATCTCACTAAATGTCCAGTACTGATTTGGATGGTGTTTTTCCTCATGTTTAGCCTAACATGACCGTGCACCTCTAGCTCTCAGAAAGCCAGTCTGCCCCTTGCAATTATTAAGTGCATCTGCTCATGCAAGGAACACACGTTGCCTGTGTAATAGCCAAACCCAGTTACAATTTTGGAACAGAAGACACACTGGCAAAAAGTGGTAACATCCAGGAACCGTCACCAACGCTTCTTGCGTTCCTAGAGTTGCTATAACTGACTATAAGCCTGTATCTACGAAAATAGCTCACGATAAACAGGACTGACAGGTTTTTTTAAACAGCCTTTTTGACAAGAATACACGCACGGTACCTTTAACTGAAGATCTTTATTTCGAAGCTCAGCATCCTTCTCTCTGACAAGCTCCTTTAGCTGCGTTACCAGCTGTTCAGTACTCGTCAGCTGTTCAGTCAAATCCGTCACCGACATGCTTCCTGCATCTTGCGAGCCTGCAGCCTGCAGACATTAAGTATACTTTGAACAAATAAAATGGTGCAGACAATACCGCTTCTGCAAAAAAGTCATCAGTTGGTGTTCGTTTGGGGTTTTTTAAACACATTCAGCAAATCTTATTAGAGCGCAATACTAAAACTTACATATACTGTATGTACCTATACCAGACTGTTTTTAGCAAATTTGACAGATATAGGAAATGATAAATCTTAGAAACTGGTTTAGGAATATTTGTGTGACATACAGCAAAACGATCAAAGCATCTAGAGATCTAAAACTAAATTTCCTCATTTACGGGATTTGCAATCTTAACAACCAGTAGTACTGTTACTGAACCTAGTGGCAACAAAATATTGATATTGAACATACTATACACAACAAAATACACTTGGGATAAAGCTTATGTAATTCCTACAGATGTTTTCTTAAAGCAAGATAAGCATAATGAAGAGGAATAGAGCGGCTGTGTTACGCATGAGAGATTAAACACCAAGCAGACAGGAGCAAGAACCCAACCTGACTTTGAGAGTCCTAAAACCGAGTCATGGTACAACTAGTTAAGCGACTTATTTACAAAAGAGCAAATACATACAATCAGTATATCACCAATTAAAGATTCTCTAAGTCAGAAATCCTTAAGAAAATATTATTTAATAGTAATTCAATACTTACTACCGTTTTGGAAGGAGAATCATCTCCACTACCCCATTTCCACATAGTTTCACGATGGCTCTGAAAAAAATAAATACCACCACAGTAAGTATCAGTGAGTCCCAGGTAAATGTAATTAACTCGTACTTCTCCCTACATATTTCACTGTAAAATGCTTGAAACTGATTTGTTCAATTCTGACAGCACTGCTGATCTCCACCACATTACTAGTTCTTGAGAAATAAAGAAATTACGTATAAAATATGCATAATATGCCTTTTCTAAAAACTGCTAGTCAGTAAAATGTCGATACTATCAAAAATAATCCAAAGAAGTCTTTAGAGAGTAAATGCCATGAAGTATTATTCAGCATAGTTGCTTCGTCCACATATAAATAGAAGATACAAACCACATATAGTTTGCTAATATTTAACCTGACCTTAAACACTGCCTGCCACTGCAGCATAACAAGGATTATATGAATGCATATTTCTATAAAATCATACATAAAGACTAAAAACATTAAAGAACACCAAACTGCATTAATTGCTGTGTGACTGCTGCATATCTGAAAAATATGACGAGTGTTGCAACCCTTGAGGTCACTGATCAGCATATAAAATGCCTGCGTCTGAAACCCCAGGAACAGCAAGTGTTCCTTGCTTCTTTTGCTCACAATCAAGTACCACAAATTTCTAAGTGGCACCAAAGTACCAGACATATACATAATTGCAGTAAAGCTGTAGCTTCCTAATAAACACAAGTATAGGCCATATGAAGGTTTTAAAAAGCAAAATCCTAAAGACTGAGTTGGTACAAGGCAGCTTAAAGGTTAAGACTTTTACTGAATAATAGTGACAAACTTGGTCGAGAAAAAAAATGGGCAAAGTCTATAAAATAGCACATGCAGTAAATTCCAAACTGTGTCTTGGAGACATAATCTTAAGAGCAGACTAACATATCTTGCTCGGCCTCTGGATAATATTCCCAATAGCAGCATGAAGTAAAAAGAGAAGCTGTACCTGTTCAGTAATTTTCACTCTCAAGTAGCAACATCCAGAGGAAAATAATCTGTCCTTTCTAATCTGTATTACAGACTTATGAAATATGCATACACAGATCAGTCCTGAATTTGGCAAACAGTTTACAATAAACATTAGCACATAGCTTATCTTAAAAAGTATGCAGAATGATAGCAGAGGCTGCTTTTAAAGCTATTTATCATTCCAAAGCTAAGACCAGGAATCACAGACTGCAATCTATGGCCTACATTATCTACAAGGCCAAAGTGGATTCTGCTAAGAATCTTTTCTAACATTAAAATCAACAAACAACACACGGGCTTGGGGATGGGAATTACAGAACTTGTAAGTAAAAACCTCCCCTCATAACTCCTCCAGAGCCGTAACATCAAATCTGTTCTCAGTGAAAAGCTCATTTCCAGGTTACGCAGGTACAAAGAGGACAAAATGACTCACTAGATATAACGTGATGGTGCATTTGTAATTAATTTATGAATATTTTGGCTCATTTGCAGCTCTGACTGATTGCAATCACTTTTGCTCACTTCACGTGCCAGCATTCCTATCTGAATACCTTAACTGTTACTTTCTGATGTACTTTTATTTACATCAGGGACACTAAATATTTACGAGTTTTCCAAATCAAGCTGGGAAATAAAACTGAACAGACTTTCCTTACCCAGCATGAAGTCAACAAATAAAGACTTTTGCTTTTCTTCTGGGGTAGAGACAGCAAGTTAAAGCACTGAAGCTGGACCGCTCAACTCAATCCCTTCTCCTTGCAGTACATCTAAACACAATTCAATTAAGTTTTCTATCACCATTTTCCTTCCTTTGGCGGCCTATGTCCTGGGCATAGCATTATCAGACATCAAGCACAGAGAAGCACGGAGTCCAAATTATCTGTGGCTACCCTCTCTGAAGTTTTCACAGTGACAGATAATTTGTCTTTCCCCTGTAAGTTCAAACCACTCACCCTCACTGTCAAGGGTTCACATTGCTTCGTCACTGCCAGTACCTCATCCTGCTCTTCATCTTGCATATTCCTTTGGACTCAAGGATCTTAAAGGTCTTTTCCAATCTAAATTATTCTATTCTGTCATTCTACTCCATTCTGTTCTACTGTGCTCACAACTTTGCCTTCCACTATGCGCTCATTTCTGTTAATCTCTTCTTCACTGAAGAAAAACAGGCAGGATAGTTAAACCTTTCACATACTCCACAACATACAACAGAGGCCCACTTAATTTTATGAAACAAGTTTCTTCTGATGCTCAAAGTACAACTGAGGTTTTCGCTCTTATCATAATGGGATGTTACCAAAAAGAAAGATCCCATTAGCAGCTTTGCCCTCGTACTTGTCTATTCCGTTGTCCCAGCACTAGCTGCAGCCAAATCCAGCAAAGAAAAACTAACCATGTATTACTCATCTCGGTAGTTTCCAGCCTACTTAACTCCCCTGAGTCAGATATCACAGGGACTGACACAAGGGGCACTCAGGGGCACACAACAGCAGACAGGACAGATTTCAGCAGCAGCTCATACTGAAGTGGTCACAGAAGCCCCACAGCTCGAGGGGGAGCAATCTACACAGTAAAATATTGAACTGCATCGTTACAAATACCTATTTGGATGACTGCCCAGGCAGAGAAACAGTCCACTGACTTCCACAGAACTACTCATGTTTGTCTAACTTTCCCCACATCTATTAAAAAAATCATTCTGATATTAAAAATGGCTTCAAAGACCACTTATTTGAGTTCTCACTATGAAGCTATTAACGCAGGGCCTTTCCCCCTTCTCTTGCAGAAAAACAGACGATGGAAGAAAACGTGGAGGCTGAACTCCGCTCCTCTTACTACCAAGGAAGGTAACGGTAGTCCCCTTTCTCCTCTCTTCCACAAGACCACAGCAGAAAAACAGACAATAGGAGAAGTGTGTAAAAACTCAGGTAAGTGTTTTATTATTTTAAATCCATTTCCTGGAACAATTTTGTGCTTTAAACACACACACTGAAAGAAAAGCATTTTAATATGATTATTTTCTCCTTGTATCTGCACATTTTTCCTTTTATCCTTGTTTGATGGCTTGCCAAGATATTGGTTCTTCTGCTGAATAAGCTAAACTTGTTTTCACATGGTCTGTGCCATCTATGACTGAAAAGCTCCTGGATAAAAACTGCACAAACATATGACACACAGCAAAGAAGCACAAACACTGAAGATGTGTTAATCAAACCACAAGCACTCTGTAAGTTAATATAACAGTGCATTCATATAGCTATTACTTGTGTCCATTATAAACACTATTTCTTAATGACATTGACCATATTTTCCCCTTAAAGATACATCCAACAGGGGAAGTACTATTTTCTACAGTGCACCAGCACTGGAGAAATAAGGTATCAGGGCTGAGCCCCCAGTGCAGCCCAGGTGCATGTGCGGTGCAGAGAATTAGCTATTTCCATCCGAGCAGCCGGCTGCAGTTCCTTCTGCCTGGTGCTTCTGCAGTGCAGTGCTATCAGCAGCCTGTGACTGGAGGTGCACGACACCCCCCCTCCCCTCCCCGCCTTCCCCCCCGTTTTCGGCGGGGCTCCCCGTAGTGAATGCCTTAAGCGCAGCAACCCCCATGCGGGGAGCGCCTTTTAGTCCGGTTCAGAGGCAGGCACAAGACAGGGGAACACCCCTACCCCCGCAGAGACCGGGCCGGCCGGGAGCCTCCCTCCCCGCCCCACCTCCCCGGGCACGGCCTGCTATGCCAGCGGCCCGAGGGGCTCCGGCCCCCCCCTCGGAGGCGGGGACTGGCCCGGAGAGGCGCGGCGCCTTTCGCCGAGGCCCAGCAGAGCCTGCCGGCGGCGGGAAGGAAATAAAGCACAGCGGAACGAACCCCTGCGGCCCCACTCACCTGCGGGGCGGCGCTGGGGCGGCCGGACCCTGCGAAGCGCAGCCGGTCGCCGCCGCCGCCGCCTCCTCCTCCTCCTCAGCGCGGCCGCCGCAGCATCCGCCACGCCCCGGCGGGAGACGTCACCCGGCGGCGCCACCGCCCCCTAGCGGCGCGGAGGACCGCGGGCCGCCCGCAGCCCGGCCGGCGGCACTCGCGTTACCCCCGGTCCCCCCCGGTCCCTCCGGGGCGGCACCGGCACCTGCCCCTCGGAGGTGCTGAAGAAGATGTCGTACTCCTCCCAGCAACAGCCTACGGATGTTTTACATTACAATGGACTGCAAACTGTTCAAATTGTCATCTTGGCAAGCAAATAAAACCAGAAAAAAAGGTTACCCCAGGCAAAAAAATGATCCCCCCAAACAATAAAAAAATGAGATAAAGGTAATTATTCAGTGGAAGAGAACAGAGTGATCGAGGAAAGGCTGAATGAGCTGGCGGTACTTTCCCAGCCTGATGAAGAATTCTTAGGGGGGAGAGAGGTGACCCTGCAAAAAGGACCAGAATATCTTTCGCATGTGTGTGACTGTGATCGCAACGGGCTTAAATTTCAGCAAGGAAGATGAAGTTAAACATGAGCCAAAAGTCAAGCCCTCTGATAAATTTCCTGTTAGAGAGAAGGAATTTCATTCAGCGGAGGTCTTGAAGGTTAGTAAGGGTATAGGTGCGCATAACGTCACGAAAATTCGCAATCGGTCCGTGCCGACCAAGGAGAGAGGCTAGGACGCAACGGAGAGAAATCCGAGAGTAAACAGTTGATGGGTGTGAGGTGTCCCAGCCAAACTGGGGCACCTTGAATGTGGGTTTACACAGGGTCCTTACACCCTTCAAATATTCAGGTACAACACAATGCTGGCATTATCTTGGTTGTTCAGGGGTGGCTTTTATCCTTCACTTAGCTTCCAAGAAGCAAAGTCCTTCTTTCCAGGGCTGGGCTGTCCCTTAGTTTGTTATACTTAAGCATGAACAATACCAGCCTCCAGTAAAATTCCACTACCTCATTACATTACAGTGTATCATGTGAACTAATATATATATACATTAAGAAAGTTAAAACACTTTCCTACTCTCCAGACTGGTTGCTATATAGTTAGGGAAGGGAATTTTCCTAACAATAGTTATCTTGATCTTGCTTTCAGGGAGAGGAATGGATTGCAAGTCCTTTTTCTAAGCGGAAAAAAGAAAACCACCTCCGGCTTCCTACGGGGCGGAACATACTCATAAGTACAAAAGCAAGCTGGACATTGTGTCTGACAGCAGCACCTTTGTATTTTGCCTTCTGTAATAGTTTAGGTAGTCATTTTTTCTGTGTGCAAACTGCAGCTTTCTGGCAGTATCTGGCACTGTCCAGTTTCTGGTGTGTCCCAGCTGCAGCCCCAGCATTTCCCAGACAAGCATCATCCGTTCATCCTGTAGTACGTGGAACAGAGAATAAGCCTTAATTTACAGGAGACTACAACATTAAAATGACTGGGAACAGGAAAGAAGAAACCCATCAGACTTTAAAAGTAATTAGATTTCAAGATGCGGCTGTCATTTTAATGACTTTAATGTTTTCCTGGCGCAACGCTGAAGACTCTATCTTCATTTGTTTCAATGCGAGCTAAATGATTATACTGGGTCGTGTGTGTTCTCATCCATGCCTTAACCATTTAGTAATATGACAGCTGATGATGATGGGTGCGTGAAGTTCTCTGGAAGACATTAACATCGCTGGAAATAGGAGTATGAGCATGAAACGAACTACAGCACTGCGGGCTTGAATGCAGCACAGAGCGCTCATGAGAATAAAGGCTTCTTCGGGAATCATACAAATGGGGGGAAAAAGCATCTTGTCGCACCCTCAAAACACTGTTGGGCTAGCTGCTCATTCAAAAATACTGTGCATTTTAGTGAAACCCAAAGGAAACGTGGATCCTTAAAAAGCAACGGAAGCTTTTAAGCCAGTATTCTCATTACTGCACTCACCAATTAGTCCTCCTTATATGTTCAGCAGAGCACAAGGTAGACAGTCATGTTTGCACTGTTTCTTGCTTCAGACAATTTAGGTTTGCAGCAGTCTCCAAACCAAATACCAGAGTGCATCTGACCACAGCCTCCATCTACTGAACCTCTAACCTTCATGATTTTAGCCCCATCCTGCAGCATCTCCGTAACCTTGTTTGTCTTTCTCCAAACCTGCCCCACAGTAGCATCTCTGAACAGGTGTCAGAAAGGAGGAAACAGGAATTAATGGGCCACCAAAGTGCTCTAAGTGGCTGTTTTAAATTGTATCAAGCACCAAAGCAACCCTGTGCAGTGAGGAACGGTGAAGTCGCTAATCCTGAACAGCAGCAGCGTGCCGTGAGTAACTCAGCTAGCCCCAGAACGGTGCTGGGATCTGAATCCCGGGAGCATCTAAGTCAATGCAAGAGTCCTAACCACTTAAATAGAGCCAACGTTGGATCATATGTAGAGATTTTCATAGCAGGAGGGCAGGTTCAGATGCAATAGTCCAAAACATAAGTCCACCTATATTCAGGTAATTTTTCCTCCTCTTTCATTTCTGAGCAGAGATTTTTCTGCATTGTATCTGCAATATTGAAATTCTGCTAACAGCCCTTGTTACAGCACGGCCGCCCTCATCCATAGCTATATAAACATCTGGGGCTTTGAGGTAAAAGCAAGAGCAGCAGAAGCAGAAGGTATATGCAAAAAGATGTCAATATAGACGGCTTGCATGTAAAGAAAGGTAGGTCTCTGAGTAGAGCCTGCCCTGTAGTCTCTGAAGGAAGCAAGAATTAGAGAATTTTCAGCTCTCGCACATGGGGACGTGCGTATCAGCATTGCCTGGGGGAACGCTCTGTGTTTAGGTCCCCGTTGCTTCATGTTTACACCTGTATCATCATCTTAACTGACTCTTCAGAATTAGTTTCTCATTTCAGAAAACTTTCTTCTCTGAAACTTTGCTCCAAATATTTTTTTTATTCATTCCACTTAAGTGAAAGAAACCAAAAGCATTTTTAAGCTTTCACTTTTCTAGGCTCCAGAACAGTTTTTTTCCTATGCTATAAGTCGTCATACTGTAATAATCAATGCAGCATATAGACACATAAAGACAATATCATCTGCAGGTCTTTATTTTATCCCAATGTATAAATTATTCTTGGAAAGATGGGAGTAGAAATGACAACCTACTTCTTTCAGGGATCCCACAGCCAAATTAGCTGCTTTCTTCTCCCTCTCTAAATGCAGAATGCTGTTATCACGGTCCTGTTAGTGCACTATTAACATTGTTTTATCGAGTCAGAAAGCGTGGTGTACTAGTTTCCGCCCGAACACAATGTGGGCATCTTACAGATAACCCTGGCTTGGATGTTTAGGCCTAGCTTGCAGCCTAACTTCCCCGTTATGATGCCAGCCCTAGGACTGGCTGTATTTACCAGCGAGGTGCAAGCCCCTCAGAGACACGTAGAGATTCAGACACATTAAACTCTCTTCCAGCTGGAGGAACACCGCTGTTATTAAATGCATTTCATATTTATATAACAGCAGTATCCAGATGTCCCAGTTAGCGCAATAGCAAGTTACTTAACGTGCAGTTCTCTGTTGGGACTACTTTATCACCTTAGCAATTCCTCCTCCTTTTTACAAAATAAAAGCTCCTCGCTGGTCAGCCTCCTCATTCCTCTCACTCCAACAAGCAGTGGGAGGAAATTGCTTGCTCTGCCTACCTGTTTTTTCCCATGCATCTGCTTCTTTTCACAATTTCCTGCATCCTGAAATAGCACAGAGACATCCCACCTTATCTTTGATGACTGATGGTAAAACTAGAGAAGGACTTCGGATGGGATAAAGCAAAATCCCTACCACCCAGGTACAACACCAGTACTATGGGGCTTCAAGTCACAGGACAGGTAGTCACCACCACGCAGAAGGCAGAAAGTAGGAGGAGGGATTGAAGGAGGAATTAATGGCAAAGACAGATCACAAGAACGAATTTCTGCACACACTGCTTGCTGCTACTGCAGCTTCCATTTGCTGGCTCCTTCTTCATATGCCTACAGGGAAAAATAACTCCTTTGTGAACTTGTGCCCCAAAAAAGGGGCTAATGGTTATGAGAGCAATGAACATTGAGAAGTAGATGCAGAGAAGAATACTCTGTGATGGTTAGATGGCCATTAGTATATAAATGATGTGTATTGGCATAAAAAGCATGCACAAAGGTGAACAGCTAAGGATGAGGTATTAGTCATGCCGCTAATTCAGAACAGAGCAAACCATTTACATAATTACAAAACAAACAAAAAAAAAAAACCCAGACAATAGGGGCAAGTTACCCAGCACTCACTGCAGGGAGCAATAGGCACGTTTGCACAGTAATACAGCAGTTCACCCTGAATATATTTTGCGTTATCCTGTATCTTACAGGACACAGCTAAAGCACACAAAATATCTGGCACCTGCACTTCCCGGTGAGGATGGCATAAACTTAGGAGTCCCTGGGGTTCAAGCCCCATTTTGTGACACCCACCCCAAAAACTGGGAATAAACCCAGGCACCAGTACATGCTGGGGGCTGACCAGTTGGAAAGCAGCTTTGCAGAAGAGGACTTGAGGGTCCTGGTGGACACCAAGTTGGACATGAGCCAGCAATGTGCTCTTGCTGCAAAGAAGGCAAATGGTATCCTGGGCTGCATTAGGCAAAGCATTGCCAGCAGGTCAGGGACGGTGATCCTTCCTCTCTGCTCGGCACTAGTGAGACCACACCTGGGGTACTCTGTCCAGTTCTGGGCTCCCCAGTCCAAGAGAGACATGAACACACTGGAGAGAGTACAGCAAAGGGCTACCAAGATGATGAAGGGACTGGAGCATCTCTCCTATGAGGAAAGGCCGAGAGAGCTGGGACTAGAGAAGGTTCAGGAGGACCTTCTCATCCTAGAGAAGGTTCAGGGAGGACCTTATCAATGTACATAAATACCTGAAGGGAGGGTGCAAAGGGGACAGAGCCAGGATCTTTTCAGTGGTGCCCAGTGACAGGACCAGAGGCAATGAGCACAAACTGAAACACAGGAGGTTCCCTCTGAACATCAGGAAACACCTTTTCACTGTGAGGGTGACCAAGCACTGGCACCGGCTGGAATCTCCATCCTTGGGGATATTCAAAAGCTGGCTGGATGTGGTCCTGGGCAATTGGCTTTAGATGGCCCTGCTTGAGCGGGGGGGGTTGGACCAGATGCCTCCAGACGTCCCTTCCAGCCTCAGCCATTCTGTGATTCTGTGACTGCCCACCAGCCCTTCAGTTCCTTGTATTTAGCTGTTACAACCGGAAAAGAGCTAAATTCCAGTCCATTCAATACCCGTGCCATAATCAGCTATAAATAAGTCAAGAAATTACCATACACATTAACCCTACTGTTATGCAGAGTGAAAAAATCATTGACTTAAGAATAGGGACAATAAGTAAAAGTGAACAGTCACGAGACTGTACGGAGGCTATACACACAAATGACCCATTACTGCGACAGAAAATTGAACAGCCCAATGAGGGTTGTTTGCTCTGTAGCTCCGAGCAAAGATGGAGCTGTCTTTAAAGTGTATGCAAACCTAAAGCGAACCCAATTATTTGCCCTGATGTGATACTTGTATGCGGAATTGATCACTGGCACCCTGTACTATATTGCCTTACTACCCCTAAATGGCGTTATACTTGATTTAAGGTTTTGATGGCTCTGGTTACCCATCTTTGAGTGCTGGCCATCAAATCTGGACGTAATACAGCAGCAATGGGAGAAGTGCCAATGTTCAAGCAGCAGCCACTGTTCAGCAACTCTTTCTGCAGGAGAGAGCTCAGCAGTCAGACCAGGCTTAGAAGACACAAATATATATCAAAACATAAACCCTTGCATCACCGTTTAGCTTGTAAAATGGCATGAGATGAGAATCAGCATATATAACTAATCTGCCTTTCCCAGGAGAGGGACAAAAGGGATGCTTTCCACTTGAAATCTAGTCTTTTTTTTTTTTTTAAAGTTCTTTGCTATCATAGCAAATTCTCTTACTTTGCTACATGCATTCTCACCACAAGAATTAAACAATGTTCCTGTTGATCTTTACAAAAGAAGTGGCCTTCCAGAGCGCAAAACACAAGGACTTGTTGCTCAAGCTCCTTCTAGAAGGAAAGGAAGGAAAAATATGATAGATTAGACAAGAAAGTGTTCAAGGCTATCAAAAAACAAAAATGGTTGTTCGAACTATTATCAGACAGACAAAATACAGAGCTTGTTTTTGTGCTTATTAAAAAAAAAAACTTTACGTGTGCAGACCATAGAGCAATCAAACAGGTTTGAAAGTGCCAACCATCCAAAGAGAGACATTGACAATATAGCAGAGCAAAAATGGTGTAACCAAGGTGGTTCAAGCGCAAGGAATCTATCAGCTTGTCTAACACAAGATACCTCCAACCCTTCCCCCAACTGACTATTGAGTCAGTGCTTTAATACCACTTTTTCATCTAAAATGAGCAAGAGCTTGACAAATGGTGGTGCATCAGTGGAAAAAGTCACTGTGCAGAAATTACTGTTTTTAAAGTGTCTGCTTTTGTTAATCACACGGGAAATAAAAAGATGTGGGAAATACAAGAGAGTGGGAAGTCAAGGACTGTTTTCTTCTTTCCAGCGCAACATCCAATCACGATTTCTAGTACCTGTTGGATTGAGAATGCACATCAAAAGGTTCAAAGTGTAATTAGCCTGT
This sequence comes from Mycteria americana, assembly GCF_035582795.1. NCBI lineage: Eukaryota > Metazoa > Chordata > Aves > Ciconiiformes > Ciconiidae > Mycteria > Mycteria americana. The sequence goes on along the minus strand of NC_134369.1, from coordinate 2,889,493 downwards.
GAGAGAGGAGGAAAATATCATTCTTCAGGTGTCTGGCTTCACAAGTATCAACTGAAATGCTTTCTATTCAACTTGGCCACACGCTTCAAGCCAATGGTTTCTATCAAGATAATTTACAACTTGGGGAGTATCACATGTAACCATCTTCCCTCCTGAAACAGATATTAGAAGTTAGCTAAAGCTAAGAACTAAGAGGGGAGAAGAGGGAGGAGAAGAAACAACCACGAAGAAATCTAGTCAGTACACGGGAGAATAAAAACATGCGATAGTGGAAAACTGCAGACAGGATTGCCATGCTTCAGCTGTTAAAGCAGTCATGTTGGGAGAACTCTTCCCCCCCCCAAATCATGGCATATTTGTATCTCCAACGAGACAATTCTCAAGTAGAAGAGATGGAGGGACCACATATTCTACTGCTTCCCCCTAGTGCCACATTGTTGTTGGTTCACCTAGAGAAAGATCACTAACTCTCATTTCCAAGCACAGAATGGTTTGGGTTGGAAGGGACCTTTAAAGGCCATCGAGTCCAACCCCCCTGCCATGAGCAGGGACATCTTCAACAAGATCAGGTTGCTCAGAGCCCCATCCAACCTGTCCTTGAATGCTTCCAGGGATGGGGCATCTACCACCTCTCTGGGCAACTTGTGCCAGTGTCTCACCACCCTCATCGTAAAAAATGTCTTCCTTGCATCTAGTCTGCATCTCCCTTCTTTTAGTTTAAAACCATTACCCCTTGTCCTACCAAACAGCTCCCTAAAGCAATTAACCACTCTGCCAAAACTAAGGGACTACATGTAGCACCCATCTCCAGAGAAGCGAGAGAAGTCTACTTGCAACCTGTTGAGAGTCTCTGGATGGGAAGCGTGGATGCATCTCCCATGGAAATGACTAGTTATATCCAGCTGTAAATAGCACGCCGATAAATAACCGCACTCTCCGCATTTTCTTTTTTGACATTTTTATTAATCAAAGACAGGATGACTTCCATATTTCGAGTGATCAGAGATCCCCGGATGCTTTCATAGCTACGATAAACTTAACCAAAAGATACATTGCAGAATACATCATGGATTTAGAGTAACACCCTTGTTATGACTGGGTGAACTGGTGTCACTGGCACCCCGCACAGCACAAGCGAGGGTCCTCAGAAAGAGAATATGCCATTGGCAATGGACCACGACTCTTGCAGGGACATGCCAAGAGCTCCAGAAGAGAAAAAGGAGAATTTGACGCTGTACCTGACTGAGAGGGTCCCTAAGTACTGGAGAAATATCAAAGGTCTGTCTCCACCACTGAGGCAGAGCAACGTACAGAATATTTCAGCTTCAGACCTCTTACACATACCAACCGAGCGGTTTTTATTCATGCTATATAAATACGTGTATATTTTGTATTGGCATTTATAGAGTTGCATAAAAGTCAAAATGTAACGTTCTGCAAGGTTTTGTTTAATACTCTGAGGTGGAAGCTTGAAGGGTTAAGTTTACATATCACTGTTCCCAACAAAAACCAAAAGCTAAGTATGTGCGAAAATAAACTAGATGTGCCATTTCAATTCCTTAGCATTTTATAAACCATTTTCAGTATACCAAGAAATACTCACTGCAAAGCACATGCTTAGTTAAAATCCTAGACATGGATAAAGTATAAGGAAAAAAAAAAAGCAGCTAGCACATGTTGTCTGCATGCTCACAGAAATATAAAAAGAGGGAAAAGTGTTTCTCACTTATAGCATTATTTTGGTTTTGGTTTAAGAAATGTAGATGCTTTCGCCCAAAATAACAGTACTTACAAGGTTGTATTATTCATTTGTATAAAGAAAAAAAAATGTTACAGTGATGGGAACAGAGTCTACATCACTTGAAACTAAGTACTTCCATGCTCATTATGAAGACTGGAGCAAGTTTATACTGATGATCCAACACTTCTTGTGTTAAGGGCAAATCCACTGCTTGGTGTATGACAAGGTAGCATCAGAAAAAAAAAAATCCCAACCAAAATTAATTACAATTTATGGGACGGTAAGAAATTATAGTTTTCCAGCATAAAACCTATAGTATTCCTTTCCTTTCACAGCACCCACTGAAATTTGCCCAGATTCTCCACAAGATAACACTACTTCATAACAAGTTATTTTCCCCATGAATATGGCAGGCCAAAATACCCGAGTTCCCTATAACTGGTAACAATATACGTCTCCTTCCCATGAATGGAGACAGTGATTTAACAGATTGAACCTCAGCAAACAGAATTTAAAATTTAAAAGGTAATGTTTCAGCCCACAGTTAGGAACTAAAAATGCAAGAAGTACAATTCAGAAAAGAGTTAACGATTGTGTACAATTTCAGCTTGAAAGTACAGCATACAAATCAGGATTATTACAGAAGCATCCATAACATGGTCATTACAGAGGCAATACTGAAGGCTGCTTTGTTAACCCCAGTAATGGCGCTCTCATTGCACAAGTCGCGTTGGCAGCAAAAGAATTCAAAATTATCCAACTGGAAGAATTCAGCAATATCATTCACACTGCACTGGGATGACTTCCAGCAGGAGGAAGTTCTCAATTTACCTACAAAAAAAAAAAAAATTAAACAGATTAAGAGAATATTGAAAGTAATACCATTTTTGGTACGGAGAGAGAATCACTGTCTAGACTGCCACATACTCGCTTTTTTAGCTTCTTTTCAAGTGTTTAGAAGTTTCCAGATTTGCCTTCACTAGGAATTTAGGAGTGCAAATAGCGATAGCAAGCCATGGTCCTGCCTCCGCAGCACTCTCTTGCAGCTCTTTGCCAAAGGTTAAGAAAGATTTCTAGCTCAAGCTAACCAGTGCTTCCAATTCAGTCCAAATGACCCACTTTGACACAGGGAGATACAGGGTGGAGCTTGAGTGAGACCTGCTCTGAGGCTCCTGACAGAGAAAGACCGTGCATCACCATCTAGCCCAACTTGCATTGCTCTTGCATTGTCCTACAGCACGGGCATTCTCCCTCCACAAAGCTCAGAGCGAGTCCAGTAACTCAAGCTAGTTTTCATGCTGAAGAGAAGTCCTGCTGGATCTGACCAGCTTCACTTCCAGAAACAACATGCAGAAGACAGAGCTTGAAGAGCAGAAGAGTCCTCTCCCCTTCTCTCGCTCATTCCCCTGGACACCAGAGATCAAGCAACTTGTCTTCCATCTTCCCTAGCTTGACACCTCCAGTACTCGACTCCTGACTCTGACAATGGACAACCGCCACAGGCTGCACACTAGAAAGCCTACAGATTGTGCTCAAGAGGGTTTAGGCTCAAGGGAAATAGCAAAAGAGAAAATTCCTTAGGATGCAAGCAGCACAGAGCAGCGTTAGAAGCTTTCCTTCCTCCATGCCAAGTCATGAGCTTTAGCAGGGACCATGCCAAGGAATAGAGCAGTCCCATCCCATCCTGGTTCCCGCTGTCCACAACCAGCCCAACAGCCTTTCCAGGACAGAGGGAACCAGCTGGGAAAGCAGGAGACTATTTCAGTAGACTCGGTAATTCTGTTTTTCCAACAAAACTCCTGTCACTCGTAGTAAGAGAGTTACTTAAACGTTATTTAACAACTAGAACAGTAACTCTGTGCTCTGAATATCCTTGACCATCCTCCTGAGATGCAGGTGACTTCACCCTCAGGATAAGATAATTTATTTTAACAGTGCCAATTCACAAATGACTGAGTCTTCACCTGCAGGTTTATTTTGCAGGTTACACATGCTTTATCTGTTTTTAAAGTGTAACAAATTCAGGGCAAAGGTTTTGTATCTTAAAATCATTGCTGTCCCTTGTTTTTTTCCAGCTCCCTTAGGCGGTAGGTTTTTTGTTGGGTTTTTTGGTTTGTTTGTTTTAATGTGGATATACAGATATCTGTGTATATGTTTGTACAAGTATAAATCAGCTATCTAAATCATCATTATCAGTTGCTCGGAAGTCAAAATATATCAATTTACTATAAGCATGACCTTCGAAAGTATTCGCAACCTTCTTCTGAGTGAGGCTAAGAACTGCAGGCTAAGGCCAGATTAGAAGTGTACAGGCAATGAAAACAGATACAACCGTGTTTATTTTAGGTCTGTAGGACAATATACATACCAAATTTCAACTGCAAGCAAGTATCTTCAGTTGCTAAGCAAGTACTATTGGTCTTGCACAAGGAAGGGCTGTTCTCACAGCGGTAACACCTTAGGGTATAACCTAAGACGACAGAGGTTTATCTTTACTGAATAATAAAGTACTGAAGCAGTAGCAGCATTAAAAAGGAAAAAAAAAAAAAGAAGAATCACTATCTGCATCTAACTGTCCCAAAACATATGCCTGGTTATTAGACTCAAGCTAAAATTTACAAGCTTTTGTCAGTGTACAAACTGAGACCGGCAATTTTGAAAGGAAGATTTTGAAGCATGGACTTAGGTCATTTTTAAAAACACTTACCTGCACGTCCCTGCAGAATAATATATCAAATATTTGCTCCTTTCATCTACTCTTAAAGGTTGCCTTTTCCAAAAGGACAAACAAGAAGAGACATTTTTAGCAGAACTTTATTCTATCCCTTTTTTATTTCGTCTCATTTCCCTCTTGTGCTATACACCCAGTTTCCAATTTACACAACAGGAATCCAATCTTCTAGCAGCAAAACACAGCAGTCTGTTGCCGTATTAAGCAGTATCGTATTCTGCCCCCGATTGTCTCTTCTGACCAAAGACAATCAGCAACAGAACCTAAGCCCTACTTCAATGGTTACTGTCATTCCCTAAAGTGGTATTAAATAATGCAGGGCTTTTTCGTTATTCTTCCTCCTCCCAACATTTTTTCTATTATTTCCTCAGCCCCTGTCATAACATTACATCAGGAAAGTACCTCCCTTGTACTCACCACAACTACAAAAAGCAACCAGAATAATGCAGGCGGTTAGCACAACGCAGTTCATCTTGATCATGCTTCTTCCCTAATATGAAGGCATAAACAGATGTCACATGTTTATTTTCTTTAAAAGCTACATGAAACTAGCAAATGAAACCACATGGTGAGGAATCAAGGTTTCAAGACTTGATTCAGTACGGAACTGAAAGCATTGGCCAGGAAAACCAGTGAAAAAGAAGAGAGAATAGTAACTTTGCGCTTTCCAAGAGAGGGTTTTTATTCTGAGAACTGAGATTTGAGCCCCGACAGGCTGCAGGTGGGTCTCCTTCCTCCCCTCTGGTTACACCATTCAACAGGCCTCCCTGTTCCTTACAGCTACAAATGCACCTAACAAAGAGAGGCCATGTAGGTCTCGAATGCCTTTCCTTTTACAGCAATTCCCCAATAACCCTGGCGCCAGACTGTGCTCCTTTCTTCTCTCTCATGGGGTTGCAACAGATTTGTCTGCACTAAGGGGCTTTTTGCCTCTCCTCTCCCAACATTTCTCCCTCTCACGGAGGTACCGACCCATGCAATAACCCACCAAGCACCTGCAGTGATGGCTCGAGTCCTCCGTGATTACCGTAATCCAGAAGGGAGATAGAAAGGTCAGGAGTTTTTTTTAACATAGGCAACTCCAAAGCAGGAGTTATTAGATAGACTTCTGCACATAGAGTCTGAACTACAAACAATAGTATCTACCACTAAAAAACTCTCTGCTATTGCAGAGTAGGCTATTCAGAGTGGTATCAAGTAGACAAGGGCGGGGAGAGAGGGAGAGAAGGACCGTACTTCTGCTAGGAGGGCATGAGTTCATGTTTGTCTTCACAGCCCAAGTGGGACTGAAAGTCCCAAAGAATTAAAGGCATCCAAATAACAAGTTTCACTTACGATAAGACTGCAGCAAAACAGTCACATTACTGTTCTTGACCCTGTTAATATTGCTTGAAGCTATTTCTATTATGCAGCTAAGAGTCTAGCGTGGCAAACCGTAATCATGTTGGGATGCAGATTTTTCCTCCCGGAAGACCGACTGTGGACTTGAAAAGATGGTTTCATAGTAAAACAATACTGAAATCCTTCTCAACCTTAAGTCTAGTTAATTTTTCTACTGACAAAAAAGAAAAAAAACACACAAAAAAAAAAGCACTAACTTTTTTCCCTGTCTGTATGACCTACTCTTGAGCAGAAGAACTTAAAAAAGCAAACCCGTAATGCGCAGGATGAGATAATCTTCTGGGGTAAATAACTTTGTGAGAAGCCTTCCAAGACCAGAGGCTCATCCCACAGCGATGTGAATCTGCAGGAGTGCCATTAAGTCTCGTGGTTAAAGCGAGAGCCATTCTAGGCAGCAACAAGAACCTCCCTGGGAACCTCTCCATCTTCCAGGAGTGCTCAGTCACCCAACGGTGCCAGCAGGGTAAAACACTTTTGCCTTTTAGCAAAACCAAGTCATGACCAGAATAAATATAAGGCAGATTAGTAAAAACCATCATAGCCAGCATAATAGCTTTGACAGTAGTAATTCAACCAACCTATTTTTGTGAAAATGAGTAATTTTTTCTGGACTCCTGAACGACAGAGATGAAACAAGAACATTTTAGCTTTAAAAAAAAAAAAAGCTAAATTATAGACAGCAATGCACAACATGGCTTAAAAGAAACAAAGCAGAAAACATTGCCTAAACTGAAATTTTCTAAATTGCTGTTGTAACTCAAGCATCCGAGCAATCTCAGTAACAAGAAATAGCAATTGCGATAGCAAGAACGGCGTGTTGCCTTGGTTGTGGAACAGAAGAATTTCTCCGCAGTCCCACCCGGGAGAGCACACGTACGAGACCAGGCTGCTACTTTCATCATAACCTCAGAGCAGAAAGAGGCAAGAAAAGGGTGACTAGGACCACGAGCCCCATTCCTGTGGGGACCAGGGCACTTCAGCAGCTGCTCAGGGACGCACCACTTCGCTTGCAGCCAGCAACCACCTGGCAGATGCAACATGGCTCCCTCCCACCTTTTTTTTTTTTCTCTTTCAAGTTAGCTGCAGCACGCCCCAGGCAACGGCTGCGCCCCCCCGCCCTCGGCCGCCGCGATCCAGCCGTCGCTCCGGGGGGTTTCCCCCGCAGGAGCCCCGGCTCCCCGCGGCCGGCGGGACCCTCGGCCGAGCGCCCGGGCCGCCGCAGCCCGCCCCGCTTAGCGCACTGCGGCGCCGCTCCGCCGGCATGACTCAGACCCGCGGGCAGCACCGCAACGCGAAAAACACCCATCCGCCCCGCGCGCCCCCCCGGTTAAGACGGTAGAAACACAGGTTTCCACCCAAAACCTTCCCCCGTTCCTAGGAAAAGCCCTTATCTCCCCCCGCCACCCACGCCAGCCCCACCGCCGAGGACCCGACCTTCTGCCCGCGCCTCCCCTCGCCCGCCACCGTTTCGCCTCAGCGGGCAGAGCCAGGCTCCCCCCGAGACGAGGGGCTGCCCCCCGGCCCCCCTGCGCCTCGACGAGGCGGGGGGGGGGGGGGGGGGGCGCGCCGGGCTTCCCCCGCTCCCCCCGCCCCGCCAAGGAGCGACCCGGCCCGGGCAGGAGGCTCCGCCGCAGCGCCGGAGCAGCCCGCTCGGCCCTCACCCGCCGCTCCCGAACCTGCTCCCCAGCGGCGCAGCACCAACTGCCAAAGCGGCGGCGGCGGCGGCGCAGCCTCTGTCGGCTGTGCCAGCCCCGGGGGCGGAGCGCGGCTGGCGGGGCGTGAGCGAGCGCTGGCTGCGCCGGGCTGGAAGAGGCCGCGGCGGCTCTTAGACTCGTAGGATGCTTTGGACTGGAAGGGACCTTTAGAGGTCATCGAGTCCAGTCCCCCTGCAAGAGCAGGGACATCTTCAACTCGATCAGGTTGCTCAGAGCCCCGTCCAACCCCACCTGGAATGTTTCCAGGGATGGGGCATCTACCACCTCTCCGGGCAACCTGTGCCAGTGTCTCACCACCCTCATCGTAAAACATTTCTTTCTTAACTCCAGTCTAAATCTGCCCTCCCTTAGTTTAAAACCATTGCTCCTTGTCCTGTCACAACAGGCCTTGCTAAAAAGTCTGCCCCCGTCTTTCCTATAGGCCCCCTTTAAGTACTGGAAGGCTGCTATAAGGTCTTCCCACAGCCTTCTCTTCTCCAGGCTGAACAACCCCAACTCTCTCAGCCTACGAGGAGAGGTGCTCCAGCCCTCAGATCATTTTTGTGGCCCTCCCCTGGACCCACTCCAACAGGTCCATGTCTTTCCTGTGCTGAGGACCGCAGAGCTGGACACAGTACTCCGGGTAGGGCCTCACCAGAGCAGAGCAGAGTGACCGAATGACCTCCCTGGACCTGCTGGCCACACTTCTTTTGATACAGCCAAGGATACGGTTGGCCTTCTGGGCTCCGAGTGCACATTGTCACCTCATGTCCAGTTTTTCGTCCATCAGTACCCCAATGTACTGATCTCCAGCTTTTCGTCCATCAGTACTCCTACAAATGTATCTCTTCTATGTACACACATCCACACCACATATTTATGCATATAACGCTGCGTAGTACCAGCTTTAACAATTTTTCATGGGTCTTGATGGATGAAAGGAGAGATTCTTCCCCCCCTTCATTAAGTATAGCTGTCCTACGCTTAATTTCTAAACCTGCACTTTGCACCCACCCCTTGGGCACACAGAAACTGGGTTTCAAAAGGTGGTGGGAGGCTCTGGCATCACCGTGACCCGTATCCCACGGCTACTGCAGTGGACAGAGCAATGGAAGAAGAAAATGGGATTAGCTGGGCTGCAATCAAACACTCATCACCCTCAAACACTTTCTTCCTAAAGCAGGATGTGGCCATGCCCGTCATGCGTCCCCACTTGTGGTTAAATAAATGGTATGAATTAATAGATGGGACTAAGGAAAATTATGAGGAGTTTTAGAACACACAAAGGGAAACAATCAGGAATAGAAAGTGGCAGGTTGCTCCAGAGGTAGCTCATCTAAACATTCACAACCTAGAAAAACATTGAAGGAGAGCAACAGAAACGTAGTTGAGGACACCAAAAGTGGAGTTTTTTTGTTATATTAAGAGATTTAGATCAATGCCATTTAGGAAAAAAAAAGTTGACTTGAGTACAATATGAAATACCTGTAACTACCAGTTGTATTGAAAAAAGCATTCTGGATTTATTTTTTTTACCACAACTGCCAATTCATTTGTTAAACCTAAAGTAAACCCTAAAGCACCCAGAACTTAAATCAGGCTGTTGGTGTGTTCCAGTAGTTAAGACGATTATAAGTCAGCTCAGCATGTGATCTTATAACGGTCTTTCAGATTTTACCTCTGTTTAAGCCATAAATAAAAGCAAAGGGATGTAAGAGTAAAGATGCTAGTGGGTTATTGGATGCAACTTATTAAATGAGAATCCACTCAATTAAGACTCGATATAAAAAAATCCCTTAATTTATTAATTCACTTAGAAAATTTTGCAATGAGGAACTGGGACCAACGAACTTAACTCCAGCCATAGCTGAACATTTACCTGTTTTCCGAAATGTGGGAACAGTTCCTGCTACAGAGGATACATTTATTTGTATCGTCACAGGTAAATGGTATTTCCAAGCTGGCCTGAATTTTCCACCTTCCATTCTTCGCATAGACGATGAGAAATTACTTTAAACAATGACAAGGAAAAATATCCAGCGCTGGAATAACTTGCGGAGCAACTATTGGGTTTGTGGGTTTTTTTTTTTCCCCGCTGGCTGGCACACCACTTGTTTTTCTCTCGCGTGCTCCAATCACAGCAAAGAAATGAGGGGCAAAGGTTCTCTCCATTAAACCATCCAGTCAGCAAAAGCCCACAAAAATGCTGGAGGAATCCTACAGCGCACATATAAATATGAGACTGTCAGCGTAGGCCTTTTCCACGACCAAAAAACCGACTAGATTAGTTACATATTTGCATTGAGCGTGCTAGGTTTTTAACCGTATGCTGACTTCATAGATGTTCAACAAGGCTTATTTAACCTTGACAAGAGAAATCCTAACCAAGCATCAGTAGAAATCCTAACCAAGCATCTCCTGACATCTCCGAGTCAGGAGAAGCTCATAGAGCTTCAGGCTGAACCTGAAGGATGGTGGCCAAAGGGAAGGACATACAGATGTTGTATGTTATAATCTGTGCATGCGTGTTGCACAGATTGTAACCACCATAGGAAGCATTTAGCAGTTGGGTGCACTATGTTGGCAGTTACCAGTACACCTACCCACCACCTGCTTGCTGAATCAGCCAGGGCACTGGTGAAGTGCTGTCTTCTGAAGCAGGATCTTGATTGACTCAGTCAATTCTCTCCCGCTTTCTCAGTGAAGATTTCTACAGTCCGGCAGTGCTGGCACACATAACCGATCCCTTGTTTTCCTCCTTGTTTTCATCTGCTTCACTTTTCATACCAGTCTGGCATAAACTTCAGAGTTTTGGGTGGGGTGAGGAGAACCACTGGCACAAGCCCTACTTCAAATGCACGTAATGGAGAGTTAGAATACTTGCAGTAACACTGCATCTGGTAACTTCAGGCAACATGCCATGTGCTAAAATAGGTGCATGAAGCAATGGAATAACCTTTTTCCTGTTACAGAGACACGTGCTTTTGGCACAAGAACAGCGACATGCCATTCCCCCTACCTGGTTACCTTCTCACTCCATACACCTGCAGTTTGCACGAGTCCTGTGACCGCCAGTTGCGCTTGGATCAGAGGCCTCAACCCCTCACATCGCAGTGCTCAGAAGTTGGCAGAATAGCACTGTCCTGTATCTTGGCTGCTTCTACAGTAAGCAATAATTATAGTTTCTCTTTAACCACCCAAGGGAGAAACACCCCGAGAAGAGTAAAACCGCCAAGAATTGGGAGTGTTTCTGTAGAGCCTTGTGACCTTCAGCTGGTATCACTTAGCTAGAACATACAGATCCTGGTAAAGTACCAAGCAAGCCTCCAACCATGAGAGTGATCTGTCCTTAAACACACAACAGACTGACAGCACTGGAACAAGTTTTAGTTGCGCTAAATCTCTTTTTCACTCATCCTTTTAAACAGATGATGAAATTTCTCTGAAGAAAAAGCATTACACCACAAACATTGCATTTTCCCCCCTCACAGTTAATACTGAGTAATCCTCAAAACAGAAATTTTTTTAAACCACTCCAGCAATTCACGCTGCTGTTCAGACTTCTGTGAGGGACAACACAGTTTCCTGCTTCTCTAGATGTTTCACCTGAACAGCTGTTGTAGGGATCATACTCAATATTTGCTTTTCTACCTTGTACCACTGTGGAAGATCCAAATGCTGAGTGGCACTAGAGAAAGATGAGCGCGTGGAGAATCTAATACTATGACTTGCGAAAAAAACAGGCTTTCTGGATGAGCAGTAATTAGTCAATAATGGAAACTTTCAGTTGGAACCACAATATGCTGGGTTTCCTCACAGGAGGTCCTAATCCTGGATGTGAAAAAGAGGAACTGACTACAGCAACGCTAGTTACACAATTATTGCTCAAGCCTTGGCAAGAAGAGTCCCGTGTAGCACTTCAGAGCAAAGGAGGCAGTTAAGTTGTTTATTAATGACAATGGAAACAAAATAAAAGTGATAAAGCAAACAGATACTTCTTTAAATATAAAGTTTCTAGTCATCTGGTGTTCTGTCAGGCTCCCCCCCCCCCCTTTTTTTTGTTTTCTCTTTTTATTCAGGCGTAGTTACAAAAATCCATAGAGGATTTAGGGAAACATGATACTTCAACATAAATTCGTCACCTATGACAAAGTCTGAACAGCAAACATCATATAAAGAAAAAACTCAAAACGTATTTACAAATTCATACTTTGTAGTCCTTGAGAAATTTCTTGGTTACCGAGTGGCAGATTATGCATGTACACTACATTCCAAACGGCATTATCCAATCAGAGTCACTTAGCATAAAATTAAGCTGAAAGACAGATTGTCTAAAAATAAGGCCAGTTTCATTCCTAATTTATGCATTCGATGACCAGAATTTTCTGGTACTTCTATGTTAATAAAAAAAAAAGAGCATAAGAGCACCTGATCTCACCCAAATGGGATACACAGACCAAACTGCAAGTTTCATTCTTAGCAGGAGTTCTCAAGAGTAGAAACTCATGAGGAAGGACAATAGTATACACCTTTTTTGCCATCTTGTCTATTGCTAATTTTAAATGCTTGTATAAAAACAAATCCCCACACCATATTTGCAATATGATCATAAATAGGCAATAGTTTAAAAATGTCAGATATGATTACCTCGGACTATCAAGCTGTTTCACACTTCAGAAAAAAGTGAACAAAGCCCAAACACCTTTCTCTTTCTCTTCCTCCCTCCCCCTGCCCCCCCCAAGCCCCCTCCCCACTTCCAAACCAGAAAAAAAAAATTATACTCTGATGAATATTAGAACTGGCACCAACATTCATGCTAGTTGCCCTGATGTGCAACAGAAAGTTCATTTATCGTAGTCAGAAATATTCTTATGCACTAGCCCCAAAGAGTTCAGCTTCTGAAAACAGTTTGTTTTGAAAAAAATCCCATCAGGTATGACGCGGGCAGCGTCCGGAAGGTGCAGGAATGTCCAACACTCTACGTCGATCTTCATATTCATCAGTGTCTGTGGAATCTTCATCTTCATCCACTGCATATTCATTATGATTTGTTTCCTAATACAAAACACATCCATATTTAATTAAAAACTTCTATTCCAGCTAGTTATAAGAAAGCACTAACAATTGCCTAGAAAAACCTGAAATCTGCATTATCGCATCAATTAGCTGAAGGACATTGCGCTTTATGTCCTAAAACCAGCTCCTTACAATTACAAAGTTTAATTTGCAATAGAGATCATCTTGCCAAACTACTTAACCTCGAACTCAGTAAATATCCATTAGCCTTCATTATTTCATATATACAACAATGTAAAGCCACAATTCAGTATCTTGGCTGTACCAATTTTCTTGGTGACTTATGTTGTCTTTAAAGTCGTTTAAACACAGAGGGTCATTACTACCTTTAGAACAGAGGTAGAGCAAAAGAGAAAAGTAAATTATTTTTACAGTCAACGGAAAGGAAGGAGGTTACAACTCCCATAAATGTGAGCAAGAGTTAAGAGATGCCGTTTTCTTTTTGAAGCACGACATCTGCTGGCAATTACTGTTAGAGCCACTGGTAACAAGAGCGTCTCAAATCCCTTGAAATGCATGAGAAAGTGTCCAAGCAGATGTCTACCCCCGAGGAAAGACTCAATGCTCGCACAAAAACGTTCAAGTTCTATCTGAATTAGTGACTAAATAAGGGCTATGCTACTGATAAAATAAATAAAGCATTTTTCTCAAAAAGGGCCAAAGCAAAGGGAGAAATTATATAGTTCACCTGCAATCTCCAAACTAAAACTACATTATAATTAACAGTACACCAAATAGTTTACTGATTTGTGAAGTCATTATGTGACTTTATGGAATGCACGCTCAGTGAGGACTAATGAATATAAGGCAGACCGCTACCATTTTTAAATTGTCATTAACTGAAACATTTCTTGTTGAAGAAAGTAGATATGCCATTATGGCTAAAACAGATGACACTGTGGTCATACCAAGATGGAATATTTAAAAGAACTATGAAATCTAAACAGCTAATGCCATGCCATGTTTCTAGGTACAAATCAAGAACTGAGACAGCTCCTTAAAACAACACAAGCAAACAAAACTCAACACTGCTGTAGTCTGGACAATCAGATATACCTCTGAAATATGCCCTGAATAGACACATATAGATGTGTCTATTGTCAAAAGCCGCCAATAGATGGATACACACATATATATTTCTGTGCATCCTGAGGGGCACTTGTGTTCAGACACTGGACAACAGAATGGTCACATTCTACCTCTGTCGAGAACCCACAGGGCCCCGATCTCACAGATACAACGAGGTTTGACCTTGATACCAGACAGAGGTGAGGACTTGAGGAGGAAGACCCATAGCCACGTACGGCATCCTATGAAAGTTAGGGCCGAAGGTCTTGAATTAAACTGGTAGCATTCCACGTCAAAGCAATGAGGATACATGGCCTTACCAGTGTACAAAGTGCCTACAGAGATTACTACAGTTGCTAGATATAGTCTTAATTGGACCATGTTTTGTATGGAGTTATCCATCTGAATACTGTTCAGTACTGTAATTTTTGCACCAGAAGAGTTTTCTTATTGATAAACATTCCAGAAGCTGAAAAGAATTCATATAATGGGAAATTGCCAAAGTCTCAGACTGAGTGATACTTTTAGGCTGCCTTTTTTTTTTTTTTGAGAAATGGTTCTGAAAAAGAGAGCGATTTTAAAGAAGAAAATCAAAACTGAAAAGTGACACGGCATTGCAGTTTAAACACACAGTTACACTGTGCTATTAAAATTAATCCAAGTGTTCTCTGAAAACAGGAGGTCAGAGAAAAAAAACTAGGATAAGCACAACTGCATCTCTGCTTACCATTCGTGCCGTAGACACCTTGAATGTTGGACACACCATATGAAATCTGGGAATTGTGACGTTAAAGAATTTGTCCTTGTAGTAGAGGCAATGGAAGGTGTAATACCCCTCCATATATCCAGATGTTGTGGAAAACGTAGTACAGCTGGTATATTCATAGACTCTCCCTGGACTGATAATTGGAAACTCCCCTGTTGGTAAAATATTAGATCACAATAGTAAGGACTGAAGTAGAACTACAATTTAGCAGTTTGCTAAAGCACTTGCACTCCACAACATATTCAGGCAGATCATTTTATATTCCAGTGGATGCATAAATGATTCTGAGCAACTACTGATGTTAAAAAACTGTCTGAAGAACATTTAACTATCAAGATGTTCAGACTTCCCTTGCAAAACAACTTTAAAGATGAAACAGATGGATACACATCTCTTTCTTTCAAGCAACAAAATGATTTTGATACAAACCATATGACTACTACCCTCTGTCACCATGATGAACAGCTAATAACGTAACTTTCATAACATGTACATTAAATACAAAAACACTCTCTCTATTGGGTTCATAAAAGCAATCTTTCACTTACCAACTACTCCAGGACCCTGAACTTCTTCTACATCACCTTTGGCATTTGTTATTCTCCAGTATCGACTGTCCAGCTGACAAGCCTTCTCAGGAAGAGCATCTTTGGACATTTCAATTCTAGAAGCCAAACAGCATACTTAATGGTTATCTAACTACTTTCATACATTTTAAGAAATGCTTAAGTATCCTTGGGATCTCTCTCAAAGTAGACTGGGCAAAAAACCCCACTAAGGTAAAGTATACTGAATCAGTTGTCAGGATCCATCTCCATGCCTCTGCTTCACTATCTATTGTTATTTACCCCTTTGTAAATCACAAGAGTTACTTGTAACTTCTTTCCCCCACCCATCACTGTACTTTACCAATTACCGACTTGACTGGTACTTTGTGTACCTGACCAGGTAATGATTTAGTATTTTTTTTAAAAAAGTACAGCGTGTTGTGTACATCATTTTAGTATGTTTTTGAATGCTGTGCATAAATTCACAACAACTGATGCTCTGAACATTACATAGGTCTATCCTGTGTTGTGAGAGTTAATTCAGTTGTTATTTTTACCTGATTCTGTAAGTGAAGAAATAATGCGGTGGATGCACAGAACTGAGTTCAGGTAGAAAAGACGTGGACACAGAAACAGTAATATCTCCTGTGGTAGCAACACATTCTTTATCATGTACATACCTACAGAAAGGAAAACATTAACTCTGCAAATAGCTCTGTACATTCAATACAGAAAGCTAAACATGTAAAGTGATTAGTTAATTACTAATAAGAGCACTGTGGTGCTAGGTTAGAAATAATTCTTAACTTGTCATTTGGCAGTTAAATAAAGGGTGTATGCAGTGTCTTCATGATGTATACTTCCCCCTCACCTAAACTCATACAACTATGGATCATTTTGTACCTCCATTAATGCTTGTATTAAGCTGGGTGTGTAATTTGATCTGAAGTTAATCAAGACACACTTGTTTAATAAGGATGTGTTACGCTATTTAAAAAACAAAACCTAGCAACTCCTACAGCAAATTAATTTACAGATCAGGAACTTGTTTCTATAGCATCTCGGTTTGACAGAATTAAGATTCCTGCTTATTATTTAGAAGAAATTAAAAGTGCATGAGGATTCAAACACCATGTTGTGGTTTAGCCCGTCAGCAATTGAGCACCACACAGCTGCTCGCTCACCCTCCCCCCCGCGGTGGGATGGAGGAGAGAATCAGAAGAGCAAAAGTAAGAAAACTCATAGGTTGAGATAAGAACAGTTTAATAATTGGAACAAACAAACAAAAAATTGTAATGAGAAGGGAAACAACAAGAGAGCGAGAGACAAACAAAACCCAGGAAAAAACCAAGTGATACAATTGCTCACCACCCGCTGACCGATGCCCAACCAGTCCCCAAGCAGCGATCGCTGCCCCCCGGCCAACTCCCACAGTTTCTATACTGAGCATGATGTCCTATGGTATGGAATAGCCCTTGGGCCAGTTTGGATCAACTATCTTGGCTCTGTCCCCTCCCAGCTTCTTGTGCACCTGACAGAGCATGAGAAGCTGAAAAGTCCTTGACTAGCATAAGCATGACTTAGCAACAACTAAAACATCAGCGTGTTATCAACATTATTCTCATACTAAAATCCAGAACACAGCACTATACCAGCTACTAGGAAGAAAATTAACTCTATCCCAGCCGAAACCGGGATACACTAGAACAAGTTCTGTTTATTTAAGTATTCAACAGTGTTATTTTGGAGACCAGTTTGCTGAAACAATTACATTTTTAATAACTCAGAACAGTCCTGCAGCAGCAGCACACTCATGGCAAAGAGAATAAATATTATGCTGCTAGCTAAGGTTCAGATCAGTTATAATGCAAAATTCTGGTCCTGTTAATGCAAAGTTACAGACTCTGAAGCTTCTGGTAAAAAAAAAAAAGTTCCTTTAAGCATTCTGTTTTACAGCTTTATCTTCAATAAGTTTCACAGGCCTTCTCCTCTCTCCACCATCAGCTTTTGTATCAGAGATGCATAAATACTTGGAAAGAGGTCAGCATTCTAAAAGAAGCATCAAAACCTTGCAGTGAGGTTATAAATCCCAGTCACAATACCTGAAAATCTGGTCTCTGATGATAGGATAACCACCAGTTACAACTTTGTTTACATAGGATGTAAACCATTCCAAGTAAGATGTACCTAGATGCCAAAGAAGAAAAGTATTCATAAGGACAGGCAAATTTACCACTAAGCACATTACAATAAATACTTCAAGGAAACAGTTTAAGCTTTGAATATTTTTAGAATAAACTCCCAGACTTACTTAGATGAGTCAGTTGATATTCCAGTCCATTCTACCAACAAAGATAATTTGGAGAAACCAACCAAGAACTAAGAGTTAAGGGTGCGTACTCCAGAAATGACACAGCAAACAAAGAATCTCTTAGCTAAATATTTCACATTATCATCATGGTCTTCAAATGCTGGTGTCTCTCATCATCTGGTTTCTTGCTCGTGACTCTTCTGCTATGGCTGGGAAAGACAAGTGTAGTGGCCTATACTACTTGTATAGCTGCTTCCAACTATTCTA
Organism: Mycteria americana; assembly: GCF_035582795.1. NCBI lineage: Eukaryota > Metazoa > Chordata > Aves > Ciconiiformes > Ciconiidae > Mycteria > Mycteria americana. The sequence goes on along the minus strand of NC_134369.1, from coordinate 2,871,890 downwards.
CCTACAAGAGGCGTGCAAGCCTGCTGGTGGATTTATGGACTTAGTTTTGATATGCAGGTTTCCATATGAATGGAGTTTCTAAGAAACATGCTAGCAAGTTGGAGCATTTCCCTCTCCTTAAAAACAGGGATGAGCCATAGACATACTCTGCACTTTTACTGCAAACCCAGAAGACTAAGGCTGTATGTCATTCCAAAGAACCTGGGATTTTCATACACTTACAGCCATTGTCTGAGAACAGCTTTTCACACACCTACAGCCATTATTTAGGAACAGCTTGATTTCTAAGTAGACAGTCAAGCTGTCACATTTAACTCCCAAAGAGAGTTTCATACAAGACATACCGGCTCTCCGTAAAAGAATTTCTCAGCCATAAATCTTCCAAGCATGGCAATATAGAGTTCAATAGAAAAGTACAGACTTCTTCAACTATTTGTCAATATTACCGATACAAAACTAGATTTACGCTGAAATACTAAGAAATTGTTATCCTCACCTTCACTGACGTGTTATCAAGTACTATCGCTCCTGTTATATTAAGTGTACTTACCACTTCTTCCTTTGAGCAAGAGCTATTTGTACTGTCCTTTCATCTTCTGGAAGTCTAAGGAACTCCAAGTTTATTATCCTCCTTTCTACCACTAATCCACAAAATGTAAACCTTGTATAAAGTAACTCCAAATGGAGAAAGTGGACCAATTTACCCTGCCACGTTCAAAATGACAAGATAAATGCTGCATATGAAACTTCCCCTCTACTCTGCAATAAGCCAAGATTAACCTTTTAAGCCAAATGGAATACATTTAAATATGATATCAGATCACTTCACCATTGACTCAATTCCATAAAAGCAGCAACCTTGAGCAGCAATACCAATTCACCAGAGAGTAGCTTTAAAGTGTTACATCATCCTGAGGTGGAGAGAAGCAAGCAACCAAACTCTCGAGCTTTTGCTGTGTCTTTCCTATGATGGTTCTAAAGCACACAATGCATTCTGCAATGACCTTTGTAAAACAGATAACAGGTTGACTACTTCACACTGAAATCAGTTCATACAATCAATCAGTACGTAGAAAGGTTTCCTAAAATTAGCGTGGCTAGGAGTTTGACTACCTTCAATCCAAACCAGCAATGGTATAGCATTGCCTAATGTGGTTTCTCACTGTAGTATTAATACATATTTCATAAGAAAAGTGCAAGGCTAAATTTTAGTATTAATTTTGGTGCCATTTATTACACTTCTGCTTTCCCACTGAGTGAAAGGAATTAATTTAGATGCAGCCACAATTACCAGATTCCAGTGGATTAACAAAAAGAAACAATCAAAACACTATTCTAGTCAATGCACGTCAGACAGATGATCACAACAGATTACTACATAACCAAACAACAATTACACAGTTTTCCCCTTCCCTCCTTTATCCTTTGAACAAAGCAATTGGGCAAATCAAAAATCCAGAAAGGTTTTCTTCTGCAGCTATGTTTATAGTTAATTAGATTTCATTAAGGGACGCAAAATATTTTCAACTTCTAACATGGTTGCAAAAACTACTGGGGGGTAAAAAAAAAAAAATCTTTCTGTCCACTTGGGTGTTGTATTTAATAACTGCTTACATCACTCCCATGATAGCTAACTTAAAGGTTTTGCTCATCTTGTTAGACAGGTTAGTACACCGAATGATTTGTACACAAGACACAGAGAAGGACAAGTTTTAATAGAGAAAACCTGCATCTCATTTCAAGTAACCGCTGATGTTTTCAAGTACGTTAGAATCTTACAAGTAGCACAGAAAATTTAGAATGCTTGCTTTGTTCAAGTCATACTGACATGCATTTTCTAAACAGTGCAATTAAAGCATTTTGCCGAATATTTTATCTAAAGTGTTACCTGTAATGAACATATCAATAGCAGATGGATTGCGAGCCATTTGGTCCTAAAAGGGAAGGAAGGTTATAGATGTATTAGAAGGAGAGCATTAGACTTTCAAGGTTAAAATTCAATACCCGAAATGTAACATAGGGAACACTTTCCCTATATTCACTAAACCTAAAATCTGGCTGCTTAATACATCATTATACTCCCAGGCAGATATTCAAATATATAAAACATACATGCCTGTCCCCATGAGTGCTCACGTGATCACTGAATATACACCTTGAACATTCCACTAAGGCTCATGCATAGAAAATCAGATTTAATGCATCATTCAAGAAACAAGGCCCCCCAAAATACTGCCTTAGAACAGAAGCACAGAACAGCTGAGGTTGGAAGAGAACTCTGGAGATGATCAGTCCAATCCCTCTGCTTGAGGCAGGGTTAGCTAGAGCAGGTTGTCCAGGATGATGTCCTGTCCAAGGACAGAGACTACACAAACCTCTCTGGGTAACTTGTTCCAGTGTTCAACCACACTCAGAGTAAAAACATTTTTTGTGTATGTCCAGATCAAGTTTCCTGTGTTTCAACTTGTGCCCATTGCCTCTTCTTCTGTCACTGGCCAGGCACCACTGAGAAGAGTCTAGCTCTGACTTCTTTATGCCCTGCTATCAGATATTTATAAATATTGGTAAGATCCCCCTGAGCCTTCTCTTCTCCAGGATAAACAATCCCAGCTCCTGTACTACCATATTCTCCCCTGAAACAAGCAGGGCTGTCCACAGATGAACCAAAATAGAAGTGTGTAAGTAACCTTCCAAGTTCCCAGGCATTATCCAGAAGGTTTAAATACTCAGCATAATACAAAGGGTGATCTTAACATCCTTCAGGTGATCCATTATCAAGGCATTCCCTAGAAATCTCATTGCTACATGACTGAAAACAAACAGCCAGGAACTCCATAGCAGGATGAAGATCTAGACGTACATAAGTCTATGGGACCTGACGAGATGCATCCCAGAGCCCTGAGGGAACTGTCCGATGTAGTTGCCAAGCCACTCTCCATGATATTTGAAAACTCATGGCAGTCAGGTGAAGTCCCTGGTGACTGGAAAAAGGGAAACATTGCACCCATTTTTAAGAAGGGTAGAAAGGAAGACCTTGGGAACTACTAACCTGTCAGTCTCACCTCTGTGCCTGGGAAGATCACAGAACAGATCCTCCTGAAGCTATGCTAAGGCACATGGAGGACAGGGAGGTGATTCAAGACAACCAGCATGGCTTCACCAAGGGCAAGTCCTGCCTGACCAAGCTAATGGCCTTCTATGATGGAGTGGCTACATCAGTGGACAAGGGAAGAGCTACGGATGTCATCTAGCTGGACTTCTGTAAGGCCTTTGACACAATTCCCCACAACATCCTTGTCTCTAAATTGCAGAGATACAGATTTGATGGGTAGACTGTTCGGTGGATGAGGAATTGGTTGGATAGTCGCATCCAGAGGGTAGGGGTCAATGGCTCAATGTCCAGATGGAGATCGGTGACAAGTGGTGTCCCTCACAGGTCCGTATTGGGACCAGTACTGTTTAATATCTTCATCAGTGACAGAGAGAGTGGGATCGAGTGCACCCTCAGCAGCTTTGCAGATGACACCAAGCTGAGAGGTGCAGTTGACACGCCATCCAGAGGGACCTGGACCAGCTCGAGAAGTGGGGCCGTGTGAACCTCATGAGGTTCAACAAGGCCAAGTGCAGGGTCCTGCACCTGGGTCGGGGCAACCCCCGGTATCAATACAGGCTGGGGGATAAAGGGATTGAGAGCAGCCCTGCAGAGAAGGACTTGGGGGTACTGGTGGATGAAAAGCAGGACACGAGCCGACAAGGTGCGCTCGCAGCCCAGAAGTCCACCCATATCCTGGGCTGCATCAAAAGAAGCGTGGCCAGCAGGTCCAGGGAGGTGATTCTGCCCCTCTACTGTGCTCTGGTGAGACCCCACCTGGAGTACTGTGTCCAGCTCTGGGGTCCTCAGCACAGGAAAGACATGGACCTGTTGGAGTGGGTCCAGGGGAGGGCCATGAAGACGATCAGAGGGATGGAACACCTCTCCTATGAAGAAAGGCTGAGAGAGTTGGGGTCGTTCAGCCTGGAGAAGAGAAGGTTCCAGGGAAACCTTACTGCAGCCTTTCAGTACTTAAAGGGGGCTTATAATAAAAGATGGGGATAAACTTTTTAGCACGGCCTGTTGCGATAGGACAAGGGGTAATGGTTTTAAACTAAAAGAGGGTAGATTTTAGGTACTAGACAGAAGAAAGAAATGTTTTACAATGAGGGTGGTGAGACACTGGCACAGGTTGCCCAGAGAGGTGGTAGATGCCCCATCCCTGGAAACATTCCAGGTCGGGTTGGACGGGGCTCTGAGCAACCTGATCTAGTTGAAGATGTCCCTGCTCCTTGCAGGGGGGGTGGACTTAAAGATCCCTTCTGACCCAAACTATTCTATGATCCCCGCCTTTTTTTACAAGAAACACCCTTTACTCGCCCCGCTTTTTTTTGAGGTGGGGAGGTTGTCAGGGCATGGGTAAGGAGAGAGAGGGCTAAAATCTTGTTAGGTGTAATATCCTTATGCTTCACTAGCAACAATATGCCTATCTTAAAATACTACAGCTATAAGAATTATGAAAAATACTTAATTATGTTCTACAAAGGAGCAGTTCAAGAGCAATTTGTTTTTTCACTGGAGAGTAAGTTTTGCTTACAATCCAGAGGGTATCATTTATTGTAGTAAGTTTACATTTAACATATCTGGGGGAGAAGATAGATACAGATGCTGATCTTCCATAATGGAGAAGCTTTTCTTCCTTACGGAAACAGGGCAAGAGTATATACCTGCCATAGTTTGAACAAATTAAATTAATACTTTCCAATAAGGCTGAATGTTGTCCACCATCATGAACCTATAGAAATTGCTATAGCCATTAACAACTTGATGTAAATTTGTGTCACTTACTAACCATTCCCCTTGTGGGCTTTGATGAAAACCAGATTGGCAACTCAGGGGCAAGTAACAAACTAGTATGATCTCTTAGTATTCACCTTATGCTATGTAAATATTTCAGGTATCTGATAACATGCAAAGGGACACCATCAATCATTAGAAAAGTACATTCACAAGTATAAACATATCTTCCTTACTGGACATTGATAGAAGATCTCGTATTTATTTCGTCCCTCCACACTCTCCAGGGCCATGTATTGACTCAGGCCAGTATGAATGCAAAAGGTAAGAGGAAGGCATTGTTTCAGACCTAGCCTCTGCTGAAAACCTCCAGCCGCTGTGTCGATATCCAACAAGTCTTCGGAGCGGTAGTGGTTTGACAGTGCCATGCTTCCCATCAAACTTAACAGACAAGAACAAAAAAAGGAAAAATAAACAGAAGATACTACTGACAAAGCAAAGACAGCTTTAAATCTTTTCTAAGCATCGATTCTATCAGTGCTCTAGATGCATATTAGACCTAGATGAAGTCCAACTCTAATATCCAGGTGCTGAACTAGGTTATTAGTTTGCAACATCAACCTTCACAAAGGGAGGCTTGATGGCTCTAAGATAAACACTTCCTTGTATGTTTTGTGCATCCCAAAGCACCATTTTAAACCGTGTTGGTGATTCCCATCACGTCTGCAACTACTTCAAAGAAGCGATCCACAGCTGACACAGCTTCCTATAGTAGCATAATATAATAATAACCAGTGCTCCGTATCTCAAGTTTTTTGCAAGTTCATTTCAATACTATCAAAGCACCCATGATTTTTCAATTAGAATACCAAGCTGCTATAGCAACAGTCATTGATCAAAACTACAGTGAGCAAGGTGCTCTATGCTTTGGAGAAAAGGTTGACAAGTAAACAAGGAAAATAACTATTGAGTCAGAGAGATTATAATCTCAGTATAAAAACTAAGGCAGACAGACACAAGCAAACAGACATACAAGAAAAGAATGAGACAGTATTTATCAGCATGACATGGCAAGACCATCAACTGTCTTTCTAATTTTTTCCTCTAGCTTTTTGTAAGCACCACAGCAAAGGAAGGGATTTTTTAGTGTTTTGTTTTTGACGATAAGGAAGTGACGTTGAAGACAGTAAAAGGAGCCTCTCTATAAATAAGAAAAGAATATATACATTTGGAAAAAAGTAGTACTAATCTGAAACTTGTAACAGATTAGGAATGGAGGTGAGCACTGGAAGCTAAAGTTAACATTGATACGAATGTTGGGCTAGATAAGAGCTAGGGTGAAAATAAAAAACCCAAGCAACCTACACTTGATTTAATAAAGGGGCAGACAATGGAAGAATGATAAAAAGGGGTAACATGATCAAAGTAATCAACCAGAAGGGCACACACTACAGCAGTGCCCTTAGCAATAAGAGGAGTACACAAACCTGTAATGTACACCTCCCCACCCATACTCCCTTCTAATTTGCCTTTCACTGATGTTCTCAGATGCTAAGCTTTTACTGGTGTTATGAAAGCAGTGACTCAGGTGCAAGCTGCCACACGTCAGCATGATATAAGCTGCTCCCATCCTGGCCAACAGGTTCCATTCCTCTTTTTCCTTATGTAGTTTTGCCTGGAATTAGCACGTTCTACAGTTTAAAAAGCAATGCTAACATCCAAACACAGAAACCTGAAGCATCTAACAACGACAACTAGTCTTGAATCTCCTCCTCTTCTGACCTAACATGCCAACAACTTGCTGCATAGACTTCCACTACCTACACCTGATCTTTCCAGTATTCATCTCCCACAAGAAAGCAAGTCTGTCCCTAACAGTAAGACCACACCTTCCACTCGCAGTGTGGCAGCCTTTCTTGCTCCAGGGTCCCACATGTCAGACCTAACTAGTCCCCCTGTCAGTGCTCCACCAACAAGGTTTGTCAACCTGTGTGTAAGGCTCAGGCCCTCACTTTGAGGGCACAGCAACGGACCACAGCCCACTGGCAGTTGCTCAAGCTGAAAGACATGCCCAAAGGCATATGTCTGCTCCTACAGCCCTTCCACAGGCACATCATCACAGTAGAGCCTTTGTGGGAGTGAAAAAGCAGTAGGAAGAGCAGGAAGCACACAACCTGCAGAGCTCTGTTTGAAGTCTACAGAGCTAGGGCACCTATCTCCTCTCTAAAAAAAGTCTGTCCTGTAAAAGAAACAGAACTAGAAGTCACCCTTATGGTTGCATACAGTTTCCCATATTCCTTCTGCACATACAACACTAGAATTGGAGGAAGTTGCACTTTCTTTACTAGTAGAGCAACATGAATGCATTGCCCCCTACAGACACTGCAATGATTTGCCCTAGCTTTCCATCTTTTGCTAAAGTTTGCAGCACTTCATCAAGTGTTGACCTGCTAACTTTTTCTATAGCTGGAAGATAGGAAACTATGTTTGGTCATTTGCCTTCTAACCTTGATGTAGAAGGAGTTTTTAATTGCTGAAACCGCATAAAATTGTAAAATCTTGTACTGAGAAAACTTAATTGCAGAACTGACATTTTGATTCTACTTAAAATGACTACCTGGTTTTAAAGTTATTCCCTAGCCATTTTAAAGAAAAAAGTTATTAAATAACAAAACCTGAAGCGTGCAAGAGGCTAATTTACCTATGTAATACAAAGCAAAACTTCAGGGGAGCAACTTGCAGTGGTATGATTAAAAGTCCAAAATGGAAGTTTTAGTTATTACCAAAAAAAAAAAAGTTTTCACTAGGAAAAAGTAGGAAAAAGGACTGAAGCGTAAGAGTAATTTGAGCAATTAGAAATCTACACTGCGTTTTTAATTACTTCCGAGACTAGAAGACAGCCAATTCTAGAAGTGTCACTTCAAGCGGTCACTCAGTTACAATACATTTAAATGCTTCATCTATCCTGTTCAGCAGACATCTTTTTAATAAATAAACTATCCAAGAAATACAAAAGGAATGAATAATTTGGTACGTAGCTTTCGCTCCTTACCCAGGAACAACTAGCTTCTGTCCATTATGAATACGAAATGAACATCGATAGTCGTCAGGGAGTTTGCAACCTATTTGTGCTTCCACAGCATCTAGATCTTCCTCCCGCACACTCTCTGTGTACAAAAAGAAACAGAGTATTAAGTGGCAGTTTTGGAGGGGGAAATCAAGAACTGCTGCTCCTATGAGATTCTCAAATTTCATGCTGCTTCACTACTCTGCCCCCAAGTGCCCAGTATGCTCTTCCTGACAAAGGTGAATATTAGAATTTGTGTTAAGACCTTTCCTTTAAAACTTCATGTCACATCATTTCATCAGAGCTGCGTGGCTAGAAATAAGGCAAAAATTAGGTACATTCTAGACATAACAGCATGCTCTCAACTGCCGAAGAGAATTTTAAGTAGCCCCAGCAACCTTAAGTAGCCCCAGCAGCATTGTGGATTTTTATGTTATCACAAAAGGAATATATAATTCAAAGTATTTTGCCATTTATAATTCAGAGAAAAGTGAACTAACAGACATACAAAAGCAAGATAAATTCAGTCCAGCTTTGGGACGCAGCTGTCTACTAGCATGCTCTCAAGATCTTCCACTGATTAAATTCATGCTAGTGGCCACAATCTCTAAAAATCAAGTATTTCAAATACAAAGCATGGAATGTTTAAGTGCCTTGATCAAACAAACATGGACTCAAGTCAGTATTTGGTGACTTTGTTGTATGCTAGGTGGCACAGAAGGAATACTGCATAAATTTGAAAGGAAGCTGATTACATTAACTGATTACTTAATACAGCACCAATCTCCATCCAACAAAATCTCAACAGGCCTGACTTAAATAGAAAGTAAAGTGAAATGAACATTTTCCCCACGATATTGTCTTTAGCTGACTGAGTCCCGGTTAAAACTATTAGGCAATATTGATTTTACTGTTTCATTATTCTAAGGGTTGCTTCTTTCAGTTTCCAGTCCAATCAGTAACAAAGAAATGTTGGCTGCAGCCACCATTCACCTGGAATTTGAAGCAATAAATGGGTAGTAACAAGGGGATTTTCATATCGTCATCAACAGGAGGGGGTAGGGAGTAACTACTCTTACACTTCCACACTTCAGGGGGTTTCCGCACCCTCACTTCTACCAAAGATCAACTGGGTGGCCTGTATGATCTGTTCCCATCAAGGTTTTGGGGGTGATTTTTTTTTTTAAACTTTTCATATTAATTATCAGTTTCATTTATATGGCATAATTTAACAATTCATTGAAACAAGATCCTGTACAAATGGTATTAAAAAGGTTAAGTTGTGGAAGAGCTCCTGCTAAAACCTGCCATCACTATACAAGTGTGGAAATCGATAATTTTAAATTTATTTTTGTCTTTCTGTAGACAAAGAGAAGCTTCATTGCATCAAATTCCTTGGGAGGATTTTGAAAGTAGAACTGTGGTAAAATCTGTTCCTTTCAATACCCCCAACACAGATACTTTCCATTTTATTAACAAAATATTTGACTGACAATTCAGTGGTTCTGTACACCTGAGTGAAGTCTGTGTTTTTGATAGAGCAGCATGAAAGTTACAGAAATCAAGGCACGGATATCTACATCAAGTACTATGGACGGTGTTACACAAGAGTTCAGGCTACATATAACCCTTTTGGCCTTTTCCTAAAAAGGCATTCCTTCACTAACACTCAGAAGTAACAAAACAAAAAAATTTTTAAAGAAAACAGTAAGTATTAAGTTCTAACCATGTTCTGTTATTCGTAAATACTTAGCAAAACTTAAGAATCAGGCACTATCCAGCAAGCCAAGAAACCTGCAAGATTTATATAGGAAAGAGATCATTGTCTATAGATTTCTCTTAATTTCACAGATCATGTTAAATCAAGAATTTTGGTCTAATAGTCAATTTCATACAGAAGACTGAAGTACAATTGAAAATGTAAGAGCTATTTTGTCCCTATACCAGAAAAGCCCAAACTTGCTGTATGTCTTGCTGGGTAAGATTTATGAAACAGAACACTGGAAGTACTTCAAGTATTAAAACACAAACGTAATTTGAAAACAGAATTGGGGGGGTGGTGGGGGAGCAGTAAAAATTCTTGTTCAGCCACTAATTTACCTTCATTAGAGGAACATGGTAAGACTTACAGAAGAGAAAAAAAAAACTTCCTTTTTTAATGGCTTTAGTTTAAACTGCCTCTTTTCATGTGAAAGTGTTTTAATTATGTCTTAAAATCTCACAAATAAAATCACACCAACAGTTCCCAGGTCCTTGAAGTAATGGGACTATTAAACTAAAAAATAATAATAAACAAGCAGAAAAAATCAGTCATAGCAACCAAAGACAAAAGCAGTAAAAGTGTATTCATTTCCTGATTATCCAGAGATAAAGAAGATAGACTGGTCACTAGAAAAAAATAATCTTGATTTCTTCTCCGAAAAGAAATCTTCAGAGAATCTATGGATCACTAGAAACTGGGCAAGGACTATACACGTGGTCCGATTTCCTTATTTACTGGAGGGAAAGGGAAAGCACATCTACTGACTTCCAGGGCTCCAGTAATTGAGGCACACCCCTAGGATGAAAGCAGTATGAAACTTTATAACAGACAATGTTGCATCAGCCAGCCTACTAGAGAAAGCAGGTATTACACCATACCTTTCAAGGACCCAATCATCCGAGGACACCGCTGTCCTAAGTATTTCTCTAGGTCATCCCAGGCTTTTTTCAATGTAGCATAGTACCGAATGTATCTTCCTAGGTCAGAGTAGGTACTGATGAAGATGGCTTTCCAGCTCTGATTTCGTTGACTTTTCTCCTCTCTAAGTGGACATGAAGAAAATAAGCTCAAATACCAGCCTAAAAAGCTTGAATTCTAAAACCAAGAAGTTAATATTTGCTATTTGGCAGAAACAGTATACATAATATTAAGCCAGGAACACTTCAGCCATGTGAAGCTACACAAACTCAATTAATTCCAGCATCTATTCAACAGCAACTTGGAACAGAATTAGGAAACATTTGGGGTACTTAGTATCAGGGGAAAATTTAGAAACAGTGTTCCTTTAAACAAAGTGCTGTGTACTGTTAAATCTTAGAACTAGTGAATAGCTAATTGAGATCACTTTTCACACATATACAGAGAAGGCCTTCAAAAAAAAATCACATTTTTTCGTCTACTGCATTAGTCACAAACTCTTTTATTTACCTAATAAGAAGGATTAAGGAGTAAACCGGCGAGTTAAATAAGAACTCTGTACACTGATCTGGAAAGTCAGTTTCTTAAGGAATTACTGCATATTCAGTTCTCTTCACAGGCGCAACAGCGGGCTACGGGAAGACAGACTGCCAAAAAAGTGCTGACTAACATCTGACAAAGGATGCTTGCCTCCAAATTGTAGCAGCCCTTGCATCTTTGTGTTAGGATATATTCCAACTCCTCAAACTCCAATCAGCACACTGAATCTAAAAGATTTAGTACAGCTTCGTACACCTAAATAAAAATGTAACAATTGAAAAGTCTTGACATCACCTTTAAGATCTCTTTAGCTCTAAGAAGGAGAGAAGAATCTTACTTCTTGAAGAAGCGTTGAGGGGAAAAAAAAAGTTAGATAAACTAATGTCAAACCAAAGAGGTCAAAGAAAAAAACCCAAAGTGAATTATGTCTCAGCAGGTGAGACAGGTTTCAGCACATTTTCACCCTCCAAAGTTTATTTGTAGAAATGACCTACAGCCTTCATTACTCAGTTTTTTCTTGGCTGTGGAGAAGCCAGCATCTCAGAAACCAACCCCAGAGCCAGTTCTCCTTAGTAAAGCCCTATAACCTCCTCATCTTCCCCCATACACACCCCAAGTTCCCCTTCTAAAGCATCAGGTACTCAGTTTGAACTTCCCATTTCCTTACCTTCTTTCCCTGCCCCCCATTGGATTTTCCTTTCTAGTTTGGATTCCAGTAAGAATAGCACTTAGGATTTTTATGCGGAGAATCGCAAGGCAAAATTTTACAAGCTGTGTTACATCTTCATAAGCTGCATATAATTAGAATATGCACAGTATGTTTATCTTTGTGGATTCAGCTTTGCTTGCTGTTGATTTTTAATACAGTCCATATGATATAATATAGATTACAAACTACAAGTTTGGAAATGTTTTCCTAAATCACCTCCTCCACCCACTTATGCATAATATATTAACTCCTTATCACTAGCTCTTCTGCCATCTTGGGCTATTCGTGTAATACAAGGACCACCTGAATAACCTGAATAATGGAAAAATATATGGAATTGATCGCTGAAGTAATAAGTAGTTAATACTCCTCACAATTTACAATCTAAAAAGAAAGATACTGTCTAGAAAACAGGACACAAAGAGGGGATAAGCAGTAACAAAACTGGTTGCTAATTCACTTCAGTCAACTCCACTAGCTTTCTCAGCTCTTGAGAAAAACATGCTTTTTTAGCAAAGACGTGGATCAATACCTTTATAGTTAGCTTCCATTTAACAGACATCCCGAGTTCAATGCAAGCAACCAGAAAGGAAAGTGAGCTTTTTAAAAAAAACACACCACCACCTCAAGAACCACATATGTAAAACTTTTTACATAGCCCAATGTGACCTCCCTGGGAAAATGATGGAGAAAATCCTCCTGGAAAGCATTTCCAAACACATTGAAGACAAGAAGGTGATCAGGAGCAGTTAGCATAGATTTACGATAATAATGCTTGACCAACCTGATAGCCTTCTACAATAAGGTGACTCGCTTGATGGACGAGGGGAGAGCAGCGCATGTTGTTTACCTTGAATTTAATCTCTGTTAACAGCATCATAGAGAACCTGACAAAGTACATGTTTGATAAGTAGATAGTGAGGTGGACCAAAAATTGGCTGAACAACCAGGCCCAAAGAGTGATCAGTTGGAGGCAAGTCACTTGTGGTGTACCCCAGGGCTCAATACTGGGGCCAATACTATTTAATATCTTCATTAATGACCTGGATGATGGGACAGAGTACACGCTTAGCAAGTTTGCAGATGCTACAAAATTGTGAGGAGTGGCTGATACAGCAGATGGTTGTGCAGCCGCTCAGAGAGACCTCAACAGGCAGAGAAAAATCTCCTGTCCAACAAGGGGAAATGCAAAGTCCTGCACCTGGGGAGGAATAACCCCAGACACCAGTACACACTGGGGGCTGACCAGCTGGAAAGCAACTCTGCCAAGAAGAACCCGAGCGTCTTGGTAGACACCAAGCTGATAATGAGCCAGCAACACACCCTCACAGCAAAAAAGACCAATGGTATCCTAGGCAGCAATAGCAAGAATGTTGCCAGCAGGTCAAAGGAGGTGATCCTTCCTCTCTAGTCAGCACCGGTGAGGCCACATCTGTAGTACTGTGTCCAGTTCTGGACTTCCCATTACAAGAAAGATATGGGTGTACTGGAACAAGTCCAGTGCAGGGCCTCAAAGATGATTATGGGACTGGAACATCTGTCACATGAGGAGAGGCTGAGAGAGCTGGAGCTCTTCTGCCTGGAGAAGGCTCAGGGGGATCTTATCAATGTGTACGATTACCTGATAGGAAGGAGTAAAGATGGAGCCAGACTCTTCTCAGCAGTGCTCGCTGATAGGACAGTGGACACAGTCCTGGAGAACCTGCTCTAAGTGACCCTGCATGAGCCGGGGAGTTGGACTACGGGACCTCAAAAGGTCCCTTCCAACCTCAGCTGTTCTGTGATTCCAGTCATGGCTGCCCTTAACACAACCATCCAGTTGTACCCCTCGTAATTACAGCACTCAGATTATTACTTCCCTCTGTAGAATATCTGGTGTCTGATAAGGTCAAGCTGCAGCTTCTCCTTCAGCCTAGGCATTAACAGGGCACCTCTGCTCTACCCATCCGTAAAACTTTTTAACACTTGTTAATTTCCTAAAAAAGTTTCATGAATGTACATTTTTGATACGTCTAACCCTTCATTGGTTTGAAGCTGGTGAATACCAATTCAGTCTTATGAGTTACTAGAAGTAATGTGGACATAAACAGACAGCACAATAACATAAGCCTCATTTTCATCGAAAAAAAGACTTAAAACAACCACACTTACTCTGAAATAAGCCAGTATTTCTTGCATTGTCTTTTCCACAACGGATCATGGCTTGATAGCTGATTTAATCTTCGACTTAAATAGCAGCAACTATAAACATAAAATCATTAAATTTTCTTGCAAAAGAAGAGTAAAATAAACAGGGATAAATACTGACCAGTATATTACACATTGCATTCTCATGAAATAAAGGCAGAGTTTGAAAGTTAGTTAGCTGTCCTTTTTAGAGTTGTGCTTACAATGGTTAGAAGTTTTCATTACAGCTGTGTAAGTCGTGAACTACTTTTCTACACACTTCAAGAACTGTCAGCAATTAAGTAATTTTGTAAAGCAGGTCATCCTGTAGACCTGCGCCGTCGTAAACATCATCTGAAAGATTCCAGCGTGACTCCTCTCCTCTAGTGGTAAGCATTCCAGTAGCACAGGCTAGTTATTATGATTTAAATTGCTTTCTTGTCTGGATTGTCTGTCTCTACCTTATCTTTTCCACTGTTGCCATACTACTGAAAACTCAAGCGGTAAGACAGAAACTATACAGTTTGAGTATTACAAAGTTACTTTCCACTTTGTTTAAATAACAAACTTCATGACCAGAAACAAAGACAGACACAGGAAAACTACAAAGGATGATACACGTGGAAATAAGTACTGCAAGCTGACTCTAATGAAGACCATATATAAGCTCTTGCCATTGCATTACAGGTAACATTGCTACTTCAGGAAGTTAAAAGAATCATATCCTGCATTATGCAGCATTATTGCAAATGCAGTATTAAAAAACCTGTAGGATATAGGTCTAAAACTGTCCTCAGAAATAATTTTTAAGTTGATCCTTGCTTGATATAAGGAGATAGCAAAAGCTAGCCTATATTCCCGATGCCTGCTAACTTGCTCTTTGAAAGCAGCGATGGAGGCGCCACCAAATACAGTCTATTCCCATATTTACTTTTACAGTTATAAAGCCATTCTGGAATGTACAACTGGTATTGACAGCAAGACATTTCAGTGTACTTCTATGAATAAGAATGTGCGGCAAAGCATCAGCAACGTGCAGAGCAGTAATGCAGGGAACGATCGTGTTACTCAAAGACCCACAGAATTTAAAAGAAATTATTGCCTCATTCAATCTAACCTGAACATCAGACAATAAACCTTTTTTTCTTCTGTGTTTGAGCTGAATTATCAGTTATGCTTTAAAGAAACTCCCCAAAAGATACCGCCAATTTAGATGTGGCAACATCACCTCCTCTGGTAGCTTGTTTTAACAGTTAATGTGTGTGTTTTAATGGCTGTGATTAACATCTAAATACCCCAAATGAGGTTACCAAACCTAAGCTTCCAGTTACTGCTTTTTGGGTTTTTTTCAGTGTAGTTCAGATTGGTAAGTAAGAAAGACCAACGGTGTAAATGGACATAGTTACATACTGAAATAAAGATGCCTCTCAGTCTTATCTTTGATAAGTAAAATCAGCCAAAGTCCAGAGCTGGAGAAAACATCTTGCACTGAGACTACAGAATTACTCATATTTGTCTGCTCGATTCAAGTTTTTTTTTCCTCCCCAATATCCATTATAAGCTGTTTAAACTACACTTGTATTAGTATTTCAAAGCCAACCTGAACAAAGTAAAGTGATTCCCCCGAATGCCCTGCTATTACCCTTCCCCCCCACAATGAGACAAAGACATGAACGCATTCACTTCAAATCTTGACATTTGGCCATGTAAGAACTTCACTCATGACATGGTGATTTTTTATTATTTTTGGGGGGGGATGGTGGTGGAACAGAAACGTCCCAGAGTCAAAGTCCTTGCAGAAATCTATTGTATCGGTGTTTATCAATCAAGCCTGTAATTTCTGGTAGGAAAGACATCACCATGGCATCAAACATGATCAAAGATGCAATTAAAGTCATTCTCATTAATAAGATAAATATTTGGTCACTGGTCAGCTTTTCCATTATTTAAGGGCCACCACCAGGCTAACCAACCTGTGGAATACTAGGAAAACTGTAATGTTTGCAATGGTCAGCGGATATACATGTCACTAAAACAAACGTAAGCAAGCTAGAGATTTCCTCAATTAATGTTTTGAGTACTACAAACAGCCAGTTATGCAAAACTGCCATTACTGACCTTATAAATAAGAAAGCTACACAGTATTTAATTATCCTTGCACAGCAAAATCCATCTCATTTTGTCAAATACATTACAAAAATAGGTAGTGCCTTTACTACACCATTAGCAACTACTACTAAATCATCCATACTGTACTTGTAACAATTGGTATGATTTTTGCTTATGCTTAATCTCCTTTTTGCTGTTATCCTAACAGAAGTCTCCCTGATGTCTTTAGCTTTCTTGACTAATATTTATAGGGGGAAACACCGCAAACAATAACCATTTTGACAATACTCTATTTTATTCGTACCTATTCCTCCCTCCTGGGTTAAATACTGTGACTCCAATCACTGTCAGCGCTTGTACTTCATTGGTAAGGTTTTAGCTAAAAACATGTTCTCATCTTCATTCTATGACTCGGGACTCTTCACCTTCTTGGACTAGTAAACCGTCCATGGACTAGTAAACTGTCCAAGAGGTGCTTGCAACTTCCATTCATGTTTTTCTGCCTGAAAAGTCGTCCCATTCCATTTCATTTGGTTTTCCTCAAACAACAGCTCATTCAAAGAATTGAATATATTTACTGGCAACAAGACCACCCTTTGTTTGCCCAGATACACAACAGTTTCAGAGAATTATTGATTTAACAAGTTCAGTTATTGGTTCATCTCTAAATTGTGATTTAGCTACAAACAAAACCAACATATAATGGGGAGAGAAAAACAGAGAAAATTCCCTTTTGCTTAAAAAAAAAACAGGCAAAAACCCGAGGACCACCACTGTTTCTGGGAAGGAGCGGTGCTTTAGCGTATGTCCTGCACACAGCAGCTGCTCCAGAACAAGCCAAAGCCTTTTCCCTCACAGTGGCGAGCGCTTTGGGAGCGCTTTGCCTGCTGTCCCTCCAACAGCCCTCCCCAGCCCGCTTCCCTTGACCCCGTTCGCTGGCACAGCGATCCACGCACCGAAAAGTTGTGCAAACCCGAGCTGCCGGCAGCTCCCGGCGCGGCAGCCTGCCTCCTCCACAGCGCTTCACCCCACCTCCCACGGGCTCCACCCGCCAGCTCTTCCCCCCCCGCCCCGCTGACCCCGGCAGCCGGCCCCGGCTCACCTGGCAAGCGCACGCCGGGCCGCCCGCCTGCCCCCTCAGCCCCGCCGCCGGGGGGGCTCCGCTCCCCCGCCCCGCCCCTCTGCCCGCGGCCCGGCGCTGCCTCCCCCACCCCCCGCCGAGGCTGGGCTGGGCTGGGCTGGGCTCGGCCCTTCCCTCCCCCCCAGCAGCGCGGCTCAGGCGGATCCGGCGGAGCCCCGGGCCCGGCCCGTACCTCATCAGATCCCGGTAGTCGAGGAAGCTGAGGATGAGCAGCAGCGGGTCGGTCGGCAGCAGCTCCAGGCTGAGGGCTGACGGCTCCATGTCCAGGGGCGCCGCCATCTTGCGAGACGTCCCGCGGCTCCGCCGCCCGCTGCCAGGGACGCGCCCGCCCCTCGCGCCGGTCCGTTGTCAGCCGCCGGGGCGGGGGGGGCGGCCCGCAGCGCCCCCTGCCGGCCGCGGCCCGCCCGCCTCCTCCCGAGGGCGGCGGCCCCTCACCCCGCCGCCCGCTGTCGCGCCCCGCCTCAGCCCGCAGCCCCGGGGCCTTGGCGTAGGCCGCGTCCCGCAGGCTGCCCCCGCGAAGTCCCCCGAGCAGCGGCGGGGCCGGGGCAGCCGGCATCTCCAGCCCCCGGCGCCATCTCGGCAGTTAAACGTGTCTCGTAGGGACGCTTCGTCTAAGACGGAGACCATGAGGTGGAGGCCCCGTGCCAGGAGAGGTGCCCCACACCTTGGGGAGCTCAGGCCACCGGGCCTTCAGCCTCTGCTCCAGTACAGCACAGGCCTCGCCGGCGTGTGGCCATCTGCGAGCCCTGGGCAGGTGTCCCCGTTACCCTAAGGCATCCCAGATGGCGTCTCGCTCCTGCGGTTAGGCAACTGGCTGGAGCCCATCTTGTCAACATTTCCGGCAGTCTGGGACTACACATGCACACGAAGCTATAGTTTGCTTTTAAAGAATATTAAGAGATCAAGCTTCTTAATTTGCTTTCCTAAAACAGGAAAATAATTTGTGTTCAGCTGGAGTACTTGGACCACTGAATCTTCACGTGGGTACGTGCTGGTAGGATCAGACCATGGACATCCCTGGAAGATGAGGGTACTGACTACTTCCAACATGAGATTGCTTGCAATTGCTTTGTAGTCTTCTGTTTACCAAAGGAAGAAGAATTAATGTTAGAATAGCACTGATGAGGCAAATACAGACCTGCTTATATTATCAGCCTCCCTAGGCTGATTCTAAAGGATGATCAGAATCCACTAGGACTGAAATTAAAAAGGTAATGGTACACATAGGAGGGAGAATAAACTTACTGAGATGAATATCATTAAAACAAAAAAGTGTGTTGCATCTTAAGGGTATATGGAAATACCAGATTTTTTTATAAGTTTCCTCCACATTTTCTTGAAAATAAATGTGTTTTCAGAGAAAGCGTGTTTTCATTTCATTTTAATTTATTTCAGAAAAACATCTTTTCCAGAACAGTGTCCCTAGAACTGATTTCCTCTGAGACCTTCAAGGAGGATTCTGAGTCCTGGCTTTGAAATAGGAATGTGGAAATTTTTGCAAACCTGAGGTCTTGTGCTGCCAGGCTCCCGGGTCTGTGTGAAGAAGCCCAGTGTCTGAGACACAGCTGCGTCACCAAGCGTTGTCGCTGCTGGAACCTCTGGAACCCAAACCTGTGTCCATGTCCTCTCCTGAGCCACAGACCCACCAGCTTCTGGCTGTCAGCTCGCCCGCAGAAAAGTCGAGTTGGGTGAAAGTGTGTCAAACCCAAGATGTTGCAGGTGAAACGTTTCAAGCTCAACAAGCAAAATCTGTTTGCTCAGCAAAACTAACTAGTAGATAATACAGTCACAGAAATAATTAATTTATAATGCTATAGTCCTGTGAAACTAAGAATTCCAAAGCATTTCACAAACAGTGAATTAAGCTTCACAAGCATCCTCTGAGGTAGATAAATATTAAATAGATCACATTTTATGTGGAAAAAATCAGACGATATGTGACAGCTGCAGAAAAAAATAGAAACTATTCTTTTTATGTCCCTCACTTTTAGTAACTTATTCTTATTTGAAAGAAGGAATTGTTTCTACTGCATGATTTTATACTAGTAATCCTTTTTTCTCTCTTCTTTTTCAGATACCAGTACTATGTTATTGAAACAGTTGATTGTCCTAGCAACATCACTCAAATAAGAACTGAAAAGGAACAAGCTAGTGGTTATATGACTGCTTTTTTGCTAGCTGCTGGGGAGATTTCTGTCCTTTATAATTTGTATAATTGTAAAGTTCCCTGTAGAGAAGAAAATACAATAGTAAAAGTATATTTAAAATGTTACTAAAATGCTATTACTTGTATTTGTGTTTGTTCTTGGTTTTGTGGTCCATGAAAATCTAACAATGCAGGGTGAAGAGAAGCTACATAAGTCTTTATTTGTGAGGTTTTGCCGAAAGGTAGATCCAAAGCGTAGATAATATTGCTTCTCGTACTTGCATAGGTCTAAGCCGTGCATTGGTTGTCAGTTGTCAGTTGTTACCTGTTCTTGCAAATAATGAAAATCTACTGTTTAATTTTCTAATATTGTCTTGAGGGGACTTCTTTTCCTTTGTGACACTTTCAATTTTCATTCTGAAAACCGACTTGAACTCTTTCATGTTGTTTCAACGGCTGAATCCGTCTTCTGCTGCTCCTGTTGTGCTCCATTTGATTTGATGTAATTCCATATAAATTGCCACAAGGTGACTTCCATGCGATGCGCGTGCATTTTGGGGAGGATTTTGTCCCTCAAACAGCCAAGCTAGATATTTCATAAAATTGTACAAACTACACTCTGTATTTCTTTCTTTCTCAAATTCCTTCTTTACCTTTCTTTCTCATTTGCTATTTGCTCCTATTTTAGTATTTAAATCCCTCCATTATTGGTATAATGCCATGTCATGATCTGAATTTTCCTTTGCGTTCTGAATGACAGCCCACAGCATTAAATAACATTTGCCTGTCAGAGCAGTATGAAACATCATACAGACTGAAAGAAACTAGAAAACCAAGAGCAGACAGACTAAAAAGTATTCATATGCCATATGCTTCCTGTATATGTTATCCTTTATGCAAACATAAAGCAAGTATTACCTTGAACAATTAAAACACTTCTGGAATTTTTGAAATCAAAATAATTCAGGGGGTGAAAAGGAAGCCAAATAATCAAGATTTGCTAGCAAAGTAGAAACTGTAACAGAAGAAAATACAAAAAGAATTAGAAAAGTGTCTTCATGATTTTCTTAAGGAAGCAGAAAACGCATAACAATATACGAAGTTATCCAGTTTGATAATCACATATTTCAATGATCATCTTCCATTCCAAAAAGGGGCAATTTGTAAGATCACCTTCAAAAGTTCATCACCGCTTTTAATTTTTTAACTATACCTGCACAAGATGGCCAATAAGCCTAAATGCCTCCAAATCTTCACAACACCAAAGAAATTAGGGGATTAAAGAATGGGGAATCATCACAGAAATTATATGCCAAGCTACAGAAAAATAGCTGGATGATTTCTGAAGATCTGCAGCAGTGCATGGAAAAATGAGAAATTAGGAAAAGTACTTTGCTTTGAGACTGTGGGTTTGGCAGATAATATCGGTGACAGTAACTGGTGTGCGTATGTTCGCGGTGGGCACGTATTTGCAAGCAATGAAATTATTACAGTTTTGTAAAGTACTGCTGGTCATCTGAACTGCAGCAGTTACATACCTACTGCCCTTCCAAAAGAAGTGTATCAGCTTAAACTCTCTGGAAAGTGGGTTCGCATTTAAATTCCCACCATCGCGAACACCGCAGCGAGCGGATGAGGATAGCTCCGCATCCACAGCTCTCGAGGTTTCTCGATCTTTGTTTCTTTGCCGAGATGGGCTGCCAGTTAACGGGCAGTCTTTCCAGTGGTCAGAGGTGTGATTGCAGCAGGGAATCATATCCAGGACCTGAAACGTATCCAGGATCCTGAAACGTATCCAGGACCAAAGTTACTTGGGGGCTTAGGCAGCGGTGAAGGTTGAGATGGAGTGGCCTATAGTTCTGCAGGAGTTAGTCGTAAAAATTAATCAGCCACGCTGGTTAGGCTAAGGGCTCCTCAAGTGTGCATCGAAGAGCTGTCATTTTACTTTCCTAATGGATATCCTAACAATTGCAAGGAACACATGGTAAAAGAGAAATATCTGTTCCTGAAGCTGAACAAAAAAATTGGCGACAAACAAACAAAAACAAAAAAACCAAAAGCAAACATAAACCCCCTTAAAATTGCAGCATTTAAATGTTTTACCCACAGCAGGCTTTGCATTGTCCATCAACTAACTGACAAATAACTAACAACTGCACAAACTGTGGACGCAGGTAAGTTACCATGGCATTTTTCCAGCTCGGTCTAGACACAAAGGTTCTTTTCCATTTTAATAATGGAGCCTAGTTTTTCTTCCCTTATCACCAGTCTTAGAGCCCAAATGGCTAAATATATCAGAGGTATTCCTCGGGCTGAAAATTTCTCAGATTGCTTCGTGCATCTTATGTTTAATCTTTGAAAGATGATGAGGCTTTCAGCATCATTTATTTTTACTTATTGAAAATCTAATGAAATGACACACTGGGGATCTTTACCACCGGGTGCTGTGCGTCTCTTGAAATTTACCTAATGCGTGAAGATTTTTGGTCAGGGGATGGTCTACATTTCACGAGATCAGCTTCTTAGTGCTCTAAATGGACAATAATAAATGGGCAAAGCTGAGACTTTGAGGGGAGTAGACAGCTTGGGGAATCGGTAGTAAGAAAAATGTGAGGTCCAGAAAATTTGTATTGTTATTACACTGTTATTATTGGGTTTGTTCTTTACTGTAGCAAAGGTGCAATAAGGTCAGGGCTTCATAGGAACAGGTAGGCAACGACCTTTGCGTAGAAATCTGATCATCTAAAATTAACCAGAAAACGAGTGGCTGTAATAAAGAGCCCGGAAGGAGCAAGGTAAGAAAATTAAAAATGGGAGCTGTATGATCGTGCAGTGACTCCAGTGAATCACATAAACATAAAGATCGTTCAGCAGTCCTTTGAAAGGTGAGGGATTTACATATGAACTGATAACCAAATCAATTCTTCAGGCTTCACAGGAGTGAATCTCAGATGAGATTTGAAAGATGACAGGGAGGTAGCTAAAGGGATCAGAGCCAGAACTTCAGTGAAATGTGTACGTGAATGAACTAAATATTACATAGGAGTTTGTCGGACATTTTAGTAACAAATGGGATATCGGTCAGAGTACAGCTTCAGGCTGCCTTCTGACAGAACCAAACAACGGTTTAAAGAAAAAATCCCTTCCTCGTTACTGCCACGTAGACACAGCCAACAACGACACCCCTCTCGAATCTCTCTCGCACGATGGTAAATTAGCCTTGACAGCTCCAAGGTCAAATGAAGTCAAAGGAATCACCAAGAATTCAACCAACGGACTTTATCTAGTGGTGACAGTGAAAGACTCGAAGCAACCGTAGCTGGAGTCTACTCCCAGCTTTCGTCCTTGACCCTACAAGGTATGCCACGTGCAGTAATCCAGGCAGATCCCTTAGTGCAGAAGGTTGCAAGCTGAATTTGAGCCTCGTGTCCTCGGGCTTCTGACCCCTGCAGGTCCTGATGCAGATGAGCTAGGGAAGGAGCACTGTGGCAACAGAATGGTGGCCGGTCTATCTGGAATTGTCAGACGGCCCTACATGGATGCTCTTGTCCACATCAATTGCCTAAGGTTGTCAAAAAGCCACCCCTTGGTCCTCCCCTATCTTGCGCAGCACGGCTCTGAGTCAAGGTGCTCTGTGACTTCAGGCTTGTCTTTTTTTATTAGCAAACCTTTTTGTCTGAGATTCTTAGCTCCGAAATGGGTCTAAAATATTTACGTATGTTTGCAGAGAGTGATTTTAATAGACTGGGCTTTTTTCTTCAGATGAAAGATTCCGTGTTGACACAAACCGGCATACCCAAGCTTTATTCTTTCCCAGGGTTGCTTAGCTCAGAGTTGGTTTTCCTTTCATATCATCCTCTTTCACATAAATCAAATATAAAATATTGCTACAAATGTAAACATTAACCTGTGAAAATATAAAAAATAAAGTTTACTTCATTTACAGAGCGTGAATAGCATAGAAAGGCATGACTCTTGCGTCCAAGAGCTAACGAATTAAACTAAGCAGATAGCGTGGAAGAGAAACTCAGTGCAGTGGATAATCAGTAGGTGCCTTCATCCCAGGCCAGCAATGCTGATACCTGCTTTCAGGTTGTGTACATATACAGTTGTGCGTGCTGGATTAATACTGACAGAGAATAGCACTGACAAAGTTCACAGGAGACCAAGATTGCTTACTTCAAACTTAACTTGGTCAAAAAGGCAGTAATAAAGCCTCAGGAATATTTATAATTTCATGTGCTTACAGCATTTTCACTGCGGGTGATTCCTGATGCAATGGCATGACTCACGGCCCAAGGGATGTGTGAAAGACCCTGCTGAAAGCAAGGACTGGAGGAATATTTCCTGATCTTGGGGAAAGTGCTGGGACCCTGGTTGTTTTGTGTGGGAGCTCAGGTCTTTACCTGAGGAACACAGAGAATAACAGGGCACCCCTAAAGAAAATTCTGCTGCTGTTGAGTCTTTCCTGACCTAAAAAAAAGCCATCTGTACGAACCAGATAGCAGCTCACTTTTCAGCTCCACACACTTTCTGTAGGTTATTAGCGGAGATTGTTAACGAGGCGGCCAGTTAGCCACGGCTGCAGCGGCGGGGCTTTTTGGCTACAAACACCTGTGCAGTAGGAACAAGGCTGAGCCCAGCGTACATTCATCAGACGATGGCGACAATAAATGACTGAAGTGTTGAGCTGGATTTGAAGAGGTAGCACAAAGATAAAGACTCGAGAAGCCCTTTGCAATTCCCTTGGTCATCCATTCCCACCGAAGGCTTCTCTTTTGAAGTTTCCAGGAGGCCTGGTGCAACCTTTGGTTGTCCTTTCGGTCAGAGCTCTTATCTGTCTAGTGCAGACCCAGCCTCTTTTTGCTTGTACTACTCAAAACCAGTTATTACGGGATAAACAAACTGTATTTGCTGATGCACGTTCTCAGTTTCCTTATCAGCTGAGCAACACGCTTCTCGTGCCTGTCGGGTCAAACTCGCTGCTGGGCCAGCTCCAAGAATTCCAGGGCAACTGCACCACAGCTCGTTCGGTGCTTGCTCGCACCTACCGACTGCAAAGAAACCATAACCATGTTGTGACGGAGCGTTGTCTTACCAGCCGACCGAGAATTTCCTGGTGTTGCAAAGCGTCCTTAGGTTGATGATTGCAGGTCTTAGATCTTTTAAATGAGATCTCAACATGATATCTAAGCACTGTTTTGGGTAGCTGTCAAGATGCTTCAGGATATTGTCAGACTGAAGGCTATGTGTCTTATTGTAGAAGAATTTCAGTTTTATTGTGCTTGTCTCTTTAAAACAAATGTAAATAAGTAAATCGTCTCTATCTCAAAACCAGTTTGCAGGTGCTGTGAAATACATTGGTAAAGGTATCTGATATGAGATGCAAGACACATATCTGAGGAGAGAAGAAAACCAAACTCCTAATCCCAGCCCAGGGGTCTAAAAAAGTCAGAAGGCTGAAGACTGAAGTCAAGGGCTCAGCTGTCGTGGCTGAAAAGCTACTCCCTGTCCTAACAAGCATCCAAATCTACTGCCATAGAACAGGAAAATGCATCTGGCCGCTGACATCTTATGTTGTGGAAGCTACACGCAGAGAGCAGGAGTCATTATACAGTATTTCACTAATAGGAGGATCATCAGTCCGTTACGAATAAACCCTTCTCAACTCTCAGCTGTTATATCCAGGTGCTTTTGCCTCACTGCTTGTATCTCAGATGCTGGTTTGCTGGTCTGCTGCACCACTGCTTCCAGATCTTTTTTTTTTTGCCATGAGTAGCCTGGCAAACATTTGTGGAAGCTTTCACGCAAGAGAAATGCTTTTACTTCTTTGTCTTTTAGACAGAGTGCTGCAATGATTAACCGAAACAAGAAAACAAAAGCCTGCCTCACTTTTCAGGCTTCTTTCATAGCCGCCTTAGTGCAAGCTTTTACCAACCAACCCAAGAAGATACAGCCCTGAAGAAAAAACATCTCAGCCATCATGTGAAAGGTAGGTGGCCCAGAGCTACTGGACTACAAAAGGAGTTAGTCCTCGGGTCATGGCTTTAAAAAGTAGCCGTGATTCCTTTCTCAACCCTGCAGAGCAACGGCTACTTTTCACTACCCCAGTCGCTACTGTGACAGCATCCCTCCTTGCTCCCCCATTCCAGCACCTCCACAGAAATCAAACTTCTTGCAGTTGGTTACAGGCTTCGCTGCGTTATGCCGATGTATAAATATAACCGGAATGTGCCAGAGAGAGAGCAGAGATGATCAGGAAGCATTCAGCAAAAAGTGTATTCAACCTTTTCATTAAAAACAGAAAAATTTCTTCCCTGAAAATCTTAGATGGGTTTTTCATGATGATCTGTTTTTCACCCCCCCCAAATTAAATATTTGACAACTAAATTTTTAATAGAGAAACAGTTTAACAGGAGCTTTTTGATCATCCCTTTGTTGTTGGCAAAGAACACAGATAAGGGGGCTTACGGGTGCTTCAAGCATTGCTTGAGTATTGCTACAGACAGTGAAATGGTGGCTCACTCTCTGTATTTGAAGAATAAGCCATAGATGTCATCAAATGCTTTTTTTTTAGCCGAATTTCATGGGGTTTTACTACTCATGCCCAAATGTCCCCACAGGCTGTTAACTCCTGATTCTGCCAACACAGCTGAGCTTTATATACCAGATTGTCTGTCATGCAGGAAGGGACGTATATCACTCTCGGGCATAATTCATAGAAAGCATCCATATAAAATGCTATTTGAGACTGCTCTCCGCATTCAGAGTGTATTTGAGATCCCCACTCTCGGACAGGTCAGGCCGTGCGGTACCCGTACCTGCTTCGTCAGCGGTTGCCAAATGGTCCGTGGTGGAATGGTCACACTCAAGCCAAGAGATCTGCTCGCGTAGAAGTCTGGCTGAGTTACTGTGTGATTTTTAAGCAGGTCATGTTCATTTTGTGCCTGTTTCCCTACCTATGGAGCGGGGCTTGTAGCTTCAAAAAGGCAAGAGTAATGCATTAATGCATTAATGCTTGCAAGGCACTTGAAAAGCGTTAAACGGAACGTGGTATACTCCTGCAAAATAAGTTTATTAATTAACCGTCAGAGATCTGCTGGTTTATTAGGAGCCTTCCAGAGATGTGCCTTCTCATTAGCCTGGTACAAAACAACCCACAGCGGGAGGGAACAAGTTCCTTCAAACAAGGTTCAACTTTCTGCCAGTTTAATCTTCATCTCATTGACAGACTTCTGAATCTTCATTTAATTATAGTTCCTTAAATGTTTTCTGATACCGTATCTCAATCTCTCTGTTCTGTGTCTTTTTATGGTTTCTTTTTTGTTGTGGGACAGAGGAATAGATCGTTCTTTCCAGTGTCCATTAAAATTCCCTTTGCCTGCAGTGCAGTATGCTCTATAAAAGAGATGAACCTGCTGCAAGAGAAATAAGCTGATGCTGCACTGTCTTTTTAGAGCAACAACAATCTTTATAGATTATTTTTCCAAGTGTCATGAATCTCCTTCAAAGTCACAAGTGACTGTTATCAATTAATATACTTAATAGTCTCATTTTCAATTCACATCCAGGCCATACAGAGTCTATGCTCGCCCTGGCAGATGCTTGAAAGCTTTGCCTTTGGGAGATAAAATGTTACCTTGTATGTGATGGGGGTGTAAGGGGGGGTGATGCAGGAGCAGAAAGACATGTTAAAGTGCAGCACCTGAGGCCTTCTTGTTTTCTGAATTTACAGTCTCAGGCTGGCAGTCGTATAAATGAGTGATGCTCTCTGATGTTCTCTTCCAAGCAGGCTACGAAATTGGCAGGGAGTCTTCGGTTTTGTGCTGATGTGTCCAGAATTCAAATAATTTGATTCTTGGGTATAATGACAATTGGAGGCACAGTATTACCTTGAGAAAAAGAGATGGGAGAGACAGCTTCTGTATCCTGTATTGAATTAACAACCGATTCCCATTTACTCTCTCCGCTGAAAACTCTATTATGCGGGGTTCTTATTGCCCTTATTCAAGGGCACGGAATTAAAAAAGTGATATCGATGGTAATGCTCTCATCTTCCTACCATGACATTGAATAATGGGGACAAAGAAGGGAAATCTTGAAGGATGATATGCCTTTTAAAATACTGCTGATATTGAAAACATATAAAGGACAATGCATTTGAATATCAGCTGATGAAGTCATATTCGGATTATCGTGCTTTTTGCCTGTGCCTTTAAATCATCTTTGCTTTTATTTTCGCCCTTGTTTTTGGAACATTTTATTTTCTTGTGATTTCAGGAGAGAGTCCTTACATACTTGAGATGAGGATGGAGGTGAAGTGTTGGTTACGCTAATTCCAAGAGAAATCTGTTCTCTCTCCTCCTGGATCCGGAGAGATTCCGAGAGTTAGGAATCTGGCGGGAAGAAGTCCACCAACAGACTGGTATAATTACACAGGCAGAGTAATGCTACTGCTCAAGCGGAGGCTCTTCTTCTGGCACAAGTTGTCATTTTCCAGTTCAGCTTAAGTCCTTTCTGAAGTTACAGAGACTAGGTAAAACTGGTGGTCTTATAACAAAATAAGAATATCCATTGTGGACCCTGCAGCATCCTTCCTTTACAAATATATTCATTTAGGTTTTAAAATGTATTTTCCTGTGTAAATGATACCTTACACAAAATACTGAGTGTATTTCTATTAGGAAGTTTTAAGTGATGGTTTACAGAATAAGTGATAATATCTCCGTTTTACAGGCGGGCAACTGAGAAGCAGAATATTTAACTACCTTGCCAAAAGTCACACAGGAAATACTTTCTGAGGTGGGAACAAAACACGGATCTTGCTCTCACTAGTGCAAAACCACAAAGCCTCCCTGAACTATTGACACTCTTTCCTAACCCAGTCGTTAACGAGGCCCCTTACACTAAATTTTCAGTCAAACCTCTCTGTGAGGTGGAATCACGGAAATCTGCTCTGCAGCGTGTCCAAGTAAGGTTAAAAATTACACTGGAAAGGGTTTAGGGAACAAGTGTCGAAACTCTTACCTGTAACGATACCCGTTGATTCTGATCACATCGATGCAATCGTTATGCTGGTGTAACTCTGGGATTGCAGTTATTTTAGAGTCAGTTACACCATCATGCTGTATGAGATCAGGATGCAGCTCAAAACCTCTTCATAGCAACTCTGAAAAGTCAAAATCATGGTTTACTTTGTCAAAGGGTAGCTCATTTTATCTCCCACTGCCCCTTGCACACTCAGGACTATCAGCAGATGGCTACCTGTGATCTGAAACGTGGTCTTCGTGCAGAGACCCTTCAGCTGGCAGCGCCGTGGGATGGAGCGGAGTCCCAGTCTCCCCAGCGTATGACACTCCCTTTGATACGTGTTCGTCTCCATCATTAGCGTGCGACTACAGAAAAACCAGCTTTATAGCTGATGGCCATCATCTGCAAAATTTTCTTGCCGTGAACTAGTAGATGTTCATGAAGCCGTAAGCACTCCTCTGCCCTGCTTGTACAATAGTGCTTTCGAGGTGTATTTTTGGGGGGGAAAGGAGAGGGGGAGAAAGAAGAGGGGCTCTGAGAGGGACATCGCAATGACATGGCAGGGCATGATGAGCTGGAAAGCTTTAAAGCATCTGCCACGAAGCTGTTGGTGCTGCCTTCTCTGGTGATGTGCAGCTCACTGTGCGTATGTGCCCCCGTGCACCGACCTGAAGAATGACGGTGCACCTCCACCCTGCATTAGCATCCTGGTTACATCCGCCGAGCTGTGTAAACTAACAGGCATATTGAGACTTCGTTTCTAGCTGGACAGAATATTTGCAAGGAGCCACTGAGGGTGAAGAGAGATGATAGCTGTAGTTTCCTTGGGTACATAGCTTTCTTGCCTGTGCTGGCAGGGATACGTTTTAGGCCAAGAATTAAAATTATACCACCTGCCTATGGCCTCCAGAGGTCAGCATATCACTTGAGAAGAGCTAAATCACAGAGCCCTCAAACTATACTTTTCAAGCGTGATCTCATTATGTCCTCTGTTTAGTTTCCAACTTCACTGGCAATAAGATTTAAAGGTTTTGTCCCCAATGCTAGTTGTGACAACAAAAGCAAGAAAAGAAAAAATTGGTCTCAGAATATCCACTGTAAAATGCAAAATGTTGTCATTGGTCAGTACGGCCGCTTGGATGAGAGATCCCTTAGGTGACAAGTTTATTGAAAATAATCAGACCAATAGATATCCATATGCTTAGGTGCTATTCCTTACATGTTAGTACTGATGGGGTGAACGGACATGCCAACTGTCTTCTGAGTGGACTTTCAGACTTGTTAAACTGTGTTAGGAGCTTTATTTTTTTAGTATGTTTGAACACGACGTGCAGTTCTAGTGATGCTCTCAAAAAGGATAACGTAGAACCAGAAAACATACAGCGATGAGAAACAGATTATCAGAGGCGTGAAACAACTTTCACGCAAGAAGGAACTTAGACTACTCATCTCAGAAAAAATAAGTTGGACGGAATATGATATAGGTCTTTAAAGTCAAGAATGGTGAAAAAAAGGTGATAGGAAATGACTATTCATTATCTCTCACAATATGGTGGTCAACCAATGAAGTTATCGGGCAACAGGTTTTGAAATAAACACAGCATAGAATTAAACTGTGAAAACCATTGCTTTGGGACTTTATGGAGGCCAAAGAATAAAAAAAAAAGGGACAGGCAAACTCATGGAGAATGTGTCTGTGGGTCGGTGTTAAGCAGAGGGGTCTGAAGGCAAGCTCACGCAAAGCTCATTGGACCTTCCTGCAAGCTGGCAAGGCTTCATGCGGAGGTCACTCCCTGCTTGCCTGAACACCCACTACTTGTCTCTGGGAGTAAGATACCGAATGACCGAAGATACCGAAGATAAGATGACCAGGCGTTCTTCTCATGTTCTTGGTATTACTACAATGCTAAGAAACTTCCTTTTGCTTAAGAAGCAAGCCACAACAGTCTCTGCAGGAAAGGCTCTGAACTTAATTCTTTCTAAATACTAGCAAGTATTGATTGGCTTTAGTGATATTACACTGGATTCAATAATCCAGAGGAAAATCAGAACGAGCTACCTTTCTAGGAGACCCTAATCTCACACGGTCTCCTCTGAGATCAGATAGGCTCGTCTGTGTTGCGAAGTAACACCCAAATGTGGGTGTTACTCTGTGGGCCACCAGCCTCAAAACATCCTCATAAACACCAAAGAGCCTCAGTGCCACACAACACTATCTAATTTCTCCTACAACACTATCTAATTTCTCCTTAGCATGAAGAACTCTACAAGGCTTACTGAGACCTCAGTGTTCTCACATTACTGTTTTGAAACACAACCTTAAGTGGATCCAGCAGGCGTCAGCTGTAGACAAAGTGTAGAAACTCTGCTACAAAAAATAAAATAAATAATACAAACAAAAAATCCAGTCCAACTCAAAAAAAAAAAAGAAATAACAACACTCAAATCTTCTGTTATTTTTATTAAAGCTGCAGAGTCTTACTACACACAACAAATATTTTATCGATATAATCTAAGTTAATAAAATAGTTGAACAACTCTTTAGATTTATATTTGTATAGAAATGATCTGTGGAACATCTCATCTTGAAACAGCAGTGCCCAAAAACAACTATTCAGCAGGATTTTTTTAAAGAAGAGTTTGGGACTAGAGGATGCACTGTTCATTCTCAAAGGAAAAAAAAAAAATCCATGCAAAAATAACCCCCACCCTCTTCCTGCTTTCTCTCCTATCCATAGTGTAAGGCCGTATAGAATGACCACGTAAGTGATGGCCCTTTTCTTCCAGTATTCTTCCTCATGTCTACATTAGGAGCTGTCGTCTAAACTCAGTAACTAAAACAAGACAAAAAGAAAATTCAATTGCACAATCCTAGTCTGCAGGTGACAAAGCCATAACATCTCTTTACAGAAGTCCCTACTCTTTTTCCAGTTATGAGAATTCGTTATCGCGTTGTGTTTGTTCCCCAACTCTCGCCTACGTGGCTGATGTCAGTTATTGTCCGTACGCCTTTGTTAACAGAAGTCAGTCTATCTACTATTGCTTCGGTCTCCCTTCTTCACCTATATGTAGCTTAGATTCTACGTAGCACTGCCTGTAAAGGGCCGACTCCGTGGTTTTTTCCCCCCATTTTAGACAAAGCCCATAGCTCAAGTGATGATCTCCTCACTGCAGCTATGCATTGGTGTCACCCGTGAGATGTCTTTATTAGACTATGAGGCATGTCTTTGCTAGATCATTCCATTTATCTTAGTCCACTCGTAGATGTCCTGTTCGCATACTATGTCGGAGTTGATGAGGAGGTATCTGTCCCCAACACAGAAATGTTTCTGGCAGGCAGCACATTTGAAGCATTCAAGGTGATACACTTTGTCCTTCACCCGCATGGTCATCTCGTAAGCCCGGATTCGCTTGTCGCAGGAGGCGCAGAGGCCATCTTGGCCGAAGAGCCTAAAACAACAACAGCAGAGAAGTAAGCAGAGTTCCCTTGCTGGGGAGATGGGAAAAACCAAATCAAAACAAGAACACATCAGTGCCTTGATCCGTTAGTCATAGTATTGCCAAGTTAGACAGAGGTCACGTGGAAAGCTGCCGAGCAGAATTCTGAATTTTGCAATACCAAAAATTGAAGTAGAAAGTCCAAGGTCCTCACCTATTGTCAATATAATTGACTCGCCTGATCAATGACCTCATCTTGAATTGCTGAGCAGCTTCAGGAGGAGTAAAGGTTCCCCAGATCGTGGCATAAAGTTGTGCTGTGCTAATACTTCCACTTCTGTGATCGATAGAAATTACCTTTCCATTGATAAATTTTGCTATCTTCAGCTGTTGCTATTGTAGTTTACAGAAAGGAGCTGACACGAGCCATGGTCTAAGACTCCCCTGTCTCTTGTCGTTGCCTCCACATTGGAGATTCTTTCAAACCCAAACATTTCTATATCCATGAAGTCGCTCCTGCTGGGTTTTAGATGGATACATGCTAAGACCTTCTAGATACTTACGCTAGCCCAAACGATTTTATGATCTGGACCGCTCTTTAATCCACATTGAAAAACCCCGCTGAGATCATGACGGTATTGTCTATTAAAAGGAGCCTCTAAGGAATGCACTAGGTATGCATTCCCCTCACAGCATGCACTACCATTCACCCAGAGCACTGCGACATACTCCGCTATGTGTGAATGCCAGACGTTCATGCGGTCTGCTGGCTACAGAGTTTGTAAGTCAAATCATTAATAAATAAGCAGAAATATATACATTTTTTTTCTTACTTGTTCGAAGTATACACCTACTGAGTTTGACTTCTAAATTTCCATACTAATTCTGGAAAGAGTTTTTCCACCTCCTACACTTCTCTTACATATGCTGTGCCTGCTTCATATCACCTTCTGAACTGGAAAAAGAATGCCCACTAAATTAAGACAGATCTTTAAGGGGAAAAGACATAATTTCTTTAGTCTACCAGGAGATGTCAGTGTTTACTTCTGCCCAATGAAAGTAATACTAAGTTTACACAAAGGTTGCCAAATTTTTCATTAATGAGGGAATATCTTATATGTTGCATTATTAAAGAAATAAAAACGTTGAATTTCATTGCAAGAAAATACATTAATTGTATTGCCATTGTTGCTTCCATTTTAAGATGAAAAGTATTTGGAAAGTGTAACTAATGGGATCACTGCCGGACTGTTGTGTATGTGGAGTATTTACAAGCAGCCTCATTAGCAAAACTCAGTTCTTAGTTTCTGCTTAGCAAAATTCCCATCGGTAAAGCTCAGAGACACCGTAATTAGGAACTCCACTGAGATTTTGGTTTAGGTTTTATTGGCAGGTAAATTAGCCTTCAGTAAGGTAGCTGAAAAAATATCAAATACCACTATTCTCTTCCACAGACCTCCTGTAAGATTAGGGATCCATTAGAGGAAACGGTACACAACCAGCACAGCAAAGATCAATACACTTTAATGGTAATCAAGAATATAAAGATCCTTTATTATCAATTTTTGTGAAATATATTAATCTCAGTTTAATCCTTCCACTTTCAAATTTTGGCAAAGCAGAGAGGCAGAGAAATGTTAATGAAAATATCTGTACCGAGTGTATTTGTAAGATCTGATTCAGCAAAACGGGTAAATTCTTGACTATTTAGGACCGGGCTTAAGAACGCTAAAAATCCACTGGATCCAAAAATTAGTGCAATCAAACTTTCCTGTACTGGCTGTAGCTTTGCAACGAACATACAGCACATTGCGTCTTTCTGCTTGAAGTGTCCCAGATAACTTTACCGGCGATGCAGAAAAAGACAGGGATCAATCGCATAAACGGCAGTGGCTTCAGACACCACGCAGGTACGGCAGCCCTGCTGGCTAGTGGAATCAAGCATCTCTCCTATAGCTGATATTACTGCATCAGGAAAATGAATTGAATTCAGTTACCTTGGATACCGTGTTCTTAAATGAGAGAACTGCATGGTCTTTCATCCGTCGCCGATCTTGGCACCTGGTTTTATATACCTTTCAGCTCCAAGGCAATGCTTGGAGAAGCACAGAACTTCTTAAAACCATTCGGGGGAACGGGTTCATTGTCAGCTCAGGGGGAGCTTGCTGAAATTCATCACCTTTTCCCAATTTCTACTTGCCAGAATCCCACGCTGACACTGCGCGGTTCGCCTGGAGCTATCAGGTTATGTCTGTGCGGACTGACGGATGCCAACAACCCCAAAGTCCCAGGAGTTCTTACTATATTCTTCACATTTTCAAATAATTCTCTTTAGTCCACAACATGTAGCAGTGCTTTCATTTTCATTCAAAAATGCTTTTTTTTCCCCCGCAAGCTTTTTAAGATTTACCTATAAACAACTGTAAGTGACCCAATCAACACAGATAACCTCTGGATTTACCTATAACTTACTGAAGAACCCCAGCAGTACCATAAAGCGTCTGTGCATGAACCCCCAAAATATACGGGCCCATGAGCTTGCAAACGGTGCTGCGTTACAACTGCGACTGCCGTCAGGCTTTACGTTTAAGAGTACTCACAAATGAATTCTTTATGGATCTCTGCTCACTAGCTGTACTAATGACATGACAAAGCAAAGCTGGGATGGTAGGAAGAAGGGGAGCGAGGGTAGGAGGAGTGGGTTGTGTACCTGAGATAGTCCCTTCTGCAGAGCTTTCTGCCCAGTTTGTAATACAACCGTCTCCCCACTTCCCCCAGCCTGCACCCGCACAGGTCGCAGCTGAGGCAGTCTTCGTGCCAGTACTGATCGATGGCTTTCAGGAAATAGCGGTCCCCGATGTTCTGCTGGCAACCGCCGCATGTCAGCAGCGACGGGGGAATTTGGAGGACTTCATCCACTGGCTCCCTGAGGGAATGAAAGAATCATTGGAGAAGGAAACTGTACTCTGAAAGCATCCACATGAGAAGAAGGAGAAGGAGAAACAAAACACAAGATTGGTCAAGTTAGAACAGGCATTGCATCCTCATTTTTTCTCCCAGTGGAGTAAATGATTTATCCACTTTTGACATCAGAGGGAGCAGGACTTCACTCTTCTTTTGGTTTTTTTTAAAAAAAGAACAGCTTAAAATGTAAAGAGTTAATAAGAGTATGCAAAAATTTGCTTACCTTTTTTTTTATTTTTCTTTAAAGAATAATGCATAAACCTGACGATCTATGTACCACCCATGTGTGTTCATTACTGTAAAGGCATCTACTACTTTACTAGGACATCGGTGTCTGTGTAGATACATCATTTTTCTTCTGCAGGACAGAACATGAATTGCTCAGTCATGTGTCTCAAGCCATGCAGTTCTTATCACAGAAATACCTTTCCTATAACATGATTCTTCCATAATTAAAGATTGCACTTTTTCAAAAGTACAATCAAAAAGCTGCCTGGATCCACCATTTCACAGAAATGCTGGTTATTCTGTGCGGACTGACGGATGCCAACAACCCCAAAGTCCCAGGAGTTCTTACTATATTCTTCACGTTTTCAAATAATTCTGGTTTGTCCACAACACATAGCAATGCTTTCATTTCCATTAAAAAATGCCTTTTTTTTTTCCAACAAGATTTTTAAGGCTTACCTATAAACAACTGTAAGTGACCCAATCGACACAGATAACCTCTGCATTTACCTGTAACTTACTGAAGAACCCCAGCAGTACCATAAAGCGTCTGTGCATTAACCCAAAAATATATAAGCCCCTATTATAAACCTGAGCTTGCAAGCTTTGACTGTTAGTGCTGCTGGAAGCAAAGGGAATTTCTGTCTCACCAAGGGCTAAAGGACTAGAAAAGGCACCTGAGGGATTTTACATGCTGTCAACTTTTTGTTGGGAAATGTAAATTTGAAGACTAACTCTGGGGATGTCATTTCTCTGAACAGCGTGAAATGAATAAATACAACAGATGAGACTGTTGCCCAACTGGTTTAAGTTTTGCTGCTGTTTTTAATAGAGCCAGAATTTGACCTGATATTACTGCAGGACTTCTTTTTTTCCTTAGGCTAAGGACATGAATCCCCTGGGATGGGTCTATGCCAACACAGCTCAAACAGTTATTTGGGATTTACACATCCCTGCGTGAAAAGAGGCACAAATCTTTATTGCGATACTAGCACTGACTATTCATGCACGGTATTTTTTTCCCTTTTTAAAAAGCTCTGAAACCTAGGATGGTTCTGGTAATACCTGCGGATAAAGCAAGAATTTTCTTCAAAGCTACTTTCTTAAGGAATTCTCTTCTTTGCCTTTTTGTGTAATTTTACAAGTTCTGCCAAAAAAAAAAAAGAACAGCAAAAAAAATTAAAAGAAAGGCACTTGAGCTCAGTCCTGCAAGGTTTGCAGGGAGCTGGGGCTGCTGCTGAGGGCCTCATCCAAACCCCAGGGAAGCCAATAAAAAACCCTATTGGATCAATCCTTTAAGCACTCGCTTAATTTTAAACCTGTGGCTAGCGGCAAGGAAGGCGCACGTTTGCACATTTATGCTTTGCTGGATGATGACCGAGGTGCTGGTGGAGTGGAGCCTCAAATTTTTTCATACGTTATTGGGTTCTCGCTCTAGCAGAGTCCCTCAATGCTTCGTTTCTGTCGCTGGTCTGTCCTCCCTTAGGCTGGAGGGGGCAGAGGAGACCTACACTGATGGAGAAGGATCAGGCTGCTCCCAGTTTCCAGCAGGCAACAGGAAAAAATTATATTACTACTGCTTATTTACTGGGTCAGCGGTTTTCTGGGCAAAAATTACTTTCTTCAGCAGGGAGAAACGACCACTGGTCAAGAAATTCTGTGCTGAGAAAGTGATCCTGCAGTTTTTATTTAGGCAAGCTGAGCCCTTAGCTATTATCTGATTATATTCTGTTCTGGTTTTCACTCTTCTAAGTTTAAACTGCTGTGCCCTGAAAGTTGTGTCGTAACATCCCTCTCCTATGAGCTCTCCGTCCTGTGAGTTTTCATTAAAATCAGGGGGAACTCTGTATGTGATTAGGCCCTAGTTTTTCCAAGTTTATTCTTTCAGGCCCCATACTCCCTTTCCTAACGTGTGCGCTCCGCTCTGACAAGTTCTGAGAGCCTTCCAATAGAAGGAAACGCACATTATTATCCTTTATTATCCTTTATTGGAAACTTCAGACGTACCCCAAAATATTTCATCTTACGGGCGTTCAGGAATCACAAGCCAGGGCTCTCTGAAAGCCCTGAACTCCGGAACAGCCTGGCGGATGTTTACGCAGAACAGAACTGCTGGTTTATGCATTAGCTTTTTGATGTCCATAGATTTCTAAGCTGGCACTAAAGTCACTGGAACACAAGGTTTGTAAATAACTAAAGATTACTGAAACTTTGTAGTTGAAACCTGGACATCATCTACCTAAGAGCTTGGATTATCGTTTCTTAAAAACCATTATAAAATAAGAGAAAATGTAAGACACAAAATATCAGAAGTGACACGGAATGAATTGATTTAATCCCCCAAAGAAACAGTTCCCATGTGTTCACTCTGGGCTTCAAGCGATGGCATTTTTAGTATCTCACAGGAAACAAGCCACAAATGACTCAGGTTTACTAAGAGCAATGTTTTAAGCATTATCTGAAAATGGAGATTTTATAATTTTTTTTTCCTTCTCTCTTATCATGATTCCAGACAAGCATAACTGCAGTTATTAGCATGTACAGGGCTGAAATGACTCCGGTTTTACGCCGAGTTACCGTGCCTCTCGCCAGCGGGATGCCTGTGTGGGCAGGAGGGATGGGACGGCTGCGGAGCACAGCCCGAGAGCCTGGACCGGGACACGGGAGCCGGTCCCTTCCCCGAGTGGGAAACCCAGGGAAGGGAAATTCTCATCTTCTACATCCCGTCAGTCAAGTCTTTCTACATGCCCTTTGCAGAACACCCTGCCCCCACCAAAGCAGTTTATACAAGCTCTTAGAGAAAGTTGCATTATGAAAATGTGGAAGTTGGGCACCCACTGATAACAGCTCTGACCTTTCGCTATAATCGGCTACGGCGAGCTGGGCAGATCAAAGATGGGGCAGAGAGGGTCCCTCCGCACGAAAAGCACCTTCAGATTTGGCAAGCGTGATGCTCTCCCTCGCCCTCAGCCGTTCCCAGCGCCCCTGCGGCGGAGGAGCGGGTGGCCAGTGCCCTGCCCGGGGGGCATCGCCGCCTCCCTGCCCCCGCAGGCTGCTCCGGGCTGCCCTTTCCCAGAACTTGGGGGGCTCTCGCCAGCCTCCACCCCCGCCAGCCCCCCACGGGGCCGGGGCCGCCGCCCGCAGCAGGGGAGGCGCGGGGCCGGGGCAGCCCGGCCGCCGGTGCTCGGTGCCCGCTGCCCCCGCTGCGGCGCGGCGCGGCTCGGCGCGGCCGGGCTTGGGGGAAAGGAGCGGCGGGGGCCGCTGCCGAGCCCCCTCCCCGCCGCCGGGAAGGGGTGCGCCGGGCACACAATGCCGGTAGCGGCGGAGCCGGTCGAGTGGCTCCGGTGGGGAGGATGAGTGGCCCTCGGAAGGCTGACGGGGAGAGAGGGGTGGCGGGGAGCCGGGGAGAAAAAGAGGCCACTTACTCGGAAGGATCGAGGCTTTTCCTCTCGATGGCCGATGACATTGGCAGGGATTGTTCCTTTGTAGCGTGCCTGTGGTGGGATCTGCCCCCGCTGCCCCCGCAAAGGCTGTCTGCTCTCGAAGCCTTTTCACCAGCTGAGTTCCCCCTCCGCCCCCCAATGACATTCACAGGATTTCCTCCTGCAACACCAGAGAGAGAGAGAGAGAGAGAGAGAGAGAGAAATATGGGCTGGGGCTGGGGCTGCCGCCGGGCTCCGGCCCCGCAGGGCTGCCCCGCAGGCTCTAACCTCCCATCCCCGCCGCGCTCCTCCTGCGCGCCCGCCGGCGGGGCAGCTCCCGCGGCCGCGGCTGCGGCTCCGGCGGCGGGGGGGAAGCGGCTGCCTCGGCTGCCACCGCTGCCTCAGCCCGGAGCTCCCCGGGCTCCGCTCAGGCTTTCTGCCCGGGCAGCTCTGAACATGCTCCGGAGCCGGGCGGGGATGCTGCAAGCGGGGAGGTCAGCATCGCTAGTATTATTATTATTACTCCGTGGCTCAGCCCCGGCTCTCTGGTTTCATTTCCTTTTTCCTGATCACGATTCAAATACAATAGAAGGAAATCACACTTAAAGAGACAGCTGCCCATTTCTTAACTGGACTCCTGGGGATTTAGCAATACAAACAGCAGCATCACGACTCGCTGGGTTTCTTAAAGAGACAGAGCTGGGGCTCCCCAGAGCCGGGGCTGGGAGCTGACGGTGCATTTTCACGGTACAAGGGCATTCAACAGCACTTTCGGGGTGCTCAGGTAGGTAGGCAACCTGCAAAGGATCCCAAGGGCTGGAAGAAAATAAGTGCCGGGTTCCGTATGCCAGCTGCTCCTCAGCTCCGCACAGGACCAAAGCGACGGTCACCGTCCCTCTCCCTCTCCTCCTCTGACATATATAGCCACATGCCCACACGCACGCATATTTTTGTACGGTACTTTGAGACCCACAGGTAAAGAACCTAAGTATTGTTTTTCTACCTAGGATTCAAATTGGTCAACCAAATTGTGGCTCATTTATAGCCCCTAGTGAACATTTACGGGTGCCTGCTTCGAGACATCCCCTAGTCCTTGGCAAGCAATATAACAAATTTATATCTTGACACCGTTTGATGTTAATGAGCTATAAAAGCCGGAGAGTACGAAGTATCGATCTGTAATTAATCACAGAGAAGCTAAAGATGGGAAAGGCTTGCCTGAATCTCTCGATTTCCCCTCCCACCCTTCCTCCTCTCCATCAGCACAGCACATCCCGGAAAGGACTGATTTACAGTGCCGGAGTGAGAACTATTACAGCAATCCGAGCATTTCCCAGCCTCTGTGGCATTAGATACTGGCTGTTGCTGGAGGCAGAGTTCTGGATGAGATGAACTGCTTGCCCTGTTAATTCCTTTAAAAACAGGAAGAAAGTATCTGTAATAAAGCACTAGTGAATAGTAGTAGAAATACTTCACTTCTGTATTAATTCCCAGAAGAGAAATGTATTTGATGTCTATTTTTATGAGTACGTTCTAATTTTTTCAGCTTTTTGGCAGCTAGGGATATAATGTCTGCAATACATTAATGAGCGCGATTCAGAGATGAGTAATGTCAGCAGAAGGACTGTTATTCATTTCAAGGGGCTTTGAACCAAGCTCTCACAATACTTTAGAGCCATCACTGGTCATTAGAACGCATCTTTCGTATTCTTTAAAAACATTATCTCCGATGTATTTTAAGCTATTACAGTATGACAGTCACTCTTATTTCTGTTAAAGGAAAAGGCTCGTTTCTTAGGTTTTCGCAGACAGGACTAAATTATATGATGACTCTTTCATTTCTTATGTATTTACACTGTGATCGGAAAAGTAAAATGTAAACCTTTCGGGAAGACTGTATAATTAAACTATTGCAAGACACTCCCCCCCCCCCCCCCCCCCCCAAAAAATCTGCTAGGAACTCTATTATATTGACTTAAAAAACCACAAACTGTATTTAAAGGTGGATCAAAAACATGCATAATGACTTCAAACATGTTAAAAAAAAAGACATGTCTATGAGCTTGGTTTCTCCTGGCTCTGTGTCTCGAGGTTTAATAAAGGATAAATTCTGAGTCAAAATTTCCCTGATGATTGGGGTATTCATATTCCGAATAGCTCCTGATAGAATAATGTGAACAATTCCATAATGCCAGGTAAATTTTCTGGTTTCAGGTGACAGAGTTGTGCATACACTACAGACAGACTGGCATGCTGCCTCCCTTCTATTTATTTTTCCAAAATTCACAGGAAATTAATAACTTTTAAGACCTCTGTCCCTTTGTCTATCTAAAAAAGATCAGCTGGTTCAAAAGTTTTGGTGAGGGACAAAACCATTGACATTGGCACATAAGGAATTACTGAATTCCTTAGAAAAACAACATAAAAAAGAGGACCTATAATACACAGTGGCCAGTGATTATTGGAAAATACAATTTTTAAGCTTTTGCAATGCCTGTATTCCTTGCTTTGGCCAGACCACCCCAGGTCTAGCAGATAACCTCCCTGAAGCTAATGAGATATTTCTCATATTCATCGTTGAGTACACGCATTGCTGGACAGACCGAGAACGCTCTCTGCTTTGCAAGATCAATCCCTTAACCTGCAGAAAGCTTTTTGGCATACAACCAGTGGAACAGCATGCAATAAAGAAGCTGAAGAGGACAGAAAAAGGCAGATGTTTAAGCACAGCACTTGCGATAGTGCTGGGATCGCTCCGTGTTCTTGCAGACGCCACCTGGCTCCTCGTCTAAAAAGAATTGTAATCAAAACCGCAAGATTATTTCTTGTTTTCTCTCTTTCCTATGAAGGAGAGATGCTAGGCAAAGTCGTGAGCTAAGAAAAGTGAAAAGAAGCAGTCAGCTTGCTGGTACGTAACTTCATAAATGTGTTGCTCCACCATGCTTAATGGGACGGTGCTCGAACTCGATCTGCGTAGACAAAGAGTAATCAGAAAATGCGGTGTGAGGATTAAAGTTGTCAGGGTAGCTTGAACAGACCGCACAACAAAGGCACCAGGCAACACCATGCATCAGGTTGGGTTTCAAACTAAACCAAAGCATGGCTTTGCAGGAGCTAGTGGGGCCGAAGGCAAACAGAAGCTGCCCAGCAGCAGTGTCCTGGCCTGGTGGGGGTCTGCCAGACTGCTGGGGGGTGTTTTGCCCCCGTGGCATTTCTGGAAGCACCTTGTCCTCGCATTTCTCTGCTGGTGTTTAGTGCCAGTTCCCACTGGATTTGCAGCGAAAAGCCCAGCAAGAAGGTCCTCAGCACGCTAACCCAGAGTTGCATCTTCTAATACCTTTGAGGAATAAAGACATATACTTTTTTGGGACAATTCAGTTTTCACTTAGTGGGTTTACGTATAATAAACTCTTGCTCTGGACAGTGAAATTCGGCATTTCCAGCTGAGGACTCTTGTGTCCCACCGGAACAGATGACCAGTAATCAAGAGCAACTTCTTTTTTTCACCTTGAGCAAGTCCCTTAATACCTCTTTGCCTCAATTTTCCCATCTGCAAATGTTTACTTCCCTCAGCAGAATTGGCTGTTGATTTACTTTTGCCTCCCGCTGAATAACGTTCCCAAAGACAAAGCGTTATTCAGCGCTAGAATTGGTGGTGCCGACATTTCCTGCACAGGGACAAAAAGACTAGCACTATTTTTAGTGAGGGCTTTTCTTTCCATTGTCCCTTTCTCTCTGAAGCTGTATTTTCCAGTGCTTTTTTGTGCGGCTTTTTTTGTGTTCGTTGATTGAAAATCCTGAGGGATGAGTTTTGGTTTCAATTAACTTTTATTAATAAAGACCATGCTACAGACTAATTCTGGGAGCATGGCTGAGATCAGATACGCTGTTAGTAACTGCATTTAGCCTTCAGTGCTTGGAATAACGTGCTGTGAATAAGTCGGCTGGACTTTTCTAGATATTTCTCAATAAGAACATTTGATGTAAAACTGCGTCGTTTCTATGAGTGGTGTCATCTGAAGAAATAGCTCAACGTGCCTGTTTCCAAAGAAATATCCTCTCTTGGACTCAGTGAGTATTTCCAACTTGGTTTTGGAAGGCCACAGGATCATCATCATCATCATCACCACTCAGTCTCAGGTTGCTCCTACCTTTATTTCTTTAGTATATCCCAGCTTTATTCCCCCTAGAGCTTATGGACACTATTGAACTATTTCAGGTCACCCTCATTTAGAGAAAACTGTGTTCAGTAAGATTAACTTTGCTGCCCTTAATAGCCAGTAATGCTGGTTGCCTAAAATGCAGTTTATGAAGACTGAAGTCTCTGCATAGGTACAAGAATTAAATCTCAGTGACGGTGGCCTAGATTTTCTGTTAACGCTTTCCGTGGGATAGAAAAGTCAAGACCATGAGTAAAGGTGAGTGATTAACATGAAAGGTGGCAAAGAGGAATAAGGATTTCTGTCATTTGGGCTACGTTCTGCCACTGACCCACCATTTGATGTTGGAATGATCACTGCTCCACTCCATTCCTCAGTTTACCTATTT
Source organism: Mycteria americana (assembly GCF_035582795.1). Taxonomy (NCBI): domain Eukaryota; kingdom Metazoa; phylum Chordata; class Aves; order Ciconiiformes; family Ciconiidae; genus Mycteria; species Mycteria americana. The sequence goes on along the minus strand of NC_134369.1, from coordinate 2,828,874 downwards.
GCAAATGGAAGAATCCTCCTCCTTCCCACCGCACGCTGGACTGAAGCTTTGACACGCCAGCCCTTTGGATGACGCCCTAAAGAAACGGAAAGTTTGGGTTGGTTTGGGTTTTTTGAGCACAGCTTTGACACTGCAGAACAAGTTGGGATCTTGGTCTCTGTTAAAGAACACAGAATACTTGAGGAGGACTATAAACCAGCTGCTGCTAAGGACATTTGACTATGCCGCTGGAGAATCAATGCCATCTCAATGGTTACTCATCCCACCGCTACGTAATATTAATGGTATGAAAGGCATCACATAATTCAAAGAAAAAAATCTGTGTCTATTGCCTTTTCATGGATCTGGAAATGTCATTTTTAGCCAGTAATTTCTGCTATGGTCTGTGCAGTCTCCACAAGTGCTGATTTGGGTGGGGTTTTTTTTCATATTGAAGACTCCACATCATTATCCTAGCTAGCATATTTGCTAACTTTCCTGGGGACAGAAGCGGTGATAGCAAGGATAAGGAGTTTTCCTTGAGTGATGACCACATGCTCTAACTTGAATGTACTTTGGAGGCTTTTGGTAAAGTGTGATTCAGAGGACTTAAAGACTCCTGACAAAGGATGCACTTCTCTTTTTGGGGGTTAACCTTTCCTTTCAACTGGAAGAAAACAAACCAGAACAATAAAAACCACACTCAGGGTGAGGTTTGCCCTGGGACTGTGAGGTCCAGACGTCAGATAAGAAGCCTGGCACATAAAGAAGTTTGAGCAGTTACAAAGTTTTGTTCTGTTTCGCCTTATTTTCTTCAACAAGCAACAAAGATGAAAAAAAACCCAAACCACCAAGTCGGTGTTTATAGCTGAGAGATATCTTCGACTGCAGGTCACACCACAGATGATGAAAAGTAAGTTACAGGCAGTCAGATGAAGGGATTTTTCACTGCAAAAATGTGAAAGGTTCCCCCTCCCCATTTCCTCTCTCTTCTTTTATTGATTTCTCTTGCTCCCATCAAACCCTTGCTGCCTTACACACAAGCCAGATCCAATTACCTTGTCATAGTTTTCGTAAGGCTACTGCTCTACAGTATAGTCCTTTCAAGTAAGTTCGCCTTTTTCCATGGTAAGTATTCTCTCCTATGCTTATGTATGGGAATCACCCCAGTAGGGCACTGGGGATAGTTTTTACTTGGGTATTAAATATCTCATCCCAACCCGTACAAGTCAGAGGAGAGACACGTCTGAACCGAAATGGGCTTTGAGTTGGACCTGCAAATATTTTTAGTTTAGAAAATAACCGGTGACTGGGAAAGCAATTCCCGCAGGCAAGATTGCAGAAGGAGTCGTAGTCCAACCAGAAACTGTAGCTCAGGCTCCCCTGTTTATATATACATACACACATATGTCTGTATATATATATTTATATGGTTATGTATTTATATATATATGCACTTTTGTACGTGCATGTCTATGTAATGTGTATATAATGATACATCTGTGTGTGTGCGCACGTATTTGTAAACACACAGAGACACATACAGACTTGCATGTCACGTAGTTTCATCTTTTGCTGCTTTCCAAGCTGTTTCCCAAACAAAAGTAGTTTTTCAAGATTACCGCCGGCTCTAGCCGACACACTATTTCACGGTATCATCTGAGAGAGTCACCAGGTAGACGTAGTAACCTTGGCACTAGCTGGCAATACACCAGAAAGTCTAATATCATTCCAGGAATGCATCAGTCCTCTTGTTCCCCTATGTACTGCTGTTATTTCTGCTTGTGATTCCTTCTGGGGCTCTAACATGCGATAAAGCCATCTTCCCAAATTAAATGTAACAGGAGCTAGTTCTAATGAGTAGGTCTGGCGTCACCGAGTTCGCATGACCATCCTGGTGCCACCAAGGAGGCAGAGTGGTCTAACAGGCAGCAGGCAGCAGATAGGAGAGATGAGTTTTGCTTCCCGCTCTGCCACCAAGTAGAGAACTCACTTGGGCGAGACTTTGTACCTCAGTTTCTCTGTTCCTGGCCGCGTCCTCCTTTTCCAGCCTCTGCACTTCAACCAGGCAAATCCCCGCGTTTGTCCGGCATTGCTGGATGTACCGTTGACTGGCGATGGACACAGTGAGACCTCCTGCTGAGTGGCTGTCCCATCCCAATGCGCATGCATACCCCCAAAAATACGTGGTCTGGGAACTGTATAATCTGCTGACGTGTCACGTGCAAGTACCACGGACCTTTGGAAAAAAATGACCAGAAGAAAAACAAACAGCTCAATTCAGTATTGTTACACCAGCTCAAATAAAAACTGCAGCAGGGAGGAGCCAAGTTCACCTCTTCATTTCAGAAGCTGGAGCTCAGATTCAAAGCTCAGCACTCACTTTCCCACGTTCCCTATAGAAGTTCATCTAACGTGCTTCATACTGCGAGGCTGTCCAAGCTTCACCCAGAGACCGGTGTGCCGGACCACTTCATATTCACTAATTCCCCCTACTTCACTGGCCCACCTTCAGCAGATCTTCTAACGCTCCACAGAAATTTCATCACTTGGGAACGTCTGATGCATCCTTTAAATTGCTTCGGTTTTTTTCTACATAACAAGGTTCTGTCACAGGCATACCAGCCACCTAATTATTAACCTTGACCTTGGGAAAAAAAGAAGCGGAGTGCGTTTAATAACAACCCCCGTGAGCTGAGGCGGCTTTACAATTACGTTGCATAATGTAGTCATGAGAAGAGGGTTACCAGGGAGATAATGGTAAACAGCAGCCTTAATTCTGTCTGAAAAAATAATTGGAGTGATCTCCCTTTGTGGCTGGGGTAGAGGAGAAAATTGGATGGGTACATTTCCAGTTACCACAGATGTTAGTAAAACATGCTGCACTCCACCATTGACCAAATTATTAGCTACCTCTAAATGCTATGGGTATGAATTGTCTGGCTTCCTCTCCATGCACACAAGTCTGTGGGTGAAGCATCATTTAAAGGAGAAAACAGCGTTGGTTGCAGCACAACTGGTATCCTTCCACGCTGTTACTACATCTCCTGTTTACAGCGGCCCTATCAAACTCTTCTATTTGTCGGAGTATTCGTCAATCCTGACCCATTTTTTAAACATACAGCCCTTACAGCCCTTTGTGACCTTGTCCACGAGGGTTGAAATTATCCTGGTGCGATCCTCTTGCCTTCTCTGGGTTGCAGCGTGCGACCCATGGGGGAAGCTGCTGCTGGCAGCTGCCCGTGGTCCCACCTCCTTGCTTTCTGCACCGGCTACGGCTCTGAAGCACCTGGCTCACCCCTGGAGCACCTCCACAGCTCTTGGCAGCGCCACGTCCTTGCTCTGGCAGGACGTGGAGAAGTCAGGTGCGTGCCAAAGGAGGAGAGCTGGCATGCTGCGAGGCTTGCTGGCAGAGTATTCGGTCCTTTCCCACCCCATCTGGTCACCACCATCCGTTGCTGATTTTTGCTTCTCTGCTGTTGCTGACAGAAGCTCTGTATGGACTCGGTGCCACTGGAAGCACGGTCAGGGCCGCTCTCAGGTCGGAAATACGCCCAGAAGAACAATAGATGTTTTGCTCTGGAGTGCACCCTTCCCTGGAGCTCTCCTTTCTAGTTTCTTAGCCCCTTTTGGGACCTTTTGCCTCTGATGTCACCTACTCAAATTATCACCACGAAGCTGCGGCTTCTCTTTCTGGTCAGCAGGAACAACAGCAAAGCCTGACAAAGTCCAGGCATGCTTGCCTGCATTTTCTGCTCCGGTCAGAGACTCCACCTGCGGCCGGGTGCCTCTGTCATCCTGCCTGTGCTACCGCTCGCTCTCCAGGTATTTTAGGCAGTGAGTTCTTCAGCCTTTATTTATACGTAGAGCAGGCATTTAATTCCACAACCACAGGGGCTGAGCGTTTTCAGATTAAACTGCGGTTTCAAATCCTCATTGACTCGGTTCTAGAGTTAACTAAGCACAGTGACACATAGGCGCAGCAACTAGGTGCATACCACATAGGTATCAGCTGGCCTTGACCAACTTGGTCACTCCGACGGCTTCCATCAGGGTCTCAAGGTGGAATTATTCAGCATCTCCTGTTAATATTTAAGTGAAACCGGTATTAGAAAGTTGCCTGTGTTTTCCAGTGTGAAGTTTCTGTCAGCCCTGCTGCTGCTCTGTAGTGTCTCTGGAGAAGCAGGGGCTGGCACAGGAGGTCCTGGTGGATCTAGGTGGCTGGATCCCAGCAACGCAGCAGGTAGCATTGGGAGTGCTGGTGGTTATGTGGTACGGAGCGAGAGAACTGGAGGACCAGTGGGCAAACCCGTGGTGAACATACGCTTTCCAGCGCTTGCAGCTCTTGCATCTCCCAACTTCTAGGCAATTTGTGAGCTTGAGTCCCATTGCCAGGACACGGAGACCTCTTTTTGGCAGAGCAGCCAGGCCATCTGCTTCCGATCGCTCTGGTTCCAATCAAACGACTTCTTCTCTGCCATAGCTTTCCACCAGCTACGGGTAACCTCAGCCCAGTCAGGCTCTGCTGGCTGTGAAACCCAAGCCCTGCTAGGTTCGGACGGCATCCAGCACTGCGGTACCGCTGTACTCTCCCTCTCCGTTCCTCAACAGATCTTTCTTGGTGTCGAGCCACACTTGTTGGCACAAACACCTCCTTTAGAGCTGCTTTCCACTACCCAATTAGAAGGCTGTCAGCGACAAGGCCATCACTCCTCCTGCAGCTTCTGACAAGCCTGGACACCGCTATACTGCTGCGGAAGATTAAAGGAGTCTTGCCTTTGTATTACCCAGCGGCTGTGTGCTAGCCAGCAACTAATTCCCCTTTCCAATGAATGTGTATGTGGAACAACTAATAGGCTCCGTAAGCCTGTCTTCATTCCTTATTAAAAGGAACACACTCTCGAAAGAACAGAGCTGTCTAATACACATTTCTCCCCCGTTTCCCCTTTCACCAAGCCTCAAGAGAGTTGCAGTTCCTGAGAATTAGAGACTTCGGGGGGGTGGAGGTGCTTTCTAGTAGTTACGACAGGGCTGAGTATCAGGAATCCTAGATTCTTTTTAATGATTCATTTAGAAGCGATGGTGATTGCGTTCGCTCTCCAGCAATTGCTTTCTGCACCGCATATCCTCTGAAACTGAGGAACGGATGGGTGTGCGACGCTTTTACCTCTAGATCGCTGGCTCAGATCTGCTCTAGGCTGGTAGCAACAGAACCTCATTGTGCTCTGAAGGCTCTTTGGCAGGCCGTGTGAAATGAGTTGAATGACAATCCCGTACATTAACTTTACCACCGAGCGTAAAGATTACTGGGTAGTACAAAAGAAATGTTGCTTTAATCTCCTGCGGCACTACAGAGGTGCTGGGATTTGTCAGGCACTGACAGAAGGAGTGATGGTCTGGGGGGGACCAGACCCCAACAGCGTCCCCGGCTGCATCTGAGACCGCGCTTGGCCCATTAACTGCCAAATTCTGGCTGCGTGACACGGTAAACCTGACTGATGGAATATGTAGAGCCGAAACACAACTAAAATAATTGATTGCCTATAAATTCCATCTAACTCCCCTAGAAGTGGAACGAGCATGTACAGACTACTTAAAGCTTGTAAATTCACTTAGCGTCAGATAAAGTGTACCTACTTCCACTGGTGTAAATCTGGAGTAATTCCACTGAAGTATAGGAAATGTAAGGTCAGTGGAGTTGACTAGCATTAAACTAGCATCGTTGAGAACCATTTTTTAGCTATAAAGAATGACAGATAAATGTCCTTTGAATTCCTGACCCCACTATGAAAATGAAATACAAGATGTGGAAACTCTTTGAAACTGATAGAAATGTCTCCGTCTTACATCTCTCCCCGTTAATCAAAACAAGGCACTGTAATCAGCTCCGATTCTAGGTCTATCTGTAAGGAACAAAGTGAACTTGGAAAATTAAATCATTTAACACATTATTTCCTTCCTCATTTTGGCGCCGATTGAGCTTATTGCACAATTTCCCCCCCCCCCCCAGCCCTGCAGCTGGGTTATTCTGCAGCCTGCGAGGGCTGTGGGTGCTGTGGGAGGGCAGGAGGGCACCCAACGTTCCTGTTTACGGGAGGGATCGCTGCTTTGGGAGATTCCCCTTTAGGCTCAGAGGTTTCTTCACTGCCTTCCTGACGTCTAATTTCCTATTTCCTTTACTACCTGCTGAGTAGGAAACTTGGGACAGACCTAAACAGGGAATAGTCGCCTATGCTATTATACCGTACCAGCAAAATACTGATTTTGTAGCCAGAGCTTAAACCTGGAGCATTTGCTGGAGGAGTTTCTTCCAGCCTTACTCGGGTGAAACACGCTCTGCTGGCAAAAGTGCAATTTTGCTGGGATGAATTATTCTGTGCTAGGAGCTTTTGCCAACGCTGCCATATTGATCGGGCATCATTTCTCCCTCCACCGCTGCCTGAGCCAGCCAAATTTTATAATGTAGGCTGTAATTGATAAACCTTATTTTATAGACTTAGGGTTTTTTAGAATTTAGATTTATTTTACAGATTTACAGTTTCAGTCCAGGAAGATTGTTATGAATAGCAATCGCTCAGGGAATATTCGAAAGATATTTTGGTTATTTTACATTATAGGAAATATAATAATTACATAGCCAGTGGCCTGGGCAGAGGAAAAATATTTCCAAGGTGGGATAACTCCCATAACATTTCAACGACAGTTATGACCAATATGATAGTTTGCAAGATCAGCATAATTTTCTATATGTTCTTCCCACCACCCTGTGGGCGTTGCAGAATTAATGGCCATTTCAGTCATTATTTAGCCAGGGAAAAGGCATCATTTGAATTTGGAAGGTGGGATTGGCTTTGCTTTCTCAGGAGAGCGTCCACTGAGATCCTACAGGTGCATTCTGCACTATTGCTTTTCTGTGACTTGTTTAAAGTTTCTATCAGACTTTGTCCACTAATTGGTTTTTTGTCCTATTCTCTTCAGCCCTCTTTCTAACCCTTCCGTGTTTTTGAGAATTCGCCAAAACGCTGAGCATGAATTTCCGGCCAGACAAAAATTACTCTTCTCAGGAAAAGCTGGACAATTGGACTTAATGATCTTAAAGGTCTTTTCCAACCCCAGTGATTCTCTGATTCTAAAAGCGCCCACTGTAGTTTTCTAATTATTTCTATTTCAGATAGGTTTCCTGTTAACTATGCCTACAGGAAATAAATGCAAATCTGTTACGCATCGGTTTCTTAACTAAAGTACTTTGCATTCCACGGCTAATAATAAGTGATGATTTTCAATTGACAACTTACTTCCTCCCCGGTGTCGTTTAGGGAAAGTGTCAAGGAGAAAACTGTCAGGGAGAGAAATAATAATAAAAAATGGCTGCTGGCCTGGCTGGGTTTCCTGCAAAGGCTGCCTTTGCACAGATGGCTTCCTGCGATAGCTCTTCCCGGGCACCACAGCTTGCTGGGTACGGTCTCATATATATCAGCAGTGAAGGTTTGATGGCTGTAAAACATCTGCGGGCTGGGGCTTCGGCTGCGGTTGGGTCATTCGGGCTTTTCGGACCTATATCAGAAAACGGATGAAATATTTGCCCGTGCCTTTCTCTGATTTCTCGCAGCAAAGAAGGGTTAATGGTTTAAACCTCACAGTTTTCTGTATTTATACAGGGTGGATACAAGGCAGTAAGCTGAGGTATGGATCAACCGAGTACTTTGTTCCAGGGGCCGTATGAGCAGAGGTGGGCTATGAACTATGCGACTTAGCGTGATGTGGTAGCCAATAGCTTATATTTCTTATTTCCGCTATGCTTTCCTGGCAAACCCCCGCCTCTTACCTTCACCGTTTTAGGAAAGTAGGACATATGGCTGTTGTCACAAGTCTTCCTACCTTTACTCCCAGCGTTTCTTCCCTCCTCGTGTTCTTGTTGCTTTCCAAGCCAAAGGAAATGCAGCGTGGGACCGCTTCTTGTTTGCTGCTGTAACATAAGCATCACGGTCAGACATAAGGCAATTCCTTCATCGCTTAACAGTGAAAACCCTCTCTTTGCAACAACACGAGCTGTTCTACGCTATTCCTGGGACTGGCTGGAAGCAGGAGAGATGTCTCTCTATCACCAAATATGAAGGGGACTAAAATTATAACGAGGGCAAGTTTGGACCCTGCAGCAACACAAAATGCAGCGGAGATTGTAAGACCATCTTTCCATGCCACGCAGTCCACGCTGTGCTTCTCGGAAGATCTAGATATCTGGGTTTCCTTGTCAGTGCTTCTGCCATTTCTTCCATGCGCTCTTCCCAGGGCTCCAGCTTCACCAACCGCTCTCCAGGGTGGGGAAATCAGGTTTCTAAATGCTGCAAGCAATACCTGGGTTTGATTTCCTGCAGCTTCAGGAAAGGTACAGGCTTCCTGCTGCGGCCAAAGGAGGTGAACAGGGGGAAACACATTGGTAGGGCATGGACACTTGCTTAATATCTGACGTACACGTTTAAGGCTACAAGTTTTTTGCTCCCATTGCTTTTTTACATGATTAGTTTTCCCACAAAGATTTTATTTGCTGAAATAAGATGTAAATGTAGAAGAGGCAGTTCTGTTTCTGCTCTGCTTGGCCGTTTGCTTCCCAGCATCAGTGACCTGAGCAGGTTTAAGTTTCCCGGGCTACTTTTCACATCAGCTGCAGTTAAGTGAGAAAGACTGAGTTTAGATGCCCCATCCCTGGGAACATTCCAGGTCAGGTTGGATGGGGCTTTGAGCAACCTGATCTAGTTGAAGATGTCCCTGCTCATTGCAGGGCGGGTTGGACTAGATGACCTTTAAAGGTCCCTTCCAACCCAAACCCTTCTATGATTCTAGGAATGCACATCCCAGGAGAATGTGGCAGCACAGAAGGACGTAGAGGATTTAGCCCAGAGTGCAAATCACAAAGAGGAATGACTTCAGTAGGGATGCCCACCCCCAGATGAAAACAGAAATATATAAGAACCTAATGTAGAGATGCAGCTTGAGTGCGTCTTCATTTACGGTGCACATGTGAGGCAAGACCAAGTCTACAGGTCCTTTTAGCACGGAGGAACAAGATCCCCATCCCAACCTGCAAGTTAAAGCTGCTAACATACCCTGTAATTGATGCCAAGTGGATGGGCTCAGTCACGAACAAACATTCTGCATTCTGAGGTGGCTCAGAAGTAGGTCCATATCTTGCAAGCCTTTCCTTATTAAAGGATTCATCGGCTTACATATTTACAGCAGTACTGGAGAAAAAGGAGAGCGTCTGCCTATTTCCTATCAAAATCAATAGCAGCAGTCAGTTTATCTTGAGGAGATTTTGCTAGTATACATGTCAAAGGACCACTATTTATCAAGACTATTTCAGCTTTAATAAGCTTTGGGGCTTATCAAATTACTTCCTAGTCAGTGTGGGCAAAATTTACTCTATCTTCATGCAGTCCTAGCTTGTACTTACAAGCTTAGTAGTAGCTGCTGTCCTCCTGCCTCTTGGGTAAGTAAGAAAACCTCTTCGTCCACACACACACACACGTTGTACAACCCCAGCCCTACTGCAGTGCTTCTGCTATGGCTTAGAGATCAATCCTGGTTCAGAAAGACTTCCCAAACCATTCTGCCAGTGGTCCCCTGCTTAACGGCTCTGCAGGATTCAATTCTTCTATGTGAAGACCGACTTCACAGTTTCCGAGTTTAAAGTGCGTTTAATTGTGCTCTCAGTTGCACCTTTGGTAACTCGAATATAGAATTTGTCCTGATATTCCTTCTGCAAGTGCGTATGTTTCATTAATGTTAGGACAAGCGTGGTCTTGTGCAATGAAAATATTTGAAAGTTTGAAAATTAGTCTAAGACCATGAAATCAAGCTAGAGTTTCATGGGGAAAAAAAAGCCTCGGTCCTGCTGGGTACAGCTCCAGCAAGGTACATTCCATTCTTTATGAAAGCCTGAGTTTTCTTCCTTCCAAAGCTTTTATTTTGCCTGAGTTTGAATGATTTTATGATTGATTGACAGATGGAGAGACAGACACGCAGCCAGAGAGACAACCTCTTCCGAGTGGCCTTGGCCAACATTGACCAGAAGCCTCTTGCCTGTACCGGCTCGCATCTAACCCAGCTTACCAAAAACTTGGGGGAGCTTGAATTTCTGGCAGAAATCACTAAGCTTGTATGCACTCATTTATAATAAATCTTAACACTCTCTTTTTCACTTCCTTTCTCTGAAATTTTAGTTTTCTAACGAGCTGCCCATTTTCCTTTAATCACACAGCAAAACCCCCTATCTTCAATATCCACGCTGGACTCTTTTATCACCACGATATTTATTGCTAACTGACCCGTGGAACCTATTCAGCATATAACCCTCTTTTTTTTTTTTCTTTTTGACCACAATCCATTTCCCCTGTGTGCATGTGTTTCTCTCGCTCCCTGTATCTCATCCCATCCCATTAGCTCTCTGTGCTGAATAGCCTGTTCCAGGACATCAAACTTTAATTTAAACAGAAGATGATCAATAAGCTTAGCAAATTGCCTATGGCAACATCAGCAGTTTGAATCAAAGGGTTTTATAGGTAATTTAAAGGGCATCCTCATTCACCCCCACAATGTGGTATATACCTATTGCTTGCTTTGCCAACGACAGCTCAGTTGGCTGAACAAGAGGAATAAGAGCTTTTTCTCCACACACGAGCTGGGAAATGATACACAGCATCTATTCTACGTGGTTTTGATAGCGTGTTTTGAAACCGCAAAAGACAGGGCATCTTGGAGGGGGGGAATCTAACTCACGAGACTTGTTAAAAAAAAACCACATCAGAGCTTAGAATCAATATCAGCACTAAAGAAACAGAGATGTAAAAAAGAAAATACATGCATTTCTCAGTCCAACCCTGTTCTGCTGGTGCTGTGACTTGGGACCACCATATTTTCATATAAGGGAGGAGAGACTATATTTTAATCTGTTTCTAGAATCTCGCTAGTTTGATTTTCAGACATCCTAGGTAAATCCACAATGTTTATTTCAGAGAGTTTACATAAGAAAAACTACATCTGTAACCACCATTTTGAAGATGCTTTGTTTGTACCAAGTTACATCTCCACTGACCTGGATGATGATCATTTAAAGTTGCAAATACATTTATATCGAACTTTCCTGGAGCACATGAAGAGCTGGTTTGAATACAATTGTCAAGAAAATGAATCAGTGAGTTGGACTGATGGCTCAATAACGTCAATGGCTGCCTGACCCATGGGTGACGGTTCCCAGCTTCCCTCCATCTTTTATCTTCTGTACCAGCAGCAGGTGAATACTGAAGACCTACCACATTGACTTGAGCTACCAGCTATCTTTGTTGGAAGAAGAAACCTGTTACTGCGTATGGGAGAGAGGAAAAGAAACGCCATGAAAATGGGCATCAGTCACAGAGTCAGGCAGGAGGTGGCTGCCAGCCAGCCCACGGGAGAAAGCAAAAACCTCTTGAGAAGGTCTTCTGCAGGATTCATGAAATCTTGTGTTTCGGAGCGGGGTTCTTGGGGTAGGGGGTAGCAGCGGCAAACATCTCTGGCCTGTGTTTCAGGCTCATAAACATTGTGCCCTGTTATTTAGGAGCATGGGGGGCCGTTAAGGCCCTTGTAAGAGGGGACATGCGGTTCTAAAGGCACTTAGCTCCTAGCTGGCTCTAGGTCGGAAATTACACAATGGATGTTGAAATGTTGGCTTGTTGAAAAGTTGTCATTCGAGTAATGGATGCTTTATTTCCTGTTTTTGCTGAAAGCTAAAGCGAAACATAATTAGCAAGCGAGAAAGCAACCTTGGCAGCCAAACAAAAAAAGCACATTTTGGGCGCCTGAGCCAATTAAAATTGTTTATGTAGCCCATGAACAATATTTTTCTCCAAATCATTATAACTGAGAGAATTCATCATAACACAGCCAGGCTTGCTGCTCGCAGACCTGATCCTGTGCCGTGCTGTGGGCTGTTGGCTCCCAAGGATGAACCGAGGGCACGCTGCAATGTCCAAGGTGTTTGGAGGGATGAAAGAGAAAAGGCTTGTGACTGGAAGGGGAACGCTCAGCTCCCATTTCTTCTGGTGCCGGGTAGATCCCGAGCACACGAGAACTTTAATTTGCCTTCACGATTGAAACGTATATTAATTTTAGATTAAAAATCTCTTTTTTTTCAGCCTGTCTTGCATTGCAGAAGCTGAGATCTTCTCCTTTTATTCTGTAAACTCAGTTTAAGAAACCCGCACTGTCTTCCTTTCAATACTTGAATCCATGCCCTGCTTGATTCTCACATGGATGCTCAGAGATTGAGTTTCTGATGATGTTAGGTCTGGCTTCTTTTCTTGCTATATGAGAAAATAATCCTTTAGGAGAAAGCAATAGGTGGACAAATATTACTGCCAGTTAGCATGATGCTCGTCCGCTCCTCTCGTAACAAATTATTGTGCTTTCCATTTGTCTCTGAATTCTCAGCTTTCATTCCTGGATGTGTAGTCATTTTATGTGCAATATTTTAACATATTTTTATGAATTGGCCTGTTTTAATGTTTTGCTTGTTTCTGAAGCAAAGTGAAATCCGGTTGTGAAAATTATCACCGCCCTTTGGTAAAAGTTATACGTGTCCTGAAATAAACAAAAGGGAACGGATCGATACAGAGGAGAAACACTTTTTCTACCACGTAGCCCATCGCCAAGCAATAAACATTAAGTGCATACACATGCAAAATGAATGCTGTCTGCGTCTAGACTTGCCCAAAGTTGTATTTTTCTGTGAATGTGTTTTGCTTGCTGCCTATTTCTGGCCGTGCTCGGTGTGTGTGTGTGTTTAGGTTATCGAGCATAGCTTGTTTTGTTTCAGGACTTTCAGAAAGAAAAATGAATTGGGTGTGACTTACCCTGGGAATGTTCTCAAAACAAAACGTCGGGTGGGTGTTCAGTCTGTTTTGACTTGCCCTTGGTACAGAGTCTAGAGCACAAATGGGGCGAGTGGACTCACGGATCGTAGCTGCTGGAAGCAGAAATCCTGGGCTCAGGCTCCAATCCCCACTGAACTGAAGTGCTAAAAAGATGCCTTGTTAGTTACAGTGCCAGTGAAATACCGGGAGAAGCTAGTGCGGGAGCAGTTCTTGCACTTAAATACAGGTCGTGGCATTTATTTCGCAGTAACAGCTTGTGTATTAGTACTGGAGCTGGGCTCAGCTGGCAGGACTGGCACTGCATCTGGTACTGAGAAGCTGAAAGCACTGTGGTTGTATCCGCAAAGGTCTGTATCTGTTCTTGGACAAGGGGAAGTGTCTCTCCTCATCCAGATGTAGTTATAATCAAGAAGAGAGGGACGGAAATGCAGACAAGAGATTCCCCTCTCCTTCATGTAGTAATTCTCAGGCTTCTTCCATTAATAATGAATATAAATATATACATACCCAAACCTGGGTGAAGGGAGGAATTAATCATAGTCTTCCAGGATGGGCCAGTGTGAGCATTGAATGACCAGAAACAATCAAGGAAAGGTCGTCATGGTGGAAGTAACTGTAGAGGACACCAGGCCCAAACGGAGCTGCGGTGATACTTTGCAGATACGCCAGTGCGGGACGATGAGGGTGAAATGGGCGTTGCTGGCAGCCATACGGCGACAGGGATACTTGCCAAAGTGTGTGATGTGTTGGGACAATCACGAAGAGGCTCTAGGAAAACGCGGAGCTTAATGTCATGGTTATAACTAGCCTGTGGTTCATATGGTTGTTGTGATCTCTGCTGCTGGGTGAGGGTGAGACCCTCCTGTTCTCCCGTTCCCACCTCAGTCAGCAAAATGGGGACCAGTCACCTCTTCTGGAATAACCAGACCTGAAGTGCTGGCAGCCAAAAGCACTGGGATGACCTGTGCTTGACCTGGTGTGAAGGTACTTCCCAAAGAAGAAGTCTCCTTGCTGTGTTCCTCCAGTTCTCTTACTTTACTCAGAAGCGTGTTTCTAGGTCCTGAAAATAATATGTCTTTACTTTGTTGCTGCTCTGCATAGGAAAAAAAAGCAACATAAAATATTAGTACTTCTGTTAGCCACAGTCTTATATCCCAAGAAAGGTTTTGATCCAGAAAATAAGCAGTATTATTTAGTAAGAGTGGTGAGTATAAAATCCGTAACGAAACATGTTCTTACCTGATCAAACAAGATATTTTTTTCTGTGAAATGTATTAGCCCCAAGTGGGTCAAGCAGTTTTCTTTGATAAATGTATCTCACTGAAATAGTCTATGATGGGGTAGAGAAAGGAGTGTCCTGGTAAGACCACGATAGCCTACAAAACACTTTGAATGAAACAATTGCTTGTCTAAAAGCTAACGATTTGGTCAAATCATTGCTATTGTGAGGTTGTGGGTTTCATATTACTGTCATTGTGGCATTAATACACTGAGAAATTCAGGTAGTTTATCAGCATCCATTAAGGGATGGAAAGAAATTAGGACAAAAGCCTGTTGTTTATTCAAGGTTGTGTTTTATTTATCCTCTGGCTTTTAAAAGCCTCTTGTTTTATGTGCCTTCTGGGCACACAGGCTTCAATTTAAAAACATCACCACTAAAACAAACAACCAAACTGACAAAAGTCATCTCAGGGAGAGCAACTGAGATGTAAAAGCAACTCGCAAGGTTCTCGCAATAACCCTTGAGGTAAAAGCCTTCCGCTGAGGTTTGAAGGACGATGACCCCTAGAGCAGACCAAATGGGGAAATCCTGACTCCCTGGCAAAGAGGATGCTCTTACTTTGGCTCTTCAGGCTTTGTATCTGTGAACTCTCAGCAGTCTAGGCTCCTGAGGTGGAGGTTGAGAGGTTGCGTGGGGGTGCGGGGCTGGGGGATGTGATCACACCCCTTTGCATGCTGCCAGCAAGCTGGTATGGACTCGATGATCTTAAAGGTCTTTTCCAACCTATATGATTCTGTGATTCTGTGATTCTGTATGGGGGCTCAATTAAGCAGTGAGCACTTCCATGTATAACAGATGGGAAAAAACCAGGCAGGAAAAGTAGAGATAGGACAAATATTTCTATTTCTGTGGACAGATGATAAGCATAAACGTTGTGAGCTTTCTCTCCGACGCTATCTGATTTTCCAGCCTCTTCTCTGACAGCTCAAGGCTGACATACTTTCCTTTTTGTTACCCATAGTTAAACTCACCAAACAGCAAAATACTGGAACATTCCAAAATGGTCCACTGACAGAATTTTTTGTTTTCTGTTTTATTACTTCCTTTTCTGATCCATCAGGGATTGTCAGAAGGTCTGTGCTGAGGAGAGACCCAGTTGAGTAGAAACAGCTATTAAAATTCACAGAATCACAGAATCGTAGAGGTTGGAAAAGACCCTTAAGATCATCAAGTCCAACCGTAAACCTAACATTACCAAGCCCGCCACTACACCATGTCCCTAAGCACCTCATACAAACATCTTTTAAATACCTCCAGGGATGGTGACTCAACCACTTCCCTGGGCAGCCTGGTCCAATGCTGGACAACCCTTTCGGTGAAGTAAAATTTCCTAATATCCAGTCTAAGCCTCCCCTGGCACAACTTGAGGCCATTTCCTCTCATCCTATCGCTTGTTACCTGGGAGAAGAGACCGACCCCCACCTCGCTACAACCTCCTTTCAGGTCGTTGTAGAGAGCGATAAGGTCTCCCCTCAGCCTCCTTTTCTCCAGACTAAACAATTCTCCTCCAGGAGACTCTCCTGCATTTGTTTTCACAAATTTCACGAATTTCACAGCTTCTCCTTCACCACCACCCCATGTCCCTAGACCAACCTGACCAGGGTGGGACCTGTAAGTTCCCACCTGTGTTCCAGAAAGTTGGGAGACCCTTTTGGACCTGCCTTCCCTTGACCCCATCCTACGCTCCCTGGCCATCTCTCCAGAACCCACTGGTGTCTGGGGAGCAGCTTACCTGTGAAGGACAGCAGTAGAGTCCTGCGTGCAGTGCTGAGAATCTGGGCGGTCCTGTGAGCAGCATTTTGCAGGTCCGAGAGGCTCAAGCAGTATTCCAGTCCTGGGAAACTAATCTAGCAGGACAACCAACAATTTGAAGCTCACTTACTGATGCTAATCACGGTGGAGAAAAATTGTAAAAGCATCTAAGAATCTTTTCTTTGGAAATCTCAAATGTCACTTTCAGGAGATGTTGAGGCTCTCGGTGAGTTTGAAATTGTTACCTGCTGTTTTCTTTTTCCAAAGAGATACTTTTCGGAGGCTAGTGTTGCATTTTGTTGCAGGGGATTCTCTTCATTGCTTTGTCTACTTCAATTAAAATCCTGACATTTTCTCACACAACCAGCCCTGAGGGCTGAGCTTTTTTTTACCCTTTTGTAAAGTCTATCTATTCCAGACTGTCGTGAGGTTGAGGCTTCAGTGTAGTGTCAGGAAGACCTCCCTTTGTGACCGACCTCTGTGTCACTCTGAGATTGTAATGAGTGATGAGCGACTGTCCCTCTTCATCTCTGTCAGGACGGACACACATCCTGCAATGGCCATCAAACCGAATGTCGACAGATGCAGCAGTTTTCCTGGATTCCTCTGGATATCTCTGGTTTTCCTGGGTATCTCTGATTCTCACTGCTGGACTAGTAAATATTGTTAAAAAAAAAAAAAAAAAAAAGATCTGATCTGAAGACACAGTGAGGAACTTGGACAGATCAACAGTCAACCTCATCTCTGCACATCCCTACAAATCCCAAAACACACAGCTAGCAAAAGCAGAGTAAAACAGCACTTTAGTAGAATTTAGCTTAAAAGACCAGGTGAGTTTTCCGGTCAGATTCTGTATTATTAACCAAATTAAGTGTTTCTGTTCCCTTTTGCAGAACATGCTGAGAGCAGGCTGGCTCTCGCTACATAATCCAACTGGAAGTACTCTGCAGAGCTCTCGTAGCGTGTACTTAGGGGTGGGTGGGTGTGTTCACACATGGATGGATGGACGTGTAGGTCCTGGTCAGTCTAACAGTCAATTGATGTACCTCACGATGGAGAGCAGATGAAATTAAGCTATCTTACCGCTTGGACAGTGTTAAGAGGCCATTATGTCAACTAGTTTTACAAGACGACCAACTTTACACCCACCACTGCTCCTGTGCCGTATTCACACGCATTGGGGCAGATGTATCTTTTAGAAAGAACTTTCAAGGGAGGTAACCTGAAAGGGAATAAAGCGTAGGAACTGCGTCACCCGAGGATCTTCATCTTGCTACGCTAGGGCAGTTCTTTCCCTTGACTAACATTGCCCAACGCGGGCGGCTTTCCCAGTGCAAACTGGTGGAGCGTTCAGGGAAGGGACGGCACCAGTTTGCAAAATAACCCTTTGGGTGGAAGGACCTTGCTCTGCGTTCTTGCACACGCTGAGTTCTTTTTATGTTCTGTTGAGGAAATACAGCAATGTTTGGAGAAGCCAAGCAGGGAGGCAAAGAGGAACTAGGGCTCTTTTAAAATACTTTGGCCACAAAGAAAAGTCCTAAAACGCTTTTTTCTGCGCTCTGTCCCCTCGGCGCGGAGAGACCAGCAGCCAATTGCATTATAGCGCTGCTGATTACTCATGATTCCCTTCCTGTGAGGACAGGCCCTGATGTGTTGTTTTTTGATAACGCTGGCTCCTTTAGAGCAATAATGCTGGTACAGTTTCCTGCCTAATCGGAGAGCAATTACTGTACCTCAAAAGGGAAAACATTTAGAAGAACCCAGTTTTAGCTCAGAAGTGATAACAGGAACATTTTCTTGCTAAGCCGTGGTTAGACTTGAGCTCATTCAAGCATCGCCCATGGCAACACGTGACAAAAATCAAAGAGACAGGAGAGGCTGAGGGTTGTTCTTATCTACCATGTTCCTATACGATCAGGATCGCCTGCTGCTTGCATGGTTTGGGAGCTGGGATTTTGTCGGTGCCCGTCAGTTGTAAGAGAACATAGAATCTTTTCCCTCGAGGTCCCTAATCTGAATTTGCTCTAGTTTAGGAGTGAACAGCGTTTGCTGTTACTGATTTCTGATCCGTGTTAACCGAGCTAGTGGCCTTGGTCAGCCCGTCACTGACGGCAGGCGACCACAGGCAGGAGCAGAAGGCTGTACTTCAGTGGTTTGCAGAGGTGCTGTTAGGGCTGCCTTTGCTTAGCTGGTAATCCGATCGCTATTTTCGAATAGAATCATAGAATCATTTAGATTGGAAAAGACCTTTAAGATCATCGAGTCCAACCAAATTAATTCGCCAAACCTGTATGGGAACAAAAATCAAAGATTAAAGGGTTGAAAGGTTATTCCAGCAGAGTGGTGTAGGCAAAGACAGTATTATCCTGTAGTTTGGGAAGGGGACTGGCAAACAGAATATCGGGAGGGGGGGGAAATAGTCTCTGCTTGGACTCCTGGCACATTTCAGGTGATTCAGTGCTGCCTTTAGGACTCACGCACTCAGGCATTTCCACCTAAGGCTGAGGCGTGTGCTTTTGACCTCCCCGCTGGAGAAGTCTCTGGCTACAAAGGGTGTGCGTCTGTGGTGAGAGAAGCGCTATCTTACTGAAGTCGAGCAGGGAAAGGAAATGACTCAATCATCAAAAGGCCCTCCTTCCTCAGGGAACTGTCCTTAATCAGTATTATCCCGGTACAATAATACTATTTCAGAAGGCCTGTGAACCAGAGCACGGCGTAGCCATGTAAACTGCTTCCTGTATTTGCCAAACAAAACAGCATTCAGCAATTAATAGAATTTAGCTATTAGTCCTGCTATGATAAAACAACAAATGTGGCTGTTCGTCCTGCAACCCGCCTTGGTGCGATCCTTCTCCCAGGAAGAGTCCTTTTCTTTTGGATCTGCGTTACCTGCTGCTCCAGGAAAGAATAAACAAGAATAAAACAAGATTGCTTGCATTTTGCTTGGCTTAAAGTGTCGTAGCTATGAAAATTGTCCTCATTACCCTTGCAAGAGCTATTGCAAAGCTTCCTCCTGGGATACCCTGTTTAGTCATTGCTTTAGTGTTAAGCTGGGATACTTTGTGTCGCTTGCCAGGGATCCTGTACAATCTCTACCTTTTGGTGCTTGATAATAGGCAGCTCCAGAAGTTGGCAGGGGAAGCTACAGAATAAAGCAGTGGGTCCTTCAGAGCTCGGGGACCAGGAGTATTACAGAGAGTCAGCTCGCCATAATTAACTCCGATTAGACACAGCCACAGATGGGCAGCATCTCAGCAACAAACGGACCATTTGCTCGTCTTCGATTTGATAGGAGAGAAGCTCGTAACACGGCAAGAAAATGCCACTTGTAACTCGCTCTCCCCTCACCGGTGTCCTTTTAGCACTGTCCATCAGTCATCTCCGTGGCTGAGCACGGAGGGTTTGCGGGTTGACTTCTGTATGTGTCTGGCCATAAAATCATACCGGGGATGAAATGAAAATTTCTGTTGCCGCTATCAAGACTCTTGCTGCTGCATTTGTAATTGTAGTAGCATCTCAGGTCTGACGTAGGAACCGAGACTCCAGGGTAGCAGCGTGGTTTAACCATCCAGGGAGCAGACAGGCTCCGATTAGGAAAGCTTTTATAACAGTATCAGAAAGGGTGCAGCAGGTGAATACAGCAAACACGGCTGGGTAAATGCTAAATAGTAATAGTGGATAGCTAGATCAGAGGAACAAGCGTTATTAAACACACACTGGACGAAAAGCATTCTTGCATACGTTAATTTTGACGTGGAAGTTTTCAAATATGCAAAGGAATCTCAAATGACATGTGAAAAACCTACCCAGTGAAACTTGAAAGCTTTTTTTTTTTCTTTTCGGCAGATGCCAAAAAAAATGGAATGTATCAGTCAGAGAGTTATTTGTCAAAAAAATCCTTCAGGAGGCCCAGTTTAGTTACCCAGGATGACTTCACCAGTGTGGGTTTTACTCCTGAGAATAAATGAGCTGATAACCAAACAGACGTAGTACGGGCATTTCAATATGCTTGGTAAACAGTTGCTTTGAAGCCTTTCCGTGCAGGCTGCAGAGGCTTACAGAAGACTGACTGCCAGGACAGAGCTTTGACTGGGGGGGTTCAGAGCAAAAAACACAGAGCCAGCCTTTGGGTTTGGGTTTGGTTCTAGGGTTTTTTGGCCAAATTTTGGAATTAGATGTTTCAAATGCACAAGGATTAGAAGAGGAATAGAACAGAGGAAGAGAACACGGGTCTTTGCTTTTCTTGGAAATACGGGCTACAAACTTTAGCTTCTGCCTCAGCTGGTTTCTGGTTACTGCCTCGATGGGAATGATAAAAATGCAAAATCGGTCCAGTGGGTCTTCTCATCGCAAGAGATGAACCTAATGGCCTAAATTTATGGCTGATGTAATTTCGCTGAAGTCAGTAAATTTACACTACAGAGTCTAACCGTATGTTTGGGCTTTTTTATACACGATAAAGTTGACTGATGTTGATGGTACTGTGACAGCTCTGATGTCTTGTTTCATCTCCAAAACGCCTCAAAACTTTCCACTGTATAATATTCCAGAGGGGATAAGTGTGGTAATAGTGAAGCTGCATATTTGATGCTCAAGTCTGTGTATTGGATTTGCAAGAATAGCATCATGGAATTTGTCAAAAAAAGACTTTCCTTTAAGTACTCTGTATACAAGATGTGAGCTGAGTGAAAAAAAAATGTCTGAATTCAAACTGCAAAGTTCAAAAAGAGAGAACGATGGTACCAATGTGACCCATGGGAGACATGGCTAATAACAAGAAGTGACAAAAATAAATCATTTTCTTAGTACACCGACTGCCAGCAAGGGCGCAGAGCTCCCGCTGGTCTACCACGCTTTAACTGAACTTCTGGGCACAAGTTGACAAAAATGGAGGTTAAAATTCTTCTCTGCGTTGGATAAGGTCTTATCTTTACGTTGCTTGAGAAAACAACAATGGATTTGGGGGGGGGGGGCATTTGGGACTCTGTTCAAACACCACTGAAATCAAAGGGTTCTTTCCACTGGCTTTGGATTAGAAAATAAAGTGATGGGGTGAGGAAGGATCATCTTTGAAGGACTCAGGAGATGTTAATTCAGCTCTTAGCTGTGCCAGAGGTTCCCAGGGTGATCTTGGGAAGACTGCCTTGTCTGCCTGTGGAAGTTTTCCGTTTGCGTAGTCAAATGATACTGCTTCCTTTCTGCCACCTTTTGCCTGGCTTGTCCTTGGAAACGATTTGTGTAGGATCCATCTCAGACTCGTGTTTGTACAGCATCTATCACACTGGGATCCCAGCTGAGGTAAAATTACAAAGAAGGACATCGGAGTGATTTGGTGGGAGAAACGTTAATTATGAAATATTATTTTAAAAATGAGCAGTTCAACTAGCAAAACGTTAGAATATTTTGTACTGCGCTAGTACTCTTCATTTTAAATCCTTGAGTTGGATTGGTCTCACTTTCTGTGCTGGACTTAAAAAACAGGAGACATATCGACAAGAAAATATCTTTAATTAATTCTTTCTTAACATTTCACCAAATTAGAAATGTCCACTAGAAGATTAGCAAACTTGAACTTCTGGCTTAGTTGCGATCACACAAATACTTTTTTATAATCTCTTATAAACAATTATCCGTGTCTTATGGTACAACCTTGGAGGTGAAAAAGAAGGCTGGGATTTCATATTTTGGTGTGAAACTGAAACATGCAGCGCATCTTTCGTTTTCTACAGATACAAGACTAGATTATTCTCCTGAATCCACTGCTATAAATATGAATGACAATTCTAAAACTAAAAAAGATTATGGCTGCAACTCAAAGAAAAAAACAGGGTCAAGGTTTAGTCAGAGAGAAAATTCATTGCATACTCAATGAAACAACAAAGAAACAAGAGCATCAAGAATATCAGCAGAGCTTTCCAGAATTTATTTTGGTATTTACATAAAAGTGTGCAAACAAAACACATTGGAAGATCCTAGATAGGTTGCATTCTTTGACCATACTCCAATCATGTAGCTGCAAGCCATTCACAAAAGTAGGTATATCTAAAATCATAAACCCACCAGCTCTCCCACGTCAGCTCTCCCTGGCCTGGATTGTAGGCAGGATCTCTTGGATGAGGCTCAGGCTTTTGGGAAGGTGAAAGGGGGGGTGATTTTCAACCTAACTAGGCTCAGATATCTCATATACTGTCCCTATCTCACAGTTGGCACAACCACGGTAAAGCTCCATCGAGCTACTTCATAGCAGTGCTGGAGTGGTGGTAAGCAGCACAACAGCCCACCATAAAACAAGCCCTCCTGGTTTAGAATAAAAAGGCAGCAGGCTGTGACTTCTCCTTTCCACCGAGGTATCCAAAGGATGACTGTCTGGCACCTGCCTCCATCCTGTACATTTGATAGGAACAAGCTTGCTCTCCATCTTGTCGGTAGCATTATAGTTGGCATCTCCAGGGCTTGATTCAATAGCAGGATCCAGAAAAGCTTCCCACTTGCTATTGCTGCCACATATTATCCGAAGACTCAAAATCCTTAACCTCCTTCAAACAGCTTTTTGTGAGATGAGTCAGTAATTAACAATAGCAGTACCAGCAAGCCTGGGAGGTTGTTTCTAACAAGCAGGCACATTTTAAATCACAGAATCACAGAATCACAGAATCGTAGAGGTTGGAAAAGACCTTTAAGATCATCGAGTCCAACCATAAACCTAACACTGCCAAGCCCACCACTACACCATGTCCCTACGCACCTCATCCAAACGTCTTTGAAATACCTCCAGGGATGGCGACTCAACCACTTCCCTGGGCAGCCTGGTCCAATGCTTGACCACCCTTTCGGTGAAGAAATATTTCCTAATATCCAATCTAAACCTCCCCTGGCGCAACTTGAGGCCATTTCCTCTTGTCCTATCACTTGTTACCTGGGAGAAGACACTGACCCCACCTCTCTACAGCCTCCTTTCAGGAGGTTACACTTTCAAATGAACAGTGAAATTTTGGGGGACCTATTTGAAGAGATTGTCCTTCTTCATTAGAATATCAGAAATAACATTCTTATTTCTGCCTCTCTCACCATTCCCTTCTACTTAGTTTCACCAGCCTAAGTGGGATAGGAGCTCTTTTTCCCCTCTAAATTTGCTACTGTGCATCCCATAGATTGTCATTCATAATAAATCATGAGCAATAGGGATCCAAATGTGCTTAATGTCTGTAATCACCCAAGGCAGATTTGCAAATGAAACCTCTGTTTATTATGGCAACTGATCGGGAAAATCTTCTTTCAAGATGATAACGTTAACTCAGAAAGAGCAGAGGCACAATCAAAATCTTTGGCAATACAAGGGGAAAAAAAAGTTGGCATGCTTGGATAAAAGATACAAGCCCAGGTGGGTAACTATTGCACCTAACACGATACAAAGCCAGCCTTTCCTGGGAGTAAAATTATGTTTGGCAAGATAGCAACAGAGTAAAAAGCTAACATTTTTCTAGCTTTAATGGCAAAGAATACAAAGGGTCAGATCCATCAAGCCTTTGTTAAACCAAGTCCATAGAGACTTTTCTTGACACAACCAGATCTATCAAAAGACGAAGAAAACACAGTTAGCCGCCAGTAGTAACAGATTCTTGTCAGGTTCCCCAACATTACTTTGAAAATATCTTTTCTTCAATGCTAGACTTGTCCCTGGCTATTAAACATCTGCTCAATTGTAGAAATACTTGAAAGATTACTTGGTGATAAAACGCAGAATAAAATAAAAGGTTTTCTACTGCAGGCTGATGATGTGCATACACGTGTAGTAAAACAGATCCCCTTCTGATGGTCTTGTAAGACAGCAGGAAAGAGACTCAGGTGAAATTTGTCTATGCTTAAGTTACGCAGCCAATGTTAATTTAGGAAAGCTCGCTTTGAGACTACGATAATGTCTGTTCTAAGCAACAAGGGGGGGGCTTTCTCTACGTGAGGAAACATTCACATCATCTGGCCCATGTTTCAACTCCTCCCTTGTTCCCTGAGTTTCTTTATATATCATCACAGCAGTCTGTAGGAGCTTCTGCTGTCAGGTGTACACCTATTATACCAGCCATGCCATAAAAAACGGTCGCTGGCCTAAGACATTTGCAGGCGAAAGCCTAGTCCTACAAAGATTCTCATAACGTGCAAATATTTGGGCAAAACTCAACAGGGCTGCATAAAATCTCTTGGTTAATTATATGCCTAAGTGGTTCCAGATCAGGAGCATACATGGTATCGATACCAATAAGCAGAACATCAGTTTTCTCTAACCAAAACTAGGATTTAAAAGAACAACCAGGGTGGAATATCTACAAAAGGTAAAATATATGCAATTGATATAAAATCACCTACCCAACAGAAGTGCAGGAGAACTACATGGAGTGAGAAATATTCAGAAAGAAGGGTTACAAACCTGTGACCCACCCTGCTAGCGGGGAAAAAAATGCTGTGGGAAGAGAAGGGGCTCATGGTGATGTTCTGGATTAGCACAGAGGGACTAAGAGCCACGTCGCTGGGAATATGGGATGGTCTGCCTGTCTATCGGCCATCCAAAGTGGCTCCCCTCGAAGGCTGTGGGTACCTGTGAGGGTGTGAGCTCCCAGAAGACGGTTGGTTGTTGTTCCCACCAGATCCTAGCTGTGGGAAGCTGAGAAGAAATCAGCTGAACGTATGGTATTCCCTTGAGGTCCTTCCTTGGAGGGTAAAAGCTTTTGAAGAGGGATGGTGGGAGGATTAAAAGATATTTCTGGCACATCCCTGACTGATGAAGGAAACTGCTAGAAGGCAACCTGGTCTCCTGAAAATGTAGAGAGAGCAATCACTAGAAATATGCAGTACCGCTGGCCCAAACCTACCATGCCCACCTGAGGCCATCCTTTCCCAAAATTCTGCATGCATAGGGCTGTAGGTCTCAGCTTCCCGAATACGCTGCAAAATTGTCCCCTGGGTGGACACCCTGTGTGTGCCACAGCAGCTGAAGGAGCTGATAAAGTTACTTAACAACAGAGCTGGAAACACAAGGTATAAACACAGCTAGCGAAGCTCAGGCAGATGTTGCGGAGTGCTTTCTCTGCAGCGTAATGATAATGAGGAGACAGCTATCCCTCCTCCCATATGTCCTGGCATCTCAGAAAGAGCGAGTGAAGAAGGAGGAAAGGGAAAGGCTGTGTGGTCAGCGGGCGGGGTGAGACCACCACCTCTCATGCATCCTTATCGGCCTCCACAGAGACACAAACACTCCTTTCACAAGGGTGTGTAAAATAGTCTTCAAAGCGATAGCAACGGAACCAACCGAGAAATGGCCTGTAAAAAGAATTAAAAACAAAAACTTGGGTGGTTTTTTTTTTTCCTGCTCTCTCTGTTTTTTTCTCTAAATCCATCCTGAAGGCAGTATCAGCAGCCCATGGCCCTGCGTAATGAAACATCCACGTTAAGCGAGTCACCTCGGAGGGTCTCTTTCTCTTGTTTTCGGGAAAGGACACCCCTGTACACCCTTCCATCAAATGTCACAGCATGTGTCACATATATATTTCACATTGACAGCGAGAAAGGGAAGTGTACAAAATGTACTAAGCTCTGAGAAACCCAAATACTTGCTCTGCAAGTTGCTGACCACCTTCACCTCTGTTGCAGTGGGAGCTGCAGGGGCTCAGCAGCTTCACTGAAGGCACACACAGATATAATAAATTAGGAGTTCACAGGAGGGAAGGGGTTCTTGGAGCTCTGAAAGTGAAGATATTATGGGCAGGGGAAGAGAGGGAGAGAGAGGAAGGGAAAACAAAAATGAAAGGAGGTGAAGGGAGCTAGTAGAGAGAATAGAGAGAAAAGTTAAGGAATGAGATGCTATATATGATTAAGGTCAAAAATGTAGCTGGAATACAATGAAAAGAAACCACGTGGTTTACAGTCACAGAAGTAATTGAGTGCATCTGTTTTCATAATCAACCGTATTTATAGGAACAATACACAGAAGGACTTTAAAACTCAAATCATAAATACTTAGTGCTAATTTTTTTGCCGGTAACAGAGATGTGAATAATAATGAACAACAGGGGAAGTCACAGTAAAGTCAAAGTCACGGTCCAGTCTGCCCTCTCCATAGTACAAAAGTAAGGAGACATTTCATGACATTGAAAGAAAATACATTTTTTTAATGGCCAAAGATTTTATTTTTTACCCAATGAGCAGTTAACCTATGTAACTTGTAGCCGTGATGTTTAAAACCTGGTGTATACAAAGATTTCAGACTGGATCTGACAATACTTGTACAAATAATGAATGCATTCCCATACACACCAGGCAAAAAAAAAGTCCTGTTTTTTTAACTGACGACTAACAGACAGACACTGAAAGGAAAGTGTCTTGGTGGTGGGTTTTTTCATTCCATAGTTGCCCCCTAAATTAAGTACTCTTTCCACCCAAACTGTCATTATTCATGGACTTCAGGGAACGGGGCCACGGGGATGAAATCTGAAAGGCTGGCATAGTATGAGCCTTGCATTTCAAAAAAAGTGACTGTAAGAGACCTCACTTCAAGAATGAAGCCATACTTTCTTGTACGGTGACCTCGTTATATTTCACGTGTAAAAGAAGATCAGTACTTGCTGAAGACCCCCAAGAAACACTCGTTAATGGCAATGACTTGGTTGCTGTGAGTTGGTAGAAATTGGTTGTATATTAAGCACGAAGGATCAAACCCAGCATTGGCATGGTGAACATCTTCGTATATGAACGGTTTAATGACACTTTGCAAGAACAGACTTGTAAGGCAGTGCTGAATCAGTATTTAGGCAGGATCATAAGAGCAACCAGAGCAGTGAATCAATTAAAAATGAGAAAGGTTGTGGAGAATGTACAAAAATACAAACAGTTGTGGGAGTGAGAGAGACTACCAGGTGACTAGCTGAAGGCAATAGTTGTCCCAATCTTGGGAAAAGGAGATCCTGCTGATCAAAATAATTATGGAGGCGAAAGCTTATTGCCAGTGCTGAGAAAAATTCTGATGAAAGTAATAGTCAACAGATCAAAGCCGGTTTTAGAGGGAGTAGTGAGAGAAAAACAATGTGGCTTCAGATCAGGATGAAGTTAATCAGATATGCAGATTTTTACAGTTGACAGAAAAAAAGGAAGAATGGGGTTTAAAAGTGCTTGTTATTTTCCTTGATGCTATGAAGGCATTTTATTTGGAAGGAGCCATTACAGAACGCAGCAAAAACGATACAACATTCAGATAAGCACATGGGTAGTACAAATGCTGGGAACTCCTGCAGTGCTATCGGAATTGGCAGAAAATTAAGCAACTGGTTCAAACCAAGTCTGGTATGAAACAAAGGACTATGAATTTGCCAGCGCTTTCATCATGTACTTCAAATGGACATTAGGATAGTAAATGAGTTGAAGCATGTGACAATGGAAGATCTAAATTTCACATTATGCAAATGACATTGCATAATTGTCAGATAAATGAGGTAAAGTTGATTCTCTTTGCTAATTGACAAAATTGCTGCAGTCATCTTGGGTTTTAAAATCTATCGATAAGAGAAAGTGTTTCTGTCTTGGAAAGAGTAGACATTTTTTTATATATGCCTAGGGAGTTTAATTGGTGCTAAGGAAAAGTAGGAAAAAGCAAAAAGCTGTGCTTAGCCAAGAGCTTAAAACATGAAAGCGTGTACGTACTGAAAGAGAGCACTGACAATGTATAGGCAAGAAGTGGCTGCATTAAATGAGAGATCTGATCGCTGCTGATGCAGGAGTTCCTCCAAAGACAGCAGGCAGTACACAGCGTAAGAATGACAGAGAAATTAGGAGCAGGCAAGGATGCCAAATCAAAGTTTGGGACCAGCTACGGTGGAAAAACGTGATGATGAGGAGGGATCCTGAAGAAGGGACTCGGACGAGAGAACCCCAAAGACATTCGCGCATGCACACGGCTAAGGGCTAAACTGATCCCCAGCCCCGTGGCCGGACCTTTCTGATGGGAATGGGACTGAAATGGATTTGACAAAGGCATAAGCTCCAGACAAGGGTGTTATATGACTCCTGAGTCTGCAAAAAAAATGAGGCAGGAACGAAGACATATTAAAGTCTCTGCCTTGGCCAAATTCCAACTCAATTAATTACAATCTGCCTTTTAAAATTCCGCCTGAAGTTTCAGCTAGATAATATATTCTTCCATGCATGTCCTGTGAGGCTGGGAAGTGTTGCAGCCCACCGCTGAGCTACCGTTTGCAGATAGCATGATTTCTGCATGCAATGCTTATGTTAGGTCAAGTTTGTGAAGGCCTTGGGACCCTTGCAAATGAGAAGTGCTTGGGAGAATGAAGATGATGAAACCATAGAAAAACAGCGGCAGTCACTTTGCTATAAATCTTCCTGATGTGCAATTTTTTTGGTAAATGTGCTCATAAAACCTCACGTCTGCCTTCTAGTGGATAAAAGCTGGGAGAGCATTGCAGCAGAAAAAGAGAGAACTACTGAAAGGAAAATTAACTTTGGATTCCTCAACATCATTATTAACAAGCCCTGAAGATCAGAATCAAGCAAAAATCTTGTCATTTTTACTCCTAACAATGGCTGTTGCATTCACTGCTCACCCTGACTTCCATTGATTGTAATCGTACAAAGCCCAGCTCCTCTCTTTTAGTGTGAACCCAACCCTACGTGGAAGGCCAAGGATGCTGAAATGTTCAATACTGGGCTGATTTTGATTCAACAGGTCCTGCTGCATCCACTTCTGGTTATACTGCAATATATGGAGGACAGAAAAAAAACCCCTTCCTTTCCTGCCAGAAGACCTTGTAAGAAGGTGGTTTTCAGAGTAGCAGAAGCAGCAGCACATGGGAAATGCAGATTGCCGCACAATTTTTCTTTATATAAGCAATCATTGCTCAGTTTGGTTTCCAACTAACATATAACTAACACCGATGTTCTAGAAATTTGAAAATTAGGCTAATGATATATTAGCCTCAAAATCGATGAAGGCAAATGTAAAGACTTGATGTAAGTTTGATGAACGGGTCCCCAAATCTATACATTTCTGTACACTAGAAATTTCAAACGCACCCAATGGTTTCTGGATGAGAGGCGCAAGGGGAAAGCTAGTTAAGACTTGCTGGAATTATTTTCAAACAGAAGGCTTTCATTATTTTTTTCTAATACCCATACACATTTTTTCACGTAGGAGAATAAAAAAAATCAATGGAACCACTTGTCTAATTAGATGTTTCTTCTGTTTCTGGGAAGGAAGAGCCCCTGGCAACCACACAGGCTGGGACCAACTGGCTGGGGAGCCACTCTGCTGAAAAGGACCTGAAAAGGACCTGAGTCACTTGGCGGAGAGCGAGCTGAACATGGGCTTACAGTGTCCCTAGCACCAAAGAAGACCAACAACATCTTGGGGTCTATGAATATGAGTGCAGGTTGCCCAAGAGGTTGTGCAGTGTCCAACTTTGGAGGTTTGGGATACAGGACTAGAGACCTCCTGAGGTCCCTTCCAACCTGAACTATTCTGTGATTCTCTGATTTCAGGTTTCCCTGAGCATAAAAACTATCCGTAGTCACCGGGTTTTGAGATGTCCTGTTAGAACAAAGGGATTTCTGATCCTTACCTATCAACTGTAAAGGCCTCAGGAGGAAACATCTCCTTTTTGCAGTCAGTGGAAGTTTTGACATTACTTTAAATGGTGCCAAAGTTTTGCCTTTCGGCTCAAATCCTCACTCTGCCACTTTGGCTTGTCTTTCGCGGGCTGTGGTGGAACCCAGCCTTGGCTTGGGGTCAGGCATTGCAGGTCTGTGTCCAAGCCTCACCTCTCATCACATCTTAAGTCCATTAAAACTGCAGTGCCAGGCGAAGGTTAACGATCTCCTGCCTTCTTCCCTTCTGTGGTAAATCACTTACAAATCTTTCTAGTGGACTGTAAAAACTGAAAGAGGTCAAGTACATAACAAGCATTTGAAAAGGGCAGGACCTTAAAAAGAGAGTCTGCAGCAATGGTTATGGAGCATAGATTTGGTGTGACATTGTGAAATCTCTGGGGGCAGTAAGAAATGGGGCAGCAGAGCTGTTTTCCAAGGCAGTCTGCTTGTTCCACCCCCTTCCCTCTCTTCTCTCATAGCTCTCCCCTTTTCCGCAAGGAGACCACTTGATCCAGAATTGGCTTCTGCCACATCCCAATTTGTTCCTCCCACACACAAAGAGAAAGGGCGGGCTGAAAAACTTCTGCTGAACTCTGGTGATTATCTAGAAGTGAAGTGGGGAATGTCAGTCATTTCAAAGATGAGGTAAGTGGAGTTTCATGGAGTTTTCTTATAGAAATTTGGCTTCTGACACTGACTTTCAGATGAAGAAAGCACGTTCAGGAGATCCCTAAGGCTTCCCGTGAGTCCTACATCCAGCCGGCGCAATGAGGAATGCCAGGATGCTGGTCTTTAGCCCTGGTGCACCATTGCTTGCAGAGCAAGGTGTCAAGTGCTTGAGTCAAATTTCAAGTGAGCATCACCAAGGCCTCCTCCACCCACTCCCGCCTGCAAAGAAGAAAAAGTAAGACCAGTCCCTATGACCAACTCCACTTTTACCATCTGACATTCATGATTAAAGCTTATTCTTTCCACAGCTTCCCATTGTATCAGGTGAGGTGAAGCTCTCTCTTCTGTCGTGACTTGGAAACTCTCCCTTCTCTGGTTAAATCTGGAGGTTCAAGTGTTATGAGTAGGGTTGTGAACCTCGCAGAAATTTATTTTCATCTAATGCTTACATTCCCAGTTCAGATTATTTGTCACTGTTTAGGATTAAATATTGGCATGGGATGCCAAATGCTGACATGTATTTGTGTTCCTGTAAAGTTGCTGGTCTGAGTGGGCAGTGAGAACTGGAAAAATTTGGAAACTGATGTTTGGGGCCAGGAAAGGTGAGGGGAAGAAGGGTGTTTTTTTAACAGAGAGCATAAACTACCTGGAGGCCACTCAATACGTTCATACAAGGGAGGAAGAGATCCCTAGTGCAGGTGCAGGTAGTGGTTCAGAGTTCTTTACTGCCTTTGCTAATGATACATATTTGGCTTCTTTAATAAAATTAGCTTTGGAAACTGCACTTTAAAGAGGAAGGACAACGTGCAGCACCTGGTAGCAGTCAGGCCACTGAAGGGCTTCATTGGTTTTTTTATTCTTTGTAGAGGTCCCAGTAGTAATCTTCAGTCACTTTCAGCCAAAACTCTAACATGATGACAAATTTTACAAACGATGAAAAAGTTTTAAGTTATCAGTACTGCGTTAATAAAATGGCATTGCTTACTCATCCTCAGAATATGCAATCCATATCTTTTCTTAATAAAACTAAACCAGAAAATACACCTTTCAGGAGAAACACTTCGAAGATTATTTTTTCCTAACGATCGTCTCTGATGTGCTGCTTGCCAGTAGGGATGTGTACGTCCCATGGCACGTCACCTGCTGAGGATAATTGTGACAGTGCGTCAGAAAGTCGAGGATTGCTTCCATTCCTTCATCACACTCTTCTTCACTGGCATGTGTAGGCCAGCAGAATTCAGAGCTGAGTCTCTCTCTGAGATGTCTCCCTATTTCTCCTTCAAACCCCAGTGACCATCCCACGCACCTCAGAACATCCCTGCTTTGGAGTTCAAGGGAAGAGTTAAAAATGGATTTTTAAAGCAGCTCTTGAACGCTCTCTAGTGGTTAAAATAGCAAATACTTTTAATGTCACCTATCCCCTTTTCAACCCAATTTTAATTAATAAATCACAATGACTCATGTATCTCCGAGTTTGAAAGATTTTTAAATTATGGTTATAATTATTGTTATAATTCTTATAATATTTTATTATAATTTATTATTAGGCACTAGAGTAGTGGTTTTCACTACACAAAGTACAAAGAGTGAGTCTAATATCATTCCTGGGCATCAAGTAACATTTCTCTTTTTCTTCGGCCAACTAACAATTTTCATCCTAGACTGTGTTTGCAAAGGTCAGCGGTCACTGCAAATCCACGTTATCCACAAATGCGAATTCATTCCTTCCTGCATATTTTCCCACATATTTCAAGATTCCTTACTTTCTAGAGTAGCCATTCAAGCTCCTCGTAGAAGCCCTGAATGTATGTCACAGAAAATGCTAATTTTTCATTTCACAGCAGAAAGCAAAGTTGAGAAAGAACTAGGTGACCCAGTTATGGAAATCTGGCAGCTCCAAGACCAAAGGACAGATTAAAGCAAAGAACATGCCACAGACAGTAATGAGAAAATGCTTGCGTTGTTTTTGAATAATTAATAGATCACAAGCCTGTGTCCAAGGGAATATTTGCATGAAACATTATTTACATACTTTTTCAAATGTTAATTGCAACCTGTCTTGCAAAAAACAAACACACTGGTTCACAGACACACGTTATTTGAATGTTTTCATTTTTTCGTCTACTCTGTTTATTTAAAGACTGTGTCTTCTTTTTTTGTCTGTCTTTCTCATCACAGTTACTACCTTAATCATCATCATCATCAGTTTAAACATCAGACTGCTTTTCAAGTAGTCTGAAGCAACTCGGAAAGTTGCTCCAGTAACAATCCTGCACGAAAATCCTGGGTCATATAAGGTCCTCGGTAAGTATTGTATCCCCAATACTTATTCCAAATCGCACATTTGGCAGATTTAGACTTTGATGCGGTATTCCTTCATTGCAGCCAATGCTACACATCTCTTATGGCGTGAGCCATAATCTGCCAAATAATGGCATTTTCGCCAGCTCTTGAGTTCTGGACCAGACTAGCGCCTGCCACAACACCAAGCACACCCGGCATTGCTCGAAATTACATCAGCCTTTGCGGACTTCTTGGCAGCAATTTGTAGTCCCCAAATAACTGGAATTCAGTGCTCCTCTTTCTCCAGTCTCATCTTCCAGCTTCCTCCAGCTCGCTGTTGGACCTGGGCTTTCTCCTTCTCTAGCACCCGTCCTACTTACTGCTGCCAACCGCAGGTCTCGGCTCCTGCCTTCAGCTCCTCAGGTCCAACAAGGCCTCCTGTCCCCAAATGGAGTCTGTTACG
Organism: Mycteria americana; assembly: GCF_035582795.1. Taxonomy (NCBI): domain Eukaryota; kingdom Metazoa; phylum Chordata; class Aves; order Ciconiiformes; family Ciconiidae; genus Mycteria; species Mycteria americana. The sequence continues at coordinate 2,795,894 of NC_134369.1, read as the reverse complement.
GACGTGGTGATGCAAAATGAAAGTTGGTGGTGGGCCTGTGAGAAGGTCATGTCAACCTGCTCCCAAACTTCATGTTTGCAAGGAAAACTTTCTGTTAACCAGCAAATTGCACTCCCTGGTAATTTTTCATGACATTTCCCAGCCTTCATCCTGATGACAATTTCTCGGTTATTAAGTAATTAAAACATGATGTAATTAATTTTACTTTCTAATTAGATAATTGTTCTGTCATTGCAATTATCAGAGTGTAACACGTTATTATTGCAATAGGTTAGTTACTAATGTCAGCGAATCAAAAGTATTTTTTTTAAAACCTTAAATCTTGTCTTGGTCCTCAGATAAACTAGGCGTGCCACAGCCTCCTTAGGGATAGCTGTTCCCAAATTTCTTATTTCCTCAGCTGCAGTAGGGTCTTACTCTGTGTGTTTATGACTCAGATAGCTGCCAGGTGAATAGCTCTATTGCTCTTCAAATACATTTATAACCCATTCATCACTGGGGTGCTGGGGAATAGAATTGCCCAGTGGACTTGAAGAGTTTGGACTTGAAGAGTCCTTGAACTTAATTTCATGACTGCAAAAGACATCATGCCAAAAGTGACTGGCTAGAGTCACATAAAGGCTATCAGGGACTGCTCCACAAAGGAAGGAGAGCCAGGAGCCAAGTGCAAGGACAGAATGGGGGCAGTGACGCCACTGACCAGAGCGCAATCCCAAGGTACCCACGTGGGGCTGGGTTGGTGACAGCAATGGCTTCCACTGAGAGGCCATCAGACAAGGCGAGCGGACAAGTCAGGGTCCGGCCAGGAGGTCCAGCCATGATCGGCAGGGGACAGGGCTGAGCAGGGGCCTTCTACAACATAGTTGAGGCTCAGTGGCCTGAAAAAAACCCTATTGAAGCACAGGCAAAAAATAGGAATAAATTTGAACGTATGTGGGTGATCTCTTTACCTGTTTTCACATGATTTTTATGGCTTGGGGGTTTTGGTTTGGGGTTTTTGTTTGTTTGGGGCTTTTTTGAGCAGAAGCATTTGCAATTCTTTAGTGGAAGAATTGTTCAGCTTCCCTGGGACGTATGTGGCCTTGAGGAACATATTTATGTATGCCTCCGAGAGTGCTGAGCAGTCAGGAAGAAAAAGGGCTACAGTGCCAGCGGGCACTCCTAAAGACAGCATGCCTTTGAAAGGTGGCTGTAACACCAACGTATTTGGAAATACTTGTTTAATGCAACCATTAATTTTTCTTCAGATAGAGCTTTAGCATAAGGTCTGTGATTAGTCTTCCTCAAAATAGCCCAGCTGAGCCTCAAATACTGACTGTAGTGTGAGAATTATCAACCCATCCTTGCTCTCTTCTGGGCTGGAGATATTTTAAACCTACAGGGATAAAGGCTTTCTGCATTCTTTTCATGCAAGCGTTCATTGTGAGATGCAATTCTATTCACTGTGAGGAAATGTCATCTATATTATTACTTTATCTTCTAAACAGACAGATAGGTAGACACTACAACAGTAGGTAGATACATAGATAGACAGAAAAGCATTTAATATGGTCAATATATTGTGAACCTTAAAATACACCTGAACTTGCATGAGAACTGTAGTTCCTCAGAATCTTTGAAAGATAGGACATTTGTGCTTAAATATGATATAAAAAGAATCATAAAACATCCTGTGATTTTCTTTTCTTTTCCTTCATGGTTACATTAATAGGATTTAAAGATTGTACAGTGGAATTGTAATGTGCAACCTGTATCTGTCCTTTGTTAAGTGCAGACGTTTCAAATAGTGTTGTTTATGGCAGCTTCCAGTTCTTTTAGTCATTCTTACTAAGCACACTTTTATTTTCCACATAAGAATATTTTGTATAAGAGGTTTGAAGTATTTCCCGTTCCTTTCTGACTATGCCGTACTGGAAAACAGACATTAGGTTAAGAAGTGTAAATGATATGATAAAGCCTGAGATAAGCAGGTGCACAAGAGCCAGACTGCAAAGAGGCACCTTCTCATCTCAGGGCACAGGGATTTACACATCAGCACTATTTTCTGCTTTCACATTGGGAGAAACTTTGCCATTTGAAAGCTTGTAATAAGAGTTTTTCAGCTGGGAAACAAAATGAATGCAACAAGTTGGTCTAGCCACCTGCAAAATTGAGCTGTATACTAGGTCTTTCTAAATTAAGTTACAAGATGCTCTACCTTTATCCATGAAACATCCTAAGCGATTGGGAAATAAAGGAGATGAGTAAGCCAACATAAATTAGTGAAAACCAAACTGTGTCAAACAATTTAATTTCTTTCCACAAAGAATATCACATGGACAGAGGAGAAGCAGATGACATATTCTGACTTTAATAAGGCTTCTAATACTTTCTCACACAACTCATAAGCCAGCTAAGAAAACATGACCTAAATGTAACTCCTGTAAAGTGGGCACAAAGCTAGTCTACTTAAAGAACAATTGCCAGCGATTCCCTGTGAAAATGAAAGGAGGTATGAAGCAAGGTATCACTGGAATTTGCTCATGTGTTCATGCTAGTTAATAATTTCATTATGACCTAGATGGTAGAACAGAGGGTATGAAAGCTGTGAGAAAAAAAAGGCAAATATTTTGGACACAAAATGTTAAATGGTCAAAAAAAGAGATGAAACTCAATGTGGACAAGTCCACTTAGGCAGCAATAAGCAGCTTCATAAACTCATGCTGGGGGATAATGGGTTAGGCAGTATTTCTGCGGAAAGATCTGGAGGTGATAATGAATTACAAGCTGAACCTCAGTGTACGGTGTGACTTTGTTGCAGAAAAAGCAAACATCCTCTCTAGGTGCATGTATCCTGCGAGACACATCATGTAACTGTATCATGATATCATCATTAATAAGGACTTGGCTGAAGTAATGTATCCTGGTTTAAGCACTACATTTGAAGGTACCTACAGACCAACTGGAGATAGCATTGAGGAAAACATCAAGAATAGTCAGAGGTCTAATAAACTTCAGCTCTATGGAAAGGTTGAAAGAACTGGGGTTGCTTGACCTAGCAAAGAACATGGTGAAGAAATACAACTGTGTTACCATATTGTGTTAGAAAGACAGCTTCAAAAAGAAAGAAAAAAATGTCATATTTGTGTCCAGGATATTTAGGATGAGAAGTAGCAGCATCAACACTGGAGTAACAGAGATTCAGATTACATGCAAAGACAATTTTCTATCAATAAGAATCACGAAGCATTAAAATAACGTGCCTGGGAGGCTGACTTTAGCAGTCCATCCTGGGACTAAAGTGCATCCTGAGTCCAGCCTGTCCTATATCAGCATTATGGATTCCTTAAAATAACCAGTCATCCTTCACCTTCAAGTTACTTTCAAATTTACTCCTCCTTTACCTTTCTTATGTCTGTGATATGCAGGAAGATTTTGATGTGCCCGTTGGAGAGCATGAGGTTTGATTAGCAATCTTCAGGTTCGCTTGGAAACTATATGTCGTGACCATGAATAAATTATGAATATCATTAGAAAAAACATTGTTTTGCTAATGACTATGCATGACCAAATCATCTGAAGAGATGAAGAGCTTAGGCACAAATTTACTGGGGGCTAAGTGGGCAGGCAGTAGCTGGATCTGGCCATTTGACTGTGAAGAACTATTTGGACTCCTCCATTCACAGATTCATAGAACGAAAGAGAAAAAGTTGATATTAGACACATCACAAGCCCCACGTTACCCATTCCATCTACAGTAAAATTTGGCCTCCCTCAGGGAGCAGCTGGCCCTTGCTGCTCCCCGACAGTATCTCTGCCCTCCAACTATTGATACCTTTCAGTACCGGATTGAATATCCTTTCAGTAAGCGCCATTTTATCTCCACAGTTATGGAGATTAGCCTTTTGAAACAAAAAGAATTTTTTTTTTGAGGTGATTACAAGTTTTGAATGAAAACCACTCTAGATGTTCTCCAGAAGTAGAGGTCTAAGATACTTAGACTGTGATAAGCTCAAGTTTGACTTACAGCCTCGTGATACTCTCATTTAAACTGGTGTGATACAGTAAAGTGGCTGACAGGTGCAAAAAAAAAAACCCAAAACTGAATAGAAAATTGCTGTTTAGGAAGATGTTTTCGTTGGAGCTGCAGCATTTGTCATAACACTACCCAATATTTTCCTTAACAGTTAGGAAATAAATACAGAATTGCTTGATATAATTTACAAATACAAAAAGATGACTGAAAAAGTAAGTTAGAGGGAGGACAGGCATAGAACAGTCTGAATAGCGTGGTAAGCTGGGCCCATTCAAATTAGCTAATTCAGGCAAATATAAAGCCCCAAGCGGTTTTTAGCTGCTTTCCAGTGTTGAGACTTCTTCGTTGGTATGTATGACCAACCTACTCCCTTCCTGTGTCAGGACTTTGTACATTAAAATGAATGCTTGATCTGCTTTGCATATAGTTTATGTAGCAAAGTACTGTCCCAGCCTGGTTATTTACTTCTGTAAGCTGAAGACTTTTGTAAACAATTGCTTCATGAAAGGGCCAAAGAACTGTGTGACATCAGTAGAAACAGAAACATGTTTTATAATGATTTCCCATCAATGGCTATGTAGGGAAATCTATCATTTAGTGGCATTTAATCAATTTTTGCTGTATTGGATGGGAATTATGCTAGTTTTGACTAAACATAACATCAGACATCATTTAACCTCCTTTGAACCCAAATATCTTTTGAATTTGTAATTGATCTTGCTGCTACCACATCAATGTTTAACATTTGTGATACAAAACTTGTAACTTAATTTTACTCAGACAAAAACATATACCGAACTTTCAATCCTTATTCAAAGAGAGGTTTATTTTATCTGGGTTTAATTTTATTATGAAAGTTAGCCAGCCTGTGGGTTTAGCCAGAAACAAACAGAAAAGGTGTATTCAGATTTTTCCAATTACAGCGGATGTAAAATGATGATGATTGAAAACCCAGAGAGATCTAGCATGGGAGCTGTTTCCCTGGAACATGAAGAGCGAAGCTAAGTGTCTCCTAAATCTGGATCCCCACCCTCTCTGTTGGGAGGTGGAGGCCTCCCTCATCTTGAGCAATTTTGTGGTCTAAAGGTTCACATTTGTGGGAGTGCTACATATGCTGGGAGGACGTTCTCTCATCTCTTGCCTTTCTATAGTGAGTAAACAAATGTGACTCCAAAATCAGCAACTCCAGAGCCGACCTTCATTTACACAGCTCAGAAACATGAAATATGAAGCCAGCTCCCTACAAATAAAAAGCTTTGATCCGCACCCTAATTACGCTGAAGTGTGATTTCAACCAGCTAGCTAACATCAAAGAAGTCAAAGGCGAGGAGACCCGAATACAGATTTACAGGGAGATCATACCACACGTGGTAAGGGGGTACTGATCTCTAAGAAATGTAAAAGTTCAGACCCACATGCTAATTACATGTTTATCATGCTAGAATTTGCCAGGATAAAGCTTACTCACGTATCAGAAGTGGTTCAACACTTCCTTAAAGTAAAGAGGATAAGGTCTCAACTCTTCTTTGACGGTAGGGAATTCTTAATATAGGGTTTTCTCTGTCAAGGCATTGATGATTAATATTGTTGGCACAGAAGTAGGATGAATTTGTGGTCACTGGTATGAAAGAGGTAGATGAATAGATGGCAGCATGACCTGCCTAAAATTATAAGCACGTTAAGTATTAAGAGATATTTTAAGAGTTGAGATTGACTATGCAGTATGGTTTGTGTGAAAGTTATTTTCAACTGAGTTTTGGAAGTACGGAAGTTTTACTTCTCAAGTTGACGCAGTCTAGGGAACCACGCGTACTTCAGCTGTTGCCAGGCTGCTCCAAGAGACTGCTGAAGGGTCTGGAGATCTGGTATGGAGCCCACGCAGAGCGACGGCAGCGTAGTATTGATGGTGAATTATGCTATAATACAACAGTGACGGATATTTTTGGTACAAAGTTGCCACGTTATAGTAAGTATCTGTTAAATGAAATTAGTAAGGCTTATCCGATGCTAAATTAACAAGTCTCTTTTTTTAAAGCATAATACGAAAGTCCTCCTTTTGCAGTCCCTGTGTAAGATAAGTACTTAACACTTTGCTTATAGTTACTTATGCTTTAGCATGTAAACTTAGCAGTAGTCTCAATTCCATCTTTGGCTAACCAAAAAGGCATGCAGTGTAATTATGAAGAGCTTTGATGCAGTAATTGTCATGTAATTATTGCTCATGTAATCTCACATAATAACTGCTCTCAGGAGCAGTATTAACTTTTTTTTTTTGAGACCACGAACATTTGCTATTTTGTGTTATGCTCTCCCATGAAGAATAAATATTTCATGTCAGTGGACAAGATCAGGGCTTTATTCTGGTCCAACGTGTATTCTTAATTTATTGTCACCAATTCTCCTATCAGCTCTGATTTTTCTTTTATTGCAGATTTTTTTTAGCTCTTCAGCAATACACGTTTTGAGTACAAACTACATTAGGATCCTATGACTTGGCTGAAAAACTTGCCTAAGCTGTTGAGTGCCCAGAGCTTACGCAGAATGGCAATGGCAACGTAAGAAAAAGGAGAAATTAATAGGAATGGATGAAACAATTCCATATCATTTTAAAGTGTTATATTTTGTGGTCAAAAACCCTCAATGTGCTTCACATATTCATGAAGAAACTGCATTTGACTTGGGAAAAAGGTGATTTCAACCCCTGTGTAAGAGGCTTGGAGAAGTAAATGCATAAAAATCAAATATTGTAAATAGAATGGTATCAACATCTCCTTCGTGAATAGTGAAAAGAAACGGACTTCCAAAATATTTCTTTCATACTTCATTTATTCCACTGAAATAATTGGGTTGGGCGATTTATTACATTTGTCTTATAACCTGTTATACAAAAAGAGGTGATTTAGAAAGCAAGTAATCTAATATAAAATTATAAAGTACTGAGCTCCTACGGAAAATGCAGGCATACATGAGAATTAGAAGCATAAGAAGCAATATTTACAGATGGAATGAAGAAAAAAAGTCTGACTGTTCAAAATTAACTTCTACAGCATGAGGTCAAAGAAAGCAGTTTCTTGCTGAATGATCAACTTGAATTAACTCAGGAGAAGCAAGAATCAGAATGGAAACAAGGGCAAGGACTGCGTGATTGTGTGCAGGGATTTGGTGAGGAAGGGTAATGAGACTTCTCTCTCTTGGCGGTGGAAGAACCATTAGGCCAGTTCAAGAAACAGCGCTCTTTCTTGTATCAGTGTAACTGATTGTGTGGATCCATAACTAAACAGATCAAAGAAAAATTCAGCTTTAAAAAACAATGATACAAATATAATCTTGAACTGGTATTACAACCAAAAATTCCATCTCAAATTTGCAATTACTGGGAAATGAATTTTCAGGGCCTTATATTCCCAAAGTCTTCCATCCATTAATTCCAGAAAGGCAATTGAATAAATACTAAAACCTTTCCAATGTTATTTAGCTCCCCAGCCTGCTGAAGGGAAAGGCATTTAATTTTCAAGCTGTACCTCACTAAGGAGGCATAGCATTCATTCAAAAATTTCCTTTACTTCACAGAAAACCTGATGCTATTTCAGTACAAAGTCTTTCAATTAATATCGAATAATTATTTCTTGTCAGCATAGAACTGAAGGTTCAGCAAGTGCTAGCTAGACATGGTGCAGCTTTGGGTCACAGAAATGTGTAAAATTAAAATCAAGTATGTTATGTAGTATTCACGGATCGTATCTGGAAAGAGATGCAGGCACCTCTAACGCAAATCCCAGTATGAAATCGGGCAACTTGTTTCCAGTGCCTGAAATGCAGTTAAGGCCCAATTACACCTGTGGCACGCCACTCTCCCGAACCCGCCCACACTTTCAGGGACGTGCCTTAAAGGCATGAAGAGGCGGAAAACATGTTTTGGAGTCACCCTTATGCCCGGAACCGCCTCGCTCCCGGGAAGGCGGGAGCTGTACGACGGGCTCCACTCAGGGGAGACCCCCCCGCCACCTCAGACCCATCGCCTCAGCGAGGCAGGGCCCGGCAGCGCCCCGCTCCTCAGGGGCGGCCACAACCAGCCCAACGCCGCCGGCTGTTTCACGGGCGGCACAGCCCAGCGCCGCGCCGGGGTGGCGGGGAGGACCGGCCCCACCCCCTCCACGGTGGGTCCCGGCTCCGTGCAGAGCCGCGGGGACGGACGGGCCGCCGGCGGGCGGGGGCCTGGGGCAGGCTGCCCCGCCTGCCTATTGTGTCTGCCGCTTAGGCGCCCGCCGCGCGCCTGAAAGACCCGCCAGAGGCGAGCCGAAAGACGGCGCCGCTGCTGGGAAGCGCCTCCTCCGCCTGGGCAGGGCCGGCGCCGCAGCGCGCTGGCGGGCGGGCTCAGGCGTTCTCCGCGGACACCCGCGAGCGGCGAGGACCCCGCGCCGCTCGCTCCCGGGCCGCCTTGCCTTACGCGCTGGCGTGCGCGCCCTCGCTCTCTCCCGTAGTAGCGCGGTGCAGAGGTAGCAGGAGCAGCGCGGGCGGCGGGGCCGGAGTCGGCTGAGGCGGCCATTCCTAGAGCGAGAGCGCGGCGTACTGAGTTCCCCCCCCTCCCCCGGGCCACTCACGCACACGGTGAGGAGGGTGGCGAGGCCCTCCGGACACCGGCGGGGCGGCGGGGGCGGGGGGTCGGACGGGCAGGGTCGAGCTCGGGGAATGACCGTTGGCTCGGTGAGCGCCGCTGGCGGTGCGAGGCTGCCCGGTCACGTGATCGCCCCGCGCGCGCCCGCCCGCGTCAGTTCGCTGGAGGGTGGGTGGGCGCGCGCGCGCCCCGGCAGGTGCGGCTCGCGCGCGCGCTCCCTGGGCGTGGGGAAGCGGCCGTGTGCGCGCCCGCCCTCCCGCGTGTCCCCTCCGGCGGCCCGTTCCCCCGTAACGCGCCCTCGCTCTCTCCTCTCTCTCTCACAGAGATGCCCTCGGCTACCAACAGCACTATGGCGAGCAGCAGCGGGAAGGCGGGCCCGGGCGGTGAGGCTGCCCCGGCAGCGGCGGCCGCCCCGCAGGCATCGGGCGGCAGCATCACCTCGGTGCAAACCGAGGCCATGAAGCAGATCCTGGGAGTGATCGACAAAAAGCTGCGCAACCTGGAGAAGAAAAAGGTGCTCTCCTGTTCCCCTCGGACGGCGGCCACGGGCTGATCGTCGTCCCCACCCCCCCACCCCCCCCCCGCCCCGAGAGTAGGCCCCGGGCCCCTCGGTTGCCCACCCTCCTCACCCCCTCCCCTCACCCCGCGAGGCCCCCGCTTTCCGGCGAGCCTTGCCCCCGGCGTCGGGCCGTCTGAAGGGACGTTGAACCGTCCCATCCTATTTTCCTTCTTCTTCCTTGTGCCGGCGAGACGGCGGCCGGTCCCCTCGGCCGTGCCCTCCTGGTCCCGGGGCGAGGGAGCCTGCGGCCTGCGCGGGTTGTTCCCGGCGTCGCCCCCAGGGGCCGCCCGCTGGAAGGTTCCAGAAGGCCGAGCGCCTCTCTGCCGGCCTTTCCCCTTTCCCTTTCGGGGGTCCCCCGGCCCCTGCTGTCGGCCGCCGTCTCCCGCGGCCCCGTACCGTCCCCAGGAGCCAGCCGGGCGCGTCCCGTCCCCCCCCTCCCGTGCGGCAGCGGCCGGGAGGGGTCGTGGCTGCCGCCCCCCTCCAGCCCCGCGGGCCGCGGCCCCCTCCTCGCTGCCGGCGAGACCCCCTCGGCGGCGCGGCTCCCTTCCCCCTCCTTTCCGCCTTTTGTTTCCTTCGGCGGGGCCTTGCCCAGCCCTGCTCTTGGCTCGCCGCTGGGAACAGTCCCCGATTTTCCTGCTTCCCCCTCCCTTCTTTCCCCCGCTCCCGTCGCGGGAGCGCTCCCCCTTCCCGCCCCGGAGAGGCGAGCTGCGGGGAGAGACTGCGGCGCGCCGGGCTCCCTTCAGACCCCGTGCACATGGAAGCGGGAGCTAACATGGCGGCGGCGGAGGCAGCCTCAGCCTCTCCGACGGAACTGCATTGTGCGAGCAGCCTGCACAAAGCCGGGGGCCGCCGGCCACCCCACCCAGGGATTTTTCATCTCTCGTTTTTCATCGCCTTAAGCTCACCCCTTTGGGAGTCTTAGGTCAGCTGGAAGCGGCCTTTAAGGAGTTATTTTTAGAAATAGCAGCTACTAAATCCGTGGTCCTTGGACGGTTCGAGTTGTGACAGAAGAGAAAAAAGCGTGTCGTGGTTACTTACAGTTTATGTGGCACCCACTTAGTGCTCAGTGTTGCTAGATTAAATGAGCCTCAGAAGGTTTTCTAACCTACAGAGCATGAGGTGTCCATTAGAAAAATACTAACGTACGTGTAGCCTAAAGACTTGCTTCAAAACACTATATTACTAAGCTAAAATTAGGGAATAGTAAAAAATAATTTTATGTCTGCGTTGAAGGTCTAAATCTGTTTTTGCTCTTAGAAGTAAATAAGCCCAATTACTATTAATTCTTTTTTAACTAGCACTTTAGATTGTAGTAGTCTAGTATTCTGTATTTGCAGAAGGTGGAAATATTAGCAGTAAATTAGTCTGTACAGGTGAGTTGCAAATGAAACAAGCTGTGCTTTACTTGTAAATATGTGCAAAGTGTAGTTTCCCACTTAAAAAATGGGTGTTGGATTTTCCTGATTTTTAAAAACAAAACAACAAAAAGCAGCAAGCCAGGAGCTTTTAGATAAGTTTTAGAATTGGAGGATCTTTCCTTGATCCTTGTCTAATACTGTCCTGTCTAGGTAGGACAAGATGTCTGTGTTAAACTTGTCATTAATACATATGAGTGTGCACGCACACAGGAACACTGGCCCTCAACTCAAGGAAAAATGCAGCTCTTTCTGTACGTTTCTAGTTGTTTCAATAAAATAAAATGGTGTGAAATGGTTGTTGTTTAACATACACAAAATCCTCTAAAAATATTTTTCGATGATCAAAATGTGTATTTTAAAAACTAAAGTTAGCAGGGGAACATTATTCTGATCTGCTCTGTACTTTGAAGTAATAAAGAGAAGCACACTCTTACTGGTGTGCGGGTCAGCTTTCCTTTCTAGTAGCATTTTTATTTACCTTTTAAAATAAATAATTCACACCTAATTTACACTTGGCTTAGCCGTTCCATTCTATTTGAATGGACTTCTGGTCAACTTTCATAGTATCTTAAGTTAGAAGGATGTGTGGGAGGCTATTATTCTGGTAGAAGAGAGTGAAAATTGGTGATGCTGGTCTCATGAAGGCCCTAGTGTTTTGGGTTTGGGGGTTTTTTGTGTATCTGTGGCTGCTGTCGCAACTTTTTATAACTATGGTGTCATAGCCAGTGAATACAGGGGACGAAGTGCCTTTTTTCTGGAAACGGCTTCTGTTGAAAGGTCTTCCATTAAAATTACTTAGAGCATCTCTTTTTGGGGTACTCAGGGCAGTGTGGGCTTGAAAAAGAAAAGGCAAAGGCTAGGGCTTGAAAAAGAAAAGCTAGGTGTGCTCTCACATGGATGAATTAAAGTTCAAAGATTTCTGTAAGTCTTAACAGGCTGAAGAAGTTCTGAAATGTACTGAAGTAGGACTCTCATGTAAACACTAAAAGTCATGAGATACATTGTTCTTGGTGTATTAAAGCAGAATTACTAATTTGCAGGCTTGAGCCCCTCCCTTGGTGGGGGAATCAACAGTTCTTTTGTAAATCAACATTCTTTAATAAAGGGAACATTGCATGCTTAGGGTCCTGAAAAAGCTTGTTGTATGCATGGGCATCGGTATTTTTATTCTATTACTTGATAAGTTTCCTTAAGTACACAAATTCATTGATTTTCCTTTATTTTGAATCTTTTGACAGTAATTTTTTTTTTTAACCATCCAGAAAGTAAAATTGTACTGGATACTGCACAGACAGGAGTGGGTGAAAAATCCAGTAAATCTCACTGAAAACTTCTGCTTAATTGAACATTTAATCCTTTCTTTGTCAGCGGCTGATAACGAAGACCAGTAGAGATCATTCTGAGAGCTTTGTATTTGAGAATGAATATAAAAATATACTTGGCTTTGACACATGCTTTTGAAGGATGAAAAATAATTGCCCTGTAAGAGGTACCATCTTAGGTTTTAAATGGCATGTGCAGCTTTTCATTGAGGAACGGTCACTCTTTATAAAGGAATTAGAAATTTTGAAGTAAATTAGTTAGTGTTGTGTTTCCTTTTAAACTCTGAGGATAAAATGATGTGACCATCGAAATACAGTACACAATTTCAAATGATAGTATTTTCTAACTTAGTTCTATACTATTTTGACTGTTTCTGTATAAACTAGAAATACTAGATTATTTGTTATGCTTTCATTTTTCTTTTCCTAAAAGTGACCTCATTATTTGAAAGAATGGGTATTGCTTGTGTTAAAACGGACTAGGATAAATTGAACTGCTGTTCATGAATGTATGTGAGAACATGGCCTGAAAATGTCTGTTCATCTCCCTATATTTGGAAATGATAGGAATGTCATCCTGTTTTCTTCCTCTGTTCTTAGATGACAAGGTATTTGTGTGTGCATGGGAGGGGGTAATTGAAGGGGTATTTTCTCTACAAGATCTTAGGACGTGCAACTTGAGTCTATGTTGACAAGCTTAGTTAATTTAAAAGTTGCATGAACTCCTCTAGGTTCTTGTTAGGTGTCTAAGGTTAGAATCCTACTAGCTCTCCAGGTTTCCTAGGAGAAAATACTTCAATAAGACCTGCATTTTCTTTTTAAAGAAAAGGTCTTAAGACCTGCCCCTTCTGCTTTTTGTTTTTTAGAGAGAAAAGCCTTTCCGAATTAAGCCGATTGAACATAGATCAAACTCATGTCTTGATACAATGAGGACTGAAAAAGTTATTTTTGTGTTCAACTTGTGTAATATGGCATAAACTATGTAAAAACAGTTTTTAAAACCAAATGTTCTGTAAAGGGGGACAAAATCTCTCATGTGCTAACACATGGTTTAAGGTATGGGCAGGTGATCACAAAGATTATTCTTGGACAACTGTAAATATAAAGTAAGCATGTTGGCTTAAACGATTTGACATAACTTGAGCTTGGTGTATATAGTTAAAAAGATGGCACATTTTGGCTGTAGCTGGTAACTTAAGAAGCTGTTGCTTTATCAGCCTGTCTCTGAGTTGCCAAATAAGTGTAATCCTGACTGGGTTGAAAAATGAATACTTAAAAAGTGCCTCTGTCATTATTACACTAGAATTTTCACTGGAACACTAGATGGATATTTCAAGTTAATCTGAGTTGGTTGAATAAAATGTTGGATTTCCCGTAGGAAACAATTATGAACTGATGGTAAAAGCTGAGATCAGTTTTCTATTCTGGTAGGTGCAGCTAATGATAGCAGGGAAGTGCCACGCTTCAAGTTGCCCATCAGTAGCAACACTCTGAAGTGCTTTTGCACCATTATTTGGGCCACTTGGATATTCAAGGCTTGTGAGTGTCTCTCCAGAAGCTCTCCTTGTGAAGCGTGGTTTCAAATTTATCTTTGGAGATTAAATGTGATTTTGAAACCAAGAAGTCGTAACATTCATTTGAAACTGTGTATTGAAAGCCCAAATCTTTCTTTGAAACCTCTTTTGTTAGCAGTTTTGAATAACTAAGCTTCATCTCTTAAAAACCAAGCAGGTTTATCTGTGAAATTATTGGTGTTCGGTAGTTTCTGGTTTCGGCTTGCTGTTTTATTTTTAACTGTTTTATGTAGCATAGGAATTATTTCTCATAGCAAGTTCTGTTAACTAGATGCATGATGAGTCCTCCAAGCTGTGAAGGATCTTCTACTTAAATTTTTCAGATCCTGCTTTGATGTGTTGTTGATGCTTTTCCTTTTCTTTCAGAAGAAAAAGATACACAGAATGTGTTGGGAGCGCCCAGTTTGTGTTCTAGAACCCAATTTGTGTTCTAGAATTCACTTGCTGTTGTAAAAGTAACTCATTTTGAACATAAATGATGTGTAGAACAAATCTAGGTCTCTTGCAGCATAGTCAACTTACCCGTAGATTCATATCGTTTCTATAGGAGATTCTGTTTGGCAATTTGGAAAGAGAAGATACATATGCAGCCACCAAAACTTTCAGGAGTTTCACTCATCTGTGGCTTAACTTAGTTCACGTTACTGAAGAAGCAGTTTTTTTCTCTGTAGTCAACTCATCTGAGTTTAAAAAGTTTACATTTCGAAGATTGCACATACCCATCAGTTCTGCATTTCTTTGTGAAGGAGTGGGTCCCACTCCTAGCCATTCTTGTAGCTCTGTCACTCTATGTGTTTGATTGGATCTGGCTCCTGACCCAGCTGGCAGTCTGGCCATATGGCTGTTCTTGTTGGTGTGTGGGAAGGGTCAAGAACGTGTGGTGAGCAGGAGAATACCCCTTTGGTGATAAGCTGATCATGAGACTGCAGTCTCAGAATTGGTATGTCTTTGTCATGCAAAAACTAATACAGCATGGAGGTATTTTTTTTTCTAAACTGTCAAACTTAGCAGACTTTTTGGGGAAAAAACACAAGAATATTTACAACTGTTATTTAAAAAATTAATTCAGTTTAAACAGAAGACCTGTAAGTGTTTTGTGTTCTGGAGTATTGAGGTTAATGCTTCATTACATCTTGATTTAGGATTGAAACAGCTTCTTGGGGCTTCTGTTAGGTGTGTATATATAACAGGAAGTGTACCCAGATAGTTAACATGAGAACTGTGGGTTTTTTTGAGAGGTTCCTTTTTGATTTTTTTTTTTCTGCCTATTTTTCTGAGGAAATGGGAAGACTTGATTTTTTTTTTTTTTTTGGTGATTTCTGGGCAGTCTTTGCTGAGAAGTTAAACTGATGAATGACTGTGGAGATAATGGTGGAGGGCAAATAAATTACAATGTACAAATGTAAAAAGTTAATAAACTTCTGTTGCATAGCTTGGCTTTTCTTTTGCTTCAGTGGGAAATGTATAAAGCAGCTATTTTAAATTTTGGATTATCTTAATTGCTTAATGCTGTTAAAAAAATACATGCATTTTTTGAGATACCTCGGAAAACAGCCTTGCAATAGTTCCCTCCATCTTTTCTTTGCTTGTAGTGAAGTGTGCATTACAAAATGTTTACATCAGCTGCTTGAAGAGGTTATCTTCTCCTCTTCCACCTTGCAGCTTGTCATATACACTTGTGCTGCTGTAACTGGTATAAACCATACCATTGAAATTATCTGGTTAAATATAGTGCCTCCCTCCTGCTCCTGGCCCCCTTTTTTAAGGGTTATTTTTAATCGGATCATTCCAGTGATCCAGTTTATAGCATAGCACTGTAAATGACTGTAACAGCACAGCTGAGTGGTCAGGCATTTTTAAAACCAGTATTGTTTTTGAAGCTAATGTCATGTAACTGCTTTTTTTTTTTTTTTCCCGCACTTCAGGATAACATTTTTGAGGCAATTTAGAGAAGTCAATGAGAACTTGAATGTGAGGGGAAGGTAACTGCTACCATAATAAAGTAACAAAATTTTGGATTCCTATTAAAATAAAATCTAGGGCACAGTTAAGCGATGAACACCACCACCTTCCCCCTGTGCCCTCCCCCGGTAGCCTATATGTAGTGCTTTTCTGCTAGGGAACTCCAAAATACTTCAGGTATCTTGGTGGAAAAAGAGCTGAAGCACGGTAGCTTGCTATCTGCAGAACTGGGGTCTGCTGACTCATGAGCTGTTTAATAAGACAATTTTTGTGCTCGCTTTGCCACTTGATTTTTTTTTCTGCTGGTTTAGCTTTTATGCTTCAATACGTATATCCATGATGAGTGAGGATGAAGTTCCGTAAGGGGGGGTAAAATTCAGAAAATCTTTACTTCTTGCAGACACTGCAGTAGGTTGCTAAGCAGGAATTTTACTGCAGTTGTTTTACAGCACTAATGCTGCTCTTAGGTTGCTGTTAGTTGATAGCACAGATTAAAAAGAAAGCATTTTGCTTCCTTAGTATTTTTGTGTGATGCAGCATTTGGATTTTACAGTGTCTCTGGGATGATAGAAAAATGCTTACTTGGCATTTGAAATCTTTGTGATAATATGTAACTAAGTACACATTTGCTTGTCCTCTGCATTGCAGCTGAAAGGGCTTTCCTTTTGCCTTTACTTTTCTGATATGGATGTTTATAAGGAAGAAGTAGTGAAGACAAGTAACTTCTAATGGTTAGAAGTAGACATATTACCCTTTGGTTTTTAGTTGATACATTGCTGAATGAAAATGAACAAAGCATTTACATTAGACCTTAAGAATATTTGACCATTTAAAAAAAACTTATGCACTGTTTGAATATGTTATTGCAATATGCTTAATCTGAAGATACCGACCATGCTGAAGTAAGGCTGCATGGAAAAACTATGCAGAAACAATTGTAGTTATTTAGGGTATTTTTGTCTCTTCCCTCACTTATGCCTTTAGCCACCAAAATGGATTATGTGAGTCTTTTGCAGCATAATTTTGCAATATATGTTCTCTTCAACAAAGTTGATCTAAGTAGTGTTCTCCTAGAATTTGATGTTCTATCCTGTTTGTTTTACTGTTGTTGTTGTTGTTTATGGGTTTGTGTTGGAAACTGGATCATGGAAATTGTTGGGGTTTTTTTAATGCATTTTTGTGGACACTGTTCAAACTGGCTCATATTAGCAGTCTGTTTACTGTGCAGCCTCACAATTGCATCAGTGTGACCAAGGGAATTGTAATCTGCAGCATGGGAGTAAGTGGCTTGAGCAAACAAACTTCTAAAAATTTCTTTGTCTGCAAAGCCAGTTCATTGTAGGATTTAAGCTACCTTAAGCAGTGGAGGCGTCGGTTAACCTGGCTGGCTTTGCACTGGGGCATTGCAGTGTTTGAGCTCTTTACCCTTCCTTTTGACTTCACAGCTCAGCTAGTGTCTCTTAAATCATGAAAACTACTGTTGTGATTGTCCAACCATGTCACCATCTATTCTAATATTAGTACGTGTAAGAGTAAAATGACTTTATTTCCTGTTGTGGTAGATTTTCAATATGCCAAATGCTCTTCAGGGGTATTTTTTTGATGCATTACCAAGTGTGGCTGCTGCATTTGACAACTCTTACTCTGCTAGTGTCTATCCCTAGCATGAAATTCCAAGTAATGTATTTTTGTGGCTCAGGAAGTTCTTACTACTTTGACTTTGCCTACGCCATTACTGGCTCTGATGCACTGAAAGATGAAGTAGCTAAGTGTTAAATCTAACCTGTAGAATTTCCAAAGAAATAAACTCTTGGCTCTAGGTGACATCAAAAGGACCAAGTCTCGTAAGGGTGGCTCTGTGTGTTTCAGTAAGTGATGCTGGGCATCAAATACTTTGTAAGAGGAGCTTTCTTGTTTAACTGTTTCACAGACTTTGATCTTTCCAAAAGGTCTGAGATTGAGCATAGAAGTTGAATTAGTTAGAAAAATATCAGTAAAATATTTTAACTGAAATGTCCTGAAACAAATAGTAAAAAAAAAAAACAAAGACCACCATCACCAAAAAAACCTGTCACTCTGTGGCAAGTATAAACTCTGAAACAGTGGTTGCATCAGGGTTTTAATTACTTTACATTCAAAATGAATTTTTTCTGTTTGCTTTCCTTTTCATGTTGTTGTTATGCTAGATTGGGAAGATAATTGTTAAGGATTCATTTTAATGGCTTTCTTTTAATAAGACCAAGGCAAATTTCCTAAAAAATACAAGTATATATGATAATACAGAACTGGTGAAAATGTAGAACTTAATAGTTGTTATCATGCATAAGTTTTACCTGCTTTTGGCTAATGTCAGTGTTTTGCATGGTTTTGTATTTAAGCAGATTAGAGAACTGATCCTGCTGAAAATTAACCTAATGATTCCTGTTTCAGTTTCTCATGAAAAAGAAATCTTAATGCTCTTGAACAAAATTATTTCAGAGCTATTAATATGAATTGTGTTGGTGGGCATTCTTGCACAAAGGATTAGAAACTTTTAAATTCTTCAGAAATATCTTAACTGATGCAAGTACAAAGAATTACAGTTCTGAATGTTATTAGCATTGACAGTGGTTTTTTGTCATGTTTTTGGTATTGTAGTGATACAGTGGTAATAAGCTCTGACTCAGAACGGAGTTCAGCTCTCTGGTGTTTGGACTGAAGGAAATGTGCATTGAGAGTGCTCTCCCCATTAGGAGGAATGTGTCTTTCCTCAGAAATTAAGACTAGTTGTGAAGGCGTATTGTGATAGCCAAATAACGTTAAAATACTTGTCTCTTGGGGAAGTATTTACATTCTTTTAACCCAGAAGACAAGTTTTCTGGGGTACTACGTCTACATAACAGTTGCATGCTTGTGTAATGTGTTACTGTAATAATGTGTTTACTGTAATATTACAGTACCTCATTTTGTTAGCACAAGTAGAAAAAGCCAGTAACCTGGTTTTGGCTCCTCATAATAACGTTTTTCTTTCTTTTCAGAGCAAACTTGATGATTACCAGGAACGAATGAACAAGGGAGAACGTCTGAATCAAGATCAACTGGTAAAAAGAAAAAAAAAACCCAACCAAACCTAACAAGATCTCTGTTAAATAATTGTTTTGTGATCTTGGTGGGGAAGGAGGGGATGAATTTCACTTTCCCTTTCCCCTTGTTAAAAGCTAGTTTTTTCTGAGCTCTGACTTGGCCTCAGTTTTTTATTGCCTAGAATATCTCTATTTTTCTGTTAATCAGAAACTGAAAGAATAGGTAGAGTGTGTTGTAATGCTTTATGCTTGTTGAGGTTAGGTTATAAATAAGCTCTGGTGAAAATTGGCATCTGCTATAACCTAGGACTGTTGAAAGAGCTAAATGATACCGTTGAGGTTCTCTAGACCTCATCCTTTTCTTTGCAGAAAATGTGCCCAGGGAGGGCCTAAGGAGTTTAGTCACTTGGTGGTAGCTTGTAAATATTGTGCGGTCTAGTTAGAGATGTAGTTTAGACCAAGTTCTGAAGGGGTCTGAAAATAAGCTATGTCCATGTGTCTATCACAGCTATCAGTGCAGCAAATGTGACTCTCTAGATAAGCTGGACTTACTGGATGTATGCTGGTTGTCTCCTTGTTGGGGCTGGTTCTTAAAGTAGGTTATTGTACAGCTCGACAAAACAGCAGTTTTCGAGTTGTAATAAATATAAAGCAAGTATCAAATTAAATTCAGTTTTATGATGCAAACATGCATATTGATACTTAAAGAGATTACCAGATGCTCCGTAATCAACAATATTTTGTTGATGATTTTTAACATTGAAAAGAGTGAAGGAAAAAAAAAGTACCCTGCAACTATTGCAGCTGTTCACAATTAAAAGAATTAGCTGCTTCCCTTGGTCCATGTGATCTTTTCATCTGTCTAGGCTTCACTTTGGTGGTTCTGTGCCAACTGAAAAATCACTGATCTGTGTATTTTTATTTTTTAATGGTGTATTGTGAAAATAAACCATGAGAAGTTTTCTGTTTGATGAGCAGGGAAGATAACTGAAATTTCATATTGAGGAGGGAAGCTCATGAATTGAGTTTATGAAGACCACAGCCTGACTACCACGCTTCATAAAGATAAAATCTTTTTTGGTTGGAGAAATACTGAAAGTATTTGCTATTTTCACTTAGGTCTTCTGCATCTACAAATCAGCTAAGAATGATGAATTTTGTAAATCACCTAATGTATAGATGTAATATGTAGTATGTGTATATGTGTAAGTTTCTTAGCTAGCTATATTACAAATGGAAATCCTTAAGGGGAAAAAAAAAACCAAATACAGTTCATGTTCCTTGCTTTTCAAAGAAAGTAGGACTTTACCTTTTCTTTGGCTCAGTTCTTACCAAGAACATACCCGTTATTAATTTTGTCACAGCAAGAGTGTAAGTGTCTCAGACATTTTTTTTCCCCTGAGTTGACTCTCTGTAATTTCTCAGTACTGCGAAGTGGGTTAAGGAGTTTGGATTGCTTTGGTGCAAATCAGAATATTAGATATAGGAAAATAGCAAATAATACAGGTTTCTGGAAAAGGGAACGTTACGCTCTGTATAGCATCTTGATTTTGGCTCTGACTCAAGATAACAATGCGTTAATTCTCAAACCTTTATCTCTTGAGCAGTTGTGAGTTGCCAGATTGCTCTTCTCCCCCATTCCCCCGGCCTGCCAGTTAGTTTTTGTCAGAAACTGACTAAAGCCGAACATTAAACTAGTGTGTCATGCATGTGAGCATATATATGCATATGCTTTAGCATATTTATCTAAGAAACCAGAGGTCCTAAAGACATACACAAGTCTTTTCAATATTTTGGCCAGTGAAAATCAAAATTTGACTTAACATTGTTACAGTCCCATTCAGGGATGCTGTGTCTCGCTTAGGAACTAAAAATGTGGGAATTTGTTGGAAGTATGTATTTTGTTCTATTTGTGATGGTTTACTTTTGTGGTTTTTTTTTTTTTTTTTTTAAGGATGCGGTGTCAAAATACCAGGAAGTGACAAATAATCTGGAATTTGCTAAAGAACTGCAGAGGAGTTTTATGGCCCTGAGTCAAGACGTAAG
This sequence comes from Mycteria americana, assembly GCF_035582795.1. Taxonomy (NCBI): domain Eukaryota; kingdom Metazoa; phylum Chordata; class Aves; order Ciconiiformes; family Ciconiidae; genus Mycteria; species Mycteria americana. Next base: position 2,775,321 of record NC_134369.1, on the reverse strand, counting down.
TAAAGAGCAAGTGGTACAATGTGGGCTATCAGGTGCAATACCAAACACTTAGGCTTTAAACTGTCTTTCACTAACACTAGATGCAGTAGTCGCCTCTATTTACAGAGATGAAATGCTCATGATTTCTTGTATGTTTGGCTGTTTTCTTTTGCTCTGTGTACTAGTTTGTGTCAGGTTTTCTGAAGACTATTCCTAAAAGATTTTTCTGATGGACTAAATAAATGCATGGGAACAAAAATAATGTAATTTTCTGACAAAACGTAACTGTTGAAAACAGTGTGATTGCAAAGGAGTCACATGTAGCATCACAGACAGCCACTTACTGTCAATAGTAACATTTTCTCAAAAGAAAACAGATTTTACAGGCCTGCTTCTCTCTTTGGCAAGTGGCTGAGGGTTTTCATTTCTTTATATTGCCATAGGATATCAAGTCTCAGCAACTGAAAGCATTTCACTTCCTTTTTCAAGATTCTTGCTCTCTTGTTAGTTGCAAATACAGTCTGAAACTGCAGTATGGGGCAAGATTAATACTATTTTCATAAAGGATAAGGTAATTGAATACTAGTAAAACGGGTAATCTTTTGGGTTGGTATTTTATCAAGGAACTAAAATAACAGTGTAATCAAGAATAAGTTCTAAAACTCTAATAGACAATTCCAGACATATGAACAGCTTTGCTTTATTTATTTGTGCCAAGAGCTGCAAACAAAAAGACATACTTTAGACCTCTGCAGTATCATTGCAAGGAAGAACTAATTCTGGGGCAAGCTGAAAGCGTAACCCATTCTACAGGACTGGAAGATTCTAAATGCAGTAATACAATTAGAGTTAATGAGTTACGGAAAGAGCAGCAATATTGGTAGAATTCATTGTGTAGTTGATGTTAGACCAGTGTGCTGCGCTAACGAGTGTATTTAGTTTGTGAACAGACTGTGATAATTTGAAAGGCGTCGGCATCCTCACGTTATAAACTGCTTTCTACATTTGATGTGGCTGTAAACTTATAGGCCTCTCAGCCAAGCTGTTTCTTTGCTTTTCTTGCATCAGGGTTCCATGTATGTTTATGGAATGTTAGTAATGAAGAACTTTCTTCTTCTGACACGTTTGTCCTGAAGTATTTCCCTGGTCAGCTGACTGCTAAAAGAAGCAAGTGAATCCAGGAGTAATAAATTGGTGCTCTGCTTTCAAACTTGATTGCAATTTTTCCTGGTTGGAGTTAGTTCTCATACAGTTGATTTTAAGATAAGTCTTTGATTTTAAAAAAGAGATTTAGATGCTTCAGAGGGAGAAAGTTACTGTCACATTACTTTTTTTTGTAAAAGAAGATTAAAGCTTTGTATAGTTACAAAGTGAGCAAGCTGAATTTTGGATGTTAGATGTTTGGATTGAGAATAAGAATGGAAGAAGTGTCCTGTAGGTTCAGAGCAGTGATGCATTTAGACCACTATTATGACAGCAGTGGTAGAAGGTACTAGGCAGAGTACAAGGCTGATGGTTATCTGTCATCCATTCCCTTATGGCCTCTCTGATCCTCAAACTGAGAATGTTAGAGAGTAGATGCATTCCCGTCCCCTTTAGTGTCTGTCTGTGGACCTCATGTCCAAGAATTTGTTCAAATCCTTTTTGAACTTGCTGATACTATCTCCCCAGCCTTTCATGGCAAAACATTCCATGAGTTCCCTCCCATGGTGAGTAAGAAACAAGAGTACTTTTGTTTATTTTTTTTAAGCTGATCTCCTAGTAGTTCCAATGAATGCCTCCTCCTATCATGGGATATGGTGAATAACTGCTCTGTTCGTGTTATCTGCTGGCCTTTGTGAAAAATCTGGATCACCCTTACTCCTCCAAATTGAAGAACCCAAGACTTAGGCTCTGCTCGTAAGGCAACTGCTCTGTCCCCTTGATCATTTGAGTTGCCTTTCTCTGTACTATTTCTAATTGCTGTAAGTCCTCCTTGAGTTACAGAAGCCAGAAGTTGTAAATAGCCACAATGTTTGCTTAAAATGTACTTAATTTTGTACATTTTTGCCACTTCCATCTAGATCAGAATCACTTAGTGTTTACAGAATGCTTCATAAACGAAGCAGATATTTCAAACAAGCCCAGCTTGCTATTAACACATTCATGTCTGAAGCTTCAGACCTGGTAACTGCACTTACCTGACTGAACTGCTTGTAAGTCATGAAGTACAGACTTCAACTAAGAATATGATCAAGATCCGATATGATCCAAGGTTTGTGGCATTGATTTTAGTTTGTCTTAATTTGCAGGGTTTTGAGTCTGCTTAAAAGATATTCTTCAAATTTGACAGGTTATTCTGCTGTAATATTGGATTGATAAAGTGGCAGTTCAATACCAACATCCATATCTATCAATAAAAGACACTTCAAACCTTCGCCCCACCCCCCTGAGTTCACTACAGAATCCAAGTTTAAGCACTTTAAATTTTCTTTTTCATTTTAAACAGATCCAGAAAACAATAAAAAAGACAGCTCGCAGGGAACAACTGATGAGAGAAGAAGCTGAGCAGAAGCGTTTAAAGACCGTACTAGAGCTACAGTTTATTTTGGACAAATTGGGTGATGATGAAGTGCGCAATGACTTGAAACAAGGATCAAATGGAGTACCAGTACTGACAGAGGAGGAACTGACAATGCTGGATGAGTTTTACAAGCTAGTTTACCCTGAGCGAGACATGAACATGAGGTAGGCTTACAGTAAAGTACTTTTTCTTTATAATTGTCAGTCAGTTAATGATATATTTGTACTATAGTAATTTAAAGACTTGGTAAGAAATTAACTCTTTATTGATTATTTTTTTTAAGGTTGAATGAGCAGTATGAGCAAGCATCTGTTCACCTGTGGGACTTACTGGAAGGGAAGGAAAAACCAGTTTGTGGAACAACCTGTAAGTATAGTCTCTGTATTAAGAGATAGTGCACTGAATTTGTGCTTGAACTAAAATACAATGTCTGATATAAGAGAACTTTGGCAGTTAATTATCCTTCTGAGTTTTTAGAGCAGCTACTTTTTTTTCAGACCTGAGCTGGACTGTAACAGAATAACTTACTGAAGTGTGAACTTACTGTGTGGTGTATTTTTGTTTTTACTGATGCAGCATTACTCGGTATTTAAGCTTAGTCCGTTCCTGCTCTTTCAGCAGTATTCTGCTGCAGTTGGTGCTTAGTAGCAATTCTTTGTTTTCTGGAAACGTGTGTGTGAACAAGGAGCTTTGTCAATAATATGACCTAATATATAAACTGGCGTGGCCTTATTTAGTGTGATGTTCTGCTCCCCCTTGTCTCTGGCAAAAAGCATTCTGGTTTTGCCCTGTTTTGATTGATTAACTCTGTAAATTGGAGTGTGGTCCTTCGGATGGACTGGTTTCTTGCAGAAATGCAACTTTTCACAAATACATAGCTTCTAACATTAGACCTTAAGAAAATGGCTCTGCTAGGCAGTTGACTGTTTCTTGTATCATGGGGAATTTTTGAAGTCTCTTAATTGGAAATCAATAGGAAAGTTTTAGGGAAGAGTATCCTTTTTTGTAGGTAAAATGGCTAACAACTTTCTCCCTTTTTAAATAATTTTCAATTATCTTCGTTATGCTAAGAGTAATATTGAGCTGTTAAAAGTTTTTTTGTGTTCTCTTCATAGAAAATGGAATGAGAGTATTGCAATTATTGTCTAATCTGCTTTATTGAGGAATGATACACAGGAGATTGTAAGATATTGTGGCCTTAATGGTAATAAGATTTTCCTTGTTTGTGGCAGAATAGGAAACTTCAAATTGTTTATATTGTTGAAATGAAATTTTGTGAGGAGGTACCAGGTTAGTATTTTCTTAATTAATATTTGTTCTGCAAGAACTCAAGTCTGAAATGGTTGTGATGTTAGACCTTTGTGAGAGCCCAAAGATATGTAGCACATACTGTTTTGAAGAGGAGGGGGAAGGAGAAGGTATGGGGATAGTTTTCAGGAGAGGGCTGACGTATGTACGCTCATTGGAGACCTAGTCATTCTCTTACTGGATGAAGTTGGGCTGCGTATTGTATCTGGATCTCAGGAGGAGCTTTTAGTGATGTCGTTGGCAGCCATTGCTGGTTTGCTTTGTCTTATAATAGGGGTGAATGTTAATGTATTTCTGTGTTCTTCTCTGTGTATGTATTGATTCATTCAGTGATTATCATTTGCCAGACGTGCATTGTGAGTCTTCCATTTTGAGTCTGTTTTGGTTTTTGTTGGCCTAGATAGTCAGTAATGCTGCCTTGCCAGTGCAGCTGATTTGTTTTGGGTTAAGACACTGCAGCATTCATCTGAGGCACCGAGTGCAAGCTTGTGCTTGTTTGGCTTACAAAGGCTGTTCTGAGCTGCTTCACCTCAGGGGAAGAACCTTCATGAAGGTGGTACCTGTGGAAATGTGTTTGTACTGACAGTTGTTTTGTAAGAAATTGACTTACGGTAAGGTTTTTTAATTAGGAAATTACAAATAATCAGTTACAGTTGAAACTTCAGTGAGTTCCTAAAACTTTCCAAGCTGAAAACTAAGCAACCAGAGATTTTTGAAATAGCAGGAATAAAAGTATGGTAATTAAATTCATAAACTTTACCTCACTTTGAAGTGTTTCACAAATCTTCTGAAGAGTATTATATACTTTTTAAGTTTTTCCATGGCCTTCAGATTTTTCTGAACAGAAATTGATTATTTATTGATTTATTTAATATGACCTGGTAAGACAGGTATGACCTGGTAAGAAATTCTGTAACAGTGATCTCTGTGGACTAGCTTGGGGCAGCAACATCTTCCCAGCAAAAGGGTAATAAAATTTATGTGGGATCTTTGGGAAGGAAGGAAAGGATGATTAGGACTGAGTTACTGTTAATTTTTTAACTTCTTCCGTTTTCCTAGATAAAGCGCTAAAGGAGATTGTTGAACGTATTCTTCAAACTAGTTACTTTGATAGCACCCATAACCATCAGAACGGGTTATGTGAGGAAGAAGAGGCAGCACCCGCACCTGCAGTGGAAGATGCTGTAGCAGAAGCTGGTAGGTCCTTTGTGATGAACGTATTTGTTCGTGTTGTACTGTCTTGTCTGTTTGGATTCATCAGAATGATTAAATTGCAAATGCAGTTCTAAGCACATAAAGCACCTGTCTCTGAATTCTTCAGGTGTACTAGTGTTTTGAATAGAAATGTCATTTCTTGATCATCAGGTATACATCTAGCCAGGCAGCGTATATAGGGGCAGTCAACCATTCATTCAGCCCTGCTCTGAGCCATGAGGAAAGAAAAGCAGAGCTGTGTGCCAGAAGAGTTCTGTAAGGCTGACTCTTGCCAGCTACTTCTTTGGAGGGACCGTAATCCTTTCTAATGATCACATCATGAATGTCTTCCGTGATGTGCAAGGAGAGGCTTACAGTTCTAACTCTGGAGCATCAGCTGCATGAAGGAACAAAGTCACTTAGTAGTACTTGTTTTTGAGCACATCTTTCAGCATTTGTCTGTCCAATATGTCACTCACTAAAATAAGAACCCAGGCTAACAATGAAATTATTTAGAAGCAGGTTTATGCAAATGAAAATTATTCCCAACATCTCTTTCCTATTTTGTTTTCCTGTAGAACTTCTCATTATGATTTATAAACAAAACTTTTTTTGTCTGTAGCATTACAGTGATCTAAGATTAAAGTTCTGATTGCCTGAAGCTTTTGCATTTTTCAGTGGTTCCCACCAGTTTAATCTTTTGTTAGAAGGGAATAGTCTTTGAAGCAAAGAGTATGCTTACATACTTAAGAAACTTGAGAATATGGTACCAAACTTGAAGAAAAAAAAATCATGACCTTTTTTCCCTTTTGAGTATGTTGTGGAGAAAGTTGAAATTTCGGGTTACTGAACATAACTCTTCGTAGCAAGAATTTAATGTGTTTTTTTTTAATTCAAAACTCTGAGAATCTTTGTTACTGCTTAGTTCTCTGTTAATGTCCTGTTGTTTTTATTTTCTTCATTCTGAGACACAAGTTTCTTCTTTATCTACCTTGTAACATTAGGTTTGTTTCTGAACCGAGCAGATACTTAACTGTACAAGTCAGCAATATTGAGGCTCTAATTTCAGATCTAATCAAAATCCCATCCCCTTGAAGATGTCTGACAAGGCAACTCCTTCCTTATTGTATAGCAAGCTTCTAATATTAGGAATTAATGTCACTCAAGAGTAAATGTGTGTCCATTCATTCTTACACCTAGCTGTACTTCCTGTGTAGTAATAGTCTATAACACTTCTTTAAAGTAAATGTTTTTGATAAGTGACGACTGCAAAAATGCATCATGCTTCTTCAAAATTCCACTTTTATTGGGGGAGATTTTTTCATCTAACTTTCATCTAGGTCTGTAACATGGTTTTTGGTTTGGTGGTTTTTGGTTTGGGTTTGTTTGGTTTTGGGGTTTTTTTGTGGTTTTTTTTTTCCCCCTTTTTTTTTTTTCACAGAAATGGTGTATTTTTCTTACAGAACCTGATCCAGCAGAAGAATTTACTGAACCAACTGAAGTGGAGTCAACTGAGGTATTATTCACTGGAAAGATTGTCATTTTGTATAGCTTTAATGCCACTTACTTTTACTTTCATACCCTTTCTTATTTTTATTTTAGTATGTAAACAGACAATTCATGGCAGAGACTCAGTTCAGCAGTAGTGAGAAGGAACAGGTAGATGAGTGGACAGTTGAAACGGTTGAGGTAAGATCTTGTGTACTGCAGGTAAAATTGCAATCCCTGTTTCCGCTGACTCACAATTCATGATAGGTTTTAGTATTGCACCCCTTCTCCCCCCATATATATAAAAATACATATATTTAAGTAGGCTTGGACTTGCTACTCATTCTTCAATTACATATTTAGCTCAGGAGTACCTAAAATAAAAACTACATGGTCTGGCTAAGTTTGTGGAGAACTTGCTTTTGTTCAATAGTGGCCTGCTTGGGAAGATGGAACTTAAAAATCTTAGGCTTAAAAAGACTTAAGATTTTTTTGAAGACTTTTTTTTTTTTAAGAGAACTTTGCTGCAAATGTAGAACTTAAGTTTATCTACACAGCTGCTGATGGCATGGCATAGTTGTGTTTCACTGAGCAGTTCTGTGGAGAGGGAGCTGAAAATTAGTATCTCAACTAGTATCTGCTCCAGATTGCATATGCAGATAATTTGATGTTAAAATATGCCTGTATGTACATCTCTGCTTTCAAGAGTTACAGTGCTTCAAGTATTTAACTTTTTAGTACTTTGCAGTTGAATGATTGTTCACTTGTGATATTTGTGGTACGTTGCTATTGGGATCCATTCCCAGTTTAGTAATTTAGGCTCTAGACTTAACTACATCTACAAGTCCGTATTATTATACTAGAATTTGTGTTCTTCCTGTACTGAAAAGGACAGGTCACATGGAGTCATTCAAATGTTTGGTATGTTGGAACTTGGGTTGTATCCATCTGTTAGGAACAGGTATGAGCAGCATCTTTCAGGTGCTGGAGACTTAGTTTTTGGTTCACCTTAGCCTTCTCCAGCAGCAAATTAGAGAAGGTCAATTTTTTACACTTTCTTCCTTGGTGTCTTCAGGCTCTTTTAAGTGTAGGAGTGGGGTAAGTGTTCATTGTCTCTTCAAGTGGTGAAAAAGAGAGCAGCCATTTTGATCTGATTATCTAATCTTCCCGATTTTATATTATCTGGCTGAAATTCCTGTCTTACAGTGTTGAAGACCACAAAGAGATTTAATAATATTTGGGATGGGTGTGAGGCTTCTAGAACTAACTAGACAATTTTGCCATGTTTGTGAAAGATTTTGGTAGTATCTTGTCATAGTATTCCATTCCCTTACTTTAAAAACCCTAAAATATCACTGCTATTAATGTGATTTAAGAAAGCTCTTAAAAAAACTAAAGAAACCCTCCAAAAACACACAGTGAAGTAATGCTTGATTGGGGTATTCCTACAAGACACAGTATTTTAAAGTTAATGTTTGATTGGGTTCAATCTATCTTGAATTATACCCAAATTACATCTGTGTTTCTACCAAGTGTCCAGAGTAGCTCAGAGGTTCAGTTCTCTGTAGTTCTTAATATAAGTGGTATGGATGAAGACACGAGAGTATAAGAAATGTCCTTATGATTGAAGCCAGTTGTGCTTCCCTCTGCTCTTGAACTGTAAGACTGTGTATTGCACAGCTGAAAACTCAGATGCTTCCTCATGGGAATAACAATAATATAAAATAATTCAGGTTGTAGTTTTGTATCGGACTGATTTCAGAAACTCCTAATTTTCCACACGTCTTTACTAGTCAGCTGAATCTGGATTATATCTGCTTTGTTTTCTTAGAACAATACAAAGAATGTATACTTCAGTTCTCCTTTCTGTCCCAGTTTCTTGGACTACTTACAAATGAGCAATTTAGAAAAATTTAAAAGTTGAAGACTGCTTCTTCATCATTCAGAACCTTATTTTCTCAGATTTAACACAAAAAGGGGAAATTGAGAGTAACTGTCTTTGAAATGATTCATGCTGTTCTTGCTGGCACCAAAATCCCATTCCTCATGGGAATGCAACTGAACTGTCCTTAGGGAAGGTGACGATACACATTGTATAGAGCCTTTGTGCTGTTCAGCTCAAGGTAGTTGTGGCACTAGCATAGTAAGAGCTGTGAATGGTAGCTGTTGATTTTTGTGCTCTTCAGCTCAGGGTAGTTGTGGCATTAGTATAGTAAGAGCTGTGAATGATAGCTGTTAATTTTGGAAGCTGATAGTATTCTGAAAGAGAACATTTATGCAGAAAGTTTCCATCATTGTTTATGAAGAGGAAGGCTATCACAAACTTGTCTCTTTTTCATTAACTCTCAAGTAGATGTGATACGTTCAAGGTTTCTGTGGTATGGTATGTTTATAGTTTGAGAAGTGATGGTGTCTCACAATGATATTTCTGTATGGGCCTTCCATGAGTTTTAAACTGAAGAATTTGCTTGTGAATTTTCAAAATGTATTTGCATTTGGGTTATATGATGATTTAATTTTGGTGAAGATGTCCTTTATTGGTAATAGTGGGGGGTTTGTTTGTGGGGTTTTTTTGGTTGTTGTTTTGGTTGGAGGGGGGAGTGTTGTTGGTGGGGTTTGTTTGTTTGTCTGATTTTATTTTTTTTTAACTGCTTCATTTGTAATAAGTACCTGAATCTGCTTGTATACAAAGTTCTGTGTGTCTTAGATTATGGAAATTTGGTTGGATGGATGTGTGCGTATTTTGTGTAGAACTGGAAACTGTTCTGTGACTGCCAGAATACAAGTTCATTCTGGTTGGTTTGTGGTCTCATTAGACTTCTGGTTTTACCTTTCCTTCTTTCCTCCTTCTTTGCCCCCTGGCCTTCTCCACCCTGTCATTCTCTTCTGATTGTGTCTGGGCAGCTCTGCCTGCTGAGAAGGTCACGGGGCAGGGTGTCAGGAGGCAGGGTGTCAGAAGGTGAGCATGCAGTTTGACGAGTCAAATACTATTCTGCAGAGAGGTTCAGCTCTCCTAAAATAGAAGTTTCACCTTGCTGCTGTGCCCCCAGGATGAATGGAGATGTATGGTCGGGTAATAATCTGATTTTTGAATAATGATCCTTATATTTTAGTAGTCTCAGTACCTTTTTCATGCAGCAGACTGTTAGAAAGCTGTTAACTTTAGAACTACAGCCTGTCCGTTGGGAACTTAATACGCCAAACTTGACGTTTTTTTAGGAGGTTCATCCTACTATGATTATAATAGGTCAAAGTTCCTGGCAGTGATAATAAGACTAAAGGAATAGACCCTAAACAGTTCCTTTTGACATTAAAAAAGAGGTTCGAAGACAACAGTGTAAAGTATTAAACACCATCTGAAGTTAGTACTGTACTACTTGTGAAAAAGGAAAACATCTGCTAAAATTTTGTCCCTGTTCTGTGTTCTTGATTATTCTATCAGCTTGTTTTTTCTTGAAGATACTGAATTGTTATGAATGACTTGGACTTCATAAGTTGAGTGATAGTACTCAAATAATTGAGAACGTTTTTGATAATACTTATGTAGAAGATGAGTAACTGCTGGTTTTACCTCTCAAGTTTCACCTAGTCATCTGGCTTGGTTTTTTCCTTGACTTTCATTTTAAAGCTTCATAATGTGCCAGAGGTCTATATGTGTGCTTTAAGTAACATTTTCAGAAAAAAATTTTCCACTCACAGGGCTTAATTCTTAATTTGGAAACAGTCCATAATTTGAAGTTTGGGGACTGTGTAATACAGCAGAGCAGTTGTGCTTGTTTTCCAGTGTGGACAGCCTTAGGGTATACTTCCGTGGGGATTGTCACATTGCTTCTCTTTGGATGGCTAATAGTGGAGATTTGGATCTGAAGGGAATCTTGAAGAGGAATGTAGGTTATGGTTGTTTTTTAGTTTTGCTTAGAGGTTGGTTTAATTTTTTTTTTTAATTTAGTTTCTATTGCAGATGGCTAGGGATGTGGTCAAGGAAAGAGTCATTGGAGTTTGTGAGGCAATTGCATGTGCAGAATGTTACATACAAAAAATGTTTGTAAATCTGAGCAAGGAGTAGGCATACTGGAAGATGCTGTAGGTTTCTTTGAGAAGTTAAAAAAAATTTACAGGCTTTGAGGGTGGATAGAGGGAGTTCAAGTTTAAAGTTCAGACCTGTGATTATAGAACTGGTCTAAAATAGGACTGTTTTGTCACTTGTCGTGACTGCTGTACAAAAATCTGTCTTCTGCAGTTCTAATAAGAAACCAGATATTTTGTATAAATATTTTGAACTTTCAGGTGCATGTGTGCTAATTTATATCCTGTGCAACTGTAAGTTTAAGGCTTACCTGTTTATCTGGGAGATTATTAATAATGCAAAGCTCATGGGAATAGAGAAGCAATAGACAAGTTATTGATAATTACCTTCTTTTTAAAGGAGGGTTGTTGACATGAATGCAAATTGAAAATGGCACTTGCTGTATTACGGGAGTTGCCTTAAGAGCAAAAGCAGTTAGGAATGCGAGTGCGTTACTTTGTGCAGCTTGACTGTCCTTGTAACTATCTGTTTTCAAGCTCTTTGATCATGGTGGTTCTTAGATGCTCATGTTCAGCTTTCCTGGTTGCTCTGCTGTCTTTAAGGTGGTATTTGCAAGCATGTTGCTGTTTGTACCTTTGTTTATGTGTACCATATTGGAATATGGCTAGTAAATCTGAGCTTTCTTGCCCACTGTAAGTTGTGCTTCTGCTTCTGGGCTTCTGGTGTCGCCCCACCGTGCTGTCTGGCAATCTTCCTATCATGCAATGCTGCCTGCTGCTCTCTGAGACCATAAATCAGCTAGCTAGGGTAACACTTGAACTCGGGTCTAGATGTGGCTATGAAAATTTAAAATTTTAAAGTCTTAAGAAAGACCAAAAAATTCTGACTCTACTTATATTTACCAAAAAGGTGCGAGAAAAGAATTGTTCTCCATGTGTGCATATTTCTGAAACTTACTTTTCCCTGACTTTAAATTTCCAAATGTTGATAAATTGCTGTCTCAAATCCTGCTCTAAAAAAAGTCCCCGTCATATTGAACAAACTTTTTGTTAGCGCTGTTCTTAATGGGGAATAGAGTAGATGGAAAGCAAATAGAGCACAGTCTCTAAACTTTCTTGTCCTGTGAAGTGCTCAGATCAGTAGCTGGCCACCAGTATTGGCATGACTGTAGGAGGATGTAGTATTTTTCTTCAAGAACACTATAGTAGTTATGACCATAATGGATTGAGCAATAGCTATAAATTTCAAGAACTACTGAGTCACTTCTGTGCAGTGTTATCTTAAGCTGAAATTTCACTCGGTTGCTTGTTTCTTGTTAGGTTGTAAATTCGCTGCAGCAACAGACACAAGCTACATCTCCTCCAGTTCCTGAACCTCACACGCTCACTACCGTGGCTCAAGCAGATCCTCTTGTTAGAAGACAGCGAGTACAGGACCTTATGGCGCAGATGCAGGGCCCGTATAACTTCATGCAGGTATGATGACCCTACTGTGGTACTGTGAAGCTGGAAGCAAAGAAAATAGCACTTTCTGGCTGTCAGTCATGATGTAAAGACTCTGCTGTAGTTTATTTGAAAAATGCACTTGTCTTGCAAACCGTGTGGCGCTGTATGACAAGATCTCATCCAAAGCCCGCAAACCTGTATTGCTGTCAAAGTACAATGAGAATGTTATTTAGCTTTTCAGTCCTTGTTTGTACTAAATCGACAGAGAAGGCAGGAAGTTGTGCATCACTGGGTACTGTAGTATATGCTGCTTAAGTGAGACCAGCTGTAAAATATCCCTTCTATAAGCTAGTTCTAAATTTTATGTTATGAAAAACTTCTACAACACATGAAGAGAATACTTTTTGGGTTGCTTCTTGAAGGCTCTCCTTTAACCTCTAAAGTTAGAACAGTTAGCAATGCATTGGGAGATAATGGAATACATCAGAAAAAGCCTCTCCTCCACAAAGAAAAGAGTAGACACCTTGGTAACAAATGAGGCATACACTTCTTATGTTCCTTTTCTTGTTTCTTCCTACAAAGTGCTAATTTAGGATAAAGAATAATGACTAGATTGGTGCCTATTCTGTCTGGCTATTAAAATCTCCCTCCATTTATCTTTTTGTGAGATAAGCTCTAATTTGTATACATGGACTGAATTTTTATTGTGATAAATACATTTTGGGATTTTTAGTATCTTTATTGATTTAAAATGTATGGTAAAACCAGCAATTGTGTAACTGCGGAGTAAGTTTACGTTATTATGACCTGGCCATTTCTGTATTCTGAACGTTAATATTTTTAAAATACAGTAAATTGGATTTGCTTTTCTTATTTTTTTTCCCCAGGACTCTATGTTGGAGTTTGAGAACCAAACACTTGATCCTGCCATTGTATCTGCACAACCCATGAATCCAGCACAGAATTTGGACATGCCACAAATGGTTTGCCCTCCAGGTTTGTAATGGTAAATCCTAAACATAAATATTGGGGAAGCCTGCAAGTCATCTCTTAGAAATGCTTCAGTTACTGCTACATAGTAAAGGGGTCATCACAAGCCGTAATACAGTAAAGTGTGTTTTTCTCAGAAATGTGATTGTACTTTTGAAGCATACTGTTCGTAGACATCCAGTTCTCACTTGCTTCTAGATTTGGCTTGGAAGTGTGGGACATTTTAAACTTTTTTAAATGGACAAAATACCGTTTTGCTTAGCCTTTTGGAAATTGCTGGATTATTTTGGACAACTGGAAAAAACGTACTTTGCATGGAAATGGTAATTAGTATTTTGAGTATAGCTTTGCCATGCCAAAGGCATAATCATCTTTATGATGATGAGCTCTTAAATAACTGAATTAGAGAAGATGGTAATACTATTCTGTAAAAGGTTTGATTGTACTATGTAATAAGTGAAATTATTTTCCTTCAGTTCATGCTGAGTCAAGACTTGCCCAGCCTAATCAAGTTCCTGTGCAACCAGAAGCTACACAGGTAACATGTTTAGTAAATTGTGTTTTGGATTTTAAATTTATTTTAGTCTTGATTGATGTTATAACAGTATTTAATTCCTAACCATATGAGAAACTCAAAGCTGAAGTTCCGATTTTGGAAAATCGGTTGTCTCCATTATCTCTTCAGCATTGTCGCTTATCAGCATTACTGTATACAGTTTTTATGCTATGCAGACATTGCATGTTTTCTGTACGGAGTCTTATCAAGCATTAACCTGTTTGGAAAACTGTTGAGTCCAAGGTTGAAGTATGAGTTTATTGAGGAAACTGCATTTAGAATTAGAGGCCTCTTAACCTGAAGGGCACAAGCACGGAAGCAGTTGCAGTTTGCACTGCTCATTCTAATGGCCCAATGTGGACTTCTCGGCAGTTGTCAGTTCTTTCAGTATGTGGAGCTCACCTCAGGCTTCAAATTCGGTGTGTGGATGTGATTTTCGTTTCCACAAATTGACTTCCATGTGCCTCTGTGTTAGGCTGCCTTCACTTAAAATCTGTATCCCATTTGACAGTGGTGAATTTTAAGTGGGTTTTTTCATGATTGAGAGGAAGGACTTCATTTGGAATGCTGCTTGGCGTAGTCCTACTCTAATATAGCAGTTCAACTTGAGGTTTCTCTGTGCGTTCTGTTCGAGATGGACTAATAATTTGATATGTCAGTCTTTGCCTAGTAGTGTTCTCTGTCACGTTAAGCCATGTGTAGTAATATTTTTAATGTAGATAGAAGCAAGTTGTCCTTTATTTGCTTATTTGCGATATAAATGCCAAAACCAAAATAACTTGGTTAAAGAGCAGTCTGTATCTGTTCAAGTGGGTGTCAGACCACAAACAGATTTAATGGATTAACTATATAGTTTGTGGTGGTGTCTTTGTTCTGTTAAGGATGAGTTGCAGTTGCTTACTTAGATAATATTTTAGTACTGGAGTTGTAGAACAGTCAGAATGTGTTTGAATGCTGTTTTCAGTTGAGCTTTCCTGAAATCCCTGTTTAACTAGGATCTCTTAAACGTGCTTCTGCAATGTATAAATGATGTATTCACCTTTTCATTAAGATGCATCAGTTTCTTACTGAATTGTCTAGTGATTAAATAACTTCCTAATTTTGTATTAAGCATGTGTGGCATCTCTGAAGGACTCTGCTGGTCTCAAGTAATGAATCTGATCCCTGTAGGTGTTTGAAAAGCAAAAGAAAAATCTGGATAGATTGTATCTCATAGTGATGGTACTGTAAATTGCTTGCTTTATCTTGTCCAGATTAGGTCTGCAAGTTTTAAGTCACTCGTTTGTATAGAAACAGGAATGTGTGGGTTTTTTTTCTTGAGTTTCCTCTGTATGTAGCTGCTGAGGTGCTAGCACTCCTAGCAGTTTTGTTGTTTTGTAGGTGTAGAATATTTTTTTTTGTCAGAGAGTTCTCTCTGCATTAGCTTTTATTTTACTGTTAAATGATGTCTGTGACTTACTGCAATGGATTTTTTTCTTGTTTTCCTTACCTCAACCAATGCTGCCAACGATTCCCTTGGGGATCTTGCAAGCAGTAGCTAAACTTACCTCTTCCCTTTGGAATGTTCAACTAGGTGGTGTGAACACATCCATCAGTCGTTAACAGTTGCCTCTTAAAGTCCCCTTTAATAGCCTTAAATGCAAAGTCCTCTGCTTTGTTGGCCAGAGTTTTCACTGGACTCTGTGTAGGGGAGCAGAGGCTGTAAAATGAGCAAATTCAGCCCACTGGAACCCAGCACTTCTCTGTTTCTGTATGAGCTTGGAGTTCTTATTTAAACTTCTGTATATTTCTCTCTCTGTCTGTCTGTCTTTCCCTAGCTTTATTGTAATGGTAGTTGGGGTTGCATAACGAAATGAGGAGAATGATGTGTTTCAGTAAAAGCAAATACGTGTCCAGCTGATTCAGAAATACCCACAGAATACAATCTGGTGGGGGGTAAGGGTGTGGCATGGTAGACTATATGTAGAGATGAGGTAGTTAAACCTCTACTTGTTAAAAAGTACTTAATTTTTATTGGTTGTAAAGGTTTGCTGGAATACTTACTTTTACTAGAGCGTACCATTCATTCCAGAGTTCTCTGATACTTTTTATAAAACTGTGTGTGAGCATCAGCTGACTTTTGGAGGCTTTGGGGTTTATTTTGTCAGGTTCCCTTGGTTTCTTCTACAAGTGAGGGATATACAGCCTCCCAACCCATGTATCAGCCTTCTCACACAACAGAGCAACGGCCACAGAAAGAATCAATTGACCAGATTCAGGCAAGTCGGATTTCACAGGGGTGGGAAGGACTCTGCTTGCAGGTGTGATCAAATGTTAGTCTATGTTTCTTTGTAAATAAAGTTTCGTAATTTTTAGTTGCCTATTGATAGGGCTGCTTCAGTTCGGTTTAATTTCAAAATTTTGAGCCTGTCTGTGACCAGTAAGTCCTTCATAGTAAGATTTTTAACTTAATAGATTGTCTGTTTAGTTAGAAGTAACGTGTCAACATCAGCATATGAGCATCTGTGTTGTTGGCTTAGGAAATGTGATTTATTTTTTTACCTTGGCTACCAGTTAGCCCGGAAACTTGTTCATTTCCCCCTGTAGTTTTTTCTAGTTGTGTTTCAAGTTAAGGAGGGAGAAGACTGCCAGGTTTTTCCTCTCCCATTATGCTGTCGTGAATGAGGCTGTTCAGCTGAAGTAGAAAATACTCATTTGTTGAGGTGAACCTGAGGTGTTGTCACTTTTTTTAAAAAGTGAAGTTTTTAAGTTAAATTTTTTATATTATTCAAAAGCTGCTAAAATGTTGTTTGTTTTAATTATTAGGCTTCAATGTCACTGAATGCAGACCAGACCCCATCATCATCATCACTTCCCACTGCATCCCAGCCGCAGGTGTTCCAGGCTGGATCTAGCAAACCTTTGCATAGCAGCGGAATCAATGTTAATGCAGCTCCATTCCAATCCATGCAAACAGTAAGTAGTAAATTAATATTTAATCCCTTTATTTTGGTAGTTATTCCTTGTGTTGTTATACAAACACCGGAATCAGTCATGTAATTACATAAAATAGTCTTTGGTTATTCACATGTCTCAGATTTGCATACTTCTTTACGTGATGCGATGAGGAATTGTAAAAAATGAATTGGACCAGAGAGCTATTTTTCTAACATTATAGGTATTCAACATGAATGCACCTGTTCCTCCTGTTAATGAGCCAGAAACCCTTAAGCAGCAAAATCAGTACCAGGCCAGTTACAACCAGAGTTTCTCCAATCAGCCTCACCAAGTAGAACAATCAGATCTTCAGCAAGAACAACTCCAGACAGGTAAAGTTATTTTAGCAAAAACTAAAATGGCAATAGCTTGAGTAGAGCAGATGATCAGGCTGTGAAGTCCTAGATGATGTAGCAAAGCATGTCACACATGCTCAAATGTTCCCAATCTTGCAAGCTTTCCCCTGAACAATACCTGTTTTTTGTTACTCTGTCTCGGTTTGAATATCCAGCAGAGGGTAAAATTCAGTATATATATCTCCAACTGTTGAAAGAATTTTGCCACTTGATTCAGTTATATATGGGCTTAAAAAAAACATGAACATAAGGATTATTCTAAAGATCGAAGCAGTATAGTGGAGTACTTGCTCTGCTGATGCTAAGGTTGGATGCTCCTTAAATTTGCTTTAAAAAAAAAAAAAAGTTGTACTACTTGAGATGACGTTTTAAAAAGGAAGTAGTAAGCTAGAATTGAGAGCAAATATGGACTGCTTCTCACAGATGATGAAAGGTTCATAAAGATCTAGAACCTTTTGCTAAAATCAGTTCGACATGGTTTGAATACAGCAGGCAAAATGCTTTCCAAGTTAGCAACTTAAAAAAACAAACGGTAAAATAAAGTCTATGTACAAAGCTATTCTTCTCCTAGCATTCTCCTCACTTTCCACTGAGATTAAATTTGCAGATGCAGAGAGGGATTTTGAGTGAAGGACACAGGACAGAGATGACAAGGGTGAAGTGCTAACAACTACTGGAGGTGGAGTGGGGAAGAAGAGCCTAGTCCTTTTTCTCTATAACTGATTATGGTCTTGAATTTTGTCATCTTGCAAGCTGGGATACTGGAGAGGGTGGATGAGAAGAGGGAGAACCAAGTTTTCATTGTCTGTCTATATGTTTTTTGAGCCATATACAGCACAAGGCAGAAAGACAGTCTGGGGAATGCTGGTGTTAAAGGTGGGCCATGCAATAAATTGGAGTTTAACCACCGTGCAAAGGTGGTTAAAGGTGGGCCATGCAATGCTTAACTTAATTTAACAGCTAAGTAAATGTAACTGTTGATACACAGGAAATGCAGTGGCCTTAGAACAAAACCTTGCACGCTAATTAAACACTCAAAAGGATGATGACTTTGTGCATTCCACGAGAATTGATGGGAAGTTGAGGAGAAGGGAGGACCTATGGAAAAATCCCATAGCGCTCTGTGGCTGAGTAAAGTAGACATAAAGTTGTGCTCCCTGATGGATGATGGAGAAATCTTCCTTTCCTGCGTACGAGAGGGGCTTTATCACTTACAAATTTTCTTTTGAGATCTTGCTTCAGCATTTGGTATTAGGCTAAATTTTACAGCTGTGTTGCTCTTACATACAGAATTCCATATTTTATTACACTTACTGAGCCTATAGCCCTCGGATTGCTTTTGTAATCCACTTCATTCCTGACGATTCCTGTGAAGTGAAGATGTTGCAGCATACCTTACTTTGAAGATGTAGTCTTACTTCAAAGATATACAAGCTATCCATCCTGCTCTTACCTTTTGATTTACATGTCCTGTATAAGGAAAGGATTCCCCAGCCTGTACAGTCAAAACGGCAACTCTGTTAAAACGTTCCCACCAATCTTGCCTTAGTCGGCACAGCTACACCTAACAGAATTCAGTTAGTGGAAGCAAAGATTTCTTAGTGGCTCTCTGCCAGTTCAGAGAGGAGGGGGTTACAGAAGTGGGTTAATTTACTCATATTGTTTTTTCCAGAGTGTGTGTTGCTGATTTTTAAAGGATTTGAAATAGCACAGGAAAATTGTACCTGCATTAGGCATACTTGTTGCTGAACTTGCACTAGAGACTTCTTGACACTGACTTAAATCAACTCTACTGTTTCTGGGTTGTTTTAATATTGTGGCGTATCTGACTAGTAAACTTGATACTTAATTCTGCGGATTATTTTTGTTTGAATGGGTGAGCATTTATTGATGTGTTCAATGGTATTTTAAGCTTTGAATGTTGGGTTTGAGGAGAGTATATGTGGGAACATAAAGAAATGCAGACTTTTATATTTTATTTTTTTTTCTCCCCACTTCCAATATAGTGGTTGGTACTTACCATGGTTCCCCGGACCAGACTCATCAAGTGGCGGGTAACCACCAGCAACCTCCCCAACAGAATACTGGATTTCCACGTAACAGTCAGCCTTATTATAACAGTCGAGGAGTGTCTCGTGGTGGATCACGTGGGGCTCGTGGCTTAATGAACGGTTACAGGGGACCGGCAAATGGATTTAGAGGTAAACAGCTTTATTAAACTCTCTCATTTGACTTTTACTTACTTCTTTCTGGAAACATCGTGTCAACATACCAAGTCTTAAACGGACCTACTTGTTTTTATACTGTAGTATCTCTGTAAGGTACTTAAACTTGTAGTAAAAATTCCGTTTGCTTTAGCTGACTTAACTGAAATTTTAGGTGTTTGGTTAGGCTTCCTACTAGGATGTAAACAAAGCAGCATTTTTTTTTTCTGTTCTGTGCTGAAGGCTTAGTGTTAGTTTGATTAGGCATCTACTGCAAGTATAAGCAAACACAGAAGTATCCAACAGAATTTCACAACCATCAAATGAGGAATTTGGATGCCAATTGGTATTTAAAAAATGTTTTTTATTTCCAGTTATGGTAGAAGCAGTGTATTTTAAAGAGTTCCACGTTTCATCATATTGAGAATAGGCTGGATAATGTAGAAATACAAGAATGAAAAAGTCCAGAAGTTACTACTCTGAGGGAATTAACAGGAGCGGAGGAATAATACTGTAGTTCTGGATAAATAAGAGAACTTCCATGATTCCTGGAGATTATTATATGTGTTATATTATAACACATATACATGTTATATTATATGTGTTCCTGCCAGTGTTAGGAAGATGTGTATGTTAGAATGGGGGAGAGACGGTTTCCTTGTCAGGTGTTATGGGATTAGACTAATGGATACAGTACTGTGTTCTGTTGCCACGTTCCCTTCCTCCTGTGTGGTTGGAGGGTAGAGGAGAAGCCTGTGTAATAAAAGCACAAGTGATTGTAGTAGGGAATGCAGTGGTCGCTTCTTGTCTGCTTAAAATTGATCTGGATTCCAAGTGTTAGACCCTTGGGACTGGAGCCATCCTTGGACATGGTTCCCAGCACTCAGGAGAACCTTGGCTCAGGAGCAGCTTCTTGCTTGAGTTGGCTGTTGTGACCTTGCAGGTCACAGCTGTTACATTTAGATCCTAGTATTATGTTTAGCTCTGGATTGAATCTTACGTAAATCAAACTTCAAATTACTAGAGAAATGCATTGAATTGCTGTTTCCTCCCAGTTCTCACTAGGTCTTCATTCTTGTTTCTTGTAATAGCATTAGCACTGATGTTGCAAACATTTGCTGGACTTGCAGGAAAACGGTACTTACTAAAGGGGTTTTTTTCCTCAGGTTTAGGTAAAATGCTGTTACTGCTTTTCTTTCTATGGTAGCATAAAGTAATAGGCTATCATTTCAAAGTGAAAGACTTGTACCCTGTTCTTTAGGAGGATATGACGGCTACCGTCCTTCCTTTTCCAACACTCCAAACAGCGGTTACACGCAGCCGCAATTTAATGCTCCTCGGGATTATTCAAACTACCAGCGGGTAAGCTACTGTTATGTTGTGACAGTCTAGAAGTAGAAGAAAAAAGTACCTGTCAATGAAAGCACTCAAATCTATTAGTGAAAACTTTTCCAAGGATTTGTTTTTAATTGCTAATGAAGACAAAAGTTTCAGGTACTACTAAACAGATATTTAGAAATAGCAGAATATTAAATGGCTGGTTATAATTGGGAAACGTGTTCTGCTTGGCTGATTGGTCACTAAAGGAATTAGTCTAGTAACTAGAGCAAGATTGAATTATAAAGAACCCTCAAATACAATTATTTTTGCAGCTTTGTCAGAAACTTAAAGAACTTAAATCCATTGAAATTAACTTTCCAAACTTGTTTGGGGTTGCCTGTCTTCTGCAATGCTGATGTGTTACTCTGAAATTTGCATAGAATTTTGTTGTTCTGATGGAAGTATGCTCAGTTTGCTCAAAGCTTAGACTGACCGGAAAATGTCTAACTCTGCATATCCCCAGACAAGTATTTGTAAGCAAATGAGACAGCAGATTTTGATACTGCCGTTAGAATGTCCCTTCATTTGTTGACAGGTCCTTCAGCAAATTCATCTGTTTGACCTCTATGTAGTTTGAAAAATTTGAAAAATTTGAACACCAAGTACATCAATTCACATTTCTTATTTATATTGAACAACATACCCTGTAACTAGAGAGAGAATTTGTCATTGTATGTTTTATTATACCTGCTAGGTACTAGTAGGAGTAAATTTATTTTTCTGAGATTAATTTAAACTAATAAAATGCTATATGTTAAAGTCACAGGTGTTTTGTCAGTGCATATTGGTTTAAAAGCTCCTTATTTTATTGGCAATTAACATCCTGAAACATAACAAAATGCCCAGGTTTTATGTCGTAACTTTTTGTTTCTTTGCTTCAGGATGGATATCAGCAGAATTTCAAACGTGGCTCTGGACAAAGTGGACCTCGGGGAGCTCCTAGAGGTAATTCCTGAGTAATAGTGAATAATTGTTTTGGGCTGAATGGAAGTTTTTGGTCCAACTTCTGGAGTTTTGGATTTAAAAAGCAACGTAACTCCTTATTCAGCAGGTCACAATTGAAGAGTAAGCTTGCTTTCCTCTGACCTCACAGTTGACCCTGCTTTTGAACAGGGGTTGGACTTGGAGGACCTCTTGAGGTCCCTTCTGACTTGAATTATACTGCGATCCTTTGAACTTGTGGTAGAAGTGTAGTTGGCCATTGAATTCTTTGAAAAGAAGTTAAAACAACAATTGCTTTTAACACTTTAAATGTAGCAGAACTATTTAGTTACCTTTTATTAATGAAAACCTTAGGAAAGTGATTTTTTGGTTTTTTATGAAGTTTATCATGACTTAAGATCTGCTTACTGGGCACATTAGTAGTTTGCAAGTAAGACTTGCTTATAAAGCAGACATCTGGCTTGAGCTGGCTGTCAGCTTTCAAAATTGTGTGTTGCTCTGTTGCACTACAAGATGTTCTACTGCATCTGTTGTGGAGGTCTCTTGTTCTAAGGATACAAGACTTCCCTCCGTGCTCATCTGTTCCTTGATCCTATAGAATTGTTGCTTTTAGCTTATCGGAGGTATGTTATCCTGTAGCTTCATATGAGTGTTTGCCACATGTTCATCTGAGAAAACAAAACAAACCCCACATGCATAATGAGGCTGTAGTTGAACTTCTAAATTTTATTTTCAGCACGATTTCCACAGTTCTTTTTTTTAGTAGATTTTTGGTCATGAGACTGTCTTCTGTCTCGATACAGACATTTCCGTGAGGATCTTGAGTTACCACCAGAGCGCTTTGTCAGTGAGGACAGCTCGAGGCTGTACGTTGTACTGTCTGTGAAACCACAGTTTGGTGTGGTAGTTTGGTTTTTGAAGAGTTCTGTCCTTCACTTCTTGGTACTGAAAGCCGTGTAGTGTGGAACTGTGGCCTGAAGTTCAACGTAGTATTAGGCTGTGGTGAAACTGGACACGTATTTTATGAAGTACAACTATAATGAAGAAAAGTCTTGAGGTTTGTTGTCAGATACATGCAGGCAAACATGAGAGGGATTCCCCAAGTGACCTACAATTCTCATATACTGAGAGTGTGAGCTACAGGCAGTCTCTTTCTTAATGAAGGAAGAAAAGAATGGAAGTTAAAACATGATTAGTTAGCTCACAGTACTTACATTTAAAATACGGTAAACCAATTCCTTACATTACTGCAAAACTTGGAATTTTAGTCTTACGTTCATATCTTCATGACTTGGTTGGGTTTTTTTTTTTCCATTTTTACTTGAAGTGATTACAGTTTTGTAGTTCTGGGGAAAAAGTATTGAGATGAAGCTGAAAACTATAAAGACAGGTTATATGCTGTTTATTTTTGATTTGAAGGAGCTTTTAGAACCATATGTAGTCTAGATCCCCACCTGGGAATTCTTACCCAGTTTAGACCAGAGCTTTTAGGAATTTTTTTAAAATAACCTGACTTCATGCATAATTCAAGTGCCTTTTTGTATGTTTTCTAGGTCGTGGAGGGCCCCCAAGACCAAACAGAGGGATGCCTCAAATGAATGCTCAGCAAGTGAATTAAACAAATTCACAGGATTACATTAAACGCCAAAAACACACTGGCCAGTGTACTATACATGTTACCAGAAGAGTTATTATCTATTTGTTCTCCCTTACAGGAAGTTTGTTGTAAAGGGACTATTTTCATTACCCGTAATGACAGGACTACAGTTGCCAGCTTTATATTACCTGGATATGGAAAGGAACGAAACAACGTTTACTCTGCATGTTCTGTCCTACGCATCATCTTGAGCCTTGCACATGAGATTCAGATTCCTCACCCTTGCTAAGAGTAAAGCAAAAAAGGCAATTTTCAGGGTGATCCAATCTCCATGGTTAACTGAAGTGGCAGGAAAAAGCAAAGACTCACTTCTGACCTTTAAAAGTGATGTAACACATTTGGATAAAATCTGCAAATTCGTAAAGATTTACTGTGGCGGCAGTTGACTATACTTAATGTTCCCATGAAAGGATGGAAAAGGTGAAGTGTGGCTTGGTAGAGCAACTGCATTTCAGCTTTTTCTTACTAAATTGAAGCACCGAACAGTTAAAGATGCGTAGTGATGCATATTTCCCTAAATAGACAAATAGGCTTATAGCCAGTTTTTGACAAAGAAGCAGCACCCTTAGCTACAGCACTCCTCATCACCAGGGCCCTGTTTACTGTGGCTAAGGATTTAAGATCGCTTGCATAACTGCTAATGTAATTGTGTAATTTTTAAAAAAAAAAAAAAAAAAAAAAGAAGAAGAAAAAAGCTTTGATTTGGCACTTCAACAAAATTTTGCAACAAATGTGAGATAATCTGGATGGCCACTGTATATTTGATGTGAAGTATTTAGATATCTCTTTGAAACACTTTTAAGTTTCTTTGATAGCAATGACTTTTGTAAGGATTGGTATTCTCTATCATTCCTTATGACTTGCACATTGTCTGTCACTAATACTTGACCTTGCTGTATTATCACCTAAATAACTGATGCCGGTACTGATGGAAATCTCTAATGGATAATCATAACACTTTTGGTCACATGTCCTTTTGTCTTTCCTGCAGCCTTGAAGGTTTTAAGAAATCTCAAATGCCCGCTGCTGCTGCCCTTTTAATCGCTATCTTTTGAAAAGCACCAGTATGTGTTTGAATTGATTTCCCCTTTTAAGGGAAATGACAGCCAGCAGTTACAGTTCTAATGGTATAAGCAAGACAAATAAAACATGTTTATAAAAATTGTATCCTGGAACACTGGTTTTCAACGACTGAAACAAATTCAATGTAATGGGGTGACATTTCATAAGGTTGGGGGTTTCTTTTTCCCCCGGATAGATTCTCTTTTTCCTGAATAGATGTAAACCCTCCTCCTTTTTTTCTGATTTTATTCTAATAGCTGTGACGACTTCTGGGAAACTTTTCTTTTTATGGACTTTCCTTTTCATCAAGGCAGCAATGTATAAAAGAAATGGCATAAGACTAGGAGCTGGAAAATACCAAGTCTTATTTGAGTTGTACTGCATACTTCTGGTATAATCTTTGGAAAATCACTTGTGCCTACCTTTTGCGCACATGTACTCTCTCTGCAGTGGGGAGAATATATTGATAGCTGCCTCCATAGAGGTGTTGGTAGTTCTGTTGCATTCTATAGCACGTGCAAGAAGAAGAGTGCTATATATGTTAAGTATTGCTCATCAAATAATTCCTACCTGTGGAAAGGTGAAATTAAGGAACAGCTACATGTTGTTTAACTGTTATATGCAAAACTGAAGGCTGTTTTCACTCAGAGAGTCATTTCTACTTTGTATCACAACTGAACTTTCAGAACGTGTAGTCAGATATTTTGACGTCATGGTGAAATTATCTGAAACTCCATACAAATAGGCGGTAATATCACTTTTCCATGTTCTGTGTGAAGAGCACAAATGAGAAATGTTTTTACTGAGAGAAGATACTACACACCAGACATCTTGAAACGATGCTGATGGCTAGAAGCAGCTGTTTTAGTCAAGGCTTAGAAACATTCCGTACCAGTATACCAATATAAACTGCAGTCCGGTGAGAAGTTGCTGTTCTGTGTCTTTTTTTAGGAAGCTATTACTGAGATAATAGTCCCAACTGTTTTTTAACTGGAAAAAAATAAAGAGACAAACCTTTTAATGTTGAACTGATGTAGGAAAACAGTGAATTCTTTTTTTTAATTATTTTATTTTATTTTATTTTTTTGTGCATCGGCTTTTTAAATGGTTGGTAGAACACAAGCTATTCAGCTTTTTCCATTGCACACCAAATGCTTCTTAAATAGCTAATTGTAGTTTGACAGTGAACTTGCAGCATACTGAATTAAAGACTGCTGAATGGATCAGAACATTCCACTTAAGGTTTTGGGTTTGGTTTTGCTTTTTTTTTTTTTAACTTAAATTTATTAATGAGACATTGGGTAGTTGAGAGGCCTCTTAATTGAGATACAACTTTGTAAGCCTTTTCATGTATGAAAATGGTCTTTAGAGTAGCTGCTCTGCTGTATGCTGATAGAGGGAGATGTGTTATAATAATAACAACCGTAAAACAAGTACGTAAGTTGTGTTTAATCTGGGAATTTGCACCGACTCCTTTAAAGTCAATACATGCGTCTAATAAACAGTATACTGAAAAACTGGCTTGAGTCCCAGTATGGCACATAGATCCACTAACTGTTTTTTCTGGCCTGTTCAGGGGAGCTTTTAAGTATCTTCAGTCTGTAACTTGGCTCTGGATCTGAGTTACATCCAGATCACGAACACTCCTAGATAACGTCTTTTGAAAAAGATCATACTCTGAACAAAGGCCATTATAAGAAGTGATCATACTGAGGCGAAATGGTGGCAGTTCTGGGGTGGTTCTGCTGTAGAGGCCTTTCTGGATGCTGGGGGGGAGCTGCGTTCATTCTAGTTAGGCACTGCTTTAGGATAGCTCGGGCCTGATGCCTGTGGTTGGAAAGTGCAAGTGAGCATAACAAAGTGCTACTTCTGAGCCTGGATGTAGACCCCGCAGTTGCACTCTTCGGTGGTTTTACTTGATTCTTTTGTGAATCGGTCTTTTGGGAGCATAACAGACGACTTACAACTGCCTTCTTGCGTATACAGCTACTAAGAGGAGATAGGTTTTTATTTTGGTAGGGGCTTCATTATCTAATATTGCTAGGCTGTGATAAAGTACAGTGGTATGTGTTTGAGAAAAAGCTTCTAGCTTCAGCGTCTTACTTCCTCTTGGCTGTAATACAAGGATTCTTGAGTAAATAATTTTTAAATCGCTCGAGTTTACAGATGTTTCTATGTAACGTAACTGTCTGGGAAACTTGGATCTTTCCTACAAATCCTACAACTTAATTTTTATCTCAGAAATCATGAGCTATTGTCTCATACCTAAGGTCAATGTTGTCCTGCATTTTACTTCGATGTTCTCCCTGTATCCAGGCTGTCTTTTTAAGAACAGTTTATGAACACGACTTCCGGATTTTGCTGTGGAGGCAGTTCTAGACTTCACTTAACCCCTGTTTTCTTTCCAAGATCCTGTCTTTTGTGTATAGCAATTTAAAGCATAACATCATTCAGAGTAGCTGGAAGAGTAATGCAGATTTCTTGTTAATAGCCAGTTAATGTATTCTACTGGGACTTTACAACTCTCAGAGAACTTTGTGACCTTAAAAATATGTCTTCTCAAAATGTCCTGCCAACCTTATTTCTTAGGCAGGCAGATTCTTTGATTGGGTTACAGGTTACCTTCATCCGTGTCTTTGGAGAATGGATCAAGCTTCCTTGTTTCCCCCAAATGGCATTTGAGTAACTACTTTGGAGAGAGAAAAGTTACTGAAAAGGCTTTAACTCTAGACAAATATTGAAAAGATGAGAAATGATACTGAAAAAATGGTTAAACTTCATATGATTAAAAGCAAATAGGGCAAGACTTTGTGGCCCAGCAGAATAAGATACAAAATGAATTGCTCAGAAAAATCTTGATCTTCCTGTTCTTTTTTTGAAGTTCTGGCACTGCCTCAGCTGAGTAGTTGACTTTTCTTACCTCTTCTTTGCAAGACACATTCATTATAAATGCACATCGGAGATACAAGTGTTTGGGCTCAGTGGACAAAATTGTGCTGTATTCTTCAATTTTCTCCCATCCCCAGTCTCCTGTGGGTACGAAGGGACATGAGAACACTGCTCATTAACCAGCCCCGTTAATGAGGCTGCCAGTCACGTCTTGAAAAATAAAGATCATCCCTCTCGCTCATGCGAAACTGTTCTTGATTAACATGTATGCGAAGTTTCGAAACAGATACTTGAAGATAGAAATTCATAGCTGGAGTAGAGGCTTGTGACTATACGAAGTAGACTGTACATTTTAGTCTTTCAAATCTATGCGCCTATTTTTACAGTAGTACATCTGCCTGGAAGATGAATGAGACTAGAAGGGGTTTTAATTGCTTGAGCTGGCACCAGCTAAGTTCTGCAGATTGGGTGGGTCAGTGTTTCACCACTGATTGACTGAAAAATTGGTGTGCCTCATCTGAAGAGCAAGCAGGAAATGATCCCAAACAATAAAACTTTCCTTTTGAACTTAGAAGATTATTTTCTTATTTAAATCTGGGCTTAAATATAGTTACAATTATTGTCTGAAACTTTACTGGAAACTCAAACATTGCAAAGTTGTGTAGTTTCCTTCTAATTCTGGTTTTCTCTAAACAACAAAATTGTTAAGTTTCTTGGACTGTTCTATCATCCCGTCAGCATCTGAGCATTTGGTTGGTCTCATACTAATCTTGGCTGTCTTCTAGTTGGTGGCAGAACTTAACAGAAGGAGCTTTGATGTGAACTTTGCGAAAATTCCCTTACTTAACATCAGATTAGCATAGCTGATAGTCATGAAGGCGGCTAATCGCTTAAACTGTAATGTGTTTGTTTGGCCAATTTGTTTTTCCAGAGGGAGGGCGATGGGGAAGGTCCTTCAAACTTCCCAGATTGCAAATACTGCTTGCTTTTCCATTCCAGTGTTTTTCATCCCAGTCAGTACATTTTCCAAGAGGAAAGGTTCCATGCTTTTGAGAACCACTGCGCCTGGCTACTTAGGATTTGATGCCGCATTCAAATCATGTAATATTGAAAGAAGACATCTACACTTATTTAAGAAACTTAATGTCTCTTCCTCTATGTGAAAGCAAGCCCCTGACCCACATACATTTCTACGAAAACTTAAAAGCAGCATCTTGGATTTCTGCTTCTATTTCTACAGGGTTTCAGAAACTGGGCGTTGTTGAATTTTTGGTGTGGTATGGCAGAGTCTCTGATGAGAAACTAATGTTCTAAATGCTTTATCTAAGGGAAGAGGTGCTATTCTATTAACCACTTTCTTTGTTTTTTTGAATATAATGCAATTAAAATTATTTGTGGCTCTGTAGATCTAGCCTTAATGGAGGGAAGGAGATCTGTTTTCCAAAATCCACATCCTAAAGTCAGTTTGAGCGATGCTTAAGAGAACTGTATTGGGAAAACTTCAGTCTAACTTGACATTTTGTTCTGAATTAAATTATCGTTGTTAGCTCTTGCTGCAGTTATTAACCTGTTAGTTTTAAAAGCTAGGTTCTGTTCCCCCTCCCACTTTTTAATGTTCATAAAATAATCTGATGGGTGTAACTAGCTCAGTTCCAACTAGGGTGGCCAATTGCTCCTTTCTATAAAATGTGCTGAAATACCCAATAGTGGATCAATTTCACCCAAAGTTTTGGTGTCAAGATAAATTTTGTTAATTATCCATTAGACTTTTATTAAATGAAAATGTATTTCCTTTTTTGAAGCTATTCAATTTTAGAATAACTTTTAGTAATGCATCTACCATATAAAATAAGTCTTCAGAATTACGTTTTAGTTAATTGTCAGATTTAAATTTTCTAATGGCCTTAAATATACCTGTATATATGTCTTTGCAGTTCTTTAACTCAACGTTTAAAACAAATTGGTCCATGGCTTATGTAAACACTTGAAAAATAAATCTATTTAAATGTTTTATGTCCTTCCCTTTTAAGCAAATATTTCATACCTATACCTTAAGGAATTGTCTTGCTACACTTCTGTTGCATTGGTGGGTTTGTTTCAGTAACTGGGTTTACCTGGGTTCACCTCCTCAAAAAAAATACTGTTCGACAGCCTTTATGATTATTAATTCAATAGTTTTATCATATTTTTGCTATATTTTAAAACTTAATATTTTATCCCAAAAAGACATCCAGTGGTATTAAACACCTTTTTCCTACGATGTTACCTGATTTTAAATACTTAATTGTTCAAATGTTTAAGTTCAAAGCTTTTTTTTTTTTTTTTGGCAGTATTAAAAGCTAAGAATAAATATATCTATGCAAATAGCTTGGCTCAACTTTGGTATTGAAAGGTTAATATTACAGATTTTAGGCTATTAGGAATAGTTTTGCTGTCAGTTGGAGAATAAATTTAGTGTTTCTGAAAACTCTTACCAGAATTTAAACCAAGCCAGAGCGATAAATTGTTTTCCTTTTGCAGCTCCACAGTTGTTCGACTTGGGATTTTGTACAGAGAACTTTGAAACAGCTGTGGTTTCATTAAACAGCAGAGCTGAAATGTTATAAGCTACCTGGTTTTATAGAGAAGCAAAGATTCTAACATTTCTTGGGATTTCGTAGTTTAGTATCAGATAATAATGTATCCTAAAGATTGGTGATTTTTCCGTAGGTGTGCTCTGTTTGCTTTCTGAGGTCTTGTTTCCATAGGAATACTGTGTATCCAAATGCCCATTTTTTTTCCCCTCTCAACAACAGTACCAGAGGACACCTAGTGACACAGAGCATCGCTAAGGTGGAACCGCAGTACGTGGAAACGGGGTAGCTTGATGAAATCAATAGCGATACCGTGTTTGCTCCAACAGGGTTGAGTTTTGCAAGCAAGATTTATTTGGAACAAAGGATTTTAAAAAAAGAAAATCCGTGTTGCCATTGCGATGGAAGTTTGGTTTATCCCCTTTTTACAGTCAGTTAACGCAGAAGTCGCCCAACTAAGCAAAGACGGGATAGATGTGGAAGTTCCCAGCTCCCATCACGGAGCTGGTCTGTATCCCCGTGGGCCTTTGCCAGCCGGCTGCGCACAGGAGCCTGCGTTATTTCCAGCTGCTAACTTGGTTTGGGACATGTGATACGTAACTGAGGAGACATAGGTAATTTAAAATTAGCTTTCAAAACGCCTGTATTTTTCCTGGATGGAGAATCCTTGTTACTTAAGCAAATTACTTTCTGTTCGCTTGTTCTCACAGTAATAACGTTCTTTCGAAGGCGAGGCCTTGGTGCTGCTGCTGGCGTGTTCTCTAGCTCAGGTTCGGGTCGCTCGGGCCTGAACTGCGGCTTCTCGCCCCCTTCTCCTCAAGCGGGGTGCAGGTACCTGCTCAGCCCTGTCTTCTGAGGCCGAGGGCATTGCTGCCTGCCGGCTACGGCCGCCGCCCTTTTAAAAACAATTTTATCGGCCGCTCGATGAGTTTCCTCACAGAGCCTGCTCGAATGAACGGCAACCGCGTTCAGGCAACTAGGCAAGGTTTTGCACAGCTAACACTGTAAATTAATAAATGCGCCGTCGAAGCTCTGATCAATGCGTGTTTCAATGTAGAAAACCAGCTTAAATTCTTCTGCTTTTAAAAAAAAAAAAAAAAAACATATGTGTGTGTGCCGCACAGGCGAGCGGCGGGGGCAGCCCTGGGGTCCTGCCGGCGTGCGTGGCGCGCGCGCCCTGGGCCGCGCGCTCCCACGTGGTGTGCCGCGAGCCGCCGGGACTGTCGCTGCCGCCTGAGGGGGCGGCCGGGGCGGGCGGCTCTGCCCGGGCGGCACCGGGAGCGGGGACGGGGGAAGGTCCGAGCGGCCCGCAGCCATGCAGCGCCGGAAAGTGGACAACCGCATTCGGGTGCTGATCGAGAACGGGGTGGCGGAGCGGCAGCGGGCCCTCTTCGTGGTGGTCGGCGACCGTGGCAAGGACCAGGTAACCCTCTCCCGGCGGGCGGAGGGGCTCGCCCTGCCTTCGAGGCGGGCGGGGGATATGTGTGTGTGTGCTGATATTGAACCCAGCCTTGGAAGAACGGCTGATCTGTAATCCCCCGGTACCGGCTTTTTCCTCTGTAAAGCAAGTGTGAAACCCGCACAGACTGAGGCAGCGATGGCGAGCCTCCGCCTGCGGCCTGTGTGGGGTAACTCACCGCGGTGCGGAAACACGAAGGGGTGTTAGAAACGGTTGAGGAGACTTTGTCCTTCAACATCTCCAGTTTGAGAAGCTTGTGAACGTTAAATAAAGCGAGTGCGGGCAAATCGGAATGTTTTTTTTAAACTGGGGCAAAAGATATTTAATTTTTTGGCTAGTAGGCATTTTTTTCCCATCTCGGTTCTGTTGTGAGATGTTACGGGTTTGTGCTTGAGCCACGTTTTACCTACTGAGTCATCTTGTGGATGTCACCACACCAGAACTTGGACCAGACCTAGCTGCTAACGTTGTATGGAAGAAATTAACCACTAAGCTTGTTTCTCTTCAGAGACTCTAGACTTGTGCTTTTCGAGTGGCAAGGGGAAGAACAGCATGGCAAAACCGTAACGTTTTAGGATAAGTCAATTCAGTTAGCTCCAGTTCCTGGGGAAGTAAAATAAACTAGTTATAAAAAAACTTGGAAAATAATGAGTTGACCAGGTGGCAGTACAAGAAAGTTGTCATTGATTTACCGCTAAAGTGGACAAGTGAGTTCTGGTGGGGTGTATCCTGAGTCTGGCTGTGTTCAGTATTTTTCACTGGTGACTTGGATTCCAAAGCAGCGAGTGTGCGTACTGAATGTGCAGGCTACATAGCAGTGAGGTGGGTTGCCAAACCTGCTAGGGGATTAAAATTCAAAATGAAACTTTGTTAAATTGTAGAAGAAGTCTGAAATACTTTGTGCAAAATCTCTACTGAGAGAGAAATACTAGGAACTGTACTTAGCCTGGAATAATCGCCTTCTGTTTGTGCAATTGTTAGCAGTCCTGCCAAAGAAGAATGCAAAGGAAATGGTACGTATAATTCAGTGTCTTCAATGTCATGCAGCCCTGGAGAAGGCAACAGACACACAGGTCTGTGTAAAAAGGAATGCAACCTTCGCAGAATGTCAAGGGATCCTTCTGTTTTGTACAGGGTTGGCTGGTAGAAAACATAGCTGTAAAATCAAGTATAGAAAAATATTTTGCTCTTCGATGTTCTCTTGTGAGTACAGTTGCTCATGAACGTTTCTGTGTTTTGGCAGGTGGTTATACTACATCACATGTTGTCCAAAGCAACTGTAAAGGCCAGACCCTCTGTCCTATGGTGTTACAAAAAGGAGCTGGGCTTTAGCAGGTAAGATACCTCTTGTGTCTCACGCTGCAGCCGCTGCTCTGTGTGAAGCAAAAGCTCTATGACTGGTCTGCTGAGCATAGGTTGCGTGATTTGGTTGTAAAGAGAAAGAGGATTAGTTCTTGGAGGAGCTATAGGAATTTTGGTCTTCCAGAACTAAAATTTGGCTTCCATAATACAGTTGACATCAGCACTTGGTAATTCTGGTTTCTTTCTGTAGCTTTAACTGTTGTCCTGGACCAATCTCTCACTCACCTTTTTAACCTTAAAAGGCCAAAACTTTAATTCCTCAGCTTTTTAGCCTCAGTAATATTTAGGACTGAATGCAGATTAAGCATTAGAATGCCTTCATTTTGAAAAAGTGTTTAAAATTTTAATTCTTAGATTTGTGTGCGTACTTACAGTCTGCACACAAAGTCAGGAAGGAAGTGTTACCTGCAACTGCATGATTCCAACCAAGGGGTTTCTTGCAAAAACAGCTGGTTCTGTGTGCTATCCACCACTTTGGGCTGAAGGCACATGGGAACGTATCGTGAAAGCAGCAAGTGTGATCCAAGATTTTTTTCCTTGGAGCCTGCGCTCTGACTTCCAGTTAGACTTGAATGTAGGCCTCTATGCACTTTTCTCAAACCTTTTTCCAAGAAAACTTCTGTATAATTTTGTTCTCCAGCCACCGTAAGAAGAGGATGAGACAACTACAGAAGAAGATTAAAAGTGGAACTTTAAACGTAAAGGACGATGATCCTTTTGAGTTATTTATAGCAGCCACAAACATTCGCTACTGCTATTACAATGAAACTCATAAGATTCTCGGTAACACTTTTGGCATGTGTGTACTTCAGGTAAGGAGTTAAACTTTTGACTTAAAAAGGGCATTGCACTGGTATCAATTGCTTTCAGTTTAAATGGTGCAGGAAGTTTATTTGTTGCTTCTGTTATTTCAATTATGATGGCCTTAGGTATCTTTTACAAGTTTTGTGAGGATGAGATAGCCTTGCTGGTAGAATTTTAATGGGATGTTGGTTAATGCAAATGTTAAGTGTGGATTAAATCTTGAGAAATAATGTTTTCAGATTTTCTGTTCCTTTTAGTAGGTGCTAGTCATGCTGGTGAACTTTAGGCAACTTTGAAGTTGTATTTATTTCCTAGGATTTTGAAGCCCTGACTCCAAACCTGCTAGCGAGAACTGTTGAAACAGTAGAAGGGGGTGGAATAGTGGTGATTCTCCTGAGAACTATGAACTCACTGAAGCAGCTGTATACAATGACCATGGTATGTTCAACGTAATGTGTCTGTTTTATATAAGCAGGTACATCGTGGTGATGCTAAATTTTGCTTTTGTTATCTGCCCATGTAACAGAAAGTTAAGTAAAAAATAGGCCTTTTGAGTGTTTTGTGACCTGTTGCTGCGTGAGATCAGCTTCACAGCTACTATATATTTCTAGATATGACCTATTCACGCTGAGTATACGTACCCATAGAGCAGGAACTGTTTCCCTTAGTAATAATGCTAGTAGGTGAATTAAAGTGATAGACTATTTTTTCTTAGCATCCCTGAGGTGTTGAAATGTTCCCTGCCTGGCAGAATTGACCTTTAAGTCAGACAAGAATAAGTAAGACCATTGTGAAAAGTATTGGTGGGAAAAGTACATTTTTAACAAGTATTTGGAAAATGTGGATGTTTCACAACAAACAGAAAATCAGAATCCTGTCTGGGATGCGGTGTTGATGAAAAGGGAGACTGTAATCCACAAGAGTGGAAAAGAAGTTGGGTTATCCCATGAGTAAGAATCTTGTAAACATCACTCTTACTGCTGTTCCTTCTCCAGACTGACTTTTTGTTTTTGTTTCAGGATGTACACTCTCGATATAGAACAGAGGCACACCAGGACGTGGTAGGACGGTTTAATGAGAGGTAAGTTATTAAGAGTGTAAAGGATCTAAACTGTATGCCCAAGAAAAGCATCTGGAACAGCATCGTGTATTCATATTAGGAAAACATCCTATAGGTTTACATTGGAATAGGGCTTCTTGGCTGCTTCAGCGAAGTTTTCTTGTACTGTTCTGGAAATGAATACAGTTTGTAGTTGGAGGAATTGTATACAAAATTTTGGCCTATGTTACAAGGAGTATATGCAAATAGGCCCAAATTTATAAACTGGTCTGAGTCCCTTTCTTGAAACGCTCTGTAGAAACATAAATGCTCCAGATGCACCGAAGTTCAGATACTGATTGCACTGCTGTAAAACGTAAAACTGCTTAGTGTGGAGTATTCTCTGTGGTTTTAGAAGTGTCTTGTAAAGGTGTTTTCTCTCCTTTTGTTGTACAGAATAAGAAGCTCTTATTGAGTGAGCGAGCCCTAGCTCTAGCCATAGGAAAATTGCAGAAATCCTTCTTTAGCATGCAGGTGGTTGTGTGATGTCAGAAATCAGAAGGATGAATAAGCCAGCACTGACTGCAGTCTTTGGGGGTCAGTGCTTGTCACAAGCGCTGTGGATTCACGTTTTGCACTTTCGTGCAGCTACCTCCCTCTTAAACGCGCTCTCAGTAGATTGTCTTTAGTTAGCGTTCTTCTTTGGAGGCATCCTGGTAAGTGGATACCTGTTTTGTGTAGATGATCCTGATTTTATGGTAAGAGGCACACTGCCAGTTGTGTGAACTGGTCGTCGCTCAGCTGTAAATACTATGTCTGGGCTTAGAAAAGAGTTTAAATTAACTACCAAAATGCAGTTATGTTGCTAGTGTTTTTACTGAGTTGCCTTTGCTTAACTGCCCAGGTTCATTCTGTCTCTGGCCTCATGCAAGAATTGCATCGTAATTGATGATCAACTGAATATCTTGCCCATCTCCAGTCATGTTGCAAACATCACACCTGTTCCACCACAGTCGCAGGTCAGTAAGCAACGTCAGCTGTTTTTTCTTGGGAGAAATTGGTCTGAGGTGACCACAGTATGTTAAAGATTTAAAAAAGAGGAAGCTTTCCCTTCGCCCTGATTTATATCAAATAATGGTCTTGCAGAGAGGAAGTAGAACGTTCTGCAAAGATTATACCTGGTATGGGTGAAGCATGGGAAGCTGTCTTTTCTTTACTCCTTGTGTTTTTTTCTATCATAGCTTTTTTTTTGTGCTTGCCTGT
Organism: Mycteria americana; assembly: GCF_035582795.1. Classification (NCBI taxonomy): domain Eukaryota; kingdom Metazoa; phylum Chordata; class Aves; order Ciconiiformes; family Ciconiidae; genus Mycteria; species Mycteria americana. The sequence goes on along the minus strand of NC_134369.1, from coordinate 2,739,805 downwards.
ATTTATCGATTTTGCTGTATTGCTGTTTAGCCTAGCGAGGTGGAGCTTAATTGCTGGGGTTGCTGTTTCAGAAGTGCATAGAGAGATTTCAAGCTGATGGACCGTTGGGACGAGACAAATAAAAAGACCTTTCAATGGTTGGAGGGCGGGAAAACACTTTGGAAATAAGCTCGGGAGACACCTGATACCTAGAAGCTGTGGTAGTTGTTTCAGTTTCTGAGTTACGCATGCCACGTCTCGGGAGACATTCACTGAGTATAAACCAGACATATAGCTTGCACTGTTAGAAATGTATCCTTTTATCACATTCAGTTGTAGACTAAAGTAAAATGAAACCAGTTTTAAATAGAAATCGTTAAGCTTTTGAGTTGTTTTGTGTGGCCTAAGAAATACCAACATAGGTTCTGTCAGAGGTGGTAAAAACATTTAACAGAGCACTGATTTTAAAGAACAAAACAAAATAACCCCCCCTTAGCATTATAACAATATTGACAGCAGCACAAATGCTTAGCTGTTGGATGGATAGACTGATGCCTTTGGAATTTTAAGTGACAGTAAGGAAAATCAGAGTTCATTCCAATTTAAAATTGATTGCTTTTCTGTCCAAGTTTATTGTTTGCCTTTGAAAATCTTGATACTCGTTTGAAAACTGATCTATTGCTGCTGCAGTAGTTTTTCCCTCTATGTGGCAATATGTACACCTCGTATGACAGGTATAACAAAGATCATAAAATTTTGGTACAGCCTGAAGACTGAAAAATGAATTAACTTCTTCAGAAAATTTGTCCATTGTCTCTTCTTCCTAGCAATGCCATTCTCCAGTTACCATGTACTGAAGAATCCTTTCCTTTTTTCCTCCAAGCTTGGGGAAGCCAGGATACCCACTGCTTGTATAACTGTTCTTGTACACCGCTTGTGTAACACTTCAGAAATTGAAGTGTTAAGTATCTGTCTGTCCATCTAAATTTTTCTGTTTCTAGGGAGTATATTCAACTTGAGGTAACATTTCCTTTCAGATATCTTTCTCTGCCTGATAAAAGATACCAGAAGACATCACAAAGGTATAAGTGTGCCAAAGTGTCCTTTACTAATCCTGTTATGGTAAATCCTGTGCTTATAGGAAGATAGCCTCCAGCCACAGGACTTGGAGCTGAAAGAACTGAAGGAGAGCTTGCAGGATACACAGCCTGTAGGATTTTTGGTGGATGGCTGTAAAACCCTGGATCAGGTTGGTGTGGTGATTAAATTTAAGATACTCTGTGCTTGACAGGTCACCTTAAGTACTGATGTTTGTGTCTCATCTTGCATGCAGTCAAATCTGAGTGTCAACAGTGATGGGTGTGGTCTTAGAGAATTTCCTTGAAAAATTGGTTGGACGTGGTAGTTCAACAACAGTATCGGTGATTTTCATCATGAAGTTGAGAATGAGTGGAAGGACTAGAATGGAGACAGGAAGCTGATCTGGAGAAGTCCACATTTAAAAAGATGATGAGCTCTCAGGGTTTGAAATAAGTGGGAAACTTAACCTGAAGTTTCTGTTCAGTTTAGTTCTGAATAGAAGTTGAAAATCTGTATCATGTTTTAATATGCCCCTATTCCTGCCTCCCTTACACTTTTTTTACTCCAATTTGAGAATCACTGACTAGTGCAAAGGAAGGCTCTATTGCAATTGTCTTTCCTGTTCCAGAGTACCCACTGAGAAGCTGCAGTTCAGCCTGATGGCTCCCAGAGCTGTGTACTGCTTAAGCCCTTTTATAGCAGGTCTTCTCACTGCCCAGATATGTTGGTCTTCCTCCTCTGAGAGCAGTGTGCCTCTTCCCGTCTTGCTGAATATACTCTGTGGTCAGTGGTGTGGAGGTAGTAATGGAAAATTGCTGTACTGATTGTTGATCTGTGTTTTGACCTGAATAATTTCAAGAACTCAGTGGGTCAAGGTTACCACTTCTTGTATGTTATTTGTCTGGGTTTTAATGTTCAGCTCTCCCATCTTGTCTTTCTCTTCCTTCTTCCTGTTCTAGGAAAGAAAATATGTACTAGTGGTAAGTTTAACTAATGCTGAAAGCAATTTACATGCAGCTGATTTTTGTTTTCTATTTTTTTCTGATCATCAGGCAAAAGCAGTTCTAAAATTTATTGAAGCCATTTCTGAGAAGACTCTGCGGAGTACTGTGGCATTAACAGCAGCCAGGGGACGTGGTAAATCTGCTGCTTTGGGACTGGCTATTGCTGGAGCAGTAGCTTTTGGGTGAGTGATCCCCCCCCATTCTCCCAGGCTTTATTTGCATCCATGAGTTATAAGAAAGAAAAAAAAAGATGACAGGATCTGAATATATTTGTAATTTCCAGTCTAAATTTCCATCCCTCCTTTTTATTCTCCTTATATCTTTTGATTGCTGCATACACTGATACTCAAGTTTTTCTATTTTGTAGTAATAAGAAAACCTCAGTCTTTAAAAATCAAAATAATCACACATAAATTGACATAAGTGTCTAAAGGAATCTGCTGTGTTTTGGTTATTAGGTAAAATCAACCCCTCATATAAAGAAAACATTCTACTTAGTATGCATATGTAAAATTTGTCAGAAGAAGAGTTAAACTCTCGTTTCATTTTTCTGTGCAGTTACTCCAATATCTTTGTCACATCTCCAAGCCCTGATAACCTTCACACTCTCTTTGAGTTCATATTTAAAGGCTTTGATGCACTGCAGTATCAGGTAAGGAGAGCAGACTCTTTTACAATACTTTTACAGCGTTCCTGCTTAGGAGGGGTTTTGCATCTCATCTGTCACTTTTGTAACATGTATTAGCTACCAGCCTTTTTAGTAATGTTCTGCAAAAATGAATCATAGTACAGTTATGTTTCCTTCTCTATTTGTAAGCTGGGTAAATCAGTTTCTTTGGGAAATAGTTTTTAACATAAGTAAGTCATTTCTCAGTTCTCAGGCCTCTGAAGCTTTTGTTATAAGAGTTTTTAACTAGAATCTGAAATAACTGTACTCATAGTGAGCTTATTTTGATGATAATGGTAAACGATATTTTTCTTAGATCTTGGCTTGTTCATACTCTTTAACACTGTATTCTTTCAGGAACATCTGGACTATGAGATTGTTCAGTCTTTAAATCCAGAGTTTAACAAGGCTGTTGTCAGAGTGAATGTGTTCAAGGAGCACAGACAGACCATTCAGGTAACTGGCCTCTTTTGCGCTCTTGCCTTTCTACTTTTTGTTCCTAACTGTTGGCTTTAGTGATGCTGTAGTTGTTTTGATTTTAAGCATGTTCATTTTATGTGATGTGTAACTGTCCTGATTGATCTTGCTTTAAGGCAGACCTTTTTTTCTGGTGAGTGACTTTCACAAAATAGCTTATTTCTTTCTGTGAATAACTTGTAGATTACAAAGCTCCCTTGGTAATTGCTTGTGGGTTTCTTCTTGAAAGAAAAGCAAAGGAAGGTGAAAGAAACAGTGAAGGAGGAGCATATGTTTCTAGCGATTAGATTACCTTTATTTCCATGATCTCTGCAGATAAATTTGTGTGCAAATGTGCAAAACAAGATGTGTGACTTAGTCCTTGTTAGGGTAACATGAACCCTCTTCCGACTGTTTGTTTTCATGTCTCAGTCTCTGGCTTGATGGTCTGTCCTGGTTTCGGCTGGGATAGAGTTAATTTTCTTTCCAGTAGCTGGTATAGTGCTGTGCTTTGGATTTAGGATGAGAATAACATTGATAACACACTGATGTTTTAGTTGTTGCTCAGCAGTGCTTGCACTGGTCAAGGACTTTTCAGCTTCTCATGCTCTGCCGGGTGCACAAGAAGCTGGGAGGGGCCACAGCCAAACTGGCCCAAGGGCTATTCCATACCATGGGACGTCATGCTCAGTATAGAAACTGAGGGAGTTGGCTGAGGGGCAGCAATTGCTGCTCGGGGATGGGCTGGGTGTCAGTCGGTGGGTGGTGAGCGGTTGCATGACTTGTTTTTTTCCTTGGGCTCTCCCCCCCACCCCCCCCACCCCGTTTTCCTTTTCATTACTTCTTCTTCTTCTAATTATTATCATATTTTATTTCAATTATTAAACCATTCTTATCTCAACCCATGAGTTTTCTTACTTTTGCTCTTCCGATTCTCTCCCCCATCCCACCGGGAGGGGAGGGGAGGGTGAGCGAGCGGCTATGTGGTGCTTGGTTGCCAACTGGGGGCTAAACCATGACATCGTCATGGAGAACAGGGACAACAGACAGCTTTTCAGGCCACCTCTGACATTTCCCTAATTCCCAGACAAGCTGTTGTTGAAAATGACAGTGTCCTCTCATTCCTTGCAGTACATACATCCTGCTGATTCTATGAAACTGGGTCAAGCTGAACTTGTTGTGATTGATGAAGCTGCCGCCATTCCTCTACCCCTGGTGAAAAACCTGCTAGGCCCTTATCTTGTTTTCATGGCTTCTACAATCAACGGGTAAGGCTTCAGCAGCAACTGTCTTCCTGGGAAAGCAGTTGCGCAAGTGCCAGTGGACTGTCTCTTACCTACGGTACTTTTTTTATGACGCACTATTACATCAGGTCACGCTAATTCTTGATCTGTCATGGAACTGCTCCTTAAAATAACCAAGAGTCAGTACTTGAACTTGCTGCTTTCCTATGGTTCCACCGTCGATTCATTAAGTGTTTGACTTGCGCCTCTTCTGTTCTGCTACAAGGAGCAAATACATAAACAGGATTCTGCAAGTCTGTTAGGAGAGAGGGAAGAATGACATCTTCCTTCCAATATGGTGAGACTACGAAAGTGACAGGGCACGCTGCCCTGTCCTACATGCGTAAGAACATCAAAAGGCAGCGATTCTCGCAGATGGTTGGGGCCCTCACAGGCCTCAGAATGGCACATAGCTCTGGGTGGCAGCCTGGTTCTGTGCTGGAGCTTCCCCATGGCTCAGGGTTGCTGTTTGGTTATTTGCTTCAGACTTTCGTCTTCTGCTTTTCAGGTATGAGGGTACTGGTCGATCACTATCTCTGAAGCTCATTCAGCAGCTCCGTCAACAGAGTGCACAAACCCAAGTCACCATGACAGCAGAGAACAAATCTACAGCCACAGCTAAACTCGCCTCAGGTACTCCATTGTATTCTGGACTGCAGTGTATAACCATGATCTCCAGTGCTGCTGACTGGCAAGCCCTGTGGGTATCCCATGGGTCCGTGTACTTTGCAGCTGTAGGAAGGTAGGGGTATGGGAAAATGAAGGAACTCTCCTCTGGTTTTTCCTCATGATTTTCAGATGTAAAAGCTTTTAAGGGATGAAAGCTATATGAGTAATGATTTTTTAATCTCCTGGGAGCCCTTCAAAGGACACTGATCCTATTGGATTCTTTGCTAGCTGTAACTTCCAACACTAGATGTTCTTCTCTGAAATCTGTTTGCAGCTCGTACATTGCATGAAGTCTCCCTCCACGAGTCAATCAGATATGCCCCTGGTGACCCAGTTGAAAAGTGGCTAAATGATCTGCTGTGTTTGGACTGTCTCAGTATCACCAGAATTATTTCCGGCTGCCCGCTGCCTGAGACTTGTGACCTGTATCCTTATTCAAATGTTGTGCCCTGATCAAAATATATTGCTTTCAGGTGAAGGAGGCTTTTTCAAGCTGATTAATAGTGGGTTCTCCAGCTAACGTGATAGCCTCAGCACATGATCTTTTGGCAAAAGTCTATTAAGACCACACTTGTGGAGTTAAGCTCTTACCACTGCCTTATAAGCCTGGAGGTGTATGTTACCAGGACATTACCAAACTCCAGCTTTACTGCAGGGACAATCCTAAGGAAGGGTTGAATGAAGGGAAGCCCTTGTTGCAGTTACAAAAGGTTTAGCTTTGCAGATGAAGGGTGTGAAAGCTATGAACACTGCCCAAAGTCATTCCTTGTTGTAGATTCTAAGAGCATGAGCCAGCATGTAGCCCAAGGCTGTATTGAAAATATTACTCCTAAACCAACAAGGAGCTTTTTCCTTGTTTCCAGAGAAGTTGTTTCCTTAACCCCTGTGTTTAGATACTACGTAAATAGAGACACGCTTTTTTGTTACCACAGAGCATCAGAAGTTTTTCTGCAGAGACTGATGGCCCTCTATGTGGCTTCACACTACAAGGTAAAGCTTGTGCTACTTCTATCAAAATTTCAGCTAGGAATTTTGTGGAGGGAGCAGTGCTTGTTATGGCAGTCTAATTGAGTTGGCCTAATTGAAGTTTCTGAACAGCTTCAGTTGCTTCTTGGTGTATACAGACCTGTATTCTCCTTTCTCTGAGAAGATCTCTGCCTTGGTCTGGGCTGAATATACTGGATTTACAGATATCTGGAATATTTTTGTCTTGAGAAGTTCCGGAGACTAAGTTCTAGATGAGCGTACAAGCTTGTCAGAATAGTATCAGTGATGAACCTCTTTTGCAGTTCTCCTTACCTTATTCTAGTAGCCTCAAGTTAACCAAAAGAGTAGTACCATTGTACTACTGAAAAGCGTAATAATTCATCTCAAGGTGTCAAGACCATGGGTGACTAGTAAATGTGAATGGTGAAGTCTGTAAGTACTGAAGTACTGAGTACTAAAAATCTAACACTTAAAAAAAATTATTTAAGGTTTGGTAGATTAAGAGCCAAGTAGCTATATAAAAATAGAAAGTTCAGTTCCATACATATTAGAGCAAGAGGTTTCACTTGAGAAAAACAGATGCTGTCTGGTAGTATAACAGCCATGAACTGGCCTGTGAGCTTCTTCATCCATCAGTATTGTACTAGTTCCAAGTTTCTTAATAGCCCTAAATTCAGAAAATGGAGGATTGTTTAAAAGTCAGCTACTAACATTACGCTGGACTTTGAAGCTCTTCTCATGGAATGATTCTTCAACTTCCTGATATGTCTTTACCCTCCAGAACTCACCCAATGACCTTCAGATGCTGTCTGATGCACCTGCCCATCATCTTTTTTGCCTTTTGCCACCTGTTCCACCTACCCAGAATTCGTTACCAGAAGTACTTGCTGTTGTTCAGGTAAGAGAGCAGCATGTATCTATGAAGTGAATTGTTCAATAATGAAGCAGTACACTGCTGCGAGACAGTGGATTATGACAGCAGTGTACTATCTAGGAGTAGAGGGTAGCTGAAGGTTGTGGTTTTGTGTGTCTTACAACAGTGTATTAGGGCTGTTTTTTTTCCCCCACTTTCTTTTGTTAATGGTAATTGCTGTATAAGTACATTGTGATGCTGATCCTTTCACATAGACCTCCCGGTCTCCACAATGTGTTTGTGCTGAGAAGCTTTCTGAGGAGCTGAACTACTGCTTCAAGAGATGACTTTGTCCTCCCATTTCAACTTCCTGCAAGGAGAGTTGGTTCACTGGTTCACTCTGCTTATGCCATGTTTCTAGCATTCCTTTTATTGCAGTAGAACTGCAAAAAAAACAAACTCCTCAGATATATATGCTTAGAGATGTAGAAATATTTCAGTCCTTGACTGTTGCATATCTAACTATGCTTCCTTCCTTTCTTAAGAACACAGATTCTTAATTATCTGTGTTCAATGCATCTAGTTAAGCCTATAGTTTCTTAAAAGAAAAAGCCCCATTTACATGAAAAATATATGACATTTAAAGAGAAATATTGGTGGGACAAGCTTTTATGTTTGCTGTTGATGGACTACAGAAAATGCATGGAGCACTTTCTATGCTTTAATCTCTTCAGGCTTCTGTTGCACCATAGTGTAACGCCTGCTGCTTCAGATGTACCTGGCTGGCCCGCTGGTGTGCTTTTTGCGACAGGGCTTTTGGGGGCAGAGCCTGTTTGTGGGCATGTACGTGTTTGCTCATCGTGTTGCAGAGCAGGGATCGCATGAAATGTCAATACTGCATAATGGACTCAGGAACTGAGTTGTGGTGGGTTGACCCTGGCTGGATGCCAGGTGCCCACCAAAGCCGCTCTATCGCTCCCCTCCTCAGCTGGACGGGGGAGAGAAAATACAACAAAAGGCTCATGGGTCAGGGTAAGGACAGGGACAGATCATTCGCTAATTACCGTCACAGGCAAACCAGACTTGACTTGGGGAAATTAGGTTACTTTATTACCAATCACTTCATAGTAGGATAATGAGAAATAAAACCAAATCTTAAAAACACCTTCCCCCCATCTCCCTTCTTCCTGGGCTTAATTTCACTCCTGATTTTCTCTACCTCCCCCCCCAGTGGCACAGGGGGACGGGGAATAGGAGTTGTGGTCAGTTGATCACACATTGTCTCTGCCGCTCCTTCCTCCTCAGGGGGAGGACTCCTCACACTTTTCCCCTGCTCCAGCATGGGGTCCCTCCCATGGGAGACAGTCCTCCACGAACTTCTCCAACATGAGTCCTTCCCACGGGCTGCAGTTCTTCACGAACTGCTCCAGTGTGGGTCCCTTCCATGGTGTGCAGTCCTTCAGGAGCAGACTGCTCCAGCGTGGGTCCCCCACGGGGTCATAAGTCCTGCCAGCAAACCTGCTCCAGTGTGGGCTCCTCTCTCCATGTGTCCACAGGTCCTGCCAGGAGCCTGCTCCAGCACAGGCTTCCCATGGGGTCACAGCCTCCTTCAGGCATCCCCCTGCTCCAGCGTGGGGTCCTCCATGGGCTGCAGGTGGATATCTGCTCCACCATTAACCTCCATGGGCTGCAGGTGGAGATCTGCTCCACCATTAACCTCCATGGGCTGCAGGTGGAGATCTGCTCCACCATTAACCTCCATGGGCTGCAGGAGGACAGCCTGCCTCACCATGGTCTTCACCAAGGGCTGCAGGGGAATCTCTGCTCCGGCACCTGGAGCACTTCCTGCCCTCCTTCTTCACTGGCCTTGGTGTCTGCAGAGTTGTTCCTCACATATTCTTACTCCTCTTTCTGCTGCTGTTGCGCAGGTTTTTTTCCCCCTTAAATATGTTATCCCAGAAGCGTTACCACTGTCACTGATGGGCTCGGCCTTGGCCAGCGTCGGGTCCATCTTGGAGCCGGCTGGCATTGGCTCTGTTGGACATAGGGGAAGCTTCTAGCAGCTTCTCACACAAGCCACGCCCGTAGCCCCCCTGCTACCAAAACCTTGCCATGCAAACCCAATACATGAGTATAAATTGTGATTCTGCTGTAGTGGAGTGGCTGTAGGAGAAAACACTTTTTCTCCATTAATGGTCTTTTACCTTTTCTGGCAGGTGTGCATGGAAGGAGAGATCTCTCGCCAGTCTATCATGAACAGCCTTTCTAGGGGAAAGAAAGCTTCTGGTGATCTTATTCCCTGGACCATTTCCGAGCAGGTGAATAATTTGTCTGTGTACTCACACCCAAGATACATTTCAGCACTATTTCTTATCTCCAGAGTGCCCATCTGTGTTCTTTAAATTGACTTTTGTCTCTTACGCAGTTCCAAGATCCGGACTTTGGGGGCCTCTCTGGTGGGCGTGTTGTTCGTATTGCAGTTCATCCGGATTATCAGGGGGTAAAGTATTTTGGAACCCAGTTATTGTGAATAGTCAGCAGTGCTACCATGAGAATGGCTGTACAGGCGGAATTCAAGAACAGGGCAAACATTTCAATTGCTGCAGTTGTCAGCATTTTAAGCTTGGGGACTGAGCCAGCGGTAGTAACAGAATGAGGTCAGATGCACAGAAATGGTCAGATGCCACAGCAGGCTGGGGGGCATTGCTTTCCTCTGGTGGGTAGCAAACCAGGGCTCCTGTCATTACTGGGCAGCATTGTAGCGTGCCAAGCATCCCAAGCAGCAGTATACAATCAAGATCCAGTGATATTTATTGTGAGATTAGCAAATGCTGACGCTGGTGTTCGGCATTTTCTGAGTGCCAGAGTTAAGCACCAAGAATCATTACACAGTCCTGAACTACCAACTGGGCTCTCATCGTGATTTTGGACGTGCAGGTTCTGTAGTGTCCTTCTCCATGGAGCTGCTGTGTAGCAAAGAAAAAGCATTTTTGCAGTGACTGAGCGATCTCTGCACTGATGATTGTTAATGGGTTTGTAAGGGGAGAATGTTGTTGCCCTGTCTTAAAAACCAGATGCATCTTTTTGCTTATAGTGTATTGTTCCTACTTCACAGATGGGCTATGGCAGCAGAGCTCTGACTTTACTGCAGATGTACTACGAAGGCAAATTTCCATGTTTGGAAGAAAAAACAATTCAAAAGCCAAAAGAAATTGCAACTGTAAGCAGTGAGGTATGGAGCTCAGTGCATTTCTTGTATTTTCTGTTGTGCTAAGCTGTTTGTTTTTCACTGTAAGTCTCGATAATGATTTCTCTGTGTAAGGAGGAAATTATTTATTTTTTATACAGAATAAGAGATTTAATTTGCAGATTTCTGTGAGGATTGCTACTAAGCCATTTCCACTTTCTCTTTCAGACTGTTAGTTTATTAGAAGAGGTTGTGACACCTCGGAAAGACTTGCCTCCTTTGCTTCTGAAACTGAGTGAGAGACAAGCTGAAAACCTAGACTATCTAGGGGTATCTTATGGCCTAACACCAAGATTACTCAAGTAAGACGTTATTCTATTTGCTATTCTATATTACGTCCAGTGCAAAAATATAACTATATAAATTATATGTATTAAAATATATTATATATAAATAATATAGATGCAGATATTTTAGCCCTTGGGCATTCTCTCTATCTCTGCATGCTTCAGTTGGTTTCTAAAACTGGGACAGGTCCAAGCCCACTTCTCCTGTAAGACCTTTTCTTGATGTAGGGCTGATCCTAAGCGTGACCCCTTCAGGGTAGTTTTTCCTCAAACTCCTCCTGAGGGAAAACCCATTCCCTTCTTGGTTGTCTCTCTGACCCTTCTAAACAGTTAATTAGCTTTAATTGCTCAGCTTTTCCAGGCTAGAGAAGTAGGAACAGCCTGTAATAAGTAAGGAGAAGTTAAATACTACTTCCTCTGACCTGTAGAAGCTTGAGCTGCTGCTGACTTCAAAGCTAGTTGTTAGTTTCCTGAGTAATGTAAATGCTTTTCACCAGCAACTGCAGCTGCTTCTTGCTTTTCTTACTATGGAGGAACTGAGTTACTGCAGCTGTAAATCATTTATTAATTTTTCTTACGTTTTACCTCCAGTGTACAACATAGTTTTATATAAAAGCATACGATTTTATAATAAATGCTAACTTTTTAAATATTATCAAATTCTATAAAATACCTAGGTTTCTGAGACTTTCTTAGCCATAGTGTGGGAAGTGGTGAATCCATAGTTTGGGAGACAGTTTCAAAATAATGCAGAATTCTTCCTGTTGCTAGCCTAAAAGCAAAGCAGTCATTTATCACCTAAAACCTTGGTTCCTTGCTGGCCTACCCCCACTTAGAGAGGTCCTAGGGTGCTGTACAAGCACATGAGATGAGACTGAGTTCAACAGAAGAAGTAAGAGCAGTGGAGGCCAATTTGTGACTGACCCAGTCAGAACAACGTTAGACAGCTATGTGTGATTTGGCATTTCAGATACAGAGACTGTAGCCTGTTTTGTCCCATGGCAAGCATGCTGCAAAATTCATGCCAAAATGTGACGGTGAATTGTTTAGCCATGCAGGAGAGCATCAGAACTGAATGGTTATTGTGAAATAGTCTTAATCTTTGCAAATTATAAAGCAAATGGTTCAGATGTCTTACTTTATTTGAGCGATCCCTCTCGGGGCAGAGGGGGGAGAATAAAGTGTTTCACTGCTTCTTTTTTAATTATTTGCTAGCTGTGGTGGGATAGATAAAAGAAGGCTGAATAGTGGGGTAGGGAGAGGCTGGGGTGCACACGTAGGGCTTCCTGCTGAAATTTTGCAACATCCTGCGCAGCTGATGAGTAGTTGTCCCATGGCCTGTGGAGCTAGGTTGCCAGTGACAGTTGCTCTGGGGCCTGGCTTCTTTCTTTGTCTGGGATGCCATATGTTTGGTCTCAGCAGGTCTTTTTATGCTAGTCCTCCTTTCACTGGGCAAAATGAATTGTAGGATCAGTTCACTACTAAGATGCAAGAAGGAACAGGAGGATGGAAAGGGATGTCAGCAGGATTTTGCTGATCAGTCTGGGATTCTCTCTGGCCCACAAGTGACTATCTGAAACCTGGAAGTTGCCAGGGAAAATCATCATTCATTGAAAAAGAGCAGAGTCTCTGAAGTAAACTGTAAATCCTCAGCCCCTCCCCAGGGTATCCCTTAGGAGTCTGTGGTATTATTGGTCAAAACCTCTTTGCCTGTTTTTAAAAGAGGCCCTGGAAGCATGTCAAATACAATAATTCTTGTATCATTTCTCTCAGTCTTTGAAAGTTTGTTCATTTTTTGATATCACAATCATTATTTTTCACTCCTCTAAGTTAGAACCGCCATCAGCTTGACTGCTGTTACCACTTTCTGTCAGTGTTCATTTTCCTTTGTTGGTGGGGTGTCTTACAGACTTTTGCCAAGTTTTCAACAGTTGTTCTTGTACGGTGGGTAGATTGCATTTAACCACAAGTATTATTGTAGAATCAACAGCTCCGTAATTCTCAGTGCTTTTTCTCTTTTCCCTCTCCCCAGGTTTTGGAAACGTGCTGGATTTGTGCCAGTTTATCTAAGGCAGACACCAGTAAGTAGCATACTGTTTCTGAATGAAATCCAGCCCTATTGAAATCACTGGGCATCTTTCCATTAGCTTCTGTGAGATGTGATTTGGGCAGGGAAGTTTTCTGAGACTACATTTGCGGTTTGTTTTATGTTCATTTTTGTTCTTTGGGCCTATAGTTAGCTAAAGGAGTAAAGTTTTAGGGTTGTGTATGTGGTCTTCTAAGTAGTTTGCAGTTAAAAATTAGAGCAAAGGTGCAGCTGTTGAGGGTTATTAATGTGGTCATTGGTAAAATATGCAAGTGGCCCTTGAACTGACTGCTCTTGGTTTTCAAGGTGTTTACAAAAAATAGCACTAGCAGTTATAGTACTTTTGGAGAGAATAATTTGTTTGTCCTGTGTCACTGCATTTTTCTTTCGTTTTTCTGGCTCTTGAGCTGTACCTGGAATTTGTAATACTGGTGACTACTGGTTACCTCAAGAAGCCAAAATCCCTCAGCACTGGAATTTACCAAATTCTAGAAGTTCTAGAGGAAACCTATGTAAAAATAGGTTTTTACATTAGGTAGTGGTGATCAGTAGCATGACTTGTTGTTGTTGATTTAGAAGACTTTTGCCTTCTTCAGTTGAGCATAGAGTGCAAAACCTTCATGTGGATGATGGGAAATATATTTTATTTATTAGAATGACCTGACTGGTGAGCATTCGTGCATCATGCTGAAGACGCTGAATGAAGAGGACACTGAACAGGAGCCTTGGCTTACTGCCTTCTGGAAAGGTAACTTTGATTTTGCCAACACTAGAAGAATCTTCTGGGATATTTATTCTAGAAGTCCACAGAAGTCGTTTATTTTATCATCTTGTCCTATAGATTTTAGGAGGCGGTTCCTTTCTCTGCTTTCCTACCAGTTCAGCACATTCTCTCCCTCGTTGGCATTGAATATTCTACAGAACAAAAATATCAAACAGCAGCCACAAGCACGTGAGTACCCTGGCTCACAACATTCAGTTAGATTGCAGTTTAAAGTCTATGTATATCTTTATCGGAGTTCTCAAATACATGATTATATGATGTCTCTTGTGAAGTGCCATGAATTGCTCTTGGTCAGTTACTGTGTTTTGTTCCTATTATGCAGAAAAATGCTTGTATTTCTAAGTAAAAGCTAAGAGGACATTTTCTGCCACTGCAAAGGGGTAGTGGTGGGTTTTTGGCATGGGGTTTTTTTCCTGCTTTTTTGATTGAAGATTTAAGTAACCCAAAATTAGAGGGCTTTTGACTGTAACAGCTAAATGCATGACAAAACATGGATGGATACTGACACCTGCCAAATCCAGTATGGAATTAAAAGGGAAGCCTTGAATAGCAAGGGTCAGTAGGCAGAGCAGCTTGCTTAGGATCTTAGGCAGAACGTTGTCATCAGAAATTTGGAAATTGGAATCTGATGTCTTTCGGAGAGAGAGGCTTTAGTTCAACTGCATGTTATTGGGCTCAATGCAGCACTTGTTGGGGGAAATACACAGGCGGTATAAAAAAAGGGGCCAGACAAGACAATTCTAACAGTCACTTCTGGCTTAAAAGGAAATTGCTGTTTTCTCAGTATGCCCAGCAGAGGGGAGTCCTCTTGAGAGAACTTGGTAATCTGTATCTTGTGGGTTTTTAGTATCTGTCTTGGTGAAAGAGTTTTGGTTGCTGCTACAAGGGAACAAAGCTCTTGAACAGCAAAACCAGTGTAAGACAGTTCAAGACTGGGCAAACTGTGTTTCTCAGCCCTCGGTGTTTTCAGTCTCTCTGGCATCTTTGAGTTGATATGCTGGTCTGTTTTGACAGTTACAGTGTTTTTCATATGGGTGTATGCCTGTCTGAAAAGACTTTGAATAACCAAGCCAGTCTGAATAGCAGTGTTGTACCTAGCGTGTTGGATTCTGAAGTGAACCTATGGGGTAGCAGTTGGCCTTTACTCAATGATGTGAAAAGGAACTTGTTAAATACTGAGATCCTGGATAGCTGTGAAGAACAGTCTTGACATTGTCATCTTTTTATTGTACCTATCAGCCATCAGCCGTGCTGAATTAGAATCAGTTTTCATCCCATATGACCTGAAGAGATTAGAGATGTACTCTCGCAACATGGTGGACTATCATCTCATCATGGATATGGTACCTACCATTGCCAGGATGTTTTTTCTCAACCAGATGGGTGATATCTCTCTCTCTGCTGCACAGTCGGTATGTATCACTATGAGAACAAGCCATGCTTCACCTCTCTCTGTATATATATTTGGAATAGTTTCCTGTTTCATGTAATCTTTAAAAAAAGACTTTGCTTCAGTTAATTGCTTCTTCTGTAGTCTTCCTCATGATTTCTCCTGCTTGTAGTGTTCTTCCACCTTTAGCGTTTGCTTTGAATAAACTTTGTAGGGATCGTATTCTGTTGTGTGTTCAGTGAAGTACTCCATGCATTTATAATATGGTGTGAACTGTGGCTTAAAAACCCCTCAAAGTCTTCTGGCTCTTGAGCTGTACTTCAGGAGAAAGGTATTCATCTGTACTAAGTATGGAATGGCACCTGCCTTCTACAGCGTAATTTAGGGGTGTTCCAGTGTATCTGAGCAAAGCTTCAGCTTGTACCAGAGAAGCCTTGTACTACTTGAGTAGAGTAAGGACTTGGTAAAATGTAGGGAGTGTGGAGGGTATTATATATTTGTATTTGCTCTAAAAGCCTCTATAACTGAAATACCTGTCATTTCCTCAGGCCCTTTTTCTGGGGATTGGCCTACAGCATAAATCTCTGGACCAACTGGAAAAGGAGCTAGAACTGCCCAGCAGTCAGTTGATGGGCCTCTTCAACAGAATCATCCGCAAAGTAGTTCAGGTAATAGCATCATGACAAGCTTTGTCTTGGTTGTATTGGACCAAAGTGTGATTCCAGTACTGAGCCTGACACTAATAGAAAGGTGAATCAGAACCGTGTATCTTTAACATGTCCCACATAATTGACTGTAAACTTCTTTGTAAGATAGGAAAATCCCAGTGGAAAAAGCAGGTATTTATGGCATTGATTTATGTAGTGTTTTCCCAAATAATAGTTCTTGCCTTATGTTTTGAATGTTGAAATGTCCTGACCAAAATGCTGAGCATACAAACCATGTTGCCAGCTGAGCCTGAGCTATTTGTTTATGGTTGTTCACTGCATTGGTGGCATCTCAACTTTTCTTGAGAAAAAACTTTTCTAATGTTTAGACATAGACTTGAAGTCCAGTGAAATAACTGGAAAGTTTCAGATCTGGTTTTCTTTCTCTCTAATGTCTGTGATAAAGCGAGTTAACGTGATGAGTTATCAAACGGTGAGACGGACAGAATACTTGCCAGCTGCTTGCAATTGCTTGCTGAGTCTGGGGCCTCTGGTTCTCAAGGATCAGGATACAGTAGCAAAGCTGCTGCAGTCTGGCACAGGTTGTTCATTGGAGGGGTGATTTGGTCAGCATAACACCCTTATAATTATCTTGAAGAAAGTACCATACAAAAAAATAAATATGCAGCTTTTAGCTGCAAATGTTAATCAAATGATGCTGTATTAATAAAGTATGTTGCAAACTATGAGTGACATTGAGTGCTGACTGATTTTAGTTTTATACTTTTTATAAAAGCTGTATATAATTCTGCCTTCAGGAAGCAGCCTTGAGCTTTCTATTTCAGTATGATGGAATGCATGCATCAGAAATAAACAACTGCCTGATAATATTTGCAAGGTTAGAAAAGTTTCATGGGGACAGACAGCATTTCTTATTTATTTTGAAGCAATAACCTAGAAGAAACATCAAGTCTTACATGTGTTGGCTTACTTCATTTTCAGTTGTTCAACACAGTCCAGGAAAAAGCTGTGGAGGAGCAGATGGTGGCAACAAAGGATATTGTAATGGAGCCAACACTGAAATCTTTAAATGATGATTTGGTAATTATGAACTTTCTTCTTGATAAATATGTAAACACTTCATGGAGTTCCCTTGAGTGTAGAAGCCTTGTAATCTAAATTTTCATGGATGGAAAGAATTCCACATCAGGTCTGTCACTTTATGGTAGTTAAAACCTGACAGCTTTGCGTTACATGCTTGTAGTCATGCTTTGTTAATCTGCAATATAGATTTTTCGCAGAACCTACTAAGATGTTCTTGGAGTTACATATTAGAAGTATATGTATACAAATAACATTAAAATACAATTCTATAAAAGAGATAAGCTTTTCAGGATCATCTGGTATTTGTTTTAGGGGATGTACTTCTCTTTCAGTGGGAAAGGTGTTTTCCTTGCATTACATGGTCACTTGCACTTAGAACTTAATGCATCTGTTGTGCTGTCCTGTTGTAGGAAGAAGCCGCAAAGGAATTCCAAGAAAAACACAAGCAAGAAGTGGGGAAGCTGAAGGAAATGGACCTTACACAGTAAGAATTTATCTGTATGAGTCTCAAATCCAGTTTTCCCCCGATATCTGTTTGAATGCTGGGTCACTCGTGCATCTTGCTGAGACTTGTGCACAAGGCTGTAGCTGCAGTATCACAATCTCAAACCATCAATAAATGAGAAATAGCAGTGGGTATTTTCAACAGTGGCCAGGTAAGATAAGCATATGCTACGCTATCTTACCGCAGTTACGCTAATGGAAACTTTGGGTATTGTGTGCCTGACAGCCAATAACTTAGTCTTCATCGGCTCTGTTAGCAGCTGCTTTGTTTCACACTCAAAACATTTTTTCCAGTATGAATTAAATTCAGTAACAACTTCGCTTCAAGGCCATTCACCTGTTTACCTCGGTACATGAATTCATTGCCTGAGAAGTGTGTCATACTCCCAAGTGTGAACTTACTGACTTCCCTTTTTCTGCTGGTGGTTTGAACAGAAAGCAAAAGGTTACGAGTTAGCAGATCACAGCTGATCAGCAGCGAGATCTGTCTGTGGAACGGTAGAACTGAATTGTTGTTAGAGTTGGGGCTGGCTCGTCGTTACAGTGCTACAAACAGAAGATGTGCTGCAAACAGGAATGCTGGATCAATTCTCAGCTCTGTCCCAGTGCCTCTGGCATGAGCTTGAGCACATTCTTCTTTTACATCTGTTCTCTTTTGTCACTTAAATGGTAAAATATTCCTGGCAGTAGCTCTTACTATGTATCTATGTGTCAGTCATGATCCTGGCTGTGTACAGTATGTATATTATACATATATAAGTTACATAGTTCTGTAATATGGAGTAATAAAGCAAGCTGCCTGGCTGTGGACTGTTTTTAATTTTACAGTTTCCCATGCTTCTAGAAATAGTCATTAGTTTCCTCAAACCAGGATACCCAGGTCCTGTTGTCTGCCATCCAGCTTAGCTGTGTGTGCAACTCCAGTGAAAACAGTATCTGGCTAATTTTAATATTATCTTCTTTAACCAAAAAAACCCCATCAAAACCCCAAACCAACAGAAAAAGAACAACCAACCAAAGCTTCTTTTAGTAACTACAGTGTGCACAGATGCCTTTTAACTGCTGTAGAGCTGGACAATTTGTAGGATACTGAGTTGCTGAACCAGCAATTTACTTGAAGTGTCAGCAGATGTCTCTTTTTCTGGACCAACAGGAGTTACACATGCCACGGATTCTCTCCCTTCTCTCTCTCCTCCTCCCAATTTTTGTGTTATAAATCCTGTTTACTACACTGGCATCTCCGAAAAGTTGTCCGTTTTGGCTCTAGATTAATCTCTGTTAAATCTGAGAAAAGGAATAAAAGCTGCTTTGAATCTTTGGTTGTCTTGTGTGAAGGAAAGACAAAAATGGATGTGATTTGAAGTGACTTGCAAGTCGGTCACATTAGGAAAACAATATAACCAGCATTTTTTAAAAGTTTTAATTCCATTTTTTAGCGTTGATAGTGTTACATACCTGTTTGTCATTTTGGACCATGTTCCCTTTTTTTTCACCCAGAAATAGATTTCTGTTCTCCTTCATGAGGAGAGACAGACAAAAATCTGTTTGGAACACTTTTCAATTCAGGTTATAGAAAACTAATAGAAGAGACAGAACTGTTTGATTTGAAAGGCTTTGTCCAGTATTGTTCAGCCTTGTATGAACAAAGGCTAGTCTACTCTAAATCTCTTAAGAACTTGAGATGGAGAGCAACCACTCAATTTTGCTACAGGACTGCTTTGCCTAGTTAAATTTGTATGTAATTTCCAGGGTACTTGAACACCCAGATGAGGGGCACAGAATGTGAGCTTATTTGAATAGCAGTTGTCTTAATTTCTCTTTTCAAAAGAAAGCTGCAGGTCTTCAGTTTTTCCTGGACTGATGCAGAAAAACTGTACCATTCAAGCTCACTGGTGGTCTAAGAGCAGCTGCTAATTCCACTAACTTTCCATTATAAGCCATTGCTTTTTGCATCCTCTTCCTTTACCACCACAACCATCCTTCTCCTCTTTTTTGGCGGGGGAAAAAAGAAAATAAGCCTTCAAGCTTTTCTAATGAAATCTGTATAGTGAATATAGATCTCACTGTGGTTGTCAGGCTTAAAGCTGTAGTGATTGAAGGTCTATCTTTTAAGAAATCTAGTGGGCAAAGTAGAAGTATACACCCCTGCTATGGAAAGTACAACCTTTGTGGCCTTATTTTTTGCTTTCATAACAGCTGTACTCTACTCAGCACTCTGCTTTTCTGCTGAGAGGCTTTCATAGAACAGGTTTGTGATGTTTACAATAGGGGCTCCTGCGAGAACTTCATTCGACACTGACCGGCTTTGGATGGGGACAATTGTTGGTTGCTATTGACCTAGTTTGGACTGAGTCTGCTGACAGAGTCGTGACAAGCTATTGTATCCCTTTGCCTGTCTAGTTTTGTATGTATTTCCAAATACTGATTTGGTTGGGTGCTGACGTAGTGGCTTTGTTTGTAGAGTAGTGTGTGCCTGACTATATAATCACCTTATTTTTTTTACTTTGTGCTAGCAATTTTACTTGGATTTTCCTTTACCTTTTTCACTTAGATATATTATCCGGGGTGACGACGAAGAATGGAATGAGGTGCTGAGCAAAGCAGGACAGAACGCTTCCGTCGTCAGTTTGAAAAGGTTAAGGAAGTTGAAATATTCCACAGAGGTCTCTTTGGTCTTTCCTGCTGCCTTTATTATAACGTTTTTCAAAAGAGTGAAGCTGAAGAGTTAAATGCAGATAAAATGAACTTAGCGTCCTTGATAGAGTCTCAGTTTTCCTGGAGAAATCAGGGTGTGAGCACCTGAGAGCTCTACTGGGTACTCAGTGGTTCCTCTAATGGCGAGACTGCTGCTGTGAATTCTGTCTTGCTCTAGAGTACAGTCCTGTCTTCATATAACTTAGTTGCTTATTGTAACTTTTTTCTGTTGACATGGTTAAGTCTTGATCCTGATCAGGCACAGAGGTTGGTACTATTTCTCCCTGGTGTCACTTTTAAAGAAAGAACTCATTCCACGTAACCATCCCATTTGCTTTGGAGCTAACGCTGGGTGGGAGCCTATGATAGTCCCATTGGAGAAAATGCAAGTTCAGGGAAGAAGAATTCTTTCAAATGTGAGCTTAAGCCTGCAAAATATTGAGTCTGTGTTTCTGCAATTCCTTCCTTTTCATCCGTCTTCTTTTTTCTACCTTGCCCAGCATGGGGTCTTTCCTCATCTTTTCCCTGGGGATTTATAGTTGAGACTTGCCTGCTTGCTTATTTCCCCTTCCTGGGGTGCCTGACGGCTGAAGTAATTATGTGATCTCTGTTCCACCCTTTGTATATTCATGGGTTTTTTTAATGAATGCTGGAAGCTGTGAGTTTCCAGAAGCCTTACAGGAATGAGAGAGTCTTGTCAGTGCTTATAAAGATTGGAGCTCTGTCATGTTTCCTCTAGTCAGAATCCAGTGCAGGAACAAAATGGTATACTTAAAACTGTCAGTGGTAATATTTTTTCTAGGTACTCTAAATTCCAGATGCCCTATATGAATTGCCTTTAGGACACATAACTTAAAGTCTTGAAAAGCAATGACAAGAGCTAAAAATCAAGATCTTACAGGGTTCAAATTGGGTTTGAGAATCTGAAGACACTAGAAAATCTAGGTCATACTCTTGTTTGTGCTTTCTCTAGCACCAGTTTAAATGACCCAAGAAACTGGAAGTATTTTCTCCCAACCACAGTTCTACGTAGACCCTTGCCCCCCTTTTACAACAAAAATTTCCCAGCTGGATGGGAGTCTAGTGTATTTTTAACAGATATTTTGTTCCTGTTTCCCAGTGAGAAGAAGAGAAAATTAGAAACAGCAAGAGGACCCAAGCAACTGAAGAAATTTAAGAAGACTAAAGATATAAAGCAGAAGTGGAAGAAATGACTTTAAAGCCTATCAGTGAACTTGAATTAACAAGTGACGGGTCTGTACTTAAGAAGTACTATTCTCCTTTAAATCAAAAGACTTTCTTTTGGGGGGTGAGAGCTGGAGGGAAGGAAAAGCCTTAGAGGCATTTTTGAAGTGTTTGTATTACGGGAAGTACAGTGACACTGCCAGGAGACAGTCTCTGAAGATTTTTTATGAAGTGTGACTGCAGAGCTCGAGCGAGGCACTGTGCAACACACTGGGATATTATGAGGGTGTGTTAGCAGCTACAGAGTTTCCATTCAAAGAGGGCAGATCAATCTGTAAACTTTCCCGTATCTTAATGGTTGGTGTCTTTATTAAAAAAGAGTTTGGACAACAAAGGATAGAAATGTGTTAGGCTTTGGTATGTCACTCTACCTTTTAGCATTGCAGCACATCTTGATACGTGCAGCTCCTTGTTGAGTAGTACTACCGGTCCTTTGTAGCTCCAGGGAGTTTTTGGTGTGAACAACAACTGACTTTTTATTTGGGGCTGGCTATTCAGTGAGCACTAACCATGTTGTCAATTCAGGCTCATGATTTGGTCCTTGCTCACAGGAGTTCAGGGTATACAATGAACACTTCTATTTTGGAAGGTAGTCTATAGTTCCTACTTACTGTGCTCCTCGAGGAGCTGTAATAAAGGCTGCTCTTTTGCATTCACACTTGCTTACAAGGTCTCAGCATTCCCATAGCTCAGTAATTTACATTTCCTAGTTCTCAGGCAGGGTGGCGTGATTAACAGCTGCTGGGGAAGCTGCTTGGGCTGTTCTGTCTCCCTGCTATCTGCTGACCTAGAGCTGCTGCTTGGCTTCGTTGGAAAGTTTTGTGATAAGGTTGCCAGGAAATCGGCACTATCCTACAGACACCGGGTCTTGGGGATCTTCTCTTTGAGCTCGGGGGCCAGTTGAGCAGGCAAGCCACTGAACTCCCCAGCTCTGCTACTGGCAATAAATATGTACCCGTCTGGAGCTGGGACTTTATGTGACAGCAGTCCTCTAGGTCTGGTGCCTGTCAGATTCCAGAGCCGTCAAAACCAGGGCAGACCTTTGACGCAGAATGTCCCTGTCCCAAACCTGAGTGCCCTGGTGCATTGTCTTGATGTTCCAGCTTCACACCCTAGAGGTCTGGAACAGAGAGACTGACCTACAGCTGATAACACAGCTGCATTATATTTACTTGAGATCTCACAGCTCCCTTTTCCAGCAAATCCTTGAAGAAACAGTTTCTTCCTAGGTAAAGGCAGTACTTCTTCTCTAGGAGGCTGTTTTATGAAGCATGTATATTAAGCATGGGCCTTGCACAGCGCAGCCTGTGTGTATCTTTGGGTAGCAGGCCACTATCAGTGGCAAGAGAGTCAGTGGCAAGTGCACATCCCCCAGGTTGGGGGGAGCAGCTGAGCCCTGAGAAGGGAGATCTGCAGCTGCAGCCCTTAAAGGCTTGATGAGGGGCCCCGGTATCACCCAGCTGTGTGAAAGAGCAGCACTGGCAGCCTGGAGGGATGAGGTGGTGGCTGCCTGCCCTGAACCAGCTCTAAAGAAGTTGTGAAAGGAGCAGATACAGAAGGCATGAAGCGTTAGTCCTCAGAAGAAAAGGTGAGTGTGAATTCTCTGGTTTTGCTGCTGTTATTGTTAAAAATAGGGTAAGTGGCAGCCCTGCTGGGAGAGGGGTGAAGAGCTACAACCCCTTGCTTTGGGGGACGGGGTCTGCTGGATGTGCTGCTGTCTGGATGCTCTCTGTCTGGGTCCTGAGAGACAAAGAACCAAGTTGTACCGCAGGGGATGTCACAGCAGGCTGGGGCAGGAGGGGCTGCAGCTGCTGCTGGAGCCCTCTTACGGACGCTCTCCGGCCAGGTGAGAGGAGAGCAGTTCCGAGAAACGGGAGTAGCGTGGCTGGGCCTGGAGGCTGTTCTCTCCCAGGGGCTCTGCAGCATCAAAACAACGTTTCCCATGGATACCGGTAGGACTGTGGTTTTCCAATGTCTTGCTTAGCTCAATGCAGAAACCTCTCGAGTTGGTCACATTTGTCTGAGGGGTGGTTATTGTAGTAAAAGGTTTTTTTATGGGTTGTCCCGAGCTGGTTGCATCCTTTAGCTGTTTGAGGAAGGGACGACAAAGATGTGTTTGAAGTAGTGGTCAGGTAAGGAACTGGTATCAAATGGTTACTGACTGAATAACATTGGCTTGCCCGCTTCTTCGTGTGCTCTGCTTGGCGAGATTCAGCTGTGGTTTAACAGGCTGCAAGTCAAAGCTTTAAACACTTTTAGAGTCCTTTTAAAGTGTGTTGAAACTTGGCACTAATAAAGCAGCAGTAATTATTTCAGATTCTCTAACCGATGCAGATTGCTGGATTTGTTCACCCGGGTGGTAGTGTTTTACTTGCTCTGGGTCTTACTGTCTAATAGGTGACAGTATCAGAAGGCTTTTTTTTATCGCACGTTACTTCTTGTGCTAAGAAAATGGTGATTGAACTTCCTTAAAATGTAGAAGTGGTGCAAATTACAATGTGTGTCTCAGGAGGGCTGTTAAACTCGAGTTCTACTAATAGGTTCAAAACGAAGGTTTAAGAGAAGTTTTACTATAGAACACCTATGTGCTG
Organism: Mycteria americana; assembly: GCF_035582795.1. Taxonomy (NCBI): domain Eukaryota; kingdom Metazoa; phylum Chordata; class Aves; order Ciconiiformes; family Ciconiidae; genus Mycteria; species Mycteria americana. The sequence goes on along the minus strand of NC_134369.1, from coordinate 2,716,248 downwards.
TTAGGGCTCAGAAATTGGTTTGTGTTTTTTAATGGCTAAGCTGAGGATCAAATGGCCAAGAAGTTCAAAAAAAGTTCATATTTATATGAAAAATATGTCAAGGTTTCTGTTTATTTATAAGGCCATGATAAATAGCTATGAAACAGTGTATGAATTTGACTGTCCTCTGCCTCTGCTGGGACTATGCCAAAGCTGTGACCTGCGCAGCCCAGGGGACCCCCATCTACACGTGGCTGCGATGAAGCTGTTACTGTGTAAGCCTTTAAGTCAGACTGAGGTTTCTGGTTGTTTCAGGAAATACGGTCTCATGCTAGTAGGCTGCAGTCATAAAAACTTTGATGCCTGATTTACTGGCGCTGTCTTGGGGAAAGTACGTTGGAAGCATTCATGATGACAGGCTAGGTAGGAGCTGAGCTATGAAAATATCGAGAGTCCAGCAAGACTTCTTGTAAACTGTCTGTGAATAAATCAAGGTGGAAGACAGTAGACAAAATTAAGCTGGATTCTTCAAGCAGACTAGGATTTTACTATTTAGCTGACATCTTTCTAGAGCTGCCTCCACTGCTTTCTGTAGGCTGTAGTAATTCTTGCTCTGTTGTCTGTGAACTGGGTGTACTGTACTTGCTGTAAAAGACTTGGAGGATTTGAGCTGCATGTGTGCCCCCATTTCTGAGTGGGAGGTGTATTAGAGGAGAATTTTGCTATTTCTACAGAAAACGTGTGTATTCAGTTGAACCGTTCTTTTTCAGGTTTTCCGTGTGCATTTTATGATTCCTGGCAGCTTTTTGGATTCCTCTGCCTGTCTATTGCACTTTGAACAGCAAAGTGGAAAAAAGCCCTCAGATGCTAAAATAAGTGAGAGATGTGGATTTTTATTTTTATTTTTTTAACAAGTCTAGTCAAACCACATTTTCCTCTGTCTGTGCTTTCCATCAGTCAAGCTGGGTTAAAATTCCAGCTAGAGTAAGGACTAGTTGAACACAATCCAACAACAAAGCAAGAACGCGTGTCTTTCTGTAGCCAGAATGGCACTAAAAATGCCATGCAGCGTAGGAGCCGAGAAGAGAGCGAGTTCGGTATCTTTGAATTTTAGGGTCGGGTGGGTTTGGAGCCTAAGTTTCCCTCTGACTAGAGCAGGTTCCTGGTCTTTCTGTACCCGGATCCCCTGCAGATGGGGCTGCGCATGCTTGGAGGAGCCTGTTGTACTGCTAATGGCAGCGCAGGCGTTCGGCTGCAGGCAAAGCCAGCTGAGCTGTCCGTGCCTCCTTCATTCCTAGTCAGGGGGACAGGTCTTTGCACAACCCTGTAACCACGTGCATTAGCGTCTCAGGCCCTCTTTTAAACCTACAGGGCCAGCTTACGGCCTTTTTTCAGTGCTCCCTGGATCGCTGATCTGTCACATTGCTGCAGGTTCACTCTCTCCTCCTCTCCTGCGCCCAAGTGAGCTTGTTTGCTTGCAGTGATGGAGTACTGTGGCTAATTGGAGGAAAATGGGAAAGCCGCGTATAGCTGAGCAGCTCTCTGCAGGTGGTAGGTAGATGTGACCTAGTTGTCAGTGGAATCATCCGGCTTGCTTGGAGACCCGTGAGCTATTTTGACAGCTGGACTGAGCTGACCTCTGCAAGGTATCTGGGAGGAAGTAAAACCAGTGAAGCTGAGGATCTTCCCTGCTGCTGTGAGCTGGCTGTACTTGCAGGAGGGGTCTTGCCTCCCACAGCTGTGCGAGGGTGAAGTGAGCTGTCTGGAAAGCAAAGGTTGGTGTAGTGGATGAGGGCAATGCGTAGAAGGGGCAGGAGGAGAGTATGTCTTTTCCATTTGGCCATAGTGATACTGCCTTGGGAGTTTTTTTGCTTCCACGGCTGGATTTTTGTTTGACTATGTCACTGCCCCTTCCCTCTGTAGTCTCTGAATCACGAGCCTGTCTCTTTGTAAAGGCCCAAAACTACGCGCACCTTGTGGCGTGCATTTTCTAACAACTGCTTTCTGTCGGCAGGCATGTGAAGGCTGAGGGTGGAGAGGGGTGGTGAGGGACACGGGTAGCCTTCTCCTGCCTGAGCTAAACGTGGAGACCGGCGCGTTGGGTGAAATCCTGTCCTCGGTCTCATAAGCTGCCCGTCCAGTGAGCGCGTGTGTGAAGCAGTGAGCTCTGCCCTGTGCATGAGGGTAGTACTCTAGCCGAGCTGTTGGGAACCGGCCTGCTCGTTTTCTGGTTACCAACAGTGGGAAAATGGACAGCACTGAAATGACTCCAGCTGTGGGGTTGGGCCAGTCTGTGTTGCTGCTAGCAAAGCCTTTTTACCTGCTGTGCTGTGATTTTTCATCATATGACAGAAACCTTTTTTTCTGCCTCTCTTTTGCTTGAGCAAATAGCGCCGAGTGCAATATTCTGTTTTCTTTGCTGTGGATTAATGGATCCCTTATACTCAAAACCGCCCTTTGGGGAGGCAAATCTAGCTTTTGAGCCCTGTTCTGTGCCACAGGCAGTGGCGACAGCAGCTTGCTGCCCCTGTTTCTCAAGGGAGTCGCTGCTCTCCTCTTTTTCCCCTCTTGTGTGTCTCCTTGGCTGGCTCTGTTATGGCAGGTGCAGGAAGCAATGTCTGGTTGCTTGGGCAGCATTTGGTGAGGGCAAAGGGCCAGTTAGTAGCGGTGCTACATTAGCCAGCGCTTGCCTGCTGTGCAAAGGCTTATTGTAAAGCAAAAAGGTTTTGTTTTAGTCTGAAAGTCATCAAGCACGTTCAGGCAGATGTGCGAGCTCTATTTATTTCCTCTGCTCCATAAAATTATATAATTATGGCCAGCAAAGTTTTGTGCTTCCCCAAAGCTGGGAAAACCGCTACGTTACTTTCTAGGACTCCAAGGGCAGCGCTGTATAAAATAGAGGTGCTATGCAACTAGTTTCCTAAGAAATTTCTATTTATTTAATCTACTTTTTAGAGTAAAAGTGCTCCAAAGGGAATCTTAGGTGTTTGTATTCCATGATTCTTGAGAACAAGTCAGTGTTTGTATTGGTGGGTTTCCAAGCGTGCTGGTGTAATGGCACAGGGCGAGAGAAAGCACCCCTCATGCATCACTCCCAGCAGACTTCTCTCGGCTGACGTAAATCAAATGCTAAGAAATGCTTGTGACGGTAACTTATTACAGAACTGGATTTCAAGTCTTGCTACATCAGAGACATACGCTGCACGGTTCCCTTTGTTTAGATGCATGGTGGGAAATTCAAGGAAAGAAACAATTACAAAGAGATTCTCAGCAGCTAAGTACAGGTCGTGGCTGTATTAATGGTTTCCTCTGAAATGTGCTTAGCGTCCTAACGAAGTATTTGAGTCCTGTAGAGGTAGCACCAAATTCAGAGTTACAGCTCAGCCAACCCCAAACTCGGTAGGGGTCTGCAAGATTTATGGGGTAAACTTGGGGGGGGGGGGGGGGGGGGGAGATATATTTCTGGGTCAGTCTTGCTCTGACAGTGGAATTAAACCCGTATACCTTCTTACCTCATAGATAAATAAATGCCCTTGCTTCCTGTACTGATGCATGCCTGACTTTGGGTGGCTGTCAGAGTGTTTTTGAACGCTCTTTGCTCTGATGTGAATCCTGCTACTGCTGCCAGCCAGAGCCATTTTAGCCTTTTGGGTTCTGAGGTGACTTGGAAAGGAAGTGTTACCTCTTTGTTCACATTTTGTTAGCATTTGGGAGGGAGTGAATCAGATGTTTAACTTCTGAGGACTGCTTGAATACCTCCAGGTTAACAGTTCCTTTAACCCTCGCTGTCTCTTCTGCTGCTTTTCGATGGAAAGCAGGTAAACTTACTTCAGCTAGGGAAAATGCAGGTTAAACTTATTCCTTCAAAAAAATGTTTGAGCCTAGGAAGGGGAAATGAATGCCTCTTTATCCCTTGTTTTAAAGCATAACATTAGGTGTATATATACCAAAACAAATTTAAGATGCTAAAACTGCAACTGCCTTTTCCACAGAAGTGTCTTTAAATACGGTTTTTCTCATTGTTAGAAGAGCAGAATAAACAACAGCAGCTGTGTATTTTAAAATTACGTTGTTAATAAAATCCTGGTACATTTACATAAGTGACAACATTAATGTACAATTAACAAAGCATTGTAATATTACAGCAACAAAAGAGGACCTACATATTTGTACAGATAGCTGGAGCAGCTACTTGAAAATACTTTCCAAGATAAAGCCTTTTGTGGTATTTTTCAGGCAGACCAGTGATAATTTTGAAACACCTGGATGGCTTTCTGGTAATAAATAGGGTTATTGAAGCTGGTGATCTTCAAAAGTGGATGTGTACCTAAAGCACAAATTGGAGCGTGCCCTGACCAACTTGCCTGTCAGCTTACTGAGCCTGGAGTAATCGTTCCTATCCTTGCATGCAATTTGCCTCTGATGTAAATCCTTTAAGAATGAGGCGATGTCAGATTTTGATGGATTTGTTGGGAGATGCTGTAGTTCGTTCTCCTTCCCTTCATCTACCTAAACCATGTCTATGTTGTGCTTTGGAGCTTGGGCCCAGCTGAGCCTGCTTTTTCCAGGGTGTTTAGTTACAGTATTAATTGTGGAATTTCTAAGAAGCAGTAGTTCTCCACTGAAAACGTGGCTTCCTCTTCTCCTTCACCCACTTATAATGGATGAAAGCATCTTAGCAAATGCTTTTGGGTGGGTGCTAACAAAGATGAGTGGGAATATCTGAAGGTCTTTCCTTAAAGCTATTGGTAAGAGCAAGGTCTGTGTTTTTACACAACTGCCTGCCTTCCTACAGTTAGGATTATTTAAAGTAAAAAAAAAAAAAAAAACAAACACAACAGACACAAAAACATTGCTTCAGACTCAAAACTGTAGATTGAACTGTCTCCTTTTAGTTAAGTCAGCTAGAAGGCGGCCTAGAATGAGTCCTTTTGGACCAGAAACATGTGTCTGCTGTAAACAAAGGAAAAATGTGAATCTTGGGCATTCAAGTTGAGGCGTCTTGTTTAAGTGCTGCCACCTAAATGTTAGACTGCAGCCTACCTCTAGGAACCAGTCAGGTGCACACTACGCCCAGTCCCCCCCGAGGTAACGTATCTGTGGAAACAACATCATTCCAGGGATGAGGCTGTGGAAGCGGAGACTAGAGGTCAGAGCTTCTAATCCCAACTAGCTCCAGAGAGAGAACAAACCATCAAGCTTACACGTTCCTCAGGGTCTTGGGGAGACTTGTATTGCTATTTATGCTATTGGACAGTTTTTCAGCATAGCGCTAGCTCCTAGTACACCTGAGTCTTTTAGAAAGCATCTTTCATGGTGTCAGGGCTCACAGATAATGTTCGGAAACGGGTTTTTAAGGTGAAAGTGACTGGGACTCTCAAATCTTGATAGTGAAAGGGTAGACAGTCTTTTTTTCCCCTCCTCAAAACGGATCCAGATTAACAACTAGCACAGTGAAACCGTATCAAAAAAATACAAAAAAACCAATTCTCCCCTCCCTGCCCCAGCTTGGCTCTTTGTATTAGGTTTAAAGAGTGAGTAATTTCAGAGTTAGTATTAGTTCCTACTCAGCTTTGAACATCTACAAAATACGTTTCTCTCAAGGTGCAAACAGTTTTGGGGAAAATTTATGTCGGAGTCTCTTGACATGTATAGACACTGGTGTTTATTACTATATTGAAGTAGTTTGTGTACACCAGCCTTTGTGTTCAGACAGATGACTCCTTGAATGGGCAGTGGTCCATAGGATTAGAAAACTCCTTCTGTGCAGCCTTTTTACAAGTAAAACATCTGTGCCTATGAACTAGGTGGCCATTACGGTGTGTAGACAGACACTTAAGACTACATATTAGGTGTTGGGTCTAGGTAAATTGCCTCACTTCTCTACAGCCCTGCATTGTGCTTGTTTAAATGGCAGCGTTGATCTTCTCTTGGGTTCAGGTTCTTCACTTGCATCCTCAGTTCTTGTTTGCGCTGTGACAGTGTTTCTGTGACAGTAGTAGCACAGAGAAGCCAGCTTCCCCTCCGTCAGTGGACGAGGCACAGCACCCTTGCCTAGGGGTTATCTGTTGTGGGGGACGTTCAGCAAGATCCAGAAGGCAAACAGGAAAGCCACAGCTTTGCCTGACGACGCATCCCCGTGCAGTTTGAACCAGTGCTCCTGCCACTGCCTTGCTCCTGCTTCACACCCTGGAGGTGACGTACACGGAGTGCAGGCGGCCGGCCAGGGCTGTCTGCAAGTCCCGCAGAGGGTCCAGGCCTTGCACTTTGCTGTTCCTGCTGTAGATCAGCTGTTTGAATGAGTCCTGTTCTAGAAGAGAGCTCATGTGTTTGAGGAAGAAGCCTTCACAAAACGAGGCTAGTTCAGGTGCATTGTGAATCTGCAGAAGAGAGGAAGATCAGTTAGCCTTTTCTGTATGTCACAGACCTAGAGGACATGCCTGAGCCTCTTCTCATTTCTAATGCTTTTCCCTTTAATGTTTTCTAAGACAGAAGAAGGACGCTAATAACAATGGAAAAGCACTGAAGGTAGGACCAGTGATGGCTGATAATTTCTTTTGGTGCTTTTTGCAGGCACAGGTGTGAGCAGGGAGGCATTCAAGCTTTTTTTAATTCCTTCCCCTGATGGCCTGCTGTTGGCAGAGCCACTGGCCTGCACTCCAGGCTCTTCCTCTTAAAGGAGCAGAGCAGCTGGCTGATGAAGTGGCCAAGATACCTGTTCAGCTGCGCAGGCGGGGAGTTCGTGCGCTGCAGCGTAAAACGCTGCGCTGCCAGATGGTGTGCGCAGCTCACGGCAATAAGAATATGGTTCATAGGATGCGAGCCTGACTCCTAGGAAAAGGAGCTGAATGTAGGAAAATAGGGATGTTACACTTCTAGAATACGTTAGGTGGATTTCTGGCTGTGATCTGGTTCCCTTTGCTTCAGAACCACTGGGGGAAGCTCAGTAATAGGAGAACGGTGAAACTCAAGTTCAGTATTAAGAAACACTGTGCACACACACACACCCCGTTTCTGGGAACTTTGCGCAAATAGTAATTTAAGGAGAAGTACTAAAGGTCAGTAGGGAATGCTCCCTTCCCCCTCTCTACCACTGTGTGCTGTTAAATTTTAGGTCCTGAAAGAAACCAGCCTGAGTTCCATGGAAAAAAAAGGGCCCAGTGTGAGAGTCTGGAATTGAAAAGGATCAGTGCGACATCGTTACCAGCCCTTTGTGTACTCCTTCTGCTTGTCTTTAAGGGATCTGACCCTGCAGACTTCCAGGAGTGGCAGAGTGTTTCTCCATGATTTAATTGATAACATGGATTATTTGCTACAGAGGTGAATAGCTGCGTCACACAACAGAGTATATGCTAGCTCTGGAGCTGTAAAGAATATGTTTTAGCAGTAGGAGTGCTAGGAAAGGGTTTACTTCTTAGTTGCTGTACTATGATCGATTGCCCCTGCTGCTCTGAGGCTTTGAATCTCTTAGGCTTTGCTGGATGGTGTTGCTGTATCAGCCTGCTAAGACACCTCTTCCCTGCTCTGTAGGGATCTTGCATCAATTTCATACATGATTGCTTTAGACAAGAAAACATACTAGGGCTGTGTAGGACTTTACAGACTGGAACTTGAATATGTCTCACTTGTGGTTGCGGTTGGGGTAGAGTTACCAGCATAGCAGGTGCCTGCTCTGTGCCTGTTGTATTTAGTTACCAAAACGAGACTGCAGAAAGCATGCGTGCTGTTTCATTGTGATTCTTAAATAAGGCAGTTTGGCATATACCTTTGCATATTTATAGATGTTAACAGAGTTCTCCAAGCTGATCGTCTGGGCACAGAGGATTTCACAGTGTCTCTGGAGGCCATCCAGTTGAAACAGGCTGGCAGCCGACAACAGCTATCAGGACAAGAGAAAAGCTATTTGAGATCATGAGCCTTGGAAGGCTTTTAGGGAAGGCAAACAGACGGAACTGATGATTTCCTCTCTGAACCATCTCCAACTCCCTGTTTTAATGGCCGAGTCCTCATGAAGGAGCAGAAAGGCCACTTGATGCCTAGCTAAAGCAACAGACAGATCTCTCCTCCTGCAGGAAGTGTATTTGTGCTACCTTCTGTCACCACGACGTATGAGCTCTAGACTGCTCAAAGCCCCCTTTTCCTCTCCTCAAAAAAAAAAAAAAAATATAGTTGGGTGTAGTCTTTAGCTGCAAGCTTTAATTTCACCAGACTACTTGTGACTGAGCAGCATTATTGTAAAAGGGCCTATTTGTAATGCAGAAGTGCTCTTAGTCCAGTCTTTGCAGTACCATCAGCTGCTCCACAGAAGTTCAGCTTGAAATCGGTCGTTTCTCTCCAATTTCCAGCCCCTCGGTGTTTGGCCTGCTGTGGGCTACATCAGCTGCACCTTTTCTGTGCCCCACCAAAAGTACAGCACGCCCGCTTCCTTCTGCCAGGTCAGAGAGGACGTGGTGCAAAGGAGGCTTCCACCCAGCTCCGGGTACCAAAAGCACTGTAGGTATTTCCCTCCCTGCTGGCCCCCCCGCCTCCCCCAGCGTCTCATGGACATAATAAAACATAATTGGTAGTTCTTATTTCCAAGCAATTGTGTTTTGAAACTTTAAGCTCATTTCAAAGTGTTAAGTACACTCCTGGATTGGACACTTGCTGTTAGCTCCTGGATTTTGCCTTTCAAGCTCTGTTCATGCCCCAGTGCACTTGGCAAGGCTTAGAAGAAAACACTCTCACCTCTAAGATATCAGCGGTGGGAATTTCCATAGATTCTGTTCCTCCATAGTATAAATACTGCATCAGCATCTGAAATGGGAAGAAGGCCAGGCATGAAGCTGTTATCACTGAAGTCACAAGGGGCTGTCAATGGCTGTGCTCCCCTTCCTGAGCAGACGGGAATCGTGTGGTATGCTGGCTCTCGCCTCCGCTGTTGGCTTTTTTTTTTCCTAGTGTTGCAAATCTGCTGTTAATACTCTTTTCTTCCTCGGGCTCTGAAAAGGGCCCTGTTGAGGATTTTAGGCCGAGGGTGACGGTGTGTCTCTGAGTAACACAAATGTCCTTGTAAAACCGTTCCTTGGATCCGGTTTTGTAAAGCCTTGCAGGCTGGTCACAGGCAGAGCTGCCAGCTAGCTGGAGCACTGCAACTGCCACACCATCAGCACGTGTGCTCAGGGGACCTCCCAGCCACTTGCCTCCCCTGCTGTGCTTCTAATCAGCTTCCAGCCCCCCCCTCGGGGCCAGAGGAAAAGGCCTAATTGTTTGCAGGGAGAGCAAGAGGCAGCTTCTGCTCTTTGATGTACACATGCACACCCCCAGCTAAACCAGTACTGTCTTATCTAGGGAATGACCAGATTTGGTGTTGGCAAGAGAAGTCGTTCCAGTGTCCTGGGTGCTGGGTAAGCAGGTGTGGGGATTGCATGCTGTGCTTACCATTTCTAACAGTAGTGGTAACAAAACTAGGCTTCTACTTTTAAAATCGCCTTGTTTGTGTCATGGAATTACAGGGGAGCAAAGCTGCCTTCCAGCAGAGCCCTGAGCAGGACATAGATCTCTGGTGGCTCAGCATTCTCCATGCACCATAACTCGGATTGCTGTAGAATGCCATCATCTCCTTAACTTGTCTGATTTTATTTACCATCAAATTGTCTAATTCTGTGAAGTATTTCACTGTTTTAATTCTTTTTGATTTGTTGCTCTCTCCAGTGAAGGAAAAGTTTATCTTTAGAAACCTTTTGATGTAAAAACGTTGTTAAGGAGACTTGACTCAATATACTTTTTCTGTCATAGCCTGAGCTGCAAAACTGGGATGTCATCTATCCAACACAAAACGTGTATAGCCCCTTTCAAGTAGAACACAGATGTTCATATGGTCAACTTCATTCCCTCTGCGGGCGATGACAGTACTGCTGACCAACAGCTTTGCTCTTTTCTTTGCTTACAAAAAGAGGAAAAGCCTCGACCCTGTAGTGAGAGAGTTATACAGCCTATTGTGCACTTCAGATTTACCTGTTCTGCACCTTTCTTCCAAATTTGAAATGCAGATCTGGAAAGCTGGAAAAACTTTCACTGACTTGTTTTTTTCCTTGGGTGTGTGTTAAGTAACCTACTTTCTCTCTATCATGAATGAACCTCCCTTAGGTCCATTAAATGTGGAAATGTCATAAAAGCTAAGTGCAGTTCTCCATTTTGAGCTTTTCTTGAAAGGATACCATTGATTTCTGATCACCTGATTTGAATTAATATGAAGCCTGGCAGTCCACCTGCTGTAAATAAGTTTACTTTTTGCTTAGCACAGCATGAAAATGGTGCCTTAAAAGTACAAAAACGGTGTCTTACAAGTGTAAAACTACTTTCAGTAGAAGACTTGTTTCTCCTGCTTTATGGAGGACTCAGCTGCCTAGTAAGTAAAAATATAGGCTGGAGGTGTCTGTTTTAAGGTTGGTCCTAGCTGAAAAGTTTTGACAAAGATCAGAATACTCCTGAAATACAGGTGTGTTGAAATGAACTCCATCTCTACTTGTAAATTACCTACGATATTAAGCCTTGGCCCTCTTAGCTTCCAAGTACGTGAAGAAGATGAAAAGAATAAAGAAAAGGTAGAGTAAGTTACATACCTTGAAAATATTGTATTTCATATCGCTGATTTCAACAGTCTTGCTGCCATGGCTGTCGTGTTCTGTTTTATTGGTCATTAGCGTCTTAAACCTGAGAATGGTTTTAATAGATTTCTGTATTAGTGCTTCACATACTCATTACCTATTGACAAACAGCCTAAGCAAGGGGGAAAGAAAGATCCGTTCTTGTTTGCAAGTTGAAAATGGAAACATTTCTTTCAATTTAATGACAATTAGTTTAGAACTTCAGGGACAACTTAACCTGTAAATTGCTTGGGTCTGATCCAATCCCACCCTATAATAGTTGCAAAACACGGTTACTATGCAAATAACAGAGAAAGAAACTAATAACTGCAAGTGTACCAGGTCAGGGGTGAGATTTCCAGGAAATCTGGAGCAAGTGTAGCTCTAAGCTAGTGAACTCTGAGAGGGGGAAGGGGAAGGCAGTGAATGGCTGGGTATGTGCACTCCAACTGCTGCACAGGTTTTTAGGCAGGATAATTACTGGTTAGTTTATGTCAACAGAGCTCTGGGACTCTCAACACATACTAGGGGTGGCTAGAAAAACTCATCTTTACTCTCTTACTATTCTTAACAGTAGCAAAGACTACGTGGCTTGGTCCTGCAGACCTGGATTATGATCTGTAGTGCATATCCTTAGCAGCTGCCTTACTGCAACAAGTGACTGAGAGCTAATCACACAAATGAGAGACAAAAGGCCCAAACCTTTCTCTAACAATCTGTACTTAGCTGTGCAAAGCGACTCACCTGTTAGACGCAGTAACCAGCAGGACTTTGTGTGCATAAAACAGCTTTCCCTCTACTAAGAAAGTTACATCAGACATTTCTTTATTGTTTAGAAAGTGAGGATCTGTTAGGGTAAGGAAAAACAAAATGGTGAGTATTTTTTGAAACTGTGGATGTTTTTAAGGAAAAAAAAAATATCACAACTTCATTGTTTAGGTGAGCATCTTACCTAGCCGAGCTGGCAGTGTCTTTCGGATTTCAGGAATGCTGGGTATCGGACTGCTGCCGTAGCAGTGGGTGAAGATGGATGCAAGCTGCTGATTGATAGAATCATTCTGTAAGGAGGATGGAACAGGTATCATCAATCGGTGCTTTGTATTGAGCAGGTTTCAAACATGCTGCGTCACAGTTCACGTGAGGCTTATGGCAACTGCACCCTACAAGAATCACCTCCAAACAGAGGGACAAGCGCACGGTCTGAACAAGTATGCTCTGACAGAATGCCCTCAGCAACAGTTTACGGGCCAACCTCTGTCAAGGGAAAAAGAGTCCGTCAGCAAAAGCTCATCCTTCCACGTGCTCTGTAACGGGTATGCCCGCAAGCATGTTCTCAGCAAGATTTGATTAATGCAATCAGTTCACTGTCAGATACTAGGTTCTGGTTCCTAGTTTGCAATTGCTTTTAGTTAGCCAGTTGCATCTCTTGCTTTTACTTTAAAGGACAGTTACAATATATGTAACTGTATAACCCTTCCTCTTAGATTTACATGGTTTCAAAAAGCAGTTGCTGAATAGGACTTTAACAGAATAGCTTTCACTTCTGTTGAAATTCATGTCTTTAGTGTGGGGACTGCTTTTGTGGGCTGTATATGAATTTAGATAAATGCTATCGGGGCCGTTTTCATACCGTAACTCATTAGGGACTTTGCACAGGCATTCACTTGTTCTTGTTGTGCACTACCTTGTACAACAGCAAAAACCAAACACTTGATTTTGATACTGTTACAAAACTAGTAATTACTTTGCTGGTTTTGAGGATATCAAACATGAGCTGCAACCCTTCATTAACCAGTTCTTCATTATAGTCCTCTTCCTTAATGGTGACAAATTCCCGTAAGAGGGTCTGTACGACTGAGTAACGAGACTGGTAGAAGGTTGTCCGTAGTGACTCGATCCACACATGGAGCTTCCATGGGACTCCTGTAGCCACAGCAAAAAGGACAGTGAAAGATGATGATTTGCTGAAGTACCTGCGAGTAGATAGTTCTGCTGCCATTACTAACACTTAGCGGCACTGAAGTAGATCTTTACATACATCCTAACAGCAGATACATTTTTGTCTTGATATTAAAGATGACTGAACTGGGTCATTGACAGATTAAGTGACTTATCTACAACAGCAAAGGATTGGTACCAGCACCGTAAGTTGGAACTTTCTGCTGATTGTTAAGGACCAGAGACTCCCTATGGTGTATTTAGCTTCATGATTAGTCAGAACTACAAAATAAATTTGAACTGAACTTGTAAGAGTACCTAACCCTACGCAAACATGGTGTGAGGTCTTTTCTCCTGGTTACCTATAACAGTCTAGACACACAAGCTTCAAAGCTTCTCTTTCCTACCTTTAGATCAAATCTGTTCTTAAACCTTAAACCATTTAATCTCTGATGCTATCTTTGTTTTTGAGGCCAGCCTCTTTAACACTGAAGTTTAGGTGTCAGAGTACCTGACAAAGAGACATGCCCCTTGCTTTTGATACTTGGGACAGAGGATCCAGCCAAAAGTAAGGGACATCCTAGATCAGTGGGAATTTGAAAAAATTTGTGAGGAGCCTTAAACACTTTTTTAATTAAATTAGACAGCTAGTTCCCATAGCTTGGGATAGCTTTGCAGTTGTGGTTACAGATTCTTCTGCTAGTGAAAGGGGCAGAGGAAAAAGCTTTTCACGCCTTAAATGTGCACAATGCTTAAAATCAATAAAACACCTTACCAAGTGCCCTGAGCTCCATGGTGATGTCTACGTAGCCGTGCTCAGCACTGTAATACATGGCCTCCTGCAGAGCCTTCATTCTTGTTTTACATAGCCTGACTTGCCCCTCGCTGGAGCTGCCCTGGCTGGAGGTGTCACTCTCCACTCCCTCAGCTAAAATCTCCTCCAGCGAGAGGACATCTCCCTTCAGTTGCTGGGGCTGGGTCAGGAGTTTGCGCAGAACGTTCCTGAGGAGGAAGAAGAGAATATCACTTAACTAATAAATGACATATCAACAATTCAGACAGGACTATGGTGATTTGGGTTTAGGGGTCTGACTTAGTAAATAATAATTTCCTTCCAAAAGATAGGCAGCTGGCAGATACGGAACAGCATTTAAAACACTCATCCTTCCCTCTCCCACATGCTAGAAATTGATGCCCTGGTAGCAAGGCCAGAAGAATGGAATATGCTCCTGTACCTCAGTGGTACCAGGGCATATTTCAGAGTGTTAGGGCAAACTGTTTTTTATTGCAGTCTATACTTTGGCATAGAAGCACGCTTCCTTCCGCCAGCCCTGAGTGTGGTAACATCAAGATTTACCAGAGAGCGTCTGCTAGAACCCTTGCGGTTTTCCCAAATGACCATCTTCAAGCCCTGTTACGTTGTTTTAGTCAGACTCGCTTCCTGTATCAGTAAATAGAAACCATAAAAAAATGATAGTTCTGCATCACTAAATCCAGGGAGAGTTCTTTTGGTTTGGAATTTCACACAGCAGTTGCAAGAAAGAGGTTTTCTTGTTTATGTGCAGCCACTTTAGAAAGCTTGCATCATCGGTGTCCTACAGGCAGCTGGAGCCATCTGCAGCAAACATTCCCCATCCCAGCAAGTCCACCTGAATGCTGAGCGCTGACACTGAATTGCCACTAGCTGGTGCTCTCTTTGCACCCACACTACTCAGCATGACTAAAAAAATGTTAATTTTGTGCTTTCAGATCACCCTGCCCTATCCGATTGGAGAATAAGCCTTAAATTTCACAGTTTGCATGGTTAGATGTTGCAGAAGATTGTGGGAGGGGAACAGAATAGCGTTTGTGTAGTTTTACACTGTAAATAACTGCATTAGGCCGTTCCAGCTTTGCAGAGTTTGGGCCTCATTTGAGCTTGGGATATTTTCCCTGGTGTATCCAGAGGTGCAGTGTACCTGGAGGTGCAGTTTTGGCACCACTGTAAAGCACAGCTGTGTTCAAGCAAGGTAGCTACTACTTAATGTGCTACTGGAAGGGCCAGCTGTAGTGCTGTAAGACCCTGTGGATATCTCTCAGCCCATCCACATGGGTGGTTTTAATTGGCTTGTTATGCTGACTTTTTTTCTGGGAACAGAAGGATTTCTGGATGAGTTTGTAAGCAATGTCTTATTTCTAAATAACTACCCTGAAAACAGGGTTGGAAAGCCCAGGCTGGCTTTTCAGCATTTTAATGACTGATCTCTTGGTCGACCATCCAAAAACCAGAGATGCAGTCAACCAAATTCTGCCGCAGATTATTTTTGCCACCTTAATGTGGATTAGATTCTGTCTCAGAACATGAACCACAGTCTCATAACCTACCCAACAGGTGGAACTTAGTCTGCTCATGTGTGGCCTAGAACCAGCTCCTACTTACTCTTAGCGCCGCAGTGCTAGACCAGCAAGTGAGAGAATAAGAAAGAGCAAACAAAGATCTTTCTGTTGTATTTTGTGCTTTTGACTAAAATATAATCCCTTTATTTTATCAAAGTTATAGTTGCTGAATAATGACAGTCTTGCATAATGTTTTCTCAAAGGGATGCAACAGAGAGCAACTACCAGTTTAAAGAATCTCTCAGTTCCCCAAAATGCTCAAAAGGCACTACCGACATCAGAATCGGAGTAGTCTGAGAAACTGTGCAGCACTAAAAAATGGTTGCTATCAGGAGAGTCTTAACACCATCTTCTGAAATGCACACCCAAGGATTTGGGTATAAGACACGTAACAGAGTCACATAGGACACCTACAGTGATAGCCTTAGGCAAAAAAAACCTGTTCTGAACATGAATGGAGCTTTACCTGTGCCCGTGTGCAGCTGAGTGACTGAAGCAATTCATATCTTCATGAAGCGATGAAGACATACCATTGACTTCCAGCATACTCAGGAGTGGGTCGGCACCCCTACTTAGCAACAAGCTGACCAACTCGTAGTTCCCTAGGAAAAAATGGACAGAAACGTAACGATGATTCCATGTCTATTACCTCTTTGAAAGCAGATCACATAGGACTGGTAACAGGCACCGTACCAGCAACTTTTATGCTACCAACTAAGGCTTTCGGAGCATCCTGCAAGCATGCATTAGGCTTCGTGACATCTCAGAGAGAGAAACTGAGTCACAAAGCACTTAAATTACCTAATAACGCACAACTAGCTAGAGGCAGAGCGAAGAGAGAATTAAACTGGTCCAGCGCTTTCAATACACACCAGCAGAGATGTATGCAACCAGTTTAACTAGGATCAGAGTCTCGGCTGCTCAGTTGGTGGATGAGGTTAACAGAGAAGGCCAGACGGCAGCTGCGCTTGCTGACCACAGCTTCATAAAACCACCCTGCGGACAAGTATATCGGTGCAGTCCACGTTCAGCCAGACCTCCTCCACCATTTTCATTACACATAGTAAGTGGTGGCGAGAAACCCAGCACAATGAGTATCTGTCACTGGGAGGGGAGGAGGCCATTTTTTTATCCCTTCAATAAGGCTTGGCGCAGAGCAAGCCAGAGACTTGTCTTCAGAAACGCACAAAAATGAAGCGGAAAGAAATTAAGGAAAAAAAGTAAAAACAGTTAGAGGTGAAAAGTGTTGAAAAACAACAGGTACTTTTAGGCTAGCACAGACTTGTTCATGGAATGCTAAACTCTTCTCATGACAGTTAGGTAGAAGAAATGCAGAATTTTACTTGTACTTAATAAATTAATAAAAGAAATTTCTTTATATAGCAGTTATTTTTCCCCAGGCTGAATTTAAACTTGTTAATTTTTTGCATGTGGAAGTTATTTAGATCCAAGACATGCCCAGACTAGACAGTAGCTGGTTTATGTTTCTTGACAATGCCCTGTGCAAAGGAGTTGTTTCAGTCAGCTTTACTATGGAGGCCGCTGGCAGGAGGTAAGTGTTGGGACTAGTTGCAAAAGCAGACACTTATTTAGTGCCCATCAAGCTCTTGCCACATGACGACAGCTGCTAGTTGCTGCCAACCCAGACGGGGTTCCTACTAATGTTTTAGAAATGAAAAGAATGCTGACTTTTTAGTAGCCAGCTCACTGTGCTACTCGGTTGATATCTTTACTGTACCCACGGTGCCTTAGAACGCAGTGCAAAGTGACTCCTAACGTGTTTTACAGACGCTGGACCCACGCGTGAATCGGTTGTGGTTATTCTGTGGTAGCAAGAGACAGAGTGTGCTGAGGCTGCACTGAGCTTACCTGCTGCTGAAGCCAGCTGAAGTGGAGTCTCAGCGTAGTTGTCTTCTCCACTGTTAACGGCAGAACCCTCAACGTGGGCACCAGCATCCAAGAGCAGCTGCAAGAGACACATGAAAGACAAGGAGTTGAGAAAAGAGCAATTCAGAAAGACAAAACAGAAGAGGCTGTGTGTTAGAAAGGAAAACCAGTAGATTCATAGTGAAGAGTGCATGCACACAAAGGGACCATCTCAAAGGCTAAAGCAAAATATCTATTACAAGGCAAATTTCTCTTGTGTTTCCTCACTCAGCCTAGGGCTAAATTCTCCACATGAAGGTCAGTTTAGAGTTTTCTTATTTTCTTTTGCTTTACTGTGCTTTCAGTAGTGAGTTTGTGCTGGAAAGGTGCTCAGCTGGCAGCTTGGAGAACATCACCTACTTTTGGTTGGTTTTTTTTTTTTTTAAATCTCTTTTACACACATGGTTTTGCAATTGTAATTTCCCAACTCCAAAGAGCTCTGCAATCAGAGCTTCTCTTCAGCGCAGGAAGTCCATCTTATTTAGTTTCACGCTGTGCTCAGGAAACAGGGTTCCTCCAGGGAATTAGCCCTGGAGGCCAAACATACCTCTTGGTCTCTCAAGCCCCGTGGAGCCTGCGTAAGGAGGCCCTGGCAGCCGCGGTGATTTGCCGCACACAGAACCTGCTTTCATTGAATGCACCGAGCTGCTCGCAAGGGAAATTGCCCCCCTCCCAGATGAAGGGGAGAAGGTTACAAGATGATGGGGACCTTTTATGGCCAGGTTGGGCTGGCAGACAGCATCGGGGCACCCAGAGTACCGCCTGCAGGTGCAGACTGGTGGGTGCTGCCCCTCTCCCGCGGCAGGGAGGACGAGCCCTGCCCGTGTGTGCATCACCAGCGCTCGGCTGCTGCCAGCAGCAGAGGTTCCTCCACAGGCGCAGGGAGTCCGGCTGGCTGTACCGTGTAACGCTGTTCACAATTTAACAGTTTCAGCCATCCCCAATTAGTGATGACCTCAGCCTTGGCACAAACAGCATATACATTCCCATTTTATAATAAAAACCTTTTGCAGAGCATGACTGCTGGTTCATTGGCTGGTTTATTTCTCTCTTGAAATGCCAGCTATTCCATGCAAGCATCTTAACTGGAAAGGTGATTTTATACACCGATTTCAGCAAAAGCTGACATCTACTCTTTTAATAATAGTTGCCAAAGGAAAAAAGAATTGAGAAGCTTTAACCAAAATAAAAGAAACAAACATTGTGGGTAATGCAGTCCAACAGGAGCTTTGATATACTTGGCTACATCTCCTGGGAGAATCGCACTCTTATCTCACATGTAAATTAAGGCTGTCCAACCTTTGTAATACCAAAGGCTGCCCTGGCAATTTGCCGGGTGGAATCTAATCTTTGTAATTATTTACAAATATACACAAACAAAAAATGAGTGTGTGCAGCCTCCATTTGCTTACATCATTTTTTTTTTTTCCTTTGAGCAGAAGGTAAATTAAATTCACCAGCAACTGACTATCTGCTGTGATCAGTGTTGAATTCCTCTTGAAGTTCAGGTAGGATTTCCAGGGCTCCAGCCCATTACGCTGCCCCCTGCGTTAATTCCACAGAAAAGGGAACAGGGAGGATGCGAGAGGCTCAGCTCCCACGACAGCTTAAGTCTTGTTTATGCAATTCTCAAGGATTATAAAGGAAGTTACAGATGATTTGCTGCCATTAGAGCAGAAATCAGCATACGCTTAATTTTTGCACATGTAAATGTATAAACCAATTAACATCTAGTGTCAGAAAGCATCCTGATCAAGCTGTAACCTGTAACCACTCCACATGAAGCACTAGTTTATCTAGTACCAAAGATTGTGCAGCATTGTTCTTGGAAGTGGTAAGCCCTGGACCAATACTGAAACAAAACAAAACAAAAAATAAGGAAACATACTGTGTTTTGTTATCAAGGTCTTGCTAGGAATTATGTCATCAATTCACAGTTCCCCAAGAAAAGCATCGGTTGCATTCTCCTCATTTTCAAAACATGCAATTTTTCACTGGTTTTTTAGAAGGCTTCCACCAAACTGCACATGGAGCCCGTGACGGAGCTGCGCTCAGGAAGCCTGACAGCGAGGGTGCTGCCCAGCACGCAGCTCAGTGCTGCACGTCAGTCCCTCTGTGTCTCCTGTAAAGATTCCCAACCGGGGGGTTTCCTCTGCTTACCTGAACAACAGAAATGTGCCCGTGTAACACAGCAAAGGTCAGAGCAGTCCAGTGCCGGCTGTCGGGATGGACTGAAGGGTATCGTGGAGAGGTACTGGGAACCTGGGAGAAAGGAACCAGGTAGTTGTTAACCACTGCAGTCTCTGCCATAATCTTTAGACTTGTACATAACTGGCTTTTTTCTTTGTAAGTGACAACCCCAGGGAATGGTAACTTACGCCATTTAGAGAACACTGCCAGCACTAGTCACTCTGTCCAGTCCCCTGGGCCTTTTTAATGGGCTTATTGGTTTCTCCTAGTGGCAGCTCTTTCAGGAGGGAGGCCCCTTTACCCCCACCATGCCTATTAGACTTGCCAATGCCAATCATAATTGGAGCCACTGAGTGCTCCAAGAGGTTTTGAAGGTTTTCTTTCCCCTCCCAAATCCCTGAAGCAATCATTTCTGAAAGAAGTGGCTTGCTCAGAAGCTTCCAGAAATGAAGCCTTCAGTTGCTAGGAGAGATTTCATAACTGCTCTCGTTAGTTTACAGATGAATAATTACGGGGAGAGGGTCCTCTATTACTCACTGGTATATCTAAATTTGCTCCAGCATCTATAAGCATTTGGACCATGGCTTCATCTCCAGCAGCACAGGCGTACATTAGTGGGGTCATACCCTTCGGGAAGGAGAAAAAAGAAAGTTATCTTTCTACACCTATGAACAGTGAAACTGTCACAGACACAGTGAGTTTGAACCTTAATGTACAAGAGCGTGTGTGCGCATGTGCAGGCGTGCCCGTGTGTAGGGACGGCATACGTATATGTTCAAAACATTTTGGTTTCTACGCAGAGTGGGAACAATGCACTAGTACTGGAAAGTGATGTGGACAAAACATCAGGGGACGAGACTGCAAGAATACAAAAGGGATCGCTGAAAATCCCAGCCGTGTATTGTCCACAATTCTTGAGCTTTCTCAAGGCTGCCAAAAAAGAAATACCACTTCTTGGATCATTTGTAGCCAGATGAACCGAAAGCAAAAAACACCACAAAAACACACACAAGATTAATTTATTTGGTGACTTATCCCCATTGCTAAAATCCTATTTGCCACAATATTTCAGCATTTCTATCCCATAAATCTCTCTCTCTCTCTCTACTTAACCAGCAAACCATGACGGCTCAGAGATGAATTATGAGAGAAAAGAGCCTTACTTACGGAGTTCATTCCAGAAGTAGCCAAGGACAGAAAGGAAATGGCCTAGTAAAATCCATTCCTGCTCACATCCTCCAGCTTTTCCCCCCCTCCTTAATTATTGTGAGCATTTGAATTTTTCACTGGCAGCATCTCTGCTGCTCATTGTGTAATAATACAGCTTCATCTTTAGAGATGGATACGTATCGTAAAACAGAATTACATCTCACACTGAGGAGTTCCGATCTTGTATCTGCAAAGGTGTCTTTTCAAAACAGCCACGATTCCAATCTTCCTGCGTTTGAGGCAGTTACATTTGCAAAGATGTTGGGGGGGGGGGGGGGGGGGGGCTTTTGGGGGGCTTGGGAGGAGCCATCCTCATTATAAACAAGTAAACTTAACTGAGAGTTCAAAACTCAGGCCTGCAGGCACAAGCCCATATTTACTGCCACAGTCAGGGTTCTAAAACTGCCAGGTTTGCATAGACTTACCTTACCTTTCCTTTTTTTTTTTTTTTTAATTTTTAGTATCAGTTTTGTATTCCCTGATTGTTCCTCAGTATGCAAAGGGAAGAAGGGATTGTTTTCCTAAACACCTCAAATCCTGTGAAACCAGAGTGTTGCTTGATACCCACTAGCATTTAATACAGGGTCCTGCTCCAAACTCAAGTTTCTGAAGATATATTCTGAATTTGCTCCCGCTATTCTAAAGATATCTCCATGCACGTACACGTAGAAGTTGGTCTGAACACACCAACTCAACGTTGGACATGCTCACATTCTGGGAGTGGTCAAAATCTGAACCTGGATCTAAAGCCTATATTAAATTAGTCCAACAGTTCTGTCTCTTGTAGGATTTGCAACAAAACTTTTGCTGTACTTGCCAGGTGAGAGATGGTCACACCTGTTTGTGATGCCTCAGAGGTGCCTGCCTACTGTGCATTGTTTTAAGAAGACTCATCGTGACCAAAGGAAATCAAGATACGTGAACTGAGCTTTACCAGGTGCCAGCGTTAAATGTTCTATCCTACGACAGGACAGAGACCTGCTTTCTTTTGCCATGCCTACCTCAGTTTTCCCAAGTTTGGGTATACTGGCTTTGGCTTATTCCTTCACAAGAAGGGCAAAAGCAGCTAGCTGCGAAGTTCAGATTTGGTTTCATATTCCAGCTATGGCAGAGTCACTGCTAGAGTTTGGCTTTAACTCTCTCTGTGACTGGAGGATACTTGCTTAGCTGCAGAGATGAGTTGCTCCAGAATCACTTAAGTGGAGAATTTCAGAGCAACAATGTCTCCAGAGGGAGCCTGTCTTGCTCTCCTCGGTCAGTGCCAAAACACTGCTTTGAGACGTGGGAGCAGCGTTCTGCAAAGACGACAGAGCCGCCAGCGTGCTACGATCCCCCTGTTCACAGTAGGACTGGCTAGAGGATGACATCAACAGGATGACAATGAGACCATAAATAAGTGACAGCAGAAACTCCTCAAACTTTCCAATGAGTTGCCTACAGAATGCAGGGTCTTTAAGCATACAAAAGCCAAACAGCTCCCAGTTTGCTGGCTGGCTGAAGAGAGGTAAAATACATCCTGCAGTGAGAAGTGATGTCTTGGCACCAGTGTCTTTGGTGTTAGGATAGCAAGGTTCACAATGCAAAATAATCTGCTTTGAGAAAACAAAAGGCCTCAGGGCTACGTAAACAGGAACTGCAAAAACTTATGGAAAAAAAAAATTAAAGTAAGTAATTACCTTCGTAATATAAATCTGCTACCTTTGTCACTTTAATAAAATCAGTATCAAGGGCACCTATAATGTGACATCCCACCTCTGTGACCACAAAGCTCCTTGTATTGGATATGTAAATAAGGCACCTACATACCTAAATATAAGCTTGTGCATGAGTAGTTTCTGCTCATATTTGTGTACACATTCACAGTTCTTCTAAAATTGCAGGATGGTGGAAAGTACCATGGAAGAGGTGCCAGTTTCAGAATTTGGTCTGAAATGCTACTGCAGTAAAATGCTGTCTATGAGAAAACCTCTCTACTTGAATGTAAATCCTTCCTACAGCTAAATATCCTATTGTTTCTGAGACATGACAGCTCATTCTCATTGCTGTGACAGCTATAATGAGTGTTTATTTGAGAGAGGATTGGGTTTTTTTTAAATTAAAAGCTAATTCAATGCACTGAATGATGCCCCAGAGAACAGACTCTGTTGTTACTTGATGGGACTGACAGCACAAGCAGAAGCAGCTAAAGACTCTCCGGACTACCAAATCCCTATGGTTCAATGTAGCTAAGCAGGGAACAGGTAAAAATGAAAAAATAGACACATCAGCACGATGGACTTTCAACAAAGCTAATACTGACCGATACCAATGCCACTGGGGTTCTCGGTGCTGTTTCTTATGTGCCAGACTGTACCGAGAACACGCAACTCACTTTGCACAGGCAGCCTGAAATCCATCAGACAGTAACACCTTTTGGTCACTCATCACTGACCCAGACTGGATTTGGGCTGTTGAACCAGAAGAGAGTGTCACTAGCAAAACCCACTTTGTTTTGACATTGTCTTAGCGTCAAGACAACATCAGACTTTCCACTCGCAGCCAGCGTATTAACCTGTCTTCCATCAGTGCCTGAGATGAGCCATCCAAGGAACAGACCTACATTCCAGCTGATAAAGAAACAATTCACCCTAGGCTTTGACTGGCTTTTTGGGGGGTTGGTTTTTTGTTTTTTAAGGGATACATTTTCAGACTAAAACACAAGCTAGAATTAGAAAAGCCTTGGAGAGGCAACTAACACTTACAACCTCGTGTATTGATTTGCCACGTGGAAAGGAACGTGCGCTTTGTTCACGCAAAGAATTTCTCTGTGTGTGGTTATACGGCATACCTGATCATCCATGGTGTTAACCCCGTCAGGTCCCAGTGCATCGATTGCTTGGTTGATCAGATCTGTCCTTCCACAGTTTAGCATTCGGAAACCCAGATCCTGCTGGAATTTTTCAGTAGCAGCCTTAGCATCCAGTCTCCGGAAGGAACTAAAGCAGCATTCAGGTCTGGGAAGAACAAAATAATTTCTGGATTTTTTTCCTTTTTATAGCCCTGTCTCCTAAGAAATCGGGCTCACGAATTTGCATTATTTTACCTATCGTATACCTTCCCCACTGTGTAATCATTTCTGAAAAATCTAGCTAACTTCACTCATACTGGAGACAGAAGTTTTAGTTCTTAGAGAAAGCCAGTAAGTTCATGTAAACACTACAAAAAAAATAAAGGTGTCCAGGTAAAGAAACCTCATCTGTGCCTTCCTCCGAGGGAAAGGCAGGAAGAAATCCTTATTCCTTGCCAAGAGTGGCAGTTTCCACCCAGCCCCTCGCTACAAGGGTAGCTCTGGACCAGGCCCCGCTTCTAAATCTTACTCAGCAAAACAGAAAGGGGATGCCGGAATATGCCCATACCATAATGGGCTCCGAGCAACCGGGGTTACTGCAGCAGCGAGGTTATTGTGGTGGGACCGCTGTCACCGGCTGCAAACCTGCAGCAACCAGGTTTCCTTAGTTCTGCTTCTCACAAAAAACCCCACCAAAACCCAGCTGCTTTAAATAATTAGCTGTATATATTTTGCATATCATATTTGTAGTTTCCTGCTTGTTATAGGATAGTCCATCAAACATATACAAAAACATACTGCAAGGAGGAGAAAGAGGTGGAGACAAAGTGTATCTAATAAAATACCGGTGTAGTTCTAGGATGAAACAATTATGCTGTCTGTCTACCAGACTAGCTATTATTTTGAAATAAAAGACATTTCTGAAAGAAGGTAATGGCCCTTATTCTTTTTTTTTTTTTTTTTTTTGGGGGGGGGGGGGTGGTAGTGGTCAAAATTTAAAAAAAAAAATAGGAAATCAAAGTCAAATGGAGGTAGTAGAACATTCTCAGCTCTTTTCCAACGCCTCAGTAAAAGGAAGTGTGTTAACATTTCTATGAGGCTCTATTAAATCCTCATCCTTTAGATGACTATCAAATGACCTTGTATCTCATTTGGACGGAGTCCAGGGATTACTGGAAATCCTCTGGTTATCTGCTCAGAGACTTCTGAATTCCAAACCTGGAAGCCTGTCTCCTTCACTGAAGAAACACTGCCAAATTGGAGGTGTTTCCTATCTCAGCTGGGCATTGATATGGTCAACCCTTTGATGTTATTTCAGGGTGAATGCCTTCTCTACTAGTTGTCTGGTTTTCAACACAGGCTCTTGTGCAAACTCTCAGAGAGTGAGATACCAGCCTGCCAAGTTCCTTTGAAAAATGAGATTCTTTCAACAAGGCTAACCTCTTCTGGAAACTTTGTATGGCCTGCCAGATAAGTAAAACACTCATCACTTCATGTAGAAGATTCAAGACGAACCTTAGACAAGTTTTAATTCAGCTGGTCATTTTTTAATGCTTCTGAACTTGCATTGATGGTGGATGACAAATGGTGAGCAGATGCCATGAACAATAAGCTGAGTTAACAAAGATCCCTCCACAGCCTGGTGACCGGTCACATTGTACAGGGGAAACCAGCATCTCACCGCAGCTGCTTTCAGAAAGGAACTACATCAGGGTACAATTTGGGGAACAGTCAGCAGGGAAGCAAAGTGACAGTCTTGGAGTCACTACCTCTTTGGAGATACATCTGCAAATAAAATGTGTCTCCGAGGCAGCTGAGTACATCAGAAGACAAGATCTCTGAAGCACCCGGATACTAGATTAGGACACATACAGTACAGAGCACAAGAGGACAGTAAGGCAAAAAGGCTTAAGGCTAGACGTATATAAATCCTAGAGCCAGGCCAGTCAATTAATAATCTCGTTCTAGTGAGGTAGTTGGTACAGTATCGTGATGCTACGATATTATGTAGAATATGATGCAATGACTTTGTATAATAACAATAAGGAGAAGGAGAAGAAGCCTATGCAAAAAAAGTAAAATAAAATGACATCACTTGAAATCCAGTGATCCTCAGAAAATAAAAGTTTTTGAAGGGATGGTACCTGTCTTCACATATTGTTTCTATTTTACTAACAGGCATGATTCCACCCAGTGCTATTTACAGGCACTGTTGGAGCAAGGGTGGTGGGGGGACAATTCACCGACAAGCCCTGCAGAGCGAAAAGGAAAACAAAACAGTTGCACAGAGCTGTCAGACAGACCCAGCAAAAAGGTGGACTGTAGTTCTTGGTGTAGAGCTGCCAGGAGGCCAGTTCAGGCGCAAGAACTTGAAGTTATAATTTGTGAGCTTTACTCCTGGGGGACCTGCAGGCTCAGCCCATGCACAAGTTACTGTACACTTGCTGTTTTGTAGCGGTAGCTTGACAGCGTGCTCTTCTATGATAGATGCAAAGTAGCTTTTTCTTTTAGAGCGTGATAAAAGTTAGAGCATGCTACCAGAGCCGAGGGGGAGAGCTCACATACGCACAACTGCTGTGCAGCAGCTGTAGCCACAGCAGGTATTCCATGTGTGAGTTGTTATCCCGTGGAGAAGAGAGGCAAACTCTTGCACGCTTCCTAGAGTAAAGCCTGTGCTCCTGCTGCAGATAGCAGCTCCC
Organism: Mycteria americana; assembly: GCF_035582795.1. Taxonomy (NCBI): domain Eukaryota; kingdom Metazoa; phylum Chordata; class Aves; order Ciconiiformes; family Ciconiidae; genus Mycteria; species Mycteria americana. The sequence continues at coordinate 2,690,476 of NC_134369.1, read as the reverse complement.
ATGTACGCCCAGCTGTGCCCAGGGGATAAACTGAAGAACTGAAGGTGGACTGGGAGACATCGGGAGGCAGAGCCCAGAGAGCAGGAAAGGGATAGGGCTGAGGTCCTGGTTTGGGAAGGGATAGCTTGAAGAGGGAGCAGGAGCCTGGGGTGCCCTTTGGGTTTCATAAGCAGTAACTACTACTGTAAGTATAACTACTGGTAGTGAATTATTTAAATTTGGCCTGCAGTGAGGAAATAATAAAAAAAAGCAGTGTGTGATGAAAACTTAATACTACAATCCCAACATTTATATTTAAGTAGGTGGAAAAGAAACACAGTTCTCTGCTGTCTAGCATTTCCCCACTTACATTATCATTTATCCAGTAACAGGTGAGTACTGAAGATGTTTATAAATTGTCTGGCAAACATAAACCGAGAGCATCCTATTAGAAGGCTTCATCCACTAAGACACAAACAGTTGTTGTGGAAGACTATACTGCCCAAGCAGTCTGTGTCAGAGAATAGATATTAGAGGTCTGAATTTCAGGTTATACTAATTATACTTTGTTCTTCCGCACAACTTCTCTTGCAGGGATTTCAACATACCCTACGCGAAGCATCACCACTGCAAGGAACTATCATTATATGACTTTTAGCCTGTGCATCATGAGGAAAAGCAAGCTGCAATTTGCCTATAGTCACACAGCAAGCCAGGGATAAATCTGGCTTCAGTTCCAACATTTCCTTTTCCCCTAAATGTGCTGTAATGGCTAGATACAAATGACTGCTTTAAAGGATCATATAATGGGCGCTGAAAACGAGGCACTGCCCTCTCCTCATGTTTTTTTCTGTTAGTTTAAATCTTTCAGCAAAAAGACAACGCTCTTTCTCTCATACCACACATCACAGAACATCCTTAGACCTCTGAAAATAAAACTCAGGCAAGACAGTTCAGAACAAAGACCTGATCAAGCTTAACTTTGATTTTTATCCTCTACTATGCAGATGACGCACAATACTTTAAAGCAGAGACTGATTCCTCCCTATGGAGGAACAGTTTGGTAAGGTAAAAGGTGTGAAAGGATCTTCGTTTTCTTACAGAATTGCCATTCTTTCTGTAATAACAACAAACTGGACAGAAACCTCTAACATACTCCTTCCCTGGGCCAGTACTGCTAACCCTTACCAATCCAGCAACTGAATTATCTTATGCCTGAATATCCCACATAGTGTGGCTGAGGCCCTTTATACCTGCTTCTCACTTTTCTTTATTGCCTACATTATTTTGGACTTCCTGGGTTTCTCTCGAGACCTTCATTTCATAGCTGTATCATTATGGCTTCAGTTTGAAGTCACTGAGATGAACCCCGTTTTCACAAAGGCTGTCTCTAAGTGTTTCCTTTTAGCTCACATCCGCAGCAAAACCAAACATCCAAATCCCTGCCCTCTTTTTTGTTTGTTTTTTTTTTTAAGGTATAAGATCTATACAGTAAGGGACTACCTGTGCTTTGTATGTTAATGCATACAGTGCAGACATAGCGTGGGATGCCTTTGAAGTGGAAGTGAAGTGGAAGGTTTGGATTCAGTTTTGAAATCCAAAGTCTTTCTAAAGGAGAGACTAAAAGAAAAACCATGAAACTGACTGGAAGTACTTGTGATTAGGTTAGTCTCCTGCGGTACTGTTCATCAAAGAATTTCAAAGGTTTTGGCAAGCATTAGGCACATATGTAAAATTAGTTTAGCCCATATAAAGTTGCCTACACTAGCACCTACCATCCACACGTAAGCCAGAGTAGCCTGTACTTTAGCTGACACAGAGCACACGTACGCTGGCAGAGAAAAGGGAGAAGAAAAGCGTTCCAGGAATCCACGTACAGCTCCTGCTTTGTGGACGCCAAGTCCAAGTTCAGCTGCTCCCTTCCAGTCTGAAGCCAAGGAGTTTAAATAACTGTTGAGGATCACCTGTGTAACTTCACTTTTAAAAAGACTGGCAGTACTCTCAGTTGGTCCAGTACCACGTCTCAGGAGAAAGGCAGGAACAGAGAGCTGAGAATAAGACTAGGAGTCAGCTGCAGCCGACAAAACATTCAGTCATCTAATTGCACCAGCATACTCACCAACTAATTTAGCTTCGCATTAGGTTTTGTGGGTAATAAGTACTACCCTTCAATTCACAAATGGGGAGACAGAGATGTAGCAAAAAAGCAAGAGCCTTTTGGCTGCCAGAAGGAAAAGGTAAAAAGCAACAAAAACAGATCCAGGACTCCTGATTAAAAGCCTCTTGTTGCTTTTACTGTTCGTGAAAAATAATTCTAAGAGTAAGGGTATATTTTTATCTTTTCAGGTGATCATTTCATCACTTAAGAGCATGATAAAAGTATTATTTATTGTTATTAGTGTCCCACACTCATTTAACCCAAAGGTATACAGGGAACAAAATTCACTCAAGAAACAAGAATTTACCTTGTACTAAAGTTCAAGATGTAACCCCGATATCAAAACCAGTGCTAATGACAGCAACTTAAAGGACCACAAACCTGAATAAAATACCTGTGATGTGCTAATGAATCAAGCTAATTATAAATCCCTGTTCAATATATGACAGGAAGATTTTAAAAGGTACTGATACTTTTCATCAAGGTATCTCAAAAAGCAAAGAATAATCTTGTATACTAAGGCTGAAGCATAAAAAACCCAAATACTTGTATTTCAATCCTTCCCTGTCTCATTCCTCCTACATAACTTTTGGCAAGACAAAAATCTTTCTACCCCAGCTGCAGCATTTGGCCAAAGTTTCTTTATCTCTTGGCATACTAGAAGGTTAAACATGTATTGCCTGTATAGTATTTTGAGATCTGGCTCCCATGAAATATAGTGAGAAGAATATTGTAAGAAGTTACAATTACTTTAGCTGCTTATAAAGCTTAGTCCACATACTTTAGCTGCCGGGGCTCGCAGTCCAGTCCTGGTAAAAGTAGTCTGGCTGTCTGCCTGATATCATCACTGTCCACAGTTAAACTGCGCCGGTGCTCAGCGTAGGTGATAGCCACTCTCATCCACTCCATCAGCGGCGGCAGAAGCATGAAGGGTCTGTGCAAACAAGGAAAAAATCCGTCACAGTTAACATTGGCCTGCTATCTTGTACTGCGATGCAAAAGCACACTTCATCGCTTCCTGGGCATGCTTGTGGGAGGCTGGCACAGATAAAACCCACCTGCAGAGGCAAACTCTGGCCCTGTGCTCAGCAAGACTGGCAGGTCTCAGTAGGTGAAAGGAACTGGAACTGCTCAGCCTTGGTTATCTGAACTGCTTCTTACCTAAAATGGGGTCATACCAGGACATGCTGGTTTCATGCAATACATTTTACCCTGTGGGAAATAGGGCCAGACTGAATATAAGGGACCTACTTCTACTACTAGCTATAGGTCAGGCCTCCCTAGCTCAAACGGTCAATACTTTGTTTTGGATCAGAAGGGCTCTCATCTCAGGGGTGAACCGTATATAATAATTGTGTCTGTTGTTCTAAATAATCCATATGTACGGGCTGCTCCACTGCTCACTTAGTAACACTGAAAATATTCTTGATTATTTGAAACTTCAATTAAACCAGGCTAATTCAATACTACCTCCATTGATTTTTACATTACATTACCACTATCCGATGGCTTTTCACATCCTACATTTCTTACATGCAGAGCTCAGGCCTGCATTTTTGCACAACTGACCCCCCAGACCGCAGCAGAACTGATGCAGCTATGTTTTAATGTGAACTGTTTTGGTAGGGAGGAATGAGTAAAATCAAAGAGATAACAACTAATGTGGAGGCAGCTCTGTGCAAGGCTCATAGAATCATTTAGGTTGGAAAAGACCTTTAGGATCATCAAATCATTACTTAAATTGTAAGCAATTTGTGGAAAAGCAATCTATCTGTTCCTAATTTGTACAGCATCCAACACAGTGAGGTTTCACGTGATATGAAGGGTTGCAAGGCGATAAAGGCATATAAATAAGGTCATAACAATAGCAATAACAACAGCCATTTTGGACTAGCTTATGAAGAGGGCCCCCCCCCTTACTCCTGCCATAAGAAGTAACACAGTACTGAGATTACACATGAATATATGGGTACCATAATACTCTCATACACAACATCTCTCATCCATCCTCTCGATATACAGCCAGACTGATCTATTATTTGCTTGATTTTTCCCCAAGGGTACCTGCCACCCTGGTGGAAGGCTCAGAAGTGCCAGCTGTAACTGAGAACACCCTTCCCATTTCCAGTAACAAATTTATTAATGCTGGAAAAAAAGCCCTTTTCATTTAAGCATTCAAAAGAAAATAACTGAGGGGAGAAGGTACCTATTCCTTTACAAAGTTCAGAGAAAAAAAGATACATACCAGAAAATATAAAATGATTTTGGCGTTAATGAAAGCAGCTGAACCCATGAAAGGCATTTTCAAAGCTGTGCGTGTATATGTGTGCGCACATATGCGAGCACAGTAGGAGTAAGCAGCACCAATCCTGTTAGAAACCATTTCTCAATAATGGGATTTGCAAGCAGAACTCCCATTGTATGACTTTGAACATCCTTCAGGGTGGAATAACTCCGCTCTGTAAAATATGTGCCATCTGTTTCCATTTTGCCGGTTGCAAGGTGCACTCTAAAACACTGCCATTATCTCTTTACAAACACGTGCGCTATTTTTCCCTCTGCTCCTTCTCTTCTTCTGAGTAGCAAAGCAGCATCTACAAAATCAGAGGTCCTCTTAAGCATCTGATCAATCCTGGGTTGCCAATGCAAGGGTGTTTTTAACAGGACATCTACTTACTGCTTTTACCAGTTTACTTTATGTCAAACAATCAAAATATCAGGGCTGCTACATTCATCACTTTGAAAATCACCCAGTAGCTCATCAGCTGAAAGACTTTCTGGAAGACCAGCTTGAATCCCCCAACCTGTTTAGGCTTTCTAACTTCTCCCAGACACACGGGATGGGATGAATCCCTCCAGCACAGCAAATTCAGAGTTGACTGACTTCCGTAAGGGAAGAGCAGCAATCCGCAACAGGCTTTTGGGAGATGCCTTTCAGCAGTCTGTTCCAGAGAACTTCAAGCCTTATCTGGCCTACAAGAGAGGCGTTTACACCTTTAAATTCAGGCACGTAAAGGGAGGAGCCTAAATTAACTATCTAGACTTTTTATGTACTCAACAGAGCCTCTAGTATAGGATTCAAAGCTCCCGAGACGTGGTGAGGACAGAGAGGTAGGCTAGGTAGGCTAAAAGCACCAGAATGAAATATTCAGAGTTAGATGGAGCGAACACCCCAGGAGCAATGGAAAAACTCAACTTACAAGTGATTATATCTACCACTTTTTGTGGCAGATAGGCTATTTAGGCCACATCACAGCTTCCCTGACACTTCTGTGGTGGGAACACTGCTGGACAGAGAACCATGTCGATCCAGCACAGTCCTGATCATCTTTTATCAGGTAACGAGCCAAACCTTGGTAACGGTTACACACGGCACTGGGCAGCAAGAGGCTGTGGTCAGCCAACAGAAAATACCATTGAGTCTGCACCAGAAATAACATGTATCATGAAGAAATTTCCATTCTGTAAAAAATTCACATGTGCCAGGGTTATAAATAAATGGCTTGCATGCACAAGCAGAGCCTGAATGTGGAAAACCTGGTTTGGGAGGAACGGGAAAGGAGAAAGATTTTTTTGTTTGTTTATTTTTTTAATCTCGACAGATTTTTCCAAAGTCTTTAAAACTCGCAGCTCAACAGACTGCCTAGTTATCCTGTGCCCAAAGGAGAGCAGACTTTGGATTGCAAAAAGAAATGTCAGGAAGGATGTTTTCTTCATACTGCTATCCTAATTTGTCCAAACCCCACCACTCGCAGTGCCGTGCAAGTTGGATAAATCATTATTCTATCAGGAGCGACTACAATGACTTCAATTTCTATTTTGCTGTAAAAGCTTTACTTTTCTTGAAAATTTCTAGCTTGAGGACGGGCTTTCTATTCTCCCCCCGACACACACACACACACACACACTCACTCTTCTTTTATCCAACTATTGCCTTTCTTCATACTGTGGGCGTGCTCGCGGGAACAGCTCTATCTTTGCTCACTGACACTACATCAGATAAGCAGTATTATCACCCGATCTAAGCAGAAAGAAGAGATGCAGTTCAACTGAATGAAACGCCAACATTGGGTCGCATTGCACTAAGAAAATAAATGCAATTATTCGTTTTTTAGAAAACAAACGCAATTATCATCCCTGTGGCCCTTCACCTGGGCATCTATTTGCCTCTAGGGAAACACTGATCATTTCACAGTCTGAAAAACACTGGAGGAGGGGAAGGGGAGAAACCTTCATGGAAAATTAACTGGGAGATGCTGCAAGCTAAAGAATTAATTTCTGTCTCTGCATTTCTGTCTGTGCCATGTTCTGTGCTGTGCATTTTCCTCTGGACTTTCTGACATTTAGAAGCATTTGGCAGCTCATTAAATTCTGCACATGAAGTGATCCAGCCCTGGGAAACTGTCATACTCGCAGCAGTAGTTCACTAGGGACACACACCCTCTGGTTTCTATGAAGAAGAATGCCACCATTGTTTTGTTCAGTTTCTTGCCATCAAGTTGTCTTCGAGTGATGGCACATGTAAACTGGGTAAGTACACAGCAGTGGAAAGTAAAACGGACACTGCTCATCTACTACACACCTTGTAAAGAATCGCAGTAATGTCTGATATGGTCATGTGCTGTCAATATTTTATCCATAAGTTCTTTGAAATTTTCTCCATTTAGAATTGCACAGCCGCTCCGTTCCCAAGGGGATCAGGTTGGAGCTGGGTGAGATGTGCTCCGAGAAAGAACGGACTCTGTTGTGGGCTTTTCCCCTCATTTGAACTAAAGCACGTGGTTTTATTTAGACATAAGCGAGAAGGATGGTGGCAGCAGCACTTGGCAGAGAATTTATAGCAAGTTTTAACTTTTTCCCGGAAAATGTACTGCACTCATTTGATTAGAACGGCCTAGGACATGACCAGCATGCGGAGATCATGTGCGGCAGTCCTTGAGGACGCGCTGTGGGATCACAGACATTCAGTGTTAACTCACTCATCACAAAGAAACTGGTCCCCAAAGTGGGCTCTTCTGAGGATTTTTAAGAGTGCTGGGGCCAAGACATTTTTGGCAGAGGAAAGTTAATTGTACGCAAAAAGGAATGAGCTCCAGAGGAGTTAGAAAATTATGTCATGCTTCCTCTGCATTGAATGCTAGGACAATGCACTTGGAGCTTGACTTTCAGAGGTGAGGAACACCTGCTATCTCAGATGAAAACAGTAGGACTTCCCAGAAGAAACAGCCATGCTATCAAATTCCTCCCTCCTGCCTGGGTCCCCAGGAGGGTCCAGTGACAAGATTGCTGAAGAAAGGAGGAGCAAGGGGAGGAGGAGACATTTTCCCTGCAGCCACCTCTCTTCTCCTGTGCTATTTTTTGTAGCCTCCTGGTTTGCTACAGCAAAACAAAGAGGGAGCCAACAGTGGCAGCAACACCAAGAAAGAAAAACCTTGTTCTTCTAAACAAGAATCTCCTTCGTCTAAAGCAGGAAAGAAAATACTGTCCTAATGGAAGCGGGTGAGAACAGCAAAATTTGTCTCTCCCTCTTGGCAGCCTGAGCTGGTCCTGAGACACACATGCAACGGACAGTCTCCCATCCAGCCTGTCCCATAGTCTTCTAAATGGTTTGACTGAACAAGCTTTCTCTTCCCTTCCTCTGTAACAAGCATGCTATAAGCCCCTGCTAACGTTTTAAACACATGCAAACTTTAGCATGGCAAAACACATGAAAGTATCAGAATACTTATGGTCAGAGTAGCATAAGCCGTGATAACTCCCCCATATTTGACTTACCGAAACTATACAGAGGCTATGTGCAGAGAAGAATCCCAAATCTTTAGAGATCATTGTGGTTTTTTGCAAGGGACTGAAAAACGAAGGGCTTTCAGTGCAGTGCAGTGAGCTTGAGTTTGACTTTAATGCTGGAACCAAACTCTACGGTTCAGTCCCATTTTACCCTAAAATGATAGAGCTCCAAGTCACTAACACAAAGCAAGTTAAGAACAGCTATAAAAAGCTATAGCTCAGGCTCACCTGTTATCTCTTTTTTCCCTTTTTTTTTTTTTTTTTTTTTTTGAGGAATAAGCTTAAAAGTCACATTGTGCATGTGCACACAGGGAAGGGAGTAATGTGACTAGCAGAGATACTGGGTGTGATTACCAGATTGCAGAGTAAGCCAAGCAGGCTTTTTCATAGCTTTTCAATGCTCCTTTTGAGGGGTCTTGGGAGACCCACATGCGATGAGCAGAACCATGTAGGGGAAAAACGGTGGGAATAAGACTAATCTGCAATAAAATGGTGATCATGTAGGAAGGTGGCTAGAAGATGTGTTTTTTGAACTTTACACCAAGATGGAAAAACCCCAAGGATGGCAACGGAGTCAAAAAGAAAACAGAGTGAAGTCTCATTCGTTGGAGAAGGGAAGAGACTCTGAGGCAAGACAGAGTATCCGAAACCTAAACCATGTCATGTTGATGTGGAAAACAGTGGCACATTTAGAGTTTGGATTCTCAAACACTAAACCCCTCTTCAAGCTGCACGGGGGAAAAAAAAAATAATCTCTGAGTATGTAATTATATGTGAATAAAATAACAACAGAAATGATGATTTAGAAAAAACACAAAATCTTTGCTCCAAAACACAACCAGCTTAAGTCGGGAGCCATTCCTTTCAGATTCAAAATATTTTACTGAATTTGCAAAAACCTCCCACGTTTACAGAGAAAAGATAGGAATTATCACGCTGGATCTGATTCAAGGATCATCTCAACAAATGCCACGTCTTTCAAAGCAGACAGTCCCAGATCTTCACAGAAAAGGAAGAAGAAATTTAATCACCGCCAACTGGCCCAAAAAGAAAGTTTTCTTCTGAATTCGCTTGAAACAATGACTGGCTCACATCTTAGAAGATAAGAGTTCTTAAATTTTAGTGGATCATTATCAAGTTACTAAGGTCTTGGCCTGGATATTCCATGACACTAACTTCCACAGTTTAGCGAGTTATCCTTCAGTCAGACACTAAAGGAATGAAAAACATCTGGATAATATTATATTTATTGGGATCCTTTCTCCACTGAATCTGCCTTCACAGTTTCCTCTGCTTATAGAATATAAAATGGTACAAGAATAGTTTAAATCTAGAACTGGCAGCTCCTATCTTTCTTAGCAATCCTAGTAACCACCAACAGAAAGACCACCTTTTCCACTCTTGTCTGCAAGAAATAAGGTACAGCATCAAACAGGTTTTACTTCATGTTAACTGCAAATCAAAGTAAAAACTAAATTCAAGCTCACTAAAAAAGCCATGAAGTAACCATTAGGAACTCACTATGAATCTTAAAAAAGACCCTCGAGTCTGTGGTTTATTTATTATAATCACATTTTTCAAACTTTGTTTTAACAACAGGGAAAAGATTCCATTTTCAGGCTGAAAACAAGTACTTGTGCTGCTCTGGAATGTGCCATGTGTCTCATAAGAAAAACACATTTGTAACATCTGTATGCTGTGGCAGAAGGAACTCTTGGTTTCTAGACAGACAGAAAATAATTAAAACCAACTTAAATTGTATACACTTGATGATAAGAATCAGATAGATATACACGATAGTTTTAAGTACAACAATATGGTCATAGTTATGTGGTTAAGGATGTGACTGACTTCCATCTGCCTCCCCCAGATGCACACAGAGCTGTTTGATCCCTGACGGGCACTGCGAGTACCCACCTCAACAGAGGAAACGCGGAGGAAGGGAAACCACCGATCGTGCTCCTCTCACTCCTCCCAGCTCCTTGACATCCTAAAATTCTCCATAAGCTGAAAACTACTGCAAACAATCTGGGAGATGAACTATCCTTGCACGACTCGGGACCAAATTGCAGCCTTGACCTCAATTAATATACAGCTGTACGTTTAAATCACTTGCAAGACGATCAGATGCAACTATGAGGACTGACTCGCTGAATCTCAGACACAGAAAACAGCGCTTGCCAGCGACCTATGCGCGTCAGCTTGTACCACCAGACTTGCAGAGGTCAATTCTACACATCTCCTCTTGAGGACTTGGGTCTGAAATCCCATCTCTGACCACCCAAGAGCATCCTCACATTGTCGCCGAGGCACAGGCTGTTCCCACCACAGACAGCGGCTCCAGCCGGGTCATTTGCATCAGATCTGTTAAGCCTTTCCCAACTCTTATAAAAAGGTGACTACCCTAGTTTGCAAGCCTTCCATTTTGTAAGCACAAAACGCTTTCCGGACAAGACCTAACCGTGGCCCAGCCTTTTCACAGCAGTTGCTCTGAAGGAAGCAGTGCTTGTGCCTGCTGGGCAGGTGGGGTGGGAATCCACCCCGCTGCTGCCCCTCAGGCCTGCCCCGAGCCGACCCGCAGAAGGGACGCTTTGCATCTGCATGCCCCTCGGAAATTGCTGTCTGTTGTTTTTGCTTTTACAATTTAAGTTTCTAAAAGCCCAGATGTGCTTGTGCCGAGTTACACAGCAGGTCACAAACTGCCTCAAACTTCACAATCAACTCCCATGGAAAACCTTAAAAAGTCCCTTCGTGTCCTTGTTTTAAATATGACTACTTTTTTTTGTTTTTTTTTTTTTAAATTAGCATCATTGCCTAACAGAAAATAAGAAAAGAGAAAGGCCATTCTTGTGGATTTCCTGGGTTAGTCGGTGACAAGGGCGCAGGAGACTTTGCAGGAGGACCAGAAATGGCTGGCACGTCTTGTTCCCCCCGAACCAGTCTGACATTTGGAGGCCCGGTACCCATGACCCACCCCAAGGAGACTGACCGAGGAAACCTTGCCATGTGCGACAATTCCTCCTGCAAAGGAAAACACTGGTACATTTTGGAGCAGGACATGAATACAAACTACATGCATTACAGAAATGAGCCTGTAACAGCATGCTATGTGATAGGCAGAGATAAACACGGGCAGAGAGCCAGAATGGGTTGTCTGCTGTTCTTGGATTAGCCTTGATCCTGTGGGCAGAAAAACCGAGAGGTAAATCCTATGGTTCATTCCAGCAGCCTCGCTGGCAAACTAAAAAAACCATTGCTATCTGCAACCAGATTTATCTGGGGTCAGTGTGGTTCTTCACTATCCGGTGCTAAGACTCCTCCTTCATCATTTTTTTTGCCCATTATACTTACTTCCCAAAAGCACTAGTAGAATTGAGATAACAGGCCTCTTAGTTATGACTTCAATCTGATTTGCCAACATGCATATGTTAAAAACATATGCTGATTCTGAAGCCAAAACCAATCTGCCAGATTCAATCACAGAACTAATTTTCAAGGCCCAGTTGTAAAATCCTGAAAGCAGAGCATTGCCGTGCTTACAAAAATTGCCTGAAGCTTCCGAGTTACAACTGCGTGAACAAAGAGCCAGAAAGATAAATATTTTTGTGCAGCCCTGGAATACTGAAAGCTGTTTAATTAATTGTAAGTGTGAAAGTTTGTTCAGCTAAACAAGGACAATCCTCATCACAGCAAAAGGTTTTCATAATAAGTAGGGAAATGTTTCCCCTTTACCTTACAGCACAAGCCAAAACCTAATTAATATTTCAAAAAAGAAATTTTCAAACACAAAATAATGGTATCTAGAGGCTAAACATTTCAAGGTTAAAAGAGGATTCTTTCATTTTCAGGACTAAGAAAAAGTTGATGAAACTGCTATTTTTCTAATGGCTTGACTGACGTTACATTCTGTGCCACGTCCAAGCACGGCCTTCTTAATAACGTGAATCTCACCTGATGCTGACATCAGTGTTTTCTTAATGAAAATCTAAGTAACCTTTTGGCTTTTCACATTCCTGGAATCTGAGAAGTTCCAGAAACTAATTTAACATGAAGGCATGAGGAACACTCCAATACGTGCGGATGAAAAGAACTGATTTTGAAGCTCTCTTAGGTACAATAACGTAATGAGTGCACTAAAATCAGGTACGCACTCCACCCAATAGTGTAATTGTACAATCCAGGTTCTGGCTGCTGTATTACAATCACAGAAGGTCTCACAAAACAGCCAAAATTTAAGAGTCCGTTTTCGTGAATAAAAGGCAATCAAGCCCACAGGGTGTAGCATTTGTGAATGAATAGGCAGTAGTCTTCTCTCTAAGTCAGTGCCAGGTAAGACACATGAGATCTGTCATTAATGAAAGATTAGAAGGAGGAGTAACATCACTGCTGGACGAAATAGATGCCAGCATGGCATTTTTTAAATTATTATTTTGCAAGAGAACATCACTTTGTCCTAATGGCAAGCTGCTCAATGAACATATTTCACCTACATCTTCAAGGAGCTTCTGGTTTGTTCCTCAGTTCTTGTCTTAAAATATTGAAGAGTTGCTGGGCAGAATAATGAAGAGCGAGTTCTGTTTTCATCCAAAAATGTTTGGTACCAGTGGTGAATGAATGTGTTTCTGTTTTTTACTGGAAAGCATAATGAGTTCTATGTTTACATTTGCCTTAGATAATTAAATAAATAGTGCCATGTAAGTGTACAGACATGAGAAATATAAGCAACAGAATCGTCCTAAATTTAAAGAAAGCCACCGTTGCGATGAAGTCAGTCCTTCTATGCCAGACTAGAAATCCCCTCACTCTTCCATTTGGTGTTTAATATTGTGAAATCTCCCAATTTCAAACTCTTTTTATGCTTCTATCACCACAATTTTTACAGTCAGATCAATGGATATCAATGAACTTAAGCAGTACTACAAATGGTAGACATAACTTCTTAACTATGGGATTCTGATAGGTGGATTTAATCTATAAAGCTCAAATTCTTCCAGTTTCCAAATAACCGAAATTTAGAGTATGCATGCATTAAATTTCAACATTTGGAGTGGTAGTGCTTCTCAGCAGATGCCACAAATTCCAGCTATTAAGTCTGCTTTCAGCATGGTTACTTAGATCTGCTAGCACTGCTGCTGAACAGTCTCTTGCTTTGACCGTTACAGTGTATGAACTGTCAGTGAATTTCAAATAATAGTATTATATTTCAATACCTCAATATACACCTGCAGGAGATTTTTCAGCAGATAACAGCTTGGTCTAATCAAGAACAATGCAGACAGGACACATGCAAAGCTAAGCTAAGAAGATTTTGCCACCTTGGGTATTAGGAGCCCCCTGACATCTCTACTGAACTATAAAAACTGTGCTGCCTTCTCTTAGAAAAAGGCCCATAGATCTAAGGCCAGAGTTGTAGAGTTCCTATTATAATGAATTTTCATGCTGCAGACAATAGCCATAGTTGACAAAATATCATGACCTTTGGCAAGTCTGGTCTCAAGTCTTTCAAACACTGTCAGCTCATAAAGCTAACCCACTTAACTGCTCTCCCAGTTTCTCCAGAAGGACATTATCCACATACGCATTGCAGAATCTAGCAGGTAACTTCAACCATTCCTCAAAACACATGTATTTCTACACCAGAAGTAGGGGGAATCTTCACAAATGACAATCTTGCAAACAAGAGATGTATGTAAAGGCACTTACCTTCAAATCCTGACACCACCATGCACGCAGTTACCAAGACTCCTAGCACAAATAGGAGGCCAGCAGCATGCACAGTGGCATAAGCAATACTTTCCTACAAAGCAACTTGTTATTCTACCAAAGTTTTGTATCTCATGTACTCTGAACTACAGAGTTGCAGATTTTACGCTGAGTTTGCAAAGGACTGGACAAGACACTAGCAATATTTGTTTATACCCATGACGTCTGCAGTACAGGCTAGGAGGTGGATTAAAAACCCCGACCATCATACAACTCTCCGTATCAAGGTTATCTGTTACCCCATCTCTCTCTCTAAAAAGGCACACTTAAATAGTCTTATATTAATAGATTAGATAAACATTTTAATGGGGGGTAAGCGAATGGGGTTTTCTTATACACAGCTAAAACCTGTTCTTGCAACAGGTCCAACCTGCTTCACTTTGACCATTGCAGAGGCTGAAGCACTGTGGTTACTACAGGAACACAGAGGAATTTCAAGCTCCAGCTACCCATTCAGCTATTGACTAGCATGACAAAATGATAATTTTTGTTTCTAATACCAAATTACAAGGACATATTTTCATTTCAGCCCCATTAAAATTCTGCTGCCAGAAAGCAGATCTAAAACCACAGAAGCATCAATGTTATGATGCTTATGGTATGTTAAAAATGACAAAGTTAAACACGCATCAATTCTAACACCAACTGCAACGTGCACAATTGGTTTTTTTCAGCTTGTTGAGAGAAGGAAAAAAAAAAAAGCATTCAAAATCTTAATCTGCTGTACACTTTGTTACCTGTTGCTTGAATAAACCCTTCTATCAACACCCAGTGCTCTGCATTCCAAACACAAAGGAAGAGTAATCAATAAAATCTATACGAAACATGGGAAACAGAGATCTTTCCTCCCAGAGTTTTTACCTCAAAGAAAACTGAAGAAACAAAATTATTTGAGAAACAAACTAGCTTTCATTTGCCTTTCTTCACATCAGGTACCTCTGACCCCTGACTACGTGAATAAAGCTGTACATAGCCAAAACTATAACACATCGCTATACTGGGGCAAATGCCCTTTCTACATGGACAGTCAGATTAAGTTAGTTTGGCCACTTACCTTAAGTGTATTGAGCGTCTCAACACAGAGAGTTTAGCAGACTAAAAAAGGTACCAAAGTGACTTAATTAAACTATTGTAACTTCTTGTAAAGGAAGAATGGGATGCCCAGGTGGAAAGTCATTTAAGGAACATATGTTTCTGTGATGTTCTAATGCATTGACTCTTCAGAGAGATCCCTCCTGAAGAATTTGGCAGCCACATCAGGGAACTGAGCACTGACTACCTGGCACAGTGCAGTGCTGCACAGAGGTAACGCTTCATCACGCAGTCTGGATGCTGGAAGCAATATAATTACAAGAAGATACATTCTGAGCAGGTTATATTAGTCCTGTTAGGATTTTCATGCTAATGTGCTTATATTCCTCTCAACTAGCTTAACTATCTTCTCCTAGGACTGCATTGTGGACAACTCATCCTTTCCTGCTGAAATTCTGAAGCACCTATCTCAGAAGGACCCCGTGTTTCTCTGGAAGGATCTTTTGCATTTCCGAACGAAGCCGAAGAGCTGCGGAATGGCTGAGTGAATTCCTTACAGTAGCAGGGAGTTTTCCAGCAAGCCTAGGAATAAAAACTTACAGCTTCTGTCTCCCCCCTCTATTCTCTAGCTGTTATGATATACTTTCTAATCCATGGAAGAAAGAACTTCAGGTACAAACTCCTCAGTGGAACTGGAGTTCCCAATAGTTTGACTCCAGACTGAAACTACCCCTTTCAGCAGCATCACTCCAGATTTACACCGATAAGCAGTAAGAGCAAAACACAGCTCAGTCTCTTTCCTCTCTAAGCAAACACATTAGACCAGCATGCATTGTATCAACACAAGGTTGTTTAGCCCCAGAAGAATCCACGAAGCTGAATCAGCTCAGACACGTAACTCATTTGAACAGGATTTGTCTTGCAGAGCAGACATGCTTTTTAAAATAGTCAGTTCAGCATTTACTGTAAAAACATGTGATGAAAACAGTATGGTTTGGCTTTGTAAGTGACCACCACAACATGGCAGTACGTGCACTCGTAGGTATAGGATGAGGAAGAGCAAACTGCCAGGGTCTCCTTTAAAAAGGAAACAAAGCAGAGACATACCAATCTAGGATTACCCCAGGGAAAGCTTAGTTTCTAATCTCCACAAGGTCAAAGAGAAGGAATGATTGTTGCTATTATCATAAATTATACCCAGAAACATTTACTCTTCAGAAGAGCTTAGCTCTTAGCTCTCTGTTACAAAGATGTCAGGAACAATAAGAGCAAAAACCCCAACAACCTGCCAGCCCTGGCTGCTGCACAGCAAAAGCTCAGAATTGTGTCTTTATTTAGTGTGGCCTTTGTTAAAGCACCAGCTAACTCCTTCCTCAGGAAACAGGCAAGTTCTGCAAGTGAAGGTCTGTAATTTAGTCCAATAGGAAATAATATTAACTTCAATTGGAAACAGCAATTACTGAAAAAGAAGAAACTTGTTGGCTTGTTATCATCATCGTTCTTTGCAATATGCTCAGAACCTTTCATCCACAGAGTTACTGCTTTTTACTTAGATTAGTTACAAGAGCTCTACAGTGGTATCACGACACTGTCTTTAAGGATCTATGCCTAGGAAAAATGGAGACAGGCGTTAAATGACAACAAACCAGCCAGAGTCAAGCAGAGAAATTTAGACCCTCAGTCAGTCCTCTACTATTTCAATGGGCAGTCACTGTCCGAAAGGTGGAAAAAGAAGCCAGGACACCTTGTCTCATTCATGTCTGTGTTTCTATAATGCCTTTTTAGTAACACATGCTGTAACAGTTTTGTTTTAAGTTTCCCTGGATTATTACTCCTTCATTTTTGATGCTAGCTTGCTGCTTAGTCTTCTCATCATAAAACAGCAAACAATAAACAGCACACAACACAGGGTGCCCACAGGCACCGAAGATTTCTGTTTGTACCAGCCCTGAGAATCCAGGCAGCTAAGTTGCCAGGCTCTCATTTTCTTGCACCTTCTTTTTTATCTGAACAGATGGAAACTTAAGAGCAGAAGCCAAGAACTTAACATGGACATCTTTACAGTAGTTACAGTAATTACTGTAGCTGTAGTTACAGTAATTGCAGGGTGGTAGTGCACACACACATGCACAATAGCTGTCATCTCTTCATTGCTAAACAAGCCAGCCAAAGATCAGCTATCTAGTTTTCAAACATTTTTACAAATAGGGGATGTTCGCCAGAAATGGCTTAGGTCAAAGACAGTCTTTCCGGGGATTTCCAGCAAGCACTGAGGTCGACTGTCAAATGCCTATGAAAGCAGAAAACAGTGTTTTTCAAACATATGTTTTGTAACTGAAATGCCTTATTGCTTCTCTAGGTAGGTGGTAAGGATCAACTGCTGCCTGCTGTCTCCCTGAATAGCCAGTCTAGGAAACAGTCTATTGATACCTATCGATGATTGGGAAGTTACCAGGCTGACACATGTAAAACAACTTTAAGGGACAAATACTGTAATTAGAACCACAGAAACACAGAACAGCTGAAGTTGGAAGGCACCCCTGGAGATCATTTAGTCCAAACCCTCTTGCTCAAAACCAGGGTCAGCTAGAGCAGGTTGCCCAGGACCACGTGAAATTGGTAATCTTTCAGGTGACCTGTCCCCTGCATGCTTGTATCTGTGACATCTGAGATTCCTCCGACCATCCTTAACTATTGCCCATGGAAACCAGCGCATAAGCAGCAGCAAGGTTTCAAGACAGCCTAAGAGCCCGACTTTTTGGCACATGGCTTCACATACAGCCATTTAGCATCAAATTTTTGTTTCACTGTGTATGCGCTTTTTTACCTGTAATGCTTTCCCTGTGCGCCAAGGCTGGCATGGGAAGGCAGTCTCTTTACTCTCCATGAAGTCTGCTCTGTGCTGTTCGATTTTGTATACAGCGAGATTCTTCTTGCAATTTTGCAGAGAATTTAAATAATCTATGTTTGTACCACACCCCTGCTCCCATACAGAAAGATCAGAAGATACAGGTTACTTTGGAAACACTCCAGTAACACTACAAATTGCTTACAGCCAGTAATATGGGAGAAAGGCAAGTCTGTCCCAGGTGTGAGATACACGGAGTGAAAAAAATCTGAGCAGTGTTTATTTATACAAACAACATAAAACATGGCGGGGGGAAGGAATCTAATTCAGAGTAGACTGCGTTGCCAGTTTCAGCAGTTACACTTGGATGAATTCGATCCTCAGGGTTTGCAATTAATTCCCTTCACTACTGCCAAGACCACCCTTCACATTCCAATTTTGCAATCTTTGAACTGTAAAAAAAAAATGAACAATTAAAAAACTTACGAGACTAAAAAAATACCTCAATAGATGATGCCAGGCAAAGGCAGGAATATTTCCAGGAACCGAAACATAACTACTGTCTGTCACCTATTGACTTTAATGTGACTCGTTTTTAATTCACTTCACATACCCAGTGCTATGGTGCTCGGGGCATGCACGGACACACAGACACAGAGTAATAAACAAACATGACAAACATTTCATCCTGGATGTTTCTTCAGTCCTTCAGTTAGGATACCAGGAGCACATATGTAGGAGGAGTCCCACTAGCACGGGATCTGACTCTGTTAAAAAGTCAGTAGTTTCTAAGTGTTTCTGGTTTTTTTCTAGCTAGATGTTACTGCTGTAACATGTGCTGAGATGTCGCCATAAAGAGCAGGAAGGTGAAAGTTACTCACCACAAGTGTGATAAAGCTACTGACTCCTCCTGTTAAATGATGTATGTTCTCAATTCTCAAAACCGTGGAAGATAATTCAGTATATTGCGACTATTTGGTATGGGCTCAACAAATACATAATCCTGCCTAAGGTCAGGAACAGCACCGCCAATGAAGAGTTAATTTTAGTCAATAGATACATGTTGATTGCAGCTTATTGGCCTCTGAAATAGGGCCATTCGCTCCATCTTCCTTGTGAATGAGTATCTCAAAATCACAATTAAGTCTGACATTAACCAGTGGAAATCTGAAACGGGCAAAAATACACGGTAACAGCTTCTCTCCTTAGTGTTGGTGAAGGAAGCTGATCTTAGCTGTTTATAGCCTTCTTATTCTTCTAATAAATCTACCAAACTAATCTTTCATCGATAGCAAATAGCTTTTTTTTCTTTAAAACAAAGAGGGGCACATTTTTATGTCCACTCTGAAGAAGCAATGCCATAATGGTACAGTTCAATGTAAGGCTTCCTTCTGTTTCCCTATATTTAATCAGTATATTTATATCAAAATAGCTCTGGGGAAAAAAAAAAAATAAAAATCAATGGGACTGTTGCATGGGGGTGGGACTGGAATATGCTCACTGAGACATCTTTTTGTAATCACCCTGTTGACTTCAGGGATGCTCTGAGTGGATTTAAGTACTGTTCAACATGAATGTATGATTATAGCATTATTCTCTCTCAAGGCAAATGAATCAGGGTCCACTTTTATTATTCCTATATACCTATTCTCGACTAGTGAGGCAGCTGCGGACAGAATAGAAAGATATTAAGAGCTCTCAGACAAGAGATCCCAGAACTTATTTTATTGCAGACCTTTTCAAAGGTATAGCTCATTGAACTAAGTGTATCGAGTTCTGTTCCTGATGCAGCATGGTAACAATGGGATAGGGCTGTAAAATAAAAGAATTCAGACATAAATATATTAAATTTGAATTAGGAAAGGCTAGGCCACAGATAAATCTAAAAGACAGACAATGATGTAGCTATTGCACTTAATAAAATTCCATAAACCTGCAGTTAAAAAGAGTCGAGGGGAAAAAAGCCTCATGACAGATCACTGAGAGTCTGGAAACATCCATCTGGAGAAAAGATTTGTCCTGAAAAGCCTTAGCCAGCCCTGAAAGCAGTGATACTTCTCAGTGATGTTGAGGATGCAGTTCAAGCAAACACAGGTCTCAGCAGCAGGCTCTGCAGGTTATTCCTGATTTTCCTTCCTTTTCTGCCAGTTGGATGCCCATGCAACACAGAGCGAGACTTTCTGGAGACAATTCACATTAATAACTGGGATGTTAGTATTCTCTTTAATAGGAATTGATATAGTTGTATAAATTTGATCCATGTGACCAAATCACTCCTGTTTCAAGCAATTTCAGAATGAACATTTAGTTGTGCCAGGCATTTTCTGAACACAGGGGAAGAAAGCAGCTAACCGTGAGGGAAAGAGCCGAGGGCTCTAATTATTTCTAATGATGCACCTAGAGATCGTCAAGTAAAAAGGTACTAAGTAAGATCAAAGTAATGCTTTTTCAAAACATGAAATTTAGAAAATGTGATGAGGAGGCCATCTTCATCAGATGGTCACTGGGGATTTAGAAATATCCATAGCACAGGGGCTCTCTATTTGCTTCAACCACGGCAAGACTCTTGATAGGGAAACTGCACCAGAAGGCTCTTGAAACTAGTGCTGTAGGAAAGCAGATGCACAAACTACTTGGAGATTATTCTTCTCTCAGTAGAAGTCAGTGGCATGTCTCTGATGTAATGCGAGCACAGATGTAATTTTACAAAGTATGAAAGATAAAGTAAGGTCATAAGGCCACTGCTCTACTCAGTCTGGTCTGAGCGTGAGGATTTGAATCTAAGAGTGTAACAGGCTGAAATGCAAACTTGATCACCACCGAGTCAAGGGATGCTTGGACAAGATTTTGACACTGTATCAGGAACTATTCATTAAGACCCATCTCTGGTTTCCATGCTAGCCAGAGTAAATTTGGATTATACGCCACAAGACAAAAAATATCAAGTGTTCTAGCTAATGACAATTTAAATCAATAGCTCAAATATTGGAAGAATATAGCATTTAAGCAAACAGCACTCAAAAATAGCATGAAAGGGCTACAATCTTTTCTTCTGGCAGCATCAGATGCATTTTTCACCTTTTGCCAATAAATAATGTTTCAGAGCAGGCATTGCTGGAAATACTCCACAGAGAGAAAACCCAAGTAGGTAGCTCAGCTCCTTCCTCCTCTTGCCCAGCTAATGTGGCACAGGAGAGTAGGCACTAGGCCAACTATTGAAAAATACCATTTGCATGCTTATCCATGGGCCCTGGATCACACGAGGTAACAGATGCAATGGGAGGACTCCTCTTTGAAGTAGAAAAAAATTTTAGGTCACTTTTGAACCTTGTAGACAAAAGCAGCCATCCAGCTGAAAGAAGAACGAGCAGCAGCCTTTCTGAAGGATTTCATGTGAGGAACAGGAAACGGAGTGACCCCAGGTGTGTTTACAATCACATCACAAAACAGACTCCTCTAGAGAAGTTGCAAATCTGAGGCAAGCCTTCTAGACGCCTGCACACGGAAAAGAACATGAAGCTTTCTCTTTTCTTATGAGGTGGCTCCCTGTGTGATTGCAGTTGGCTTCTTGCAGTGTCCACAGCTTTTCCAGCTGAAGAGCTGTGAATTTCCATCAAATTGGCAAGCCCCAAATTTTACTGTTGGCAGCTGACAAATCCTACATCAGCTCTGGAATTTCACTAGCGTTTTACTGGATTTTCACCGACAGAGTCAGATGGGTACAGTCTGTGTGCTTCTGCTGATGTAAATTGTTTTATACACATTAACATTTGGAGTAAAATAATGCACCAGCAAACTCAGACAATGTGTAAAACTTGGCACGTCTGCAACATGGATAGCTCCGAAAGGTCGGACGTGGCCAGATCCATGGGCACTGATGGACAAGCCCAGAATTACTTTTAGAACGTTCTACAGACCAACAAGATCAACAATAGGCAAACACAATTTATCGTTTTTTTAAATAGGATAGCTGGAAGAGGAGGAAGCTCAGCCTACCAAAGACACCCAGATAATCAGCTACACAAGGAAGCAGGATCCAACTTTTTTGCCTATTCTTAGGTATTAGATCATGCTAACTTTCCTACAATAAATGCTGTATGCACGTGGTAACCAAAAAGAGACAGGACGAGGGCAGTCAATGGTGTCTATTCCTAGCTTTAAGGCTGGACTACTATCCTGGCCAAGTCAATTAAACTAGGGTAGACTACTCCACTCAGCTGTAAAATGAGACTATAATATTGACCTCAATTTGTGCTCTATAGGGAGCAGAGAAATACTCCCTAAGATAAGTATCACTGAGAGAGCATTCTTGCCTTGACACACCATTAAAAATAAGACAAAAGCTTTCTATTTCACTTGGGGAAAAGTGAAGAAGGGAGAAAGAAACTTCGTTTACCTTTGGATGGCCCTTCTCAAGTCACAGTATCCCAAACAATCCCAGCAAACAGGCTCTGCTGCTGTGGGACATGATCTCACACTGCGGAGTGCTCCCAAGCTCAGCCAGCCTGACATAAGCAATGGGAAAAAACCCAGAGCAGAAACAGAGCAGAGAGAGAGGGAGTGCCACGCATCTGCTCACTCTTCATGGTCCAAAACCACATCGTCTGACCTCTGACACAATGCAGACTATGATCTCTGAGAAACTCTACAAATCCTATTGCCCAGCAGAGACACTTTTTTGCAGCAACAAAGACAGATGCACTCTCTGATGACACAGACAAGCTCTGAGCCTCCAGGCAGTCAAGTGTACGGTTACCGAGTAAGGCAGCTTGTTCTCACCTCAGGGTCTAATTTGTTTGCCAAGGTATTGCACAAGTGGCACTCTGTATTTGCAAAACACTTCCTCAGGTGGCCTATTTGACATCAAACAGCAGATGGTTTACTGTCCGTGCAGCAAATATGGTCATTTTGGGGTTCCAAGTGGGTCATGGCTTGGTTGTACAGCAAGCAGCTGCGTTCATTGTGGAAATGTTTCAAATGTTTTGCTTATGATACCTGGGTGCTTTCTCTCTAATTCTGCCTCCTCTCTTCCTTCTGCTTCAATGCCTTTACCTGGAGGTAAGTATCAGAACCAGTTATAACCAATCCACAAACTTTCCTCCTGAGTTTCAATCTATTGGTATCCCAAATCATTCACATGCTGGAGGCCAAGACAGAAAGCTCCTCTATCTGCCAAGCTCTAGAGAGATGACTACATCCACCCCATTCCTGCAGGACTCCACAGTTTATCCACCTCAGTTTTTTAGTTGCCAAGGCGTTTAACATGGATAAAGGCACATAGCTTATGTGAGTTTAAACTGGCTCTGTTCATTGGGGTGCCTTGCATACTTAAGTGCAAGTGTGTATGTTTTCATACCTTGTATAGTTTGCTGCAGGGTATGTTCAGAGGCTCGGCTAGGTTTTTTAAAGCTCTTTATGGCATATGACACCCTCCATTAGGCATGTTTCAGAACCTGAATTCTATGCTTGCCTTCATGTTGAAGTGAAGTACAGTAAAGACCTTCCAGCCCCTACAAGTGTTATGATTTTCATAGCACTTTGCATCGCAGCGTGACACACAGAAAGCTCACAGACAGCAGAAAGCCAAGCGAGACGGATAGTGGGTTGTCAGGTCTCTAGATGTACTGAACAACTACAGTTCTTTCTATTGAATCAGCGCAGCTCACAGATCTTCCCAAGGTCAGTTTTTACCAAGTCTGCAGCTCTAACAGCCTCTCTTTGCTAAATTTCAGATTGCTGTTCAATACTGATAGATTTATACAGCAGCCTAGAAACTGAAGCACAAGCAAAGGCAGAATAGGTCAGCGTTATTGTCCTCGTTTGTGACCGAGATTTTTTTCAGTAGAAAACAAACTGGGATTGCAGTGCACATAACAAGTATATTCCAGAGAGAGAGCATAAATGCACAAAAGAGCAGAGCAATGCAGAGTTTGCAGCTGATTTAGCACAGCTCAGGAAAGAATAAAAAAAAACGGGCTGCACAGCTTTGCCAAGTCACATTAGGGGAATCAGTGCTCCCACCTATCATGCCATGAGTCCGGCATCTCTCACGCAGCCTCAACCATCTCTCCGCTTAAGCTAGGAAAGAGTAAACTACCTCCTGTATAAAGCGCTGCTAGCAATATTTATCCCACTGGCTATGCTAAATAATGTGCACAGAGGTCAAGACAGTAAGGCATATACAAATACATCTTGGAACAAATGAAAGGTAGGCTTAGATGTTCATTTCTGGTATACCAGGCAGTATTAATTTTATTTCCAGGTTTCAAAAACTTTTCAAGGCCAATTGTTTAAACCAACAGTCCTCAGGTTCTGTTTTTTCCCCCCTAATGTCAGTTTTTGCTCCATTTTACTATATCCTCTTTAATTTCCCTTACAGCTAAGTACTGGTCAGAAAAAAATGGCAGAAATTTCCCTTACACCAGCTGTTATAGGATTTAGTGCAGATTTTAAAATAGAATAGAGTTGCAGCCTGCATTCCAAAAAACCTCCAGTGAACCATGCAAAGAGCATTGTTTGGGAGCAATTGGAGAGATAACTGCACTCCTGATTTAACTCATTTATTATCCTCAGTGTACAAAACAAGTAGCTGAAGTAACATCATTAATCTGAGAGTACTGAAAAGAACACAACAGAAAATAGAAAGCTTAATCTACATTTCTGATACAAGCTGTTTAGCAACTTCAGCTGTACAACTGTGGGAACTGGTGGTACAACTTTACAGAATCTGGCCCCATGAAAACTCATTTTTTCCACAGTGTGCAAACATGAAATGCAAAATAAATCAACTTGCACTAGGTAGGGCATTTGATTAAGATTAGCGAGCCCAAAAACCACAGATACCAGGGGGCTCCAAGTTGTGCAGCCATGCCTCTTCCTATTCCTATTTTATTCAACTTCACTTAATTCCTCTTGGTTCTTCACAGGTGTACATCAGTTCCCCCGATGCTACAGTTCTGCTCACAGATTGTTCTTTTTGAAAGAATTTGGGGGGAGGATCAGACAAACAGAAAGAAAATCTTTTTTACTTTGTAAAATAGTTGAGCTTCCGCCAGACTGAGACCTCAAAGAAGTCGGTCCAGTACAAGCTACAATAAAGTACAGAAAGGTGGTTCAGCAACCAAGAGAAAATGAAAACAAGTGACCAGTGGAGGTAGCTACACAGACCAGCCACATGCAAAATATTATGGCAGAACAGGCAGCTTAAGAATGACAACTTCATATTTTTCTCCTTATTTGAAGTTTCCCTTAACCTGAAGTAACTTACCAAGACTGAAATTACAGGGGCTGCCTTCTGTCCAGTATGTTTCTCTGCACCCTGGCCTGAAAATTCAGAGCCTTAAAAGGAGACGGTTCAATCTACTATTATTCGCAAGAGGTCTTCTCACTCCTGACTAGCCAAGCTCTGGCCATGAAGCCATCAGCCACAGCTCCCATGGTGGTGAATGCAGCTACAAGAAGCCTTTAGGGCTGCTGAAATCAGCTGGCAGGCTTGGTGCAGGCCAACGTAGGTCTGCATGAGATGGGGTTGACTTGCAGCATCAGAAATGCACAGACTGAAGACAGTGCAGTCTGAGAGCAATCAGGAAGTGTCTCAAAAAAAAAAAACCAACCCCCAACCAAAAACCAAAACAGGCTACCCAGCATGGAGCAGAGGAAAAAGCATCATAATCCCCACACGTGCAGAAGAGGATAGGAAGAAGAGAGAGGGGCTAACTTTTGTAGGTGTTTTTAGAATGAATTTTAAGAATTAATTATTTGTATGTTACCATTATTTCATACCAACTTTAGAAGCTGAGGCTCAGTACAGTAAAGCCCAAGGTGGGAAGAAGAAACCACGTTATTTACAAAGCTGCAGAGATGTTCTCCTTTCCCTGCTCACCTGTCCAACAAGCACCTTGCCTTTTTGTTTTGTGAATGTGGCCTCACAACACCTCACTACACTATGAAACTTCCCAACCACAGGCTGCTTTTGGGAAGGGCCAGGACAGAGCCATTGGCCTGATACCCAGCCGGATAAAATAAATCCAAAGAGTAAGCTACCGTAAACGCTGAACAGAGTTAATCAGAAACGAGAATTTCCCATTTAGGTAGGATTTCTGAAATAAATACAAAATTGGATATGCATTTCAAACTGGGGAAACCTAACAAGTCCAGAGGGGCCTGGGTCTCCCTGCAGGATGCAACTGCAAGGCAGCCGGCTATCAGTCTGCCTTTTTGCTGAGGAGCAGGAGAGCAGGAGCTGCCTGACCTGTCAAGGAACTCAACTTGTGGCCAGGGCTCTGAGGGCTCCTCAGCTCTCCGCTGCCACCAGCCTGTGAGGCAGACTGCCAAGGAGCTGGGCAGGAAGGAAACCAGGGAGGTAAACCTAACAGAAAAAACATCCCGCTGGAAAATTTCTGACCCGCTCTAATAATGGGCCTACTTTCAGAGTCAGTTGTGATGCTGGCAGAAGGTATGGAGACCCACTGCATTTTCTGTTTAGTTACTGGCTTCCTATATAAATTTCTTTCTATACCAGACACACAGCATCAACTGAAGTAACCTTAAGAAGGATGTTCATAAATCCCTTTAAACTTCTCTACAGCAAACGACATTGCTTTTCCCGAGAACGATGACAATTGTTAATTGGCGCTATTCAGAAGGTAACGTTTTCTTTGGTAAGGTCTTTACTGCTTTAGGCAACCACATGTACTTTTGGCAGCGTCTCTAGACAAGCCTTGTTGGCAGCATACAGTATATGCCTCGCTCGGAAAGATTGCGTGAAAAAACAGCTCACTTTCCAGTTCCAATTCCAAGGCTTCGTAAACTTGGCAAGGCTGACAACGTAATCTGGCTTGACTGCAGGAATAACTGATGCCTGATAGGTAGCATCCCACAAAGCAGCCTGAGCTGCCCATGCACACGCAGTTACCCTACAAAAGGAGACTTTCTTAGCCTAACTCCCTGACTACTAACAGTTGACCGACCTACATACCGTTCATTGTTCAGGGTCATTCTTGGAGGGTCAAGGTTGGGGTTCTCCATGGACTCCATTTGAGGACAGCGTAGGAAGTAGTAGAGGGTGTGGAGAGCATCAGGGGACCAGGAAATGGGTTGCTGCTGCCGGGTTTGCCGAATGGGGCTCATTCCTGGGCGGATGGTGTTCAAGCACTGCATGTGGTGCATTGCTCGTGATACCAAATCACCTGCACAAAGAGAAAGAATGCAAAAGCATCTCTTTACTATTCATCTACAGTCCTCTTAAGTACACTTTTTGAACTAAATAAAATCTCTCGCAGCTAAGAGAAATATCTTTTGTGTGCACATACTCTTTTTCCTTCATAAAGGCATAAGCTGTCCTCAAGCTGCCACTTTGCAGGTTGCTGTATAGGAAATTTTACTTTCTTTCAAATGACAAGTTTTAGTTAGAAAATATAGAATGAAACTTCTCTGAGTCACCATACATTCAGAACGACAGCTTTACAGTGATTTTTCTATCCTGTTTTAATGCTGGTTTTCTCCTCTTTCCAACCACACCTACCAGTTTCTTGCCTGCCTACAAAACTACCGGTATCTTTGTAAAATGTCCACTGCCCAACCTGGGAGCATAGCTTTCACAAGGCAAAGCCAATAACACCAGTACAAACGCTTTACTCTCATCATCAGCATCACCATTTTATGTTATGAGATTGTTCCCATTTCTTTCAGCTGGCTTATGACGCTCTACCCTCCCACCCAAGCTCTTGTGACAAATTAATGATGTTATGTTCAATATAGAAATCCCTTCTTTTAGGGTCTGCTCCTCTCATTCTCACTCTAGCTGCAGGTTTCTCCAGAATAACAAGACCTAACTCTCTTATTAAAAAGCCAATCTTTATCATGCTGACTGTCACAAGCTTGCCAGAAATTTGCCCAAGCCTTGTAAGAAGCTCAGTCCAGGAGCTTTCTGGGCTGCTCAGTCCTCTTGGTCTTTGAACTCGAGCCAACCTGCCTCCATGTCCAGAGTACTGGTGGACTTGAGGAGGCCTGGAAGAAGGCGACCTGTTTTACACAGTTTCTACTAGGAAAGGATTTTAAGACTGCAGATTTTTAAAAAGTTCACAGAGCAATGACCCCAAGACAGCAGCTATGCAGTCACATAAAGCTGGTCTTTGTGTAATGAGCTTGCTTTGGGCACACCCTGTTTACTCTCCTTTTATTGTGGTGCATTACAAACTCTCAAGAGCTTTGCAATAAAGGCTTCAGACACTACATCTTTGGGTAGTGTGAGTAGTGAGCTGAATGATTACTATAGATTACTATACATAGCTAGGATCTATTTTTTCCTTGGGAGAATCCTCTGTTGCTTTATGTTTTACAGTCCCCTACAACTCTCACAGGAAATGTGACTCTATTGTGTCCTACAGTTACAATACTGGGAAAGGATGGAACTGAAATAGTCGCCCCATCGCAAAGCTGGTTCCTGAGAAAGCGCCCTGAACTTAGCCATGCCACATATGAGTTATTCACACCTCCCTCTGAAATTCTTAGGAAGTTATTATTTGTTCATTTATATCTAACAGCAATACACTGAATTTGCCAAAGAACCTCCAGCTGAGCCCATGGGGTTCTAGTGTTACACAAGTCAGGGAGAAACCCCCACAAAGCTACTGTATGTCTAAACATGACAACATTATTAGTGGTGCAGATCGATGGAGTATTAAAAATCTCAGTTTGCAATGTAAAGCTGTGCCACTCATTTGTTGCACAGTACATTCAGTGTAAGGACCCACTTCAGAACGGAAAATCCTTCTAACATCTCTGCCTTTCCACTTCAGTAGCTCCTGACTCTCCAGGACCTAAACGTTTTACGAGAGTATCATGAATCCTCTAGCGTTGGTACTAACACAGAAGTCTGCGCAGTTATAGCAGAAATGCATCTGGAATTCAAATTTTCAGCTCAGAACAACGTTCCTTCTCCTTTGCACACTCACTCCCTTTATTTTTCTGGCAGTGTGCAGCAACATTTAAAAAAAAAAAAAAAAAAAGTAGGCAACTGTATCAGGAGATCTATTCACTCGATGTAATGACCAAGTTGGCCAAAGCAGGGATGGGGGAAGAGAGAGAGGAAGCTGTATTCAATCTTCGGTCCATGCTACAAATGTTCTCTTGTGTTCCAGGATAAATAGAGGTGTGTTAAAGGAATTTGAAAACCTCAAATTAAGGCAGGTTGCAAAATAAATGGTGAAACCCACAAACTCCTTGCTGGCCCTGACATTCATTAGCATTCAGATGGTGGAGACTAAGAAAGTGATGCCAGCAGAAATGTTGCGAGGGAAAAGTAGATTGGGAAAACACAAATCGTTTTTGTTTACTTTAAGGGGGCTTTGTGAGTAGTCTAGAAATGGAACATTTCATTTGGTTAGCATTAAAAAAGATTTTGAACAAGTTTTGTTACCAAAGTGCTCTCAGATTTTTTTTTCTCCACTTTTTGTTTTTTAAGTAATCAAAAAGCTTTTCCTTGAATATCCTGCACCCTTGACACTTCCACTGCACAAACACTAACAAAGAGAACCCTCTTCGCCATCTGAGCGAGGTGCCACTGCTCTGTTCCACAAACATACAAGAAAGCCTCCAGAGACATCCAGGCAAAAGCATCCATCTTCTGTTGGCACTAACACCACTAACTACCAAAAGGCTAGAAAAGCCACATCTTATACATTTCCAAGGTGAATTAAATATCAAGTAGTCTAACAAAACAACCTGATTTTCATAAGCAGCACCACAAGACAATTAAAACTTACACAACTTTAGCCAAATACTGCTCACACTGTCAACAATGGCAAGACTCCCACTGACCTCAATAGCGGAGGGACTGGCTCTTCTGCTTCACTGAAAGAAACCCATGTTCGATTACATCTGAAACTTACTCAGTTCAGAGATGCTTCCAACACAAGTTGCCAACAGAGACTGCTCTAAAGTTCGGAGTTCCAGCTGGGCGTAAGCATCAGCCCGTCCATCGCTGCACACAGAGCCGTCGTTGTATGGGCTAAAGTAGGCAGGCAGAGACAGCACCCCTGGGGATGAGAGCAAAAAACAGTCCTGTTACCAGTGAAGTTACAGGAGAGGAAAAGCAAGTCTCTCTACTGACAGGAGCGATAGGGAACTTGAAACGCCTTTGCACCTTTCTTGGTTTTCTTGGGGGACTTGAGGTCTTTTGAACAGTTCAAACAAAATCAAACAGTGCTGTAAATACCACTGGAATGGCTGAAACAGTGAAACTAGGCTCTAGGGAGTAAGGCTGGGTGTTTCTACAGCCTTTAAAAACTAGAAACAAATTGCAGTTGAGATAAAACTACATGAAAAGCTTTAGTGAAGTCTACTATTGTTTATACAACAACTCGGCTGTGGACACACAGCTTGCTTTTGAACAGCTGTATGCAGATTGCTAGATATAAGGGCCTGATTTTTAGAGGTGTGGAAGATAACCTCAAGTCCATCTAAGGTAAATGATAGCTGCAATCTTTGCAACTCTGAAAACAAAACCATGGGCTATGCCAGTGCTTTGAACCTGCACGCAGTTTCAAATGCGCAGACTGTGGTTTCTACATGTGTGAACTTTTGGATATGCCAAATTACACCCACGAGTTTCGAGGCTGACTATATTTTCATCTCTATAAATGACCCCTCTATGAGAGGGAGAGATTAGAAAGATAATTACATTGCACACACGCATTTACCACACACACACTCCTTCCATTTTATCTTCTTGCACACAGGAGCAGTAATCCACAGTAACTGAACGACGGATTTGCAAGCAGTTTTGTGTACTTATTATTGTAGTTGTTATCCTGCTTTGCGCATATCCCTACAGCTCATTTGCATTGTGGGCAAATTGGAGCCCATTTGGGTGAATTGGCTGGGAATGGTAGTGAAGGCTGGGGATGCTACAAAAAACTTGACGTAGTTTCACGTTAAGAGGCAGGCGGTCTCTAAAAGAGGCAGTCATTCACCTCCCTCCAAACATCTTTTTCACCTGTCATCTTTGGTCGAGCACGGCAGATCTGCAGCCACAATGAAAGTCAGTGCAACAGAGAGATCAAAAAAAATACTGCCTCCCCTGCTTTCCTGCCAGAAATCTATTAGTTGAATAGTTTCTCTTCAAATTAGTGAGCTAAATTTTGTTGCCCTTTGGCCACGTGATTGCTCTCTATGGCACAGAGGGAAGGCTGGGAATGTGAGCTCTAGAGCTGATGCGAGGTGGGGAGCATGGATACGTGACGGAGGCTGGGGTGGGAGCGCGGATCTGCCTCCTC
Organism: Mycteria americana; assembly: GCF_035582795.1. NCBI lineage: Eukaryota > Metazoa > Chordata > Aves > Ciconiiformes > Ciconiidae > Mycteria > Mycteria americana. Next base: position 2,659,632 of record NC_134369.1, on the reverse strand, counting down.
CGGTGGCACCCTGGGCGGGATCTGATGAAACACAGCGTGACGCTGCATCCACCATGCAGGTGGACTCCAAAAAGCCTTCTGCAGTCCACTCAGCCAGTGCTCCTGTACCCTTGTTGCTACCATATTTTCAGTTGTGTTCAGTTGCTACCATATTTTTAATTACGGATCTATCCCGCAATTCCAGTAGCACACCCTGGCCCAAATTTTGCGTGATTTCAGACGAGGACGCTGAAATCTATAAGCCACAACCATCTGTGCACTTACCCTGCTGCATCCTGTATTTTTGATTTTTCACCTTTGATCCACGCACAGCCATAGCAATATATTTCAGCTTAGACCCACATTTCCTTCCCACCCTCACCTTCTGACCCCAGCTCAGTCTTAGATGTGGAGATACTTGACTCCTATTGCAGTGACCTCCTGTCACATAGGTGCTGTGTATTCTTGTCAAACAAAACCCTGCCAGCTGAACGGCAGTGCATTGTGTAAGACCTTTGTTGCTTTGTCTTGATGTTTTCTTTTGAAATTTTATGCTGAATTGATCTCTCCTACCCTTTTCACATCCTCTTTGCATCCTGCTTGGTGGTAAAGCCAAGGGCTGCATCAAAAACTTCCTGGATATTTTGAGGATAAGGGAATGATTTATCCTGTTGTGCTTCTTCACTGTACATCACTGTTAGTTAATGGAGAAAACTCTGCCAATGCCCTCTGTAACCTGAATAATTAGGAAGTCGAGGCTTTAAGAGCTAACAGAAGCGATGCATGCAAACTAGAAGAGCTTGCTTTAAATACACTGTAGGCTCCTATACAGAGCCTAAGCCACTTCCTTTTCCATGTTACAGCTATGAAAGGATGTTTTAAAGACATATGGATTGAATTTATGGCAGAGGGAGAATGAAAATAGACTGATTTGTCAAAAGTTTCAAATAGAGGCATATAATTCTACAGAGGCGAAAACAGAAACTGGCAGTTACATTACTAAGCCAGGCAGAGGAAAATAAAAAATGGCACACGTTTTCTCTGCCAGACAGTTTCAGTTGGTTCTGTTTTCTAACAAGGAATTAAAAATAAAGATTTGTAGAATGATTTAAGTTGGCTCAAAAATGAAACAACATTTTCTCAGTTTTTCAGTTAACAGTTTGCCAGGTGCTGTGGGTAAGAGGAAACGGGGATGATTTATTTACTTTTGGAAAAATTACTCATACAAGATAGTTGCGGACAAGATTTATGTTCTCATCTGCCTTGGTACAGCTGAGGAATATCCTCGATGTACGAGAGAGAAATAAGGAAGTTACCAAGACTCTGGCCACGTGCCAAAGCCCAATGATGCCACTGGGGATTTTCCCTGGGATGGCAGCGGGGTATGAATCAGGCCCTCGTTACATAAGATTTCACAAAGGCTCCCACGTCTGGCAGGTCTCAATAGGTATGAGCAAACCTGGGAATGAGAAAACACACCTCTCGACACTGCTTTCGAGCCAGCCGGAGAGCAGTGACCAAATGGGCAGCAAAGTAGAAACGTACCCCACAATTATTACGTCTTGCAGCACGGCAATCATGATTTCCTCTTTGATGTGTTTTTAGTAACTGCACAGAGTTGGAAAAGCATCATCTTTGCTCTTCAGATCAGAAATTCAGGCACAAGGACATCTGCAGTCAAGCTTTGCCCACTGGTATTATAATTAGGAACAGGACTTAATCTTTAATACCAATTAAAACCACGATGTTTGATAACAGAGAGAACTGCATTGTGGTGACTGCTTGTACCCCAGCTGATGGTACCTGCTCTCCTCCCACTCAAATCAATAAATCTGCAGTCAAAAGGTGTTATAATGGTATAAACCGTAGGGGCAATTTCTACTTCTATCTGGCATTCACATCTCTGTATTTTTGTATTTGTGGCAACACTGGTTTTAATCATGGCTAGCTAAATAAGCAAAACTGTAATTGAAATAAATCAATTCATGTCAAAACACTCTCTGTTTGAAATCACGGTAAAACTGCCAATTTATTTCCTGATGTTCAAGAACGTGTTTTCCCCACAAAACAACAATGTGAAACAGCACATAATTACCGTGCAGGAACGAACCATTCGGGCATGCACACCACTGTTCTTACAATTATTTTCTCTGATGTGGGCTACGTTGTGTTTCCTACACATCCCTGGCTGTATCCTAGCATTCTGGTCACAATTTTTTTTTTAATTAACCAAGATTTTAAGTATAGGATCCAAGCCCAGGTGAAGTTAGTGAGAGCCTATTAATTTGAGCGTGGCTTAGATCAAACCTCAAGAATACAAGGAGCTAAGAAGTCACCTCTCTAGAACGGCGTGAGGCAACACCCTGTAGCAGCCCAATTGAAAGCACGTTTGTAGTACTGTGATTAAGGCACGGCTGGCTAACAATTTGTTTCTGATATTTCCATAGCCTTTGAAACAGCAGCTGGAAATAAAGGCATATTTAGTCTACCTCAGTTAATATACAAAACTTGTTCATGGGCTCTTGCTGCCAGTGATCTTAAAAGGCAGTCACAACTGGGTGAAATTCCAGTTAAGCAGTTCGTTAAACTCAGATTATTCTGCTTGCCTACAGATTTTGAAATTGTTGTCTGTAATTTGACGCTTTTTAATAGCAACTGAAAATGCTTCCACAGTCTGAGCTAGGTGTAGGGAAAAGTCTGTTCACACTCTGGGACATCTTTCTGCTTTAAGAGGTGCAGCAGTTCTGCTGAGAGCTTTGGCTAACGTGATTGCTCCCACGAGCAGGGCTGTGCAATCAGTCCAGCCCTCGAGCAGGGCAACTTCTGTAAGGAACCCTGGGTCCCCCTCTGAATGTCCCATGATAACTCAGAGGCTGGCATCAAGTTCTGCTCTTTTGATATCACGATACAAGCAAATGCAGATTTTTACCTGAATTTTATTTTAAGATTTGAATGTTTAAAAACCTTATTTCAAATCATTTTTAAAGTACCCATGTTATCTTCACACTTCATGCTGTTTGTATGTTACATTCACGAAAAAGGACTAGCCATCATTTTTACCTCACTGTAATGATTTTCTCTGTGCTTTCTCTACTTTAATCTAAATCCTTCATGTTGGGAGACAACTTCCTAGTGATTAACTCATGAGCCATTTGATGAGTTTTAAACACTTACATGATGTCTGGAGGTTAAGATGGGGCCAGTCACAAGTGGCAAAGGGCCAAGGAGACTTGTCTGGAAAGCACTCGAATTCTGCTATCTGGGATTCCTCACGGAAATTGCCCAGGATACTAACTCCCTTATTCCAGAAATGCACTGGCTGTATTCATGATAGGTTAGGCAAAGAATCAGAAATATAACTAGGACAAGGACAGGGGCATACACCGTAAACTACTGACACAGAAAAGGTGCCTTTTTCTTTTTTCCTTTTTTTTTTTTTTTTTTTTTTTTTTGATACGCCTAGTAAAGTCTATGAGACAATACAATGTGTATTGATTTCTCCCTTTGGGCAGAATAAAAGCAGGTTCTCTGGGCAAGGATTCTCTCTGTGTATTGTGTTTGCATTGCACCTAAAACAGTGGCAATCATTACTGAACACTACGATAATACAAATTCGCACAACAGGAAAGAAGTAACTATTTAGCAAAACCAACCAGAAACGAAAGCCCTCAGAAAATTCAGGATCATCTTTATATGTTAGAAATTGTTTCTAAAAGTCCATAATACCGCAAAAAGCCACATATATGAAATCGGAACTGCTGTGAATATGCTACAAAAGTGCACTGGGAAACAAAGTAAGAAAAAATGGTCTTGGTCTCCAGCATCAGCATACTTTTGCAATGTTTGGCTTGTGATAAATTCCGTAAGAAACATTCTGCGAGGTGAGGACAATAGCTGATCCCCGTGAACTGAGCTGTGATCTGGAAGGCCAAAATTTTGAAGGCAGATGGTGATGACCTGACTACACTGAAGTGAACAGCCAAATCCCACTGATTTCAATGGACCCGATAAAAACCTCATCCAATTGCAACTGCAGTTCCCACATTGGAATTTGGCCGTGACATCAGGATAGCTGTCACCTTGCACAAAGTCCTGTAATTCTTCATGGCAAGGAGCATTCAAGGCTCTCCTTGTTTTTTGTTTCCCATTCTACCAAGCAACACAATGCCATGCAGTTCTCTCTTGCCAATCAATTCAGAGTACAGAGCACCACCTAGAATTAATGCCAATTCCTGGAGCTCTGTTTTCTTCTTGCTGAACTACTACTGCTAGAAAAGCTCAACTCTCCTTTATTTTATGAAATGAGACAGAATCATTCTGACAGAATATACACAAATGCTCCCCACCCCCTCAAAAAACAGGCAACCAAAGTGTTCCCGATATAACTCACTCAAATCTAAACACATCAGGCCCTACAATCAACTACAGTCACGCTATAGATTATGAGAAAGACTTGCGATCAGGAAACAATGCATATAATTGCTAACGTATAGGAAAATAACGTGGCTTCTGCTATAAAGCAGGCATCTCTTTCAGTTTGTCTCTGTCAGCAGTAAGAAAAATCACACACAGTTGCTTGTATCTGCATCCACATTAAACAGTAATTCTGTAATTGAAAACAGGAGGAAAAGTAGAAGAGGGAAGAGCTCCAAGCAGAGAGAGAAGATCTTTAAATCTCCTGCAAGTGCTCAACTGAATCTCTCCATCGAAGAGCTGCTGTCCTAATTGGACACTTCTGTACAGATCTGTCCGATTCACATACCCCTCACATGGGCTCCCCGGTCGTGGTCTAACTGCTCTCAGAGACAACGACCCCTTCAAATTAACAAAATGCAGTTTGCCTGGACTTCAGGAATGTTATCAGAGATGTTGTCTTAAAGCATGCAGCCTGGACCTTCACATAGCACAACGTCAACAGGCATTGCTTGACTGAAGTATCAAAATACCCCAAAACAGAGTTTTAAAGCACTCTCAAAATCCAGTACCCTTTTTCTGGGGTGCAGGTCACTGCAGCACCTCGTGTTGCAAAAGCAGGTGAAAGCAGTGGAGCTCACAGCTTCTGCGGTGTGATGCGAGCTGTAACACCACCCTTCCACGTGCATTGCCACAGAAAGAGCAGGAGCCTACTGACAGTCGCTACAAATACTTAAACACCTCCTTGCTCCTACGTAACCAACTGTGCCCTGTCTTCATCCCACACTTGCAAATGTTCAACATACTTTGCCTCACTTTTGCTATGAAAATGGTGGAATTGGGCTGGAAGTTGGAAGGGAGAAGGTAGGAAGTATCTATAAGAATTATTATATTTGAATCCAGCTGTGATAAGACAGGATTGCAAATTACTATAAATGTAGGAGAAAGGCCTTGGTTTAGTACCGAGTCAGTATTTACTGAGTCATTAATCCCAATTCCATAGCCCTGTGGTCTTCTGGACAACCACTAACCTGGCTTGGCCCCAAGTGCTTAATTGAACATAAGCACAAGGGAACATATCCTCGGCTTATATTTTAAGGACTGCCAAAAAACATAGCAAATTTTATCTTAAGCAGCAGCAGCATACTTTGCAAGATAAAAGGTATCAGTGCTTTTATGAGATGGTGACTGCCCTCATTTCTACTTCCTAGATGGAGAGACAGAGACAAAAGGAGGAGAAGCAACTACCAAGCTCATGCATCAGAACCAGCTCTTTGCAAAGTCCAGATATCCCAGTTCAGAATCCCTGTGCCATTAGACCTTGCCTGTATGAAGCTGGTCAACACGGAGCCATTGGTCACACAACCTGGATCCAGAGATCTGAAATAAATGGCATGACTGCGAGGCTTTAGTCTTGGTTTGTAGAATTATGCTACCTATTTTATATATCATAGTAAAAGAATTTTGAGAATATAATCTGTAAATATAAATTGTAAACGCTTCCTAGTACTATGACTACAAATACTTTTGAAAGGGAGAGTGTGTACTAGCATGTCAACAAGTACATCCCTAAAATTAGGCTGATCCATTACAATTTTGCACATGTGGCTTTCCAGGCATTGGATCTTCTACACAGGGTCTGAGGACAGGCAAAGACCCACACTGGACTGTAACGTTAGTCTGAGAAATAAAACCACCTACGTTTCTAGGACTCTTATGTTCAGGATCCAGTAAAGCACATTAAAGAGAAAACCCCGTATTGGGCTATAAATATCAATGAAAAAAACAGAGAGAAAGTTTTATGAGGCATGGTATAAATAGATTATGAACACTGTGAAAGAAATACAAAACCAGAATCCTGTGCCAGAAAATTAATGTGGTCCAACAGGCAGAAGACCTACCATTAACTACCTGTGTAAACTCCAACCAGTTTACTCAATCTCAGTGTCCCAGTTCACTTATCAGGAAAACGAGGATATTGCTTCATTCCTGTTAAGGGTAGTCTGACAGGAGCAGCGTTCTTGCTTTATTTCTCATTCTCATCTTACTCCTTCATGCTACTCAACATCTCAGCAGTGTCCCCATTTCCTGTATGTATCAACAGCACATTTTTTGTCCCTTAGCAACAGTCCATCTTTCATTTACATAGCCCTTTTTGCCTTCAACAATTCCAAAGCTCTCCGAGACACAGCTACTTCTGAGATGAAAGGACACAATATTGTGGCAATGTATAATTCCACCTCAGTGGAACTTACGATACAAGAACAGAAGCTTTACCCAACTGAGAGGGTTAAGGAAGGCAAAATGGATTTAAGCCCAATAGAGATTCTGATGTGGATACAATATTGGGACAGTTATTCTGACAAACATAGCAAAAATACCATAAGAAATTATAAAGAAGAAACAATATATATACACACAAGAAACAACACATGAAAGCTAAAAAAAACCCCCTTATTTTTAAAAAAGAGAGAGAGGTACTACAGGTAAACAATGGCAACTTCACAAACACCAAGTCCTTTAGTAGCATTACTGTGGGGATTAGAAAGCTTAGGGAGAAGAAGAGGTTTATATCACTTTCTCCATTCCCTTGGAATTCTTTAGAAGTCTCTAATTTAGGTGTTTTTACAGTAACGCCAGCTTCATTTGGAGTAACCAGTGGGACTGCGGCCTAAGTCTAACAAAACTGCAGGCACCAGCTAGAGCCCTCATACCCTCTACAATACCCTCTTCTAATCCGTTCCTTATTGTTCACTGTCCTTCCTGAAATATGGTCTTTGAATCATGCCCAGTTCTCCAGATGTGGCCTGACTAAGCTCTTTGTACATGCCATAATGACCTCTCTTTACTTGCGTTCAATTCTTCTATTTATACATCCCATGATCTGTATGCTTGCCAAACACAAAGAGGATAGTAAATTTATATCCACTGTCACTCCCAGTTCCTTTTCTTAGGGAATGTCTAGATGGAGAATCTGACCAAGGCAGTACTCCAGAATAATCCCATGCAATCCCTTCTCAGCTATTCCAGAGTAATCTTTTGAAAGAGCTTACTCTACATAACCCCTGCCCATCAACTTCTTTATAGAGGCGAGCCCTTGGCCTGATAAAATCTACCCTGGTTAGACTCTTCTGGCTGTAGGAAACATGCCATTAAAATAAAATTTTAGAAGCTGTGGTCACTTAATAATAAACATCAAGCCTGCAATCACATCAGTTAATGACTTAAAATATCAGAGCGTCGTAAGAGCTGTTTATTCTACGCTTATTTTTAAAAAGCCATGAGGAAATAGGAACTCAACAGTAACCAAACTACTGCTCCTGAAGGACTGGTCTTTTTTTACACGACTCAAGGATTGTCTCCATTAGCTGTCAGCAACACCGGCCCTCTGATGCACAGCTGCGCAGTTTTGATTTTGTCAGGGTGAAATATGCATCTATCACTCAATATAAGATTGAAATTTTATCTGAGTGAAACACAGCACAGTCCTGAGACCATAAAGTCTGACCTCAAGAGGGTAAGGTTTGGAGTCTCGCTAGGATGATCACATGCATACCACGCCTGCAGACAAAAATGATTCAGGTTTTGAGTCACTGGCCAGACAAGACAAAACTTCGGGCGGGTGTATCCTGGGCAGTTCACAAGAAAAAAGAGAGTATATTGTCGGTTCGATACCTAGAGTTTAATCTCCAATATTGTTATCAGCGTAGCTACAGTAAATTGCTCACACCAACATTTACGTGCATGAGTAGTTCATGAATCACAAGCTTTGCCATTTTTACTCCTAAACTGCCTGGAGCTCAATATTAGCTTTGGTGAGAGCAACTTTTTGGGACAAGTATGAACACAAACCTCCACTATACAGATAACAATGTTTGTGTTTGACATGCACCATTAGACAGGGTTTACTGTCTAGGAGTATTTTGATAGCGCTGAAGACCAGCAACAATTCTATCTCAGAACAGAAGCTATTCCTCTTTTAATTTTTATTTCCTCAAACAAACACTTGGAAGTATTTGGTAATTTTTTCCCCAAACTACAGCAAATCAGTCTCTTACTAATGATAGTATTTTGCAACTTTCTGCTTCCTCACATCAAAGCATCCTGGAGATCTTGTCAACAATGACCAATTGTTTAGAAACTCAGAAGTGGAGTTGAGGAATTCCACTTACTCACCAACCGCTGAATTTTGCCCTCTTATCTTTGCAACACCTTAGCCTATTTCTCACATCATGTGTGGTACTAAAGGACCATCTCATACCATCTACATTCATGCTTGTCTTTCTTCCATGATGTGTGCCACTTGCTCTGGCTTCTAGAACCTATTTTACTCTCTACTTCTGCATCTGGATTCTTCTTTCTTGTCCCCCCATCATCATCATCGTGCTTGTACTCTTCCCAGGATTCAGCCTTTCAAGGCTCATGTCCTGGTTTCAGCTGGGATAGAGTTCATTTTCTTTGTAGTGGCTGGTGTGGAGCTATGTTTTGGATTTGTGCTGAAAACAGCATTGATAATACGGAGATGTTTTAGTTGTTGCTGCACTGGTCAAGGACTTTTCAGCTTCCCATGCTCTGCCAGGTGCAGGAGAAGCTGGGAGCGGACACAGCCAGGACAGTTGATCCAAACTGACCAAAGGGCTATTCCATACCACATGATGTCATGCTCAGTATATAAAGCTGGGGAAGAAGAAGGAAGGGGACACGTTTGGAGTGATGGCGTTTGTCTTCCCAAGTCACCATTACGCGTGATGGAGCCCTGCTTTCCTGGAGATGGCTGAACACCTGCCTGCCCATGGGAAGGAGTAAAGGAATTCCTTGTTTTGCTTTGCTTGCGTGCATGGTTTTGCTTTACCTATTAAACTGTTTTTATCTCAACCCACGAGTTTTCTCACTTTTACCCTTCCGATTCTCTCCCCCATCCCACCGGGGGGGAGCAAGGAAGCGGCTGCGTGGTGCTTAGTTGCTGGCGGGGGCTAAACCACAACAGCTCAACACCAGATACAAACAAGAGTAGATACAGTATCTATTTTTGAATGTACCCTTTAGGGGTAGCAACACAATAAGAATTTGGCAATATTTGTAAAGCTAGCAGAAAAAAACTCCCAACAACTCCACTACAAGGCTCTGGCCTGTCTCTCACATTGCGTAAGTGCCAAATGCATTTCAAAGTCTAAGTCTCTTGGCTGTAGCCATTTATAGTTTGTATAAAAAGCATAACTTGTACACTTCCATTAGAGCCCTAAATATAACTGCCCTAAGCAAGTATTCACTTTTCATACAGTACCTCTTTGAATTTTGTTTTCAAAAGAATGCTGGTGCCACTATATTATTTATAGACATTTACAGTAAGATCTAAATACTCGGTCAGGAAACCACTCAGATTAATGGATCCCCAGCATTGTTTTATAACTCTAAATAGCTCAGAAGAAAAACAGGTTGCCTATATTTTTATTCTAGAACAGCATCTTTTTTGCATAAGCATAAAAAGCAGCAATGTTTCCAGCGCTCAGACTGGATGGGCATGGTTCTTTGAAGAATCTGGAAACCCTACCACGTTTCAGTTTTTTAACATAGCATCTGCATAGAGGATGAAAATTAAAATCTCAATCTTGTATTTTATTTTTTATTTTTAAATAGGAAAAATGCATTTTGATATCTTTACCACACCCATGCACCATATCTGTAATGGATTCAACCCAACTGATTTTGCCAGTGTGCTATCTTCTTAAAGCTTTCTTCCATGTGAGTTTCCAATTACACCAGTTCATAGCACACAATTATTTTCTTGACACTTGGAACATAATTACTTGTAGAGTTGACCTCCTTCAGGTGAGACGATGAAAAAAACAGGAAGAACTGCCTTATAGCAGAAGTAAAAAGGAAAGTATTTTTTAGAGCAAGACAGGTTCTCGTCGCTTTACAACACTGCGTGCACACAAAGACACTGACAGTGTCCCCAGGAGGAATAACACTGCGTAGCTCAGCGAGCGAGGACACGTGTGCCAGAACAGCTTTGGCAAGAGCACAGCCAGCACTCCAAATACCAAAGTGGGTGTTCTCACAGACAATAAGCAAAAATAACATCATGATTTTGTGCCCACCATTTCTACCAGAGAGAGAACCAAAATAATTTTCTTTAAATGTTACGGAACCCTCGCTGCTAACTGCAAAATAAAGTGGCATTTCTTGCACTTTTGCCAGAAGAGCAGCTCAGCCCCGTCCCCATCACTGCTGGCAAATTCTGCGGGACCTGAGGTGTAGGAAACAAACTCTGGAGTGCCTACCTGCTTATCCATGACTGTGGGGCCCGTTCTTCTAAATACCTTTCAAAATCAGGAAGCCAATTATCTCTCAAGTAATCTTGAATTATATGGTGCTAAAATAACTTGCCCATGGTCACAGTCAGGGGCTATTCAAACAGCAGGACCATGGCAACCCACTTACTAGAGAAGATGACCTGAGGAAGGACACAAGCTGACTACAAACAAAAAAGCAGGCAGCTATTATCATTTTGCATTCTTCTCCCCCTTTTCAGTTAGCCCCCATTTCCAACACCGAACAAGCCCGCTCCTAAATGTGAAGATATTCCTACGACAACATCTCACACACTAGTGGTGAAGATTAAGATTACAGGGAACCTTCCTACAACTCTTAGGAAAATAATGGAAAACTGGCTCTCAGAGGAAGATCCTTTAATTGACAAAAAAATGACGTAGCTGGAAAATTCTTCTTCTTCTCTTTCTTTTTTTAAATAAATGATCATAGCATTACCTCTGTCTATAAAACTTCTGTAGTCATTAGGCTATAAGATCAAATTAATATTTTTTATTTTGTTGGTGCCCTGCTGAACCCAGATTATGGTGCTCTACATGGCGATTTTCTCTCTGATGGCAACGTGCAGCATCTCTACTGCTGTGTAGCAGAGATGCACAGCCTGGAAGTACTTGAAAAGCAAAGGTCCATACCACATAAATAATCCCATACCACATAAGTAATCGCTTTCTGGATCCAGCTGTTTGTATGCAACCACTATATCCTAGTAACATTAATAGCTTTGACTATTGCCTAGAAAAAATGTCTTAGAAGGCTTTCTAAATTTGTCATGGAGGAAAGCAAAAGCTAGAACCATGGCAGATGCAGATTTGGGGAGGCCCAACTGTCTAAGAATGCTTTTTTCCTCAAATGGCACTCCGTTCCTTTCACCAAATTATTGAAGCAACAGTCTGAATAAGAGACTGTTCTGTTAAAGAAGGACAAGCTGCTAAAGGCCAAAACTAGACTGCACTGCAGTTCCATTTAGGGAATTTCAAAATGCAGATAGAAATAAAGATTGGAATAGGAGATAGGACACATCACGTGGATCTGAAACCCACGTGCTCCACAACATAGACTTATCTGGAGCTGAAATTTTACTTTAGACCCATCTTTTTCCCAAAAAGAAATACAACAGTAACAGGGAAGGGAAAGGAGCACTCAGAGAGTGCTCAGAGAGGCTGGAAATAGATACATGGAAGAAGGATGGTGGGAAAGGAACAGGGGAAAAAAACACAAACATTCCCTGAGGAAGGAATTAGTTAAAGAATGGGAGAGCGCTGGAAAACAGTCCAATAAGTAAAAGCCACTTCTGCTTTCTTATCTTGGAAATATTTTATTTTTCCTAAAAATTTTCAGGGTCTTGAGGAACTTATAATGCTCTATATCCTTTAACCCCCGATATAATTTATCTCCCTTCCCCTCACCTCGCTCCCTGGAAAGTGGCACAATAAACAAAGGGTGGTCCAGCAGAGCTGGACATGCCTCTTTGTAATACCGATGGAACCCGATATCCACTGTAGCTGTCTGGGCAAAGTCATTCAGTTTCCACACATACTTTCGCGGGCTAATTTCAAGATCACCGTAATAAGATACAAAGATAAAGGAATCAATTTTTTAATACTGTTCTTTGAAACCTGAAGGTACTTGGTTTTGTTTTGGTTTTGCTGTTTTACAGTTCTTCAGGGCAGAATAATCAGACAAACACGAACAGAAAAACGCTACAGTCTCCTAACTACCTATTTTCTTCAAGATCCTCTTCACCTTCCTGCCCTATTCTTACTAATAAATCACTGATTTACTGTTACGGCCCTGCAGGCCCGACCACTGCTTCTTCATCTCAGTAGGAGCCAAATGATGATTGAGATGCCAATATATTAGGCTGGCCTGATTCAAAGAAGGATAAGGAACAAAGCATTTGTGCAGAGCAAAGATAAATGAATATAAATCAAGTGCTGAGCCATTTTCTGTGATGGATTAGCACCTTTCTTTGACCTAATAATGTCAAGGGGTCTCCATGCTGACAGCAACTAATGTGGAAATCTCTGTGCTGTGTAAAGCCAGTAGGAATTCTGATCTCCAGCTGCACTGTTACTCTATTTTGTATTTTGCTGGGTGTCTCACTCAGGTGTAAGCAATCCATCTCCTTCATCTCACCCAGAGGAATGTCAGACACTACAGCATCCACCGAACTATCTCTAGAGCACAGGAGAGAGATTTCTTCCACTCCCTCTTTGAGTTTCTCCCTATAATCCCATTTTTATCAGGAACCAGCAGGTCACAGATAGTACTTACCTAGCTGAGGACTGGACAGAAAACCTTTCTCAGTACCTGGGGATGTTGCTAGAGTATAAAACTATACAAAACCAGCAGCAAAAAGCAAATGTTGGGATCAAATCTGGCAACTGCAGTTCTACCAAAAAACAGAAGATCGCAAAAAAATTGGTAGGCACAGAGAAAAAACTTCAGTGGGAGTCAAGCCCAGACTTTTCAGGTTTGGCCATATGCAGTAGCTAGAGCTATATTATATAGTGTTTAAAAATACATTGTGTCACTGACAGGTAGCAAAAGCTGCAGCTTTTGAGAGCAGGATACGTCAAAGTCCTGCAGCTATTGTAGCCTCTCCTATTCTCATTTCCCAGATGCAAAAGACTTGTCTATTTATTACTTACCCAAAATTGTCAAAAAAAGAAAAGAGCAGTGTTTCTCCTGTGTTTGTGTTTGCAATGTGAGCCTCTGTGTTGTGTCTTAGAAGAGGTGCCTGGACACTTGAGTCAGTAAAACCAAGTTTTTTATCCCTCAGCTGTTCTCACAGCTAGCTCAGGATCAGCAGTGCCAACAAATGGCATGGGATGCTCAAATCACAGCTCTCACATCAACCTACCCCAGAGGTGACTGGCACTTGTCTAACCTGTTATCTCCGTCTGGAGACTGAATCACCTTTCACCCTCTCTAAAGAGCTGACCTGATGAAAGATCATCGTTGTAACGTGCTTCAGGCCAGATTGCACCCATATGTCTCCACATTACCCATTCCATGCAGACTGACACAGATAAGAGGTAGTATCTCAAAGAGACCTAGGGCATTAAAAACGGGCTGAAGGCTTCGTACTCTGATTACACCACCTACATTGTTTTAAACTTCCACTGAACTACCTCCAATATTAGAGCAGCTGTGCTCCTGCCTCTCAGCTTTGACCCCGAGCTTTGTGTTCCTGGCCTCTGCTTTTGTCAGAATTGGCATTTGTGCAGTTGTATCATAAGATGCTTCAGGAAACAGAGGGATGTGTCTCTTCTTTGTTATCCTCTCTCTCAGTAGGCTTAGCTTTGGTCGCATCAATTCCTTGCCTCAGCATAAGCACTGTATATACACATAAATGCAAGTACAGGCATATAAGGGGCAGTGGGAACACTTTTGGGGGCAAAAGGGGACGGGTGAGACTGCAGCAACCCCAATGTAGTTTGGCTTAAGCTGCCACAAAATCACACCCTTATATTGCCACCATATCTTGTAGAAATAATTGAAACTACTGAAATGCTGAAAATCAAATTTAGTAGGATCCTTTAAATCTATCTCTTCTGCGTTTAGAGAAAATAGTAAGAGACTTACTTTTAGAAATGAGTAGAAAACTTAGCCGCAATGTTGGCATTCTGAGACAAATTGAATTTGCCAAGTGCGAGAAGTTGTTTATAAGAAGAGAAACAGAGAACTGGAAATGCTTCCAGAAAATGTATTATGATCCACCTGATTGTAGCCAAAAATATTACATCAGCCTAGATAGCCTGAGAATTGGAGCAATATTACTCTCAAATTAGCAAGTTGCTTGGTACAACAGGCAGGGAGAAATGGTTTTGCAGGAGGTCTGGGTTCTCTCCCTAGCCCTGCTAGGGACCATGGGCAAGTCCGCTTCTCTGCCTCTAAACTTAGTCCCTGTAACCCGAAATAAAGACGTTTCTTCTCTTTACTCCTCAGGTTGGTTTTTGGTTGGTTGTGGTTGGTTGGTTTGTTTGTTTTTGTTGGAGGGGAGGGGAAATGGGACTGGTGCTTGTTTGTTTTTAAAATTTCTTAAGATTCTTAGGACAGTGAGCACCTCTTAACACTTCCAGAATTTGCAGTTCTTAGACATGAGCTTTCTTGGTTCACACTTAAAGATGGATGAATGATGCAAGGTAGCTCCAACCCAAAAGCCATAGAGCCATTGGTGCTGATGACGAGTTAGACTTAAGTATAGTGCCAGTGTGCCAAGGAATTCCATGTGTGGTGCTGTGCTTAAAAAAGGAAAACACAACACATGCAGAAAAGTCAGCTGATGCTTCAATATTTTAAAGATCATAATTAGAGACCACTTTTTCAATATTTAGACAATCTCACTCCAAAATAAAATACAGCACTGATCTAGTTACAATACGACAGCTTGTCTAATAATGTTCTCCTCCTATACCAGTGCAATCAAAGCATGCACGTTCCCGACTTCAGCTGGAGGGTGATTTCTCTCATTTAGCCCAACTGATAAATTACCTATTTTATGAGAGTCTAAGAAGCCAAGACTCATAAACTTTCTGATGGAGCTGGCATGACATAATTAATTCTGAAGCAGTGTTATGGATACCTTTTATCTTGAAGTATCTAAAAGTGCTTTCTTATACATTAAACAAGGTAGTTCATAGGCAGTGCTTCCTGGAAAAAGGAAATACAGTCATTGCTGGGGTGAAAGGAAAACAAAAACCAGTAGCTGCCCACACACAGCAATGCTGTCCTACCAATTAAGAATGGAAAACTACTATCCCACAGACATACAAAGAGTTTGGCTGTTCTTATGAACCAGTCTGGGGAAAGCTGAGAAGTCAGGGCTGGATTAGTGCATGTGGCAAGTCCAAAGCACCTCCCAGTGCCAGAACTCATTAAAGTCCTGGCCTGTTCAGGATCCCTCCTCTCTTCTTCCCCACAAAAATGGTCACAGAGAGGTGGGAAGCATGGAAGAGTCTATGCTCATTGCCACACTACTGGTGCTGGGCCAGCCAGTGCATCTACTGACAAGAGAGGAGGCTTGGCTGCCACGTGTAGTCCAACACCACCACCAAAGCATGTGGATGATGCTCTGAGGGTCTTAGCATTGGCCTAAAAAGCTTAGGAGAGAGCAATCATTTTAGGCTCTCTTCAGCTAGGCAGATATTCCTATAGTGTTTCAGTCCCTGAGGACATAATCTGAAGCTTACTCTTGTACCATCATTTTCAAATGGAAGACAAAACTTTCATGTAATTGTGCAGACATAGGATTCACAAGTGAGCTTTCATGCTTGTGACTCAGTCTGGCCATGCCTGCTGAGGAGACAAATTCTACAGAACTGGACATAACCCACAGGCTACTTTTTCCCCCCTTTGAACCATTAATTTATTTACTAACATGGTGACTTTGCATACCACGTTCTCAGAGGTACAACTCTTCAAGCTCACGTCCCTTGTTTTCTGAAAGCTGAAATTGTAATGAAACATCCTGATAGCGTTTAACGTGAGCAATGCCTTTCCAACTGCTTTAACTCGTGACACATGTAGTTTAAAATTGTCTTCGTTTCCTGGCCTAACCTGTTGTGTAAAGTTGCTGCTTTGTGCTTTTTAACAGCTGTCATATTCAGCCCTGAAGGATGCTGTTAGAGGGCAGTTAGGGAAAATGTGCTCTCTGAGTACCCCCAACATTACTCACACAGATGCATTGACTAATTGGTCATCTTAATATGTGTTGCAATTCTGGGTAAATGCTGCAGAAGTACAAACATTACTGTTACATTACGGAAAAAGAAAACACTTCTGCAACAGAGGAAGAGGCGGTAAGAAATTCTCTGCTCACACACATGCAGCTTTTGTTCCCTAGTATAGTGCAAACATCAGGACATGGGAACATAGGTTTCCACGAAACTTGTTGACACCCTCTATGCAAGATTTTTTTCTCTAAGATTTGTTTCTGTCTATACATAAATTCTATTTGGTAATATGTTACCTCTTCATGAAGAAGATCTTTAGGCCAATGTAAAAGGGATTTTTCTGACAGACTTTTTCTACCTTCTCCATCTCTCCCTGCCCCATACACACCGGAGCATTCTGATGAAAGACGACCTGAAATGAGGTTCAGCTTCTGAATATTCTGTTCTTACAATGGTGAATCCTCTTAAACAGCTCCAGTAATCTCCCATTAATCTCCCACCAGAGCTAACATTCTGGGAAAAAAAATATAATAATCTTTTAATCCTTTTGGGCTGGGGGAAGTTCCAGGATACAACACTGAACCAAAAGCATTTAGTATCTGAGCTGTTTTCATTAAATCATCAAATATCTGCCCAGGATGAAGAGGCTGTCTCCAAGTTATCGGCAAGTTTCCTCCCTGTCAGATACCTCCATGAATACCAAGGGCATCCCCAGATGGAAAAACACAACTCCTAAGTATGTGTGACGGAGCATTTCAGCCAGGATTACAGAAGCTGTTGGGCCTTCACTGATTTCAGTTAAGTGACCTCATGCATTGACTGGAGTAAGAATTGCGTTGCATCAAACCACAAAGAGTCCAGCTCTTAGAAGCTTGACCACATCATCCCTAAGGTCCGTGTCAGGTCTAAATCGTACCATAGTTCACATTTTATGTATTGTTTTAGCTATACAGTATATAAATCTCATAAGAAAATAGCTAACGAAAAGCAGAATGCAGGAAATCTTACAGGGCAAACAGATGTCATCTATCTCAAAGAGGCTATGTTGTCTTTTTGATTTCTGCTGCCACACGTCTTCTCCACAAATAAAAGTTAAGTGCATTTGTTGCATCAGGTTTTATTCCCAATTTTGTTTTTTCTACTTTATAATGAAAGGAAGTACACTTTAGATATATTAGTGTTATCCCACAAACTGTTAGACTACATTAGCATTTCTCTTCTCCCCACCAAGCACTGAGAAGGAAAATGGTTTTTTTACTTACACCTGCACACTGCCTGGAACCTGAGGACTGGATTATCAAACTATTGTGAAAGGCTGTGACGGAGCATGTGGGCCCACCACAGAGACACAGTATATTTGTCAAATTTTGGTTCAGATTTAGCCTTCACTGAAGACATCATCATCAACTCCTTTTTCAAACATGGTTAAAGTTCTGAGGTTCAGGTCTAACTGGGACCTTTAGGAACTGCTTCCAACTCTGCATTTCTTAGGCAGGAAGGAAGAGGTCTCTCTCAATCTCTTCTCATTTAATAGACTGAAAAAACAAACCAAGAATTCCTCCTACCCTTTCTTCTGGGATGTAATGAATAGACCTAAACCATTCTTTGCAGGAACACCGATTTATGTAGTTGAATCAACTTAGCCCTTCCTTTCCTCCTTTTAAAGCAGGTCAGCAACTGGAGTGGAAGTTCTAAACAATACCTACATAACCCCTTTTCTTCAGCTACACCACCTCCTGTACAAAGGAAAGATTGATATCACTATCTTTGCTTTTCAGCTAGAGAAATGGAGGCAGGGGCATCAAAGCCCTTGCCCAGCATCGCTCCCCAGTACCGTGGTAGAGCAGGAAACCCAGCACTCTGGAAGTCAGACATGCTCCAGGGAAAAGGGTGGGAGAAGAGAAGTGGTTATCAGTAATTCCCTTCCTGTTTGCACAGGTACGGAGGAACACAGGGCACCTGCGCAGGCTCCAGGTGCAACACATCTCCACCGAGAAGTTTTATGCAACATATTACATGGTACCTGGTTGACGGCCTAAAAAGCTCAAGGCATTTTCACATGGATATAGTTTATTCAGTGTCTTCAGCTGGGAGGTTAAAAAAAAAAAATTTCAATGCTAGAGTCTATTTCAGTATTGTTTTGGTTACCCTCTGGCTTGCTTTCTTTATGTTCACTTTCTCCTAAGGGGTAGTGCCAACAAGACCTGCACCACCACAAAAAAAAAGAATGAAAGAGTCTGGAAGGAACAGATGCATTAAGTCTGCCACCTCTCATACTCTCTCCCTCCGTTAAACAAGCGTCACTGTTTTGCTTCATTGCTTCTGTGCACCAGACTAACGGCTTCCAAGATTTTTCCACAACAATATCCAAACCCCTGTTCCAGCACAGTATTCTGGATGATTTTTCCAGTGCACACATATTCCCCCAGCTGACTTCTTTCATTTCCAAGTTATTGTACCATTAGAATGACAACATCAGATTTATTACTTTGTAGATGTATCTTAAATAACCCAGAGAGGCGCTGACATTCCCTGCTCTGGATGGGGCCTATGCAAACCCCTCTCTCCTGCTGGAAGGACAAGCTGAGATCAGATTGATGTGGAGTTTTTCAGCAGGGGATGATTAAAAATAAAAATCTGGGGGAGGGTAGGTATTTTGAAGAAAAACTTCTCTATTCTCAGAAGAAAAGGAAAACTATTTTGAGGCAGCATTATAAACCATAAGACTGTGCTGAAACAGAGGTTATAGTGGGAAAAGACTTAGTAGGCTGTAAAGGCAACAGTAAGTTTAGTACAGAGCTCATGGGACCCAGCAGCAGAAATACTGAATTTATTCCAGTCTGCCACTAAATCATGTGACTAAGGCATTTCCCTCAGTTTTCTCATCTGTTAAACAGTTAACAATACTGCTTCCCACTTACGATGCCTCAGAGATGCTTGGAAAACACTCCGAGATGCAGAGGAAGGAAGCGGTATGGCAGACAAAAGCTCTCAGTCTTCACAGGGACAAGATCCTATCGTGAACACTAAATTCATGATCCACTGAGACGAAAGGCCAAGCGTTCGTTTGTTGCTTTATATAAAACATAATGCTATATATAAAACATGATCCACTGAGACAAAAGGCCAAGCGTTCGTTTGTTGCTTTATATAAAACATAATGCTATATATAAAACATAGCGCTATATATCAGCCTCAAAGCAAGACTACTTCATAATTCTGTTTTTCCTCCAAAGTACTCCTGGCAAAAAAAACCCAAAAACCAAATAAACAGCAAGACAACCCTCAGCAAAAAGATGCAGTCATGACAAAGTTAGCAGCTTTTTCAATACAAGTATTAACCTGAAAAGCAAGCAGTTTATTGTCTATGGCAAGGTAGATGTTGCTGCAATTACAGATTTCTGGTATTCACAATTAAAACCCTAATTCTCAACCTATGCAGACCACAAGGCAGAGCAAGGGAACAGCCCAGAAGTGTAAGCACATGGGCTGAGCGTTGCCTCTACATTTGTGGCAACATCTGTGTCCTGCTGAAAATACAATCTTTTTATATTGATAGAAAACATTTTCAGAACCAATTATTCAGCAAAGAAGCTGTTTTACAACAAATTATGCGATAAGGCTAAAATCTGCCTGCATTCTCCTGGGCCTTCAAAAGACTGAACGGAGATGAAAGGCAAGCCCGGGCATGCCAGTGGGAGCAGGCAAATGACTTATAAGATCACCAGTTACACACGTCAGAAATTCTCTTTATTGCCAGTGTCTGACTGGGGGGGGACACGACTGGAATCAATCTGTTGTGGTTAGACTAAAAGACACACAGCTTCACCAGCCATCTTCACTTTGTGCTTTATACAAAGCTTCACTTTGTTTGAAACTTCGAGTCTTGCAGCAAGAGATGAGCGCAAGGCTTGGTCTGTCACAAGGTAGACTACAGAAGGATGTTGTTCCAGACACAGAAACAGGGCATTACACTTCTCGGATTATACCCCCTGTTGGATCTTTTGTTCAGGGTGTTTGGGACATTTTACTCCATGCTTCCTTTTCCACACCTAGGAACTGGGGAATAATATAGGCATTTTTATTACATATTTGCATTTTCAATATGGGAGAATATATTCTTTACGTGTAAGGCTCATTTCTGCAGCACAGCTTCTCTCTGACCAAAGACTTTTTCCGTTTCAGATTTATACTGGTTTCAAACACTGGCTGAGGCAGGCAAAACAGGGAGAGGGAAATGAGTACCCTGGAAGAAGGACCACAGGTGGATGAAGTACGAGTCAGAGTGTGTCCCACAGGAGAACAGGTTCCTGCAGGTGCTCGGAGAGCAGAGGCTCCAGAGAGGACACTCTACCATAATTCTGCAATGAGTAATGAATCTGCATGGCTTCCAGCCGGAGCATGTGATCCATTTAACTTCTTAGCAGAGGAAAAGGCCTTTCCCCACCATTGCCTGACTGGACGGTATCAACAGCTATCAGATGACTGAGAGACACTCACGTGCTCCACCGTCACCTCTTGCATGGAACCAATCCCTACCGAAATTGCACTTATTCTCTGCCTTACCTTGTTCGTTACTTAAGTTGTCATCTTTAAATGAATGTTATTTCTTTCCTTGCAGCTTTCCACATTCCCTGCCTGGTTCTGAGCAACTTCAACTTCATCTGACGTTAATGACATCACCCCTGTTGGGACCTGCTGCTCCATCCCCTTGGGGGGCTCTGGCACAGCAAGTCTGAATTGCATCCAAGTTTGTGACAGGCAGAGCCGTCCTTTCTCAAATACTAGCCAAAGAAAAATGGCTTATTTCGTCATGTAAGAGACCGATTTTTTTTATTATTATTATTCCAAACCAACTCCTTCCAAAAATAAAAGGCAAGTAAATGGTCAGTTCAGCTTCTCCGCTCCCTTTCACAAGGCCATGACTAAGGGTTGGCAGGCTCACAGCCAGACTGTGAAATGGATGAATTTCCCCTCCCCGCTCTTTTAAAAAGCGTAACATCTTGGCTCACCCTAATGCCTCTTTAATCTCTTTTCAACATTCATACATTCTCCCGACCAACTAGAATGCAATTGCTGCTGCATAGTCTATTTTTTTTTTTTTTAATAAACATTCCTTGTTCATTTTATTATTCAACATCATCTGTCTGATCCTGCACTATGGAAGCAGAGTGATTTTTTGAACGCCCGTAAATCACAGCACATAAACTAGCCTGAAATAACTTTTTTTTATTATTCATTTGTTTTACAGCCTATCATTGCAACCAGCTTATCCTGCCACGTATAAAGTCTGGATAGCTATCTGTTTAAAAAAAAAAAAAAAAAAAAAAACCAAAAAAACCAAAACCGAACCAAAAAAAACAACAAAACAACAGAAGACCAAAGGTACTAGCTGTAGCTTATACCACTGGAAACAAGGGCTGAGGGAGTTGCAAGGAGGCAGCCCTTGCTGTCATTTCTACATTTACAGTGCTCAAAAATAATAATAATATTTTAAAGATCATTTGCCATACTATAGCAATAAGAGATCAATTCTATGTGAAATTATGAAAAATCAGAGCTATTTACGAAACTGTAACTCTGACTTCCTGCAGCTTCACACAATTACTGGTTTCTCTGTCATAGCAAACATTTAGGAGCAGCGATGTCAAACTTGCTCTGTTTGGCAGAGGGAATGCCAGTCTCTCTTTCCCAATGCTTTAGTTTGGAGACTTTGCTTTTAACCTGCCACCTTCCCAAGATGTCATACACAAGCAGTCTAAGTGTCACAGCACTATATTCCCCTTGATACCACTCTCAACTCAAAGCAATTTTACATCAGCTTCACTGGAGTATCTTCTGCTTCGTACTAGCCGAGGAAATCCAAATAATTTTCTCATACGGTCTTTCACCAACTAAACTGTAGAGGGTTGCATGGTTCAGAACTATGCAGGCAGAAGCTGGAAGAGAAACAGTTTCTTGGTGATCTCTCTACATCTTGTGAAAAATGAACCCCAGATGAGAGTGGTTCCCTTCAAGTTTCTTAAGAAAAGCCTACCTGGGAGTCTGTTTGGTAATACCAAATTAAAGGGCTAAAATAAAGTATTACAGCTAACAAAGAATCGAGGAAAAAACCCTCCTACCAAAAAGCACTTGCTGTATTTTGCTCATTGGATTGCATCAAACCAAAGCCTCATGGAAAGGGGAGGGAAAGGGTTATTCACACTCTAAATTCTTTTCCAGTTTTTGTGGTTTACCAGTCACATTTTTCTGCCTAATACTTAGCTCCCCTGCACTTCTGCTTAGGGACAGAGCCTTGCAAACAATAAAATGCTTTAAATGATTACACAGAGTTTCATTTGAAATAATAAAACCATAAACTTTCAATGGGAATTCATATTGGGCAACCAGTATATCTGTACTTGAGCCCTAGCCTGAAGTCTATTACCAGACGTCTAAATCTGGATCTCCTTACGGGTGCCAGCTCTCCGGTGGACGAGGCAGACTATGGCCCATGCTGGGCACGCTGCTCACTACTGATGCGGCGTCCTGCTGTTACCAAGGGCTTGGGTTGGTTTCTTTACATTTAACACTCAGCTGAAAAACAGCAATCAGACACGGTGGTTAGTCTCCCCTTGGACTTGCGACAAGTGATGCTGGCCATAGCCAGAGCACCTCCAATAACAGCCTCACAGTCCTTGGCCAGGTGACGTGCGCCAGTTGCACCAATACCATCCCCAGGGCTACAGCTTCGGTTCAAAGTTGCCCTAAATGACTGCCAGCTGGCTCACTGAAGATAAGAAGCAGGCAATATGCACAAGCTCAAACCCCAAGATAAGAGGCCATGGCAGACAACCTTAATGTTTAATTTCCGTGAGACACTACCCTTCCCTGCTGCACAGGAATGACTGAAGATAAAACTGTTAAGCTTGGATGCAAGGGTAGCACGGGCTGTTTAAATGAACAGTCAGACTAAGTCACTAACGTAACATCAGCCTGCTTAGCATGGCAGCCCCAGCATGGTTGCTTTTGAAGCACTGGCAGAAAGGATGGCATCTTTTGCACAAGTTTTGTAGAGGAGACTGCAGTAAGGTACAGAACGCGCACGAGGCTTGTATTAATAACTGGGTTTGCGTTGGTAGCTGAGGAAGAGAGGGAACAGAGCAGGGATATAGTGTAATCGGATCCCGGCTTAGGAAGGAAAGACAAGGCTGTGCTCTGTATGTATACACACATGGAGAGGAAGGAAAGCCAGAAAACCTTGTCATAGTTGACCACACTTGCTTTCCACAACTGAGGTTTCCAGCCACCCTTTTTACTACAAAAGAAACAAAATAAATATAAGCAAAGGAGAGGATTTATGTGAGCTCTGTGGGCGTGGGAGCAGGACACATATGACATAAGCTGGTATCACAGCAAGACTGTGAATCATATGGTAATCACATGAAAAGTTTCTGCCCAAACAATAAACACAGTGTTGGACTACAGGTCTTGTAGGCAACAGCACTGAGCTCACAGTCTGAGAGCTAGAAAAAGGCCACAGTACTGACAAAATGGAAGCCCCTAACAGACACAATGAACAGCAAAAAATGAAAGACATCCTGGGCTCTGTAGCAGTCACATTTTATCTATCTCCAAGAACAGAAGAACCTCAAATCTACAGACAAAACTTTTGCTCCTACTTCAACCCACAATCTCTCTGGTGAAAACTTGCCCCGGAATGTGCACATAATGAATTCAATAAAAAAGATTTAAGGATCTTCTCAGATGCCTTTGAATGCCACCAAACTGTTATTTACTACATTAAGTAAACTCCCAAACACTACAACTAAAATTACCAGTTTTCTAGCTATCTTTCACCACACAAACAAACAAACAGAACGTAGTCCCTGGAGAAGACAGGACTGAGGATTTGTGTTAGTATTTTCTGTGGAAAAGTCACCTTCAGAGTAGGACTTCCAGCTCCCTGGAAGAGCAGCATTTTTTGTCAGCACAACTGACTCAGCCCTTTGCTCTTCTTTGGAAGCTGAAGGTGTTTCCACCCTGCTCCATGCAGGTTGTCCTTTCAGCCAAAACCTGTAAAGCCACACTCCTGCATGCAACCTGCGGAGTTTACAGATTCCACTGTGGGCATTCAGATATAAGCACCGATATGTGAGAATTAAGACAGATACATCACTTGTACCATGTGGCTTTTATGGGGCAGCTTTAGCCCAAAATATTTGTTGTTTTCAGCCTTTGCCCTGGCTAATCCTTTCAACAGCCTCAAAAGGCATTCTCTCTCCCAATTTCTCTTTAGCTTTCAGTCATTAAATGCTAAAATCAGTGTGTGATCAGTATATGAAACATTGTTCAGAGCCAGAAGATCCCAGATTTTAGTACTTTTGCAGGTTCAGAAAGGCAATGGTAACAGAAAAAGGCAGCAAGAACTCAGTCAAGCAGGAGATGCTGAGCTGACTTGGAACCTGGCTCTGACCAAGATCTGGACAACTGGTGCCATGTACTCAGGAGAAAGACAAAGGTCTGGATGTTACCTCAAAATCATCCCACAATTCAGAGAAGAGAAAAGAAGTGACACTCAACAAAATGCAAGGAATAGGCAACCTTAAACAGTAAATGCCAGAGCAGAAGATTAAAATAAATCACAGCTGAAGCAAACCTAGCGAAAACCACAAGCATAATAAAAAACAGACAGAAAAACACAACATAGCTGGGTCACTAGCTAAGAGTTTTCTCTGATAATGTTTCCAGTAAGTCCCAGAAAATAAATCTTATTGTGGAACCTATAAGAACAGCCCTTCTGAGTTACAAGAGCATATACATGCACAAATTCATGAGACCAAGAAGTGGGTTTTAGGAAACAGCATAGTCTATGATTTCTACAAACCAGTGTAGTTGCACAGTTTTCTCTGAAATAACATCTGTACGCGCTGAGGGGAGGCAGAAAGGAAACATGCTCCTTAAAAACATGCTCCACTTCTTTTTACAAGCAAAACCACGTACACACTCTACCACTGTTAGCCCCTACTATAAGGCTAGTGTGATCAGCAGCCCCCTGGGGCCTCAGGCTCTCTTATTTGAACATTCAAGAGTCATGGGAGACCTACAGGAAAGGCCATGTCCAGAAGCTACAAAAGCAAACAAATCCCAAATTGTTATGCTCTTTACAGCAGTCCTGCCTTTCCCTACGAGAGGTTGTGGCCCAAGCTGGAGTTGGATTCGTGGTACTGACCACACTTCGTCAGTACAAGAACTGACAAGTCAAGGGATATACACCTGCCAGGGGCACAGTCAGGGTAAAGGCAAGACCAATTTCTATTGACAGCAGTTAGCCAAGTTGTTCTGCCAAGCCGAGCAGCCAGAATTCCACTTCTCTGTATATGCAGCTCCTCTTCTCCTCTCCTTAGGCCATCTCCATCCACCTTTTTTACTTGTTTCTTCTTCCATGGTTGTCATAGCTGCTTGTCAGAGCTCATTCCAGACTGAAAGCTCTTTTGGACAGAAAATGCAGTGCCTTGAACTGTGAGTCTTGACATATAGAAACAGTGCCCAGAGGTGAGCTTTGAATTTGGTGGAAAGCTTATGATGGGCTGGTCCTGCTTAGAGTGCGTAACAGCTCAGCTTTTAAACAGTTGCTGCCATATGTAGCTAAACTACTGATGGTCCTTTCTCCACTGTAACAACAGAGCACGCTGGACTATGAAACGTTCTGCCTAAACTATCCCAAATG
Source organism: Mycteria americana (assembly GCF_035582795.1). Lineage (NCBI taxonomy): Eukaryota > Metazoa > Chordata > Aves > Ciconiiformes > Ciconiidae > Mycteria > Mycteria americana. The sequence continues at coordinate 2,633,520 of NC_134369.1, read as the reverse complement.
GAACCATGGACATATTTAAGTAGCTCTATTAATTGCACTGAATTGCCACATTGAAGACAGCCCACTGCAACAACAGGACTACCCACGCGGCAATGCTGAGAAGACTCTCATACGGAGCAAAGGAATAAAAGACCTGTTTCTCCTCTTGTGTACACGAGGATGCTGTGACACCACTGTGCAACTTATGCAACTTATGTACTAACATCAGTATGAGCAAAAAGAGACTAAGACTCAGGCACTATTTTGGCAGATGAAAGGCTTTGCAAAAAAGCACAGGCAATAGTTGAGCTATGCAGCACATGCCATTATCTGTAGACATGCTTATTAAAGCTTTAGCAGCCTCCAGATCTCTTACCTTAAAGAAACAACAGTAATAATGTGCAATGCAGTTTGGTAATTGTCACTGGCCAGGCAAAATAAGGATAAGTTAAGCAGGCGCTTTTCTTTCCTCTCGAAACTGGAGAATCCCCCTACCTCACTGTTCAACAGGGAAACAAAAGTATAGATACACATACCCATCTTTCATGCACTGGGCATTCAGCTAGTGCTACGCTCCTAGGCCAGCTACTGTCAGGTTAATACATCAGACTTGCTTTTGATGGCCTATATTCATTTCTGCCTTACTTCCACATCACAACTCGGGAAAACCTTGGTGAAACCAAGTGAATTTCCCAGTAAACCATTTGCTCATCTTGAAGAGACTGAGAGTCTGGGTTTTATTCGTAGGAGGAAACGGTGAGAGCCTTGCAAAGCCAGCCTTGCATAACCTCACTGACATCAAAGGCTTGCCAGGGTTTTAAATCAGATCAAAATTTGACTATGCAGCATTTGCACTAGAAACAATCAAAACTCAGATATCCTTAGAAGCAATTTTTGATTCATGCTCAAATTTTAACCAAAGAACTTTTCTTTATGATTCCTGTGTCTTTTTATTTTTGATAAAGCAGAACAGTTTAAGATAAGATTACTCATATTTAGTAAATCAATTTATAGGTCTTCTAAAGCAACTGCTTAAAATGTCTGAGCCCATGCAGAGAACACCAGAATACTAAACATCTGACATGTTCAGTGAAGCATTTCTATAGAGAATTAAGAATAGATAAGAAGGGTATGAGGGAAGAGGATAAAGTGTAATCAGCAGAGGGGGGAAAAACCCAACCTATTACTTGCTACATTTTTTGAGAGGCAAATAGCTGACCTGAATGAAAACACAAATACCTGCTTACTGCATTGCATTTTGCATCATGAATAACACATACACCTCCCCTCTGTATTGAAAACAAAACTCTCACTTGAGCTTTCATGTTTACTGTGCAGCTGGAGAGTCTCAAGATTAAATGACATCCTTAGGTTACAACTGGAAAACACGCACAGTTTTGTAGCTTGTAAGTGAAACAGTTTTGTATTTTAGCCGTTGTCCCAATTCATGAAAAGCATGGAGTGCATCTAGAAGATGTTCACTGCCCACGGAAGGAGAGGTCTTAGCAAAGAGAGGCCACATTCTTGACAGCCAACCTAATCCAAACATCACGATAGCTCCCAACCTCCAAATTCATAGGCCCACAGTTCAGGGGAAAAGCTCCCATGTACAAGGTATGTCACTTGCTGCTCATGTGCAAGAATCACACCATATATCAGCAGATCGCACCTCACCAGCAACCACATGCATGGGAATCTGGCACAAACTCCTAGCTGAGAAGAACATCCAGCGCCAGCAGGAATGAGAGCTTTGCCCCCTGTTTTTTCCAGAGTCTATACTGAGGATGAACGTGTGGGAGGAACCCCTACCTCCCACCGTCACTCCAGCCAAAGGGCACGTCGCGTGCCATGTCCACAGCACCCACTTCTCACTGACACTAAGAATACCCCAGCCAGGCTGTATAAGGCATGCACTGAAAAGAAATTTACAGCATGTGCATAAAGGTAAAGACATATTATTGCAAAACAGAGGTATATGTACATCACAGGAGCAGAAGTGACCGATACCCATAGGATTAAAAGTCTAGTTTAGCTGGGGTCACTTTCTGCACAGAAAGGAGTTCATAAATGCCTTTGTTCTTAGTCACCTAGGTAAGACAAATTTACTCAGAACAGATATATGAACAGCAACAAGGATTAATTACCACATAATTAATTAATGGAAACATCTGGATGAAATGATAAACCAGTGGAAAGATTAAAAAAGTTGAACTGTGACATAGATCCTTAGTAAACAGATCCATTTATTACCATTAACACACACAGACAGCATTACTCTGTTTCTCTCTCTGCCATATAAAGTTATAATTAATTATGCAGTACAGCCGTTGACACCTGAGATCGATTCACTATCAGCTATACTCTTACAATGCCAGACTCTTTGAGAGGCAAGAACTTTGTAGATACCCGATACTGTCTCAGCGTCTGTTACCTTGGCATAGTATCTGCTTAACACGGCAACCACCTCACACGGCATGTTGCAAATGCAGGAAAAAAAGGGGAAAAGGGTGTATTTAATTTTAAAATATGCACTTCATAGTTTATCACATCCATTTTATAGATAAATACAGTGAGGCATAAAGGAGCACACTGACTCGTGGCAAACAATTTGACCGTGCCCTACTTTTAGCATGAGCTTCCTTTTTGGACTGCAAAGTCCTGGAGTTTATCAGACAAACACGAGTAGGCTATGCTGCACGTTGCTGACATGAGGCACTTTCTCTCTACAGTGGAAGATACAACAACTTTCACCTCAGAGAGTCCCAGAAAGGAATAATAAAAGGGCTGTGAGATTAAATCAGCCCAAATTGATAATGAACTCCAGGTTTGTTTTGAACTGAGCTCACTCTTAAATTGCATCCCTTGCACTAAGTGACTCAGGGGATTGGTTTGGAATCAGGAATGTTTTGAATTGCTATGTTCTGGATTGCATTATTCCCCTCTGGGCAAGTGGATGCATTTAAAGGCTTGAAACTTCATTTGTAGAAATCCTGCTATAGCTGGAAAAGCAGGAATCAAACCGACCAGGACAGAATACCTGCTGATGCCTCTGCGTCAGCATTCAAATTCCTGTTCCACTTCAGCATTTACCAAGCCGGGGGGGGGGGGGGGGGGGGGGGGGGGGGGGAGGGGGGGAAGAAAAGAGGCTTTCCTTACAGTACCAGCAGCACACAACCACATGTGTGGTACGGGAAATAGTCTTGGTCTCTGCTTTTCACAAACTTTTTTCTACATGAAGAAGCTCATTGTATAATACTTACAACTCTATTCCTGTTCCTGGCTTACTCTGTTTCTCACCTTCCTACCAGCTGGTGGCTGTAACTGCTGATATCTCATCAGTTAGGGAGAGGCTCGTATTTTTCCTTTTGACAGGAGACTTGTTGCTGCAAGTCTGATATATTTAACATTCTTTCTACCTGCTTCATTTACTAACACACAATAATTAGCTTCCAGAAACAATTGGTGTAGCTCAAAGGACTTGTTCACTGAGATTTGTAACCAAAAGTTTTTAGTCTGCACAAACACAAAGAAAAAAAAAAAAAAAAAAAGAAAAAAGACAGAGCATGTGTTCAAGACGAGACTTGAACCAAAGCCTCAACCCAGTACAGCTCCTGCACAGTGCTGAAACCCAGGTGATAACAGTGAAGGAATGCACAGAAGCAGAAAGCTAAATTCTGCAGTATAAGTGGACCTCAAACGTGATTGCAATTATGTGGAAGATGTGCTTCTACTCCTTATAGCCATTGGCTCACTCCCAGCAACAGTCATAGAGGTTTTACAGGCAACTCAAATATAAGATGAGACCAAAAATTAATGGAGATACTGACTGCACACATACCATACATTAAGGTAATTTAATTTAAAAGACAACTATTAGTGCTCTCCTTTCTACAGCTACCTGCCTTCCCAAGAAATACTCAGGAGACAGCAATTAAATGACAATTTTATGCTCCTTAAGGGGTTAAAGTAAATAGACATGTGTCTGTCACATTTAAAACAGGAAAAGAAAAAAAAAGTACTTATTTTGGGAGCAGTAGAGACAGAAAGAATGTTCTGAAGGGTTCAAAGGCAGAGGTGGGAAAATGAGGTGGTGAGATGGCCCCCAGGTCATGGTATGTACGGTAAAAGACCAAAGCACTAAAACGAAACCTTTGATAGCTGACTGGGACCACCATCAGGGCAGGTTCAATGGAGAGATTTCAAAAAGTTCAAGTGAGAACAGCCCCTGTCTGGTTAGAGCAGGCAAGTGCTGATTGTGGACAGAGGGGAGTTTGAAGGCAAAAAGTTAAGATTATATTGGGGTTCAAAGAACAAATTAAGAAGCAAAAGATCTTGGTCTTCACCACCGCCTCAGACACAGGTTCATCGCCCACTCGATCACTACTTGCTGAATTTTCAAAACTCCTTCCATATAGCATCTCACACTGAAAACAGTAAATGGCTGTTGTGAATCAAGAAATTCAAGACCTAGCTTTGGCTCTTCATGTTTTCATTTGTAAAGTAGAGGCAATAAACATCTCACTACTTCAAAACACTGAAGTGCTTTGAGATCCTCGTAATGAAAACACTGGGTAAACTACAGTTATGATCTGCTATGTGATCACTATACGAACAGCACAAGCTTGCTCTTTCACATTTACACCTCCTTTACAGATCATTCATTTTATTTTTTGTGTTACAACTGAAGTGCTGATGACTAACTTACCGAATGCAGAAATGCTACTGTACTCCTTGGAGTATTCTTTCCTGCATCTCTTTCCCCACCCCCAGACATATGTTAGTAGTTAGAAGCAGCTTGCTGAAGCTCCAAGTTTGATGGGGGGGGGGGGGAATATCCATGTTCAGAACACAACAGAATACCTAAAAAGACCCACCTTGTCTCTCTACCTACATATATACACACTTGTTGCCCCTATATAAGATTTTTAGTTAAGGCCACAGAATATCTAACCAACCGAAGCAGAAAATAATTGAAATAGCACCTATTACATATATCTGTCCTTAAATAATGAAAGAACTCGGATTTTGGTAACGTACATACACTGTTCTATTGGGTTTGCGTGGCAAGGTTTTGGTAGCGGGGGGGCTACAGGCGTGGCTTCTGTGAGAAGCTGCTAGAAGCTTCCCCTATGTCCAACAGAGCCAATGCCAGCTGGCTCCAAGACGGACCCACCGCTGGCCAAGGCCAAGCCCATCAGCGACGGTGGTAGCGCCTCTGGGACAACATAGTTAAGAAGGGGAAAAAACCCTGTGCAACAGCAGCAGAGAGAGGAGTGAGAATATGTGAGAGGAACAACTCTGCAGACACCAAGGCCAGTGAAGAAGGAGGGCAGGAAGTGCTCCAGGTGACAGAGCAGAGATTCCCCTGCAGCCCTTGGTGAAGACCATGGTGAGGCAGGCTGTCCCCCTGCAGCCCATGGAGGTCCACGGTGGAGCAGATCTCCACCTGCAGCCCGTGGAGGACCCCACACCCGAGCAGGTGGATGCCCGAAGGAGGCTGTGGACCCTGTGGGAAGCCTGTGCTGGAGCAGGCTCCTGGCAGGACCTGTGGACACATGGAGAGAGGAGCCCATGCTGGAGCAGGTTTGCTGGTAGGACTTGTGACCCCGTGGGGGACCCACGCTGGAGCAGTCTGCTCCTGAAGGACTGCACCCCATGGAAGGGACCCACACTGGAGCAGTTCATGAAGAACTGCAGCCCGTGGGAAGGACTCGCGGAGCAGTTCATGGAGGACTGTCTCCCATGTCTCCCACGCTGGAGCAGGGGAAGAGTGTGAGGAGTCCTCCCCCTGAGGAGGAAGGAGCAGCAGAGACAACGTGTGATGAACAGACCACAACCCCCATTCCCCATCCCCCTATGCCGCTTGGGGGGCGGGGGGGAGGTAGAGAAAGTCAGGAGTGAAATTAAGCCCGGGAAGAAGGGAGGGATGGGGGAAGATGTTCTTAAGATTTAGTTTTTATTTTCTCATTACCTTACTCTGATTTGATTGGTAATAAATTAACCTAAGTTCCCCAAGTCGAGTCTGTTTTGCCTGTGACAGTAATTGGTGAGTGATCTCTCCCTGTCCTTACCTCGGACCCACGAGCCTTTCATTGTATTTTCTCTCCCTCCTGCAGCTTTGGTGGGCACCTGGCATCCAGCCAGGGCCAACCCACCACAACTGTGCATTAGTATGGATCAGAAGGAGTTATCCCTTAGCTTTAATGATGACAGGATCAGCACAGTAACTATTCTAAGTTTATCCTGCCTTTACTGATGCGGTGGGAGTCTCCCAGGAAGGCTGAGCCCTGTATCCGAAGTGGTGCAGTACTCCCTAACAGGAGTTCTGAGGAGGAACAGGGAACACCACACAGGACTAGTAAATGGAAAGGAAGAATGGCAAACCTGCTGCTAGGAATCCCTGATAGAAACAAAAAAAGTTTTCCTGCCTTCTGATTTCTTTTGTGCCAGAGACCTGAAGAGGGCAGAAGGTAAAGAAAGAGGTAGAGGAAAGAGCCGCTGACCTCTCTGGGCCAAGGCTAGGAACATACAGTAATCAGGAGCCAAACAAGAAGAAAAAGCGTGGTTGGTGGCGAACATGCCACCAGGGCTGGGAATACCATCTGGGAAGTGCTAATTCCAGCCGTCATCGCTGTGACAAAAAAAAAAAGAACCAATGCTCGTGAACATCAGACTACAGCCAGCCATATACTTTTATACATATCACTTCAGAGCCGTAAGATGATGGGAACCACAGGAACAGACACCAAATCGGTGCCTACTGTAAGAGGGATTCATATCTCATTCACTTCCTCAGAAGCACATCTGTTACACAAACTCCCAGAAACACTGGCATCCCGCCCAAAGAGCACTTATTCAGCCAATTCAATTAATGTTATCATTAAGTCACAATATATCTAATGAATGGGACAGCCAAGTTACCACTTACTATCACAGCATTTCTCTTTGGAACAGTGTTAGTGACGGGATGCAGAGAGCACATTCTGATGTACAGATGGCAGGGAGCGGATAAGTAAAGCTAAAACAGCCTGGGCAAATCAGCTACTCTGCTTCGACTTCCAGAACTCGTCCTGGGAATAGAATTGTCACCTTGGCTTTAATTTGCATAGGGCCTACATCAGACTTTCTCCTGGTAAGAATCGATTCTGAAGTGAAGAGTTCAACAAAAGCAAAAATATTATAGCTCTGCAAATTTTTAATCAGTTAATTAACCAGAATACTGACAACAGTATTCTGGAAGCTTTTATGCGGCATGTTTTTTGTTTTGTTTTTTTTTGAAAGAGTAGAACAAATGCACTCAACTCCAGATCACATCTTTTTTCACACTTAGTTAATTGCTTGGCAGCACACATCCTGATAAAAATGCTGCCTGTACATGTTCACGTATTGGAGTTACCCAGCACAGGAGCGGCAGGGGATTCCTGAGAGTTTCAGCAACACTAACAATTCCACTGTTTTCATTCCACTGGGATTGCTTTCTAAAACCTAGTTATCTCAAAGTTAATACCCCAAAACAGAAGCATTCTAAAAAAAAGATGACATGGAAAGTCTGAAATTCCACACCTGCATCTCTCTGGATTTTAGCTCCTTTTGTAGACCCTCTATCTGAGAAGCCCTAAAGCTTCATGCACTGTTGTAAACACAATGCACTGCTAAACCTAAGTCATGGACAAAGATGTTAAGAGTTGTTCTGCTATGGCTGAAGCTTGGTATGGCAGAAAGCTGTAGATAAGCAATGAAATGCTGACAGGGGAAAGGAATGGAACTGAACTTCCATTCCTGGACTATCATTGTATTACAGGTTGGGAATAAAAGTTCTGCAAGGTTCATCAGCATAGGTAACGAAGGTTGGCAGAAGCATTGCTTAGATGACCTCATGTATGCCTACAATCACAAGCTGTGAAAAGAATACAGGATTTTGTGTTAAAGTCCTAGCTTCAGACTTTCTTCAGAAATTTAAATGCTCCTAGCTAAACGAATAACTTAGGTATTTCCCATGCAATATGATTGAGGCTTCATAGCTATAATTTCTTACATGTGGTTTTGAATGTACTGTTTTGTTTACAAAGGACGTTTGATCCAGTTCTCTGATCAAACCCAGTGCCTGGCAAGTTAAAAGCCATGATCAAGGTTGACTTCTTCCTTAACTCTACAGACCAGAGTTCAGGATTTGCCTGATCTAAATAAACTGCACAAATCAGAGTATTTTGATTTTAGGTCTCTGTCTTATTTAACTGGCAGAAACAGTGATTATTGCTGTTATTTTTGCTGATGCTGTTTTCTAGGAAAAATGCTTAGCTGACTGCTGAGTATTATAGAGATGCTTGTGATAAGTCTAAACAAGTTAGCCTAATCACTGGAAGCACAGTAATTGCAATAGCACAGCACTAAACCTAGGTTAATACACCCTGCCAGGACTACCAGGATAAGTTTGCAGACAAGGAACTCCAGGGCACCACAGCTATCCTTCCTCAAATATTCAGGTCAGCTCTGGTATATGCTGCAGCATAGGAACACCTGGAATCCGAGAGAAACAAAAATATCTAAGAAAGGGAAAAGATGTTCATAATTAACTGGGAAGCTAAACTAATTTTTCCTGAGTTTTCCTACTTAAGCTTTCTCTGTAGTTTCTGAACCTTCCAATAGTTGCTCTTACAATTACAGATCAGGAGGGACCTTGAAAGCCTGGGACAGTATTTTTGTGGTTGTGAATTGAAAAGGTGCGTGCTACTGCAGTCTGTGCATGGAGGATGAGTTGGCAGGAGCTGTTTGCCACGGCCCTCTTGGGTACTCCAAGGGCAACTCTGCTGTGCTAGACATGCTGGTCTTGCCAGCAGGCTGCCCTCGTGCCTCTGCTGGGAACAGAAGAGGGCAGAATATCCATACCAGTGTTGGCTGTGGCCCTTCAATACTAACTTCTGAGTCAGTCTAGATCCAGATTGCTCTACAGATTTTGTAACAGATAGGGAAAGCTTGTTCATGCGTTTCTACAGCGTGCATCTCTAATTCGAGCTCCTGGGCATTACTGCTATATCAATAATGGTATCTGAGTCTCTCAAATTACAGTAATTGAAACAGACAAGACTCACTGGGTTTCATCTTTATCTCAGTTCAGGACTTCTTCCTTGTCTAGGAGACTTTCATGTTTCAAATAGTGGGGCTTTCAGCACTTCCCTGCAAGTCTGCTTGACAGAGCAACAGATCCACTGTCAGGAAATTCTTCTCCCCTGGTATTCAACTTGAAGTTCCTTTCTGCTTCCTCTTTTCTCTGCCAATTACCTCTCTGGAGCACACTAAGCAAATCCTTCAACATTTACATCTTTAAAATAATATGGCATAATTAACTCCAGGGGAACAGCTTTCACCAAACTACATATATTTATCTCTTTTAATCTTGCGTTATTAATTTAAGCCCTCCAGCCAGTCCCTGAGTTGTTTGGGTTGCTCTCCTCTGAGCTCATGCCAATTTGTTAGCTTTTTTCTGGCAACCCGAACAAAGCTCAGAGCAATGTGGTAGGTGTGGTCTTTTCTGAGCCACAGGGAAAAATCTCTATGGTTCAAGTCCATTCTGAACCATAAAGAACAACAGCACATTAAAATACTTCGTAAATGGAAACTAATTCCCACACCATCTCTCTGAGGAGGGGAAGTAAGTGTCTGACCTGTTTTACAGATTGGAAACAAAACATTTTACCTGTGGCCACAAGGAGAGACTCAGTGTGAGAACAATGACTGAAATTCAGCATTTTCCCCTTAGTCTTGAGTTTAAACCATTTCTGTTGCTCTAGAAAACAAACCCAAGGAGCCTGAGAGAGAAATTTTTCAGAAAGAAGTGACTTAGTCCCAATTGTCCTGTAATTCTGCTTCTAGCACTCTGCTCTTACATTATCGTATTGGCTCTGCTACCGAGTACCATTTTGCTTCCCAGGGTTCAGGCGCTGTTATGATACTTGACTTCCCTCCCTCATTCTCATCCATCTGAAACTGTAGTCTGAATCTACAACCCTCTGGAGCCCAATCCACTTAAGCTTTGAAGCAACTGTCAAAATATAGTACATCAAAGCATAAGACCGAGAACATGCAACATCTCTGAAAAGCCACAGCGCAAGAGAAGTAAGTTTCTCAAAACCTAGAAGTCAGAGGTGTAGATTTGTAAAGAGAACTGAACATAAAGCAGTTCAGTGCAGGATCCTTCTATTGGGGTAAAAACTCTGTAACATTATAAAGTGTTGGCACCATTCAACTCGTGCTTCATATGTTTCAGCAGCACTGTGTTGTTGTTGGTCTTGACAGCCTAAGCAATGCCAAGTCCTTAGGGAGTGCTGCAATGAAACTGTTGCATGCCTGGCTAGAGAAGGAGCAGCTGTAGAGTGAGACCATATACTAAAAAATCAAGCTGAAACATGTTCTCTTATTTTTTTTTAAAGCCATTTCTACACCTTCTACACGTAGTTTGTTTCCTTTGCGCTCACTCACACTCTGAGAATGGCTCTTTTTTGTGCCTGTTTCGCCGCATGACTACTTCTGTAATCTTTTTCCAAAAAGTTCAACAGAACTTTCTAAAAACAATACAAGTATCATAGTCCTTCTGTATCACCGTATTAGTGACAATTGCAGATGATTCTGGTTTAATACCTTTGACCTACAAAGCAGACAACCATATCTACATGCTGGATAACTAAATAGGATTTGAATAACCTGAAGCAGTCCATAAGGCATGAGTGCACTACGTCTAGCACTTGCATGAGTTTCCAAAGAGCTATGACAATATAAACACCAACGCTGAACTAGACACAGTTAAAATCAGTGCCTGCTGCACCATGCTCAGGCTAACATATATTTCTTTACTGCAAATATTAGTCGTGCTCAGGAGTCGAAAAACAGGGAAAAAAAAGGAAAAAAAAATTGGAAAAAAAAAACCCTGGGATATTATTCTAAGATTCAGGAACTTTCACGTTTCTGCATTTTTAGACTACACTCCATGGTTTTTAAAACTTCTCACTATCACAGGAGCTAAACCAAACTTCTTTTGTAGTGAAAACTGAAGTTGTCCTGTAACTTTCTAGTTATAGCAGCAATCATTTAAACAATATAGCAGCAAACACTTAAACAAAAAAACCCCAAACACAAGTGTCAAAGAAAGAGCTTACCACTATGTCACAAGAATGACATCATGACATCATGCAGCTTTCTGGCCTTGGAGCAGGTTGCAAGAGGTGCCCCATCTGTTTCTTCCCTCCTCAGTCCCATGTACTCTTCACGACAGCCTTCTTAAGCATTTGTATATGCCCGGTCTGTACTAATTTGTGAGCTCACACAAGACAAATTACTCCTAAGGCTTCCAAAGCCAGCACTTCTCCATTCACATCCCCCTGCCAAAACAGCTTTTTCTTTCCACAGTGCTGTCACCCAACCGCTCCAGTACCTCCCATGCGCCGACCTACAGCCCAGCCGTACAGAGCAGGCACCCTTCGGGCTCTCTACCCGTGGGAGGCCCCACTCCTAATCTTTCTGATGCTTACAACAGGGGACCCAAGAAAAAAAAAAAAGAAGTGACAGATCTTTCAACCTTCTTTGGTTATCTGGTACCCCCAGAACATGGAGACACACCAAGCTATGGAGACTTACACAGTGTTGCCTCTGTTCTCTAGATGGAGTTTTGCAGTGACTGTGGAAAAAGCCTATACCTTCCACCAAAACTAAGTATAAAAAGCTGGAAGGAAAAAAATAAAAATTGGAGGAGGTGCTTGAGAGATCCTGGAAGAAAGTATCTTCTATAGAATCATAGAATCGTTTAGGTTGGAAAAGACCTTTTAAGATCATCAAGTCCAACCGTTAACCTAGCACCGCCAAGTCCACCACTACACCATGTCCCTAAGCACCACATCTACACGTCTTTTAAATACCCCCAGGGATGGTGACTCAACCACTTCCCTGGGCAGCCTGGTCCAAAGCTTGACAACCCTTTTGGTGAAGTAAAATTTCCTAATATCCAGTCTAAACCTCTCCTGGCACAGCTTGAGGCCATTTCCTCTTGTCCTATCACTTGTTACCTGGGAGAAGAGACCGACCCCCACCTCTCTACACCCTCCTTTCAGGTCGTTGTAGAGAGTGATAAGGTCTCCCCTGAGCCTCCTTTTCTCCAGGCTAAACAACCCCAGTTCCCTCAGCTGCTCCTCATCAGCCTTGTGCTCCAGACCCTTCCCCAGCTCCGTTGCCCTTCTCTGGACACGCTCCAGCACCTCAATGTCCTTCTTGTAGTGAGGGGCCCAAAACTGAACACAGTATTCAAGGTGTGGCCTCACCAGTGCCGAGTACAGGGGGGACAATCACTTCCCTAGTCCTGCTGGCCACACTATTCCTGATACAAGCCAGGATGCTATTGGCCTTCTTGGCCACCTGGGCACACTGACAGCTCACATTCAGGTGGCTGTCAACCAGCACCCCCAGATCCTTTTCCACCAGGCAGCTTCCCAACCACTCCTCCCCAAGCCTGTAGCGTTGCATGGGGTTGCTGTGGCCCAAGTGCAGGACCTTGCACTTGGCCTTGTTGAACCTCACACAATTGGCCTTGGCCCATCAATCCAGCCTGTCCAGGTCCCTCTGCAGAGCCTTCCTCCCCTCAAGCAGATCAACACTTCCGCCCAACTTGGTGTCGTCTGCAAACTTAGTGCGGGTGCACTCAATCCCTTTGTCCAGATCATTGATAAAGATATTAAACAACAGAACTGGCCCCAAAACTGAGCCCTGGGGAACACCACTTGTGACCGGCCACCAATTGGATTTAACTCCATTCACCACAACTCTTTGGGCCCAGCCATCCAGCCAGTTTTTTACCCAGCGAAGAGTACGCCCATCCAAGCCACGAGCAGCCGGTTTCTCCAGGAGAATGCTGTGGGAAATGGAGTCAAAGGCTTTACTAAGGTCTAGGTAGACAACATCCAGCCTTCCCCTCATCCATTAGGCTGGTCACCTTGTCATAGAAGGAGATCAGGTTGGTCAAGCAGGACCTGCCTTTCATAAAGCCATGCTGACTGGGCCTGATCGCCTGGTTGTCCTGTACGTGCCGTGTGCTGGCACTCAAGATGATCTGCTCCATAACCTTCCCTGGCACCAAAGTCAGGCTGACAGGCCTGTAGTTCCTCAGATCCTCCTTCCGGCCCTTCTTGTAGATGGGCGTCACATCTACATTTGCTAGCCTCAAAACTTTTTGCTAACCTTCCAGAATCTCCTGATGACACACCCCTTCCAATCAAGGCAAAATAAGACACTTGTAGAATCATGTAAATTAGAACAGAAGCGATAAATACTCTCAGTTCTGTTTCTTCATAGGTAATTGTCATGCCTGTATCTGGACAGGGAAGAACAGCATTTGAGGGGAGATTTCATTTATCCTGGAACTTAACCTTTCCCTGGGGAATCTCCTTCACAAAGTTGCATACAATACCTCTATTCATTGCCCGCTTTTTCCATTAGTTGCTTTGCTTTAGGGGGTCCATTCCCTGCTCAGCCCTTTCCTCCAATTCCCCCTCCTTTCCCCTGTGCTATCACACGGTCACTTTGTGAGCCATGTTACTTTCTTCCATTCTGTTATCCTTGCAATATATATTTGATGTGCTTGGCGTACAGAACTGATGTCTGTTTAGATTAAAACCATGTTGTAATTTGGAGGAAAAATATACAAAGCCACGGCTGAGCATGACAGAAGAAAGCTATCCCTGGTTTTGGAAGCTGCAGTATGTCCCTACTGGGAATAGCCTAGTACCATGTTTATTACGTTAACCAGAAACAGGGGAAATGGTTGAGGTTTCACTGGTCTTTCCGCTCCATACTGTACAGAGGCCAGTGCTCATTCCCCCCAGCTATGTAGGGTGAACATTTTACACATGCTCTCGTTTCTACTTAATGGTTCTTCCATTCTTTCAAATAACTCTCTCCACTCTGGCAAGCATGTGATTTATGGAACCTCAGCAGAAACGAATGGATTACACAGCTAATGAATGAATCAAACAAACCCAAGAGGCTAGATCATATGATCAGCTGAATCGGACTGAGTTTTTTAAATGGCACTTCTACTGCTTACATCTTTGCGCTTGGTTATACCAAGGTTTCAAAGAGCCAGGATCCAGACAGATACTGCATTGTTTAAAAAACATGGAATTTTTCAATGTGCATCTGCCTTCACTGACATCTTTCAGCAGCATTGTCTCCATGTGAATTAGCTGTGATTGATGCAAAAAACTTCTCTATGACAGCATATACAAAACTTTGGACAGAAAAAATTCAGGAGCATTCTCCCTCTCAAATGTAGCTATGGCATCTTGCATTTCTAACAGAATACATCTCTTGGAAAATACCCAGGGCTATGAAATTTTATCTGCTCAAATTTTGCTCTTGTAGTAGTAATATCAGCCTGAACTTCTAAGCTGGCTGCATACAAAATGAACCCTAAGCATGGCCTGGAAAGTGTGGGATACCTGGTGGAGACACCAGCAGAAACTGCAGACTTTGCCCCAAACTTGCATTCCAACGACTACCTTTAATAAAAGGTTTGCCTTTACATCAGCCTGAAGAAGCTCTTTCACCATCATAGCTTATTAGGCTCGCAAACATAAAAAAAATAAAATAAAAAAATCTCCTTTCAGACTTAAGAAGTAGTAGTAGCCTTATATTGCAGATACAGAGTAAGAAGTAATTCTGTGCTAAGACAAAGCAGAAAGTCATTAAAAAACTGAATAACTTAGCTAAGGTCTGCTGTGTCCCAGTCTCTTAATTAATGCACTAACTTCACATGACTCAGTTTACAAAATACAAGGCTCCAACATGAGCAGTTAATTTTATTAATTGTGCTGATATTAGGGGATGCGTCCCCTAGCTGTTCTAATCTGATGTCTTAGGAGTAAGAAAAATACCAACACATGCTTGTTCTCATATTACTTTTTTTCCAGTAAACCTTTGAGGTTTTTTCCTACAGCTTTTGACTTGAGCAAATAATCATTTACAGACACACAAAGCCAGCGGTTGGGTTGGATTTGCAAAATCTTATCGTACATGTTTTGGTTTTGTGTGATCAAAACCACAAATGGTCTCAATTCAGGTCTAACTTTATTCAAATATGAAAGGTGTTTTTTCTGAGAGCAGAATTGAGGGTGGTGGTTTAAATACAGTTTAATTTCTAACCTATTTCTGGACACCTAATTCATGTGTTGGAGAATGGAAATAAGTCTAAGAACAGTCCAACTTTATTTTACCATACCACAACAATATGGTACAGACAAATCAAGTTAGTGTTCTCAACACCAGCATTTACTTATTGAGCTATGCATACAGCTTCGGGCTTATTATCAAATGATTTTAAAAACATGAAAAATTGCTCTGTTTTGATTGAAAGCTTCTTCATCTTTTAAAGTAATGCAGGCAAATTTAAGATGACAATTCATATTGACATTAAAATCTTTGCCTTTTAAATATAAAATGGAAATGTTTTAACCTTTTCAAATTTTAATCGTACTTATTAGGCCTATGCTCTGAATTTGATGAATACCCATTTTTAGCTAAAATTAAATTGCACTTTTGGGGAATGAACTATTTGATAAATATTGCCTAGCATTAGTCAGTATTTCTTCCCTTCTGCCAAAGAAAGGTCACCAGGGGGAATGAAGAGATTTAGCTGAAAATTAGTTTAAGATCACTATTAAACATCTTTCAGGCTCTTCCTACATAAAGGAGGACAAATATTGCAGAAACAGAAGGTGTTTTATGCACATAATTTGAGAATATATTTTGTAGAACAAGTGAAATCCCCAAATAGGATGTTGTAGTTCACTTATTCAGCACACATGCAGCAACAGCTTACAAGCTTTCTTCCCCCTACTCTTTTGGGGTTCTTTGACTTATTCCAACTGGATAACTCCTACAGACCTAAAATCCTTCAGTCGGTGGCTTTTTTGTTAGTACTACTAAGAGAGAAATGTTATCTCTGAGTGGTGCCTTGTGTGGATGGGAAGAGAGAAGTAATCAAATAATTTCATACATAATACTACAGGATTTGCTTAATTAGACTTTACCATTCTGAGCTGAAGATCATCATCTCAGCAACTTAGCCATAAATACTTACCAAGACTAGCCTTTTCACTGCCCAAACACAAAATTGTTTTTACTTAATAAATCTTGTGAGATTCTTGGATATCGATCATGTTTACTTTTAGCTACCAGCACTGAAATGACAAAAACTACTTCTGTTCTTGGAGACTAATACAATTGATTGATCCCTGCTCTGCACTTTGTGTCATGTGGAAAAATAAGCGGCAAATAGTATTTCTCCCTTTCTCTCCCCACAAAGCCTGACGTTTCATTTCATCTGAGTGTTTTATTGGTTCTCACATCTGGATTATATAAATTCAAAGCACAGTTTTCAATATCTGTGTTGCTTAAGGTTACAATATTTGACAAATCCTATTCGCCAGGCTGTCAAATTAAATTAACATGGGCAATGGAGGGGGAACAAAAGAATAAAGAGCCTAAGTTTTATTCCCTTGCGTTCAGAAAGTGAGACAAAATTAACCCCTCTGAAGAGGAAGCACCAGCCCTGACAGACAAGCCTGCTAGAGTGGTAACAGGCAACGTGACATAAATCCAGAAATTATGTTGGCTGGCATCCCAGAGATCAACTGGCCTTTACCAGGCCATCAGGTTCCTATAAACAGAAGCCACACTTCAACTACTGAGAGTTTCCCGTCTGAGACAGTAATTCTTTTTGTTGTACCATCAACTAAAGATTTAACCACAACTCAACAGCAAACACACTAGGTAGGATACATCTAACGCTTCTTTCAAGGATTCTTACTTGCATTCAGTCAGAAACTTCTGAAAGACACTGTGAACTCACCAGTGGGCCAGAAAGATTAACTGGTCCCGTGTTTGTTTAGCTGATCAGGAGAGTTAAGTCTCAAGGGATGCTCTTCATATCACTCCTTTGAAGATTCTTCCTACGTAGTTGCCCACACAGAATCTTTTTTATCTTATCCTCCAGGGTGGCTTTTGTGCTGACACCATGCTTCAGCAGCCATATGCTGTGGAGGGCACTTACCACCACCAAACAGAAATGCACACAAAGCCCAGAAAAATAGTAACAATAGAAGTAAAAGTCAGGGGGCTTGTCTGCATGAACCAGCTTAATTCATAACAGATGCCTAAATCCAGTATAGTGCTGATTAGACTTACAGGTGAGACAAACTCATAATAGCAATCCTGCATGTGACCAGCACTTACTTTTAACTGTTAGGAAAAAACTCTTGGATCCTAGTCTGCATCAAGACAGCATTTGAAGGTCTCTGCAGGGGCCAAGAGGGAGAATTCTTTCCTCAGAATTACATGGGGGCTCTGCAATCACTACTGCATTTCTGAGATGAACTCAGGAAATTCATGCAAATGCAAAAGTCTTTACTAGTGAGGTAGCCAGATCCCAGAGGTGAAACCAGGTGGTCTCACCTTCACCCTGCTCTTCCCACAATTGCATTTTTGCCCCCACCGTCTTCCTGCATCAGGTATGGATGGACTCTATACATTCTCTCTTCCTGGGTGAAACTCTGCAATTCTTGTTCAAAACAGAGACTACAACTCACGTACGCTCTGTGATGCTCACTTAAACAGAATGAAATGAGCTTAGCACCTGAGTCCAGGACTGTCAGTGAAGAGAGTGACAAGACAGCTCTGTAACATTAAAGCTTAGCAGTAAAGCATTTTGACAAAAAGGACTGAAAACATACACCAAGACAGTTTCAATTTCTTTTGGTAGTTCAGCGTAACAAGGCTGTCAGCCCAGCTGAGCTTTGGTGACTCTTATCACAAGACAGAGACAGCTTTTAACTATTTACAGTGTATTTGACTGTCTGGCTCCCAATATTAACTTCCACATTACCTTCTTAGAGAGCTTCAGAGGGAGCATGTTCACAGCTATTATGGCATTTCTTCCTACTATCTGCAAGTAATTTTGGGGGAAGCAACTCTTTAACTAACTCTTCTTAAGCTCTATGTAAATCAGTATTAAACTTGAGTAACATCTTTGTATCTCAAACATCTTCATGTTCATGGTACATGCGTTACGTAGACCCCCCCCATCAAGTAGCCTCATAAAATGGGGACTTATGTTTTAGGAAATGAAGGAAACCACATGGCTTGGTTATCAGGATTTTTTGTTGTTGTTATTAATAAAGTACATATATGTACAGATTGAACCTTCTCGTAACTTCATGCAAAGAGTTACAGGAAGTCACTTGACATGGTATTGTCATTGTCAATTTGATTGAAGAAAAAAACCTCAAACAAACTGCATAATAGGCTGCTGTCGTGATCCATACTGCCATTGCAGTGCTGAAAGGCAACAATGATTGCTCCTTCCAGCTTATGATCTGGAAAATGCTTTTGCTTATCTCAACTATCTGCTGACAGGAAACATGCATAAATGTGATCATCTAAACACAGATGTTGGTAGATTCTTTTTAAAACCACCTCTTTATGGCAAAACTAAGGGACTGATAGGCAGTAAAGAAGAGCAGAGCAAACATTCCAGCAGTGACGCTGTTCCCCTGAGACACAGTAAAGCAAGACATATCTGCCATGAGATAAAGGATCACAAGAAAAGTTTACAATCTTTTTTGTATGTATACATATATATACACATATATTTGACACTGTACTGACAGTCTTGTTAAGCATTCTTGTATACAGTCATCATGATGTCAAAATGATATCAAGGCTCTCTAGAAGCTCTGAGAAGAACTGGCATGTTTCCCTATGATCAAAACCAACTCTCAGCTGAGATGAGTTAAAGCTACTCCTTGGGTATTTTTCTAGGTTTAAAGTAGTGACAAAAACTCAGAGATAAGTCATGCTTTTCGTCCTCTCAACTCATCAAGTTTCTGCTATTACAAATAATATAACACACTCCCACTTCCCCCAGACCTGTATACTATACCGAGTCATCTGAAACCTCCAACAAACCAATACTCATTAAATCACTTTAGATACCTATTTTCCTCAATAAAAAGATGACAAGATTCAGACAGCACGCTATTGGGCGTAAAGTTCAAAACTGAGCAGTGCCAACTATGGCTGAAATCACAGCAGCACATCATCGCTGTCCATGTACACTACAGGGACATGACAGCTACCAGAAGTAGTTTTATAACAGGCATGTTTCACAGAGATTTACCAAGGGCTCTTTATTGGCAAAAGGCCATACTAGGGAGGAGACAAAGAACAAAATAAAGCAGCAACAATCCAATACACTAGCATTTACAAGCATGCGGAAAGGAGCTATGACAAAGTAGAAAATAAGTCAGGGAAGAAAGGGAGCCTAGAAGGAAGGAGAATAGCATCTGAGCAAGTCTTAAGAATGGAAAGAGGGTTTAGGGAAGGTCCCTGAGGTCGGTTCGGATGAAGGGCACTCAGTTTGCACAACGAGTTTGGAATTGTGGTGAGAGGGAAGCCACTGAAGACTCCTAACTATGGAAAAGTGAGATTGAAAATGGAGAGCAAGAGGGGAGAAGTGCAGCTAGGTTTGGAGGAGGGGAACCTCAGAAACACAAGCAGCATGATTGGAAAGGGTTAGTGGCTATCTTCTATGTCAAGGAGAGTCTTTTGGGCAGTGTTTAGCATCATTTGTGCTTCCTTAGACTCCAAGCTAGAATTAGCGCAGGCAACACTTTGAGCCCAACGTATCAGATTAGATTTTTCTTTCCCAAAGGGAATATAAAGTTAAAAACTGACTTCAAAAAGAGGCAAGATCCTGCTTACTTCCTTATCAGTTATTTCTTATCTTTGCAAGAGGGAGTGGCTCTCCACCGGTGCTGCGTTCTGAACTCGGCAGTTGGGAGCCCCTGCCTCACACAGATACTGTGCTTCAGATGCTACAGCTTAAGTTCCTGGCTGCGGAGTTTTGCTTTAAGCATTGAAGACAGCCTAAACACTCTCCTTTGTGCCTCTTCTAATCACTGCAAACCTTTTGTGTCAAGAAGCATTACTCCAAACCTTACAGAGTCCGAGAGACCTAGTTGACACAAGTACAGATACAATAAAGCAGTGGATAGGTTGTTCAGCATTTACTTCTCTAAAGGATTGCTTCTGTCCAAGAATCTGAGCCAAGAACAGAAACATTTCAGTCAGGAGTAAAACAAAGACTGCCAAGCACCCACAGAAAAACAGCTGATCGATCGGTATCTAAAATCATTGAGGATGTAAAACGTCACAGTGAATGAGGCAGATCACTCAAGCCAGATACAATCAGAAGTTACTCCTACGCTCTGGCATGATGGATAATGTTACACAAGGGCTCTTCGGAACATTAATAAAGCTCAACATAACGATCATTTATCTGTCCAGATCAGCAATTCTTTGGAGGCATTACATTCCCTTGGCAAAAGAGAATCTCCATCTCCATTAGATCTAGAGGAATATAAAATAATAAGAAAAACAACACATGACAACACTCATCCTTGTTTAGAAGGAAAGGTTTAAAAATGAGATCGTTTAATGGACTCTTTATTCTAGGGCAATTTATTTTTCCATTAAAAGCAGTTTTATCGTAGATCACTCAGAGAGGAAATCAGCCTTTCCCAAAGCAATTGGAAAGAGCAGAAGCATAGCAAGCATTATGCTTATTCAACAAGGGACTAAACAGCACAACTAGAGAACTAAAGGTTTCAAAACTTATGAAAGACAACAACCTCAACCCCTGATCCTGAAAACTATTAAATCTAAATTTGGAAAATGAAGGAAGAAGAAACCCCCACAACACCCAAAACCAAGACAACTTGCACTCCTACCCCTGAACCCTGAGCAGCGATACAAAGCAGGGCCATGTGTCATAGCAGCTACTGCTGCATGTTCTCTTCCACACCATTATCGGTCCTACGGTCACAGGACCATCAAAGGGAGAAGGCAAGATTTGTTCCTGTGTGGCTACCAATACCGAATGCTGCACATATGGCAAAGTATAGTAAATAAAAACCTGATCCCATCACCCTCACTTTGGAATCAAAGTTTTTTTCCAAATCTGCTTTTTGTGGTTTGCTCTAGTCCTAAGGAAAAACCAGGAAAACAGACATCCTGCAGGAAAAAAAAAAAAAATATTTGAGAGGGACTGAACCAGGAGAAGAAGGAAGGTCAAAAATGCAAAGAAACAATAGAAAATATTCCTGCTTTCGAAATAATCCATATACCAGCTCTTTATACTACAATGCACAGATGTCACGAAAGCTAAGTGCAAGACCGTTAGGCATTTCACATTTCTCCTAGACATTTATTATTTAGACATCATTTCTCTTTTATGGCTTCCCTGGAAGGTCAAGACAAATTTTCTCCCATCACCTCCAAGGCCCAGGTTGGTAATGAAACACCTACCCAACAAAATAATTGCTGCATTATATGCTGTAATGCTCCATTTGAAAAGGGGAACATGAAATAGCTCTATCCTTCAGGGAGCAGGGCTTCCACGTAGAACACCAATAGCTTTCGCATTTCTCTCATTTTTTTCTTCCTGTTTTGCAATATCATGTATTTCTGGCTAGAGGTTACGCTGAAAGAAATCAAAATAACTTTTACACTTTCTATCCTTTTCATTGATCAGATCTGAAAACTGAAAATTAGGAAATCTAGTAATTGTAAGGAAAAAGGCTTATGAAACAGACATGGTAGGGAAAATGAGAGCTTCATACAATAATTAATAAGATTTTCTGAATGCTACAGTAAAATTCAGTGCTGGTAAGCAATACTCCCAATCTTCTGCTGTGTGCAAAGGACCAAAAAGAATTATCCATCTGAATTTCCCACTTTCTTTCAAGAGTCAAAGCGCAGACTCTGCTCTTGCTTACACTATTGTAACCCTGACTTCTCTCAGTTTACAATTTTCATAAAAAAGCCTGGAGTTTGGCCTTTGTATTTGTATTTGTTCCTTGTGTATTAATAATGAACTATACTAACATTAAAATGCAGCTTAAAAAAAATGTGCTTGTGCACATTAATGAAGCCATGAGAGGAAGCTTATTATTGTTACTCCCCAATTCTGTAACTGAACAAAAGCAAGCGGTAAGCACAAGGATTTTTACCATGGCCGTAAAATATTTTTGCAAAGACATGCTTTATACACCAAGCTAGGATCGTACATTCTGCTTTCCAGTGAACAGCCAGCTCATATTTGATAGCATGATTTTGACTTTTTTTTTTTTTTTTTTTTTTTTTTTAGTAATTTTTACCAGCATGTATGTGCTTGGGCCAGTTAAAATGAGTGCTCTGGCACAGGAAATTTGCAGCCTCATTTGAATAGCTGGGAGGAGAGAATTTACTGGTGAGCTCTTGCAAGATTGTTCAATGCAAACTCCTGTTTGTGCGATACCTCTACACTTGTGTTGCTGCACAGCTGCCCTTGCAGCCACAGGACTGGATTGCCCTTGCAGTAAGTGGGGAAATGCTTAACAGAGACAGATGTAAGAACCAGCCACAAAGCAAGGTAACCTGATAAAGCTCTTTTTATTAGCTACTGTAATGAAGAACATTGATCTGTAGAGCGCCGGCTCTTGAATGCACAAAGCAGAGTGAATTTCTATAACAGTCCTCCTAAAAATGTACAAAGGTTTGCTAAGTGCAGCTTTACTCCTCCTAGTGATAAGAATTTCTCTGGGGAGACGCACCAGAGTGGCTCTGCTCACAGGTCCATGAGAGACCTGGTAGGGCTATTGCTCTCCTCAATGTGGAAAATTAATTTCTTTATTCTACTTCCACTGCCAAGGGGCAGGAGAGCGACACAGAGACTATTTATGACAATCCCCAATTAAGTACTTTAACACATTTGTTACTACATACTATTTTTGCAGTATCTGTTCCCACCATAAATACAACTTGATCCAACAAACTATAACTTTCACTGACTTAAGGTTTGATTCTGTGGTGCATATCCCATCAGGTGACCTGGAGGGACTACTTCCATGAATAAAGCTGAAGGATGTGTTCTATAAATGCCTTGACTGCAGCGGAGTTACTCCTGATCTGTATCAAAGTGAACGGAAACAAAGTGGATCAGAATGAGATGAGATCTTGCATAAAGCTTCTAGCAAAAAAAAAAAAAAAAAAAGTGTGTCCATCCACTACTTCATTTATTATGAATCGATTCGATTCATAGAAAGATTAGATTAGTCCACAGGAGTTGAGAGGATAAAGCATTTAGTTTTGCCCTGGAAATTGTAGTCTCCTGCTGGTTGAGTCAGTTACCGACTTGAAAAGAGAAGCATTCACCCAGAACACTAACCTGGGCTGCAGCAGGCTTGTTCCTGCTTGTCTGAGTCAAATAAAGGTGTTTAAAGACTTGTTCCACAGCCTCTGATAAGAGGTTACACTGCAGGGAAGTTTCATGTTTATCTCCTTTTTCTGTAGGAAATGCCCATGATGTAAGAGATGCTCGGTACCGCAGGTAATGCATTGGCAAGGAGTGAGTCAGTGATACCAAGGATGTTGTATTTGCCTATACGAATTCCACCCGTTTCAGTGTTTCAACATCCAGTGCTATAACCATACAGGTTAGCTCGCATCCAATAATACAGAATCAGGATCTCACCCTGTAGGTGCCAACTGCTATTTTAAAAAGATCCTAAGTACTCTGTGTACTTAAACTAGATGGAATCAGAGTTTATAACCTAAGGTCGCAGTTTTACATTATGCTGGCTGCTATTGAAAGGTGAAGTCCTATTTTTTTTCCCCCCTAAAGTACATAGTCTCACCCTCAATCTTGCACAGGATTATGCAGTCTCCTGTCTCAGGTCAGAAATCCAATCCAATGGAAAACTTGCTTTTATTTTTGAAAGCAAGTTTTCCATTAAGTCAGCAAACTAATCCAACTTGCCCACAGTCACAGAGTTGCCAGAGCAAACACAAACAGTGGAAGCACATGGCTGGCCCAGGGAGAACAGGATCTCATTTCATTGGCAGCCTAAACTTAGACTGAACTCAGTGTAACATAAAACTGCACCCTGAATTTTCTACAATGCTGTTTCCTAGCTGTGTTCTGTGACTCACAGAATACTGAACAATATCTCCGGATAACTATGAAGTAGCCGTTCATATGTGGCTGATTCCTCTTCCTCCCATTTGAAAAAAACAAATACATGTTAAGTACTTTGCTAGAACAGTTTTCGTATGTAAGCAGTTACAGAGATTGGCACAAAATTCACAGTAGAGAAAGAGAGGAACAACATATCCAGAAAGCAATCATGAGACATTTTTGATGAAATCTGGTCCACATACTGTAAAAATAGTGTCTTACCTTCTCATATAAGCCAAAACTCAGTAAAAGCAAGATTTACCCAAATTATTAATTATTTTTAGCGCTATGGAAGCTCTTAACAGCATTCAATGTGAAGTCATGACTCCAGTACAGTAGTTTTGTCCATACTTGCCATTCTATTGCAAACTGGGCAGTTTTTGTGGTTCTCAAGCACATCTCCCAGAGTTTTAGTATTAAATGAGAAGAAGAATGTTCCTTAAAACAAAAAAAAGGCAAATGAAACATCCTTCCTTCCATTCTTTACAGATGAGAAAAGTAACTTAAACACTGCAGGCTAAAAATACCACAAAACAAACCTAACCAACAGTCGGGGTTTTTTGTTTTGTTCTGTTTTAAAAAACAGGCTCTTAACTTTGGGTAGCCAGGTTAGGATTTTGGAAGATTGAACGTGCTAGAAGAGAAGAGTCCTTGCTCCTGCAAATTAGAACTCTCTAGTATTCCAGGACTACCTTCAATATCTAAACAATATATAATGTATTTTCTGCTAGAAGGGGCCTTCTAAGTCAGTTGGATTTGAAAGGCTTCAGTAATTTATGTTAAGTTCCTTATATTAGTGCTCCCTTCTTCTGTGGTTAATAACTTGAATATTAGGAGGATCCCAATTATAAGCATGAAAACTATTTTATACTACCATCTATTCATTTCTTAGTTTTATTTTTTATTTTGGTATCTGCATCTTATGCCAGTTCTGAGGATAAAATTTGGAATTTAAGAATTCACTTCGTAGTTACCTTACTTGTGCCAGGCAGATCTTTCACTTAAGATTTTCCATGAAACTAATCTGGCTTCTGGTCAAAACAAAACCTGTCTAGCTTGAGTTAAGTGATACTTTAAACTCGGGTTGGCCTCTTCAAAACTGAGCAAAAGGTAAATTGGTAAAGATGGTAGTTTTGTGCAGTTTTTGAAAGCTGGGCTAGAAATTTGGTAGGGATGCTGCAGCAAGTGTTACAAGTCACTAACTGCTAGTCCGATGGCTGCAGTCTGAACAGCATTTTGTAAAGCACACCAACTTCAGCACACTCCAAACTGCAGCAGTCTTACCAGTGAAGAAAGAATCTCAAACTGTAGCAAATACTCATTGTTCAGATGTATAATTCTGTTGCAGAATATTAAAGTTCTTTTTTTAAACTCATTTTCTGAAGATGAAAAGAACTATTAAGATTAGAAACAAACCAGTCAATCTGACAAGAAAGTCTGATTTGGGGTCTAATTCTAAAAGACAACATTCTTTAACACACATGCAAGTTTCACACAAGCTTTTTAAATGGCTTTCACATTTATTTTTCCTCTACATCACTGACAATACAATACAAAACTGTCTGAATTTAAAATATGCATTTAATTTCCACTACAATGGATTTATCTTTCTAGCAGATGTTGTTTGGAATATCTAGTGACTGTAAAATGTCTTGATCTAAGATGAAGACTGAACATGTACCAATACCCTTTATACCCTTTTTTATTTTCCTCCTTTCTCCAGTGAGATTGGTTTTTTGCCAATCTAGTTCCCATCACTGTGCACATCAAATGCGTGAAGCCTTTGTGGGACAGCCTTAAAGCTCAAACACCAGGCACCAAGAGGAAGTGTCAACATCACTGTATATTCTAAAGCAATACTGATTAGTGAACGGTACTTCTGATCTCTAGGCCAAGACTTCTCAGCATATCAGGTTTCCTTATTTGGAGGAATGGCTTATTTAGAAAACTGTAGCAATATTCCTCCTGGAAAACAATGAAGGCAGTTGTTTGAAAAGCAGAAGCTGACCTGGATTATCCGAGTGTCAGGGCAAGAACTTCAGCTGCTTGATGCGATTTTTAGTAAGCAGTCCAGGAAAAATGCAGAGCATTTGTAATAATAATTGCACAAACACTCTACTAAGTTGCTGCCCGCTTGGCCTTTGGAAACCTCTACTTCAAAACTGGAATGTTTTGAAGCCTAATGTAGGTATTAGTGTAGTATATCCCATATTAATATGGTGTCTTATTTGCACTGACTATTTAACAGATTTGGACAATCCTGTATTCACTGTAACAACAGAAAACCTAGAGACGGAATGCTGTACAACCAAGCTTTCAAAGATTTCACCTGTAAGCAGGTGCCTGCATACAAAAACCCCAGTCTTGTTCAGAGACTGACTTTCGCTTTTGTTATTTCACTCTCCATAATTTTTCTTCCAAACCCTCCCACTGATTTTCTTACACAAGTAATGGTTGACTTCTCACATGCACATACCTGTAACTCTCATTCTACCATTACATACTGTTCAGAAAATGTAGTGTCTGTTCTTCATACAAATATATAGAAATTAAAAACAGCTTAAAGATTTAAGAAAAGCAGTTTGCCTTTTCTTGATAATTCTGAGGGGTTTTAATTGCTTTTGCTAGTAGCTATTTGATGCGTCTATGATAATTTATCCTTGTTCAATATCAGTTTAGCAAGTCCTCTTCAACAGACTGCAAATGCTAAAAAAAAAAATAAATTGTGAAACGAATCACGCTCTTGTTTTGCAAGTTCAAAGCTACTAAAAAAAAAAAATCAGACTGAAATCAGCTATAGCCATGATCAGAATTAAATTAACTTCCATCAAGAATTTAACATTTGGATTTCAATTAAGCTTAGAGTTAATTGTTAACTGTCTTAACTCATAACCCATCAAGGAGTTAAAAAACAAAAAGAAAGAAAAAAAGGGAGAGATCAGCCTTTGATGCCAGTTTGAAAGTTGCTGAGCTATTAATCAGTAGTTATCAGTTTGCCTTAGATGACTAAAACTCATTAATATAAACGAGAAGCCTGAAAGGATCACATTAGTGTGCTATCAGTTTCATCATTTACAACACTGAAATAGCTAAAATAGTTAAGCTATCACACACTGCATAGAAGGATAATTTGGCATCATTAATTTTATTCTGCCATTTGCCAAACATAATTGGGAACGATAGGGGCTTGTAAATCTGAGTTCCAGTAGCTTTCGCCCACATCCCCTTTTATTTTTCCCCAGAGTCCTGGCATTTAGTGAATGAAATAGCACCAAAAGCATCCAAATGTTTTAATAACTTGAATTTTGGCTATCCACCAGTGCCACCCATCTCTGTTCCCCTTCTGCTCATCTCCAGAGGCCACGTTATTCTGTGTTTCAGCCTCTCATCCACAGACACTCATCCACTGGACCAAGCCTGCTTTTCGCTAAG
This sequence comes from Mycteria americana, assembly GCF_035582795.1. Lineage (NCBI taxonomy): Eukaryota > Metazoa > Chordata > Aves > Ciconiiformes > Ciconiidae > Mycteria > Mycteria americana. The sequence continues at coordinate 2,606,018 of NC_134369.1, read as the reverse complement.
GTGATTAGAAACTAAGGGAGCTCTGGAGTTGTCAGCAAAGATGCAGAGACTCTCAGCAGAGATGACAGAAGCCGTTTAGCCTGAGGAAAGTTTTACATTCCTTTGATTTCAGTGGCTATATACTTCATAAAAGCATAGTGCTGTGGCAATTATTTCCAAAGCTTGGTTTTTTGTTTCTATTGCCTTTCTATGAGCAGGGTAAAAATTTTCCACTCATCATGTTCATTATGTACAATACGCCAGTTCTCAGATAAAGAGCTATTTACTGTTGGCCAGTTACTAACCGGCACACAAGTTAGCCATTCGCCAGATCTATTTAATACTGCTCACTGGCCAAATTGTTCACTCTTAAAGGGACTTTTACATTTTGGGCACACAAGGAATATTATGAAAGGGAAACGGTTTCTCCCTTGCTAGTTAAAAATAACAACAACAAAAATCTACTCTTTAATTTTCAGTTTCTCAATTCAAAAAGTAATACCCCAGAATTAATCCTGGAAAAAAGAGGAAACAATATATGTACCTAGTCATCAACTGGTTAATGCACTGGATCTTGATAGCAGTAAAATAATTTCTCTTTTTTGGTTAGATATGCACTCAGTTTGTGTGTACGGCTGATAGTGAGCAAGACAGCACTCTCTCCTCAGCCTCACTACCACTGGATCTCTGCCTTTGAGTAACAGCTTAGTATTTAGCTAGTTCATGGATAAAAAAAAGTAATAAAAAGTAATCCATAAACATTAAATATGCCTATGAGTAATTTAAATATTCAGATCCAACCTACCTCTGATTTCGGGCTTGCAAACATTTTAGTTAGTTCAGGGAGAGCAATTCTTAAGTAAATTCATGTGTGGATGCGCCTATTCTAGTTAATCTTTGTTCCCGATCACTTTAATTCACCTAAAAATATAAGCAAAGCTAAAAGAAAGGTGGTGTTCCAATTCCGGAGGTAGATAACCATACTCTGGGTTGGGATTACAATTACTTATATACACTTGAGATCTATATTCAATGTAAAACTGAATTAGCCTTCAACTGTAGGTAGCTCCCGTGGATCTGAAAGGCTCCATTAATTTCAAGGAATTGTCCTGATTTGAACCACTGATGGGGAGAACAACTTATACCTGTGCTTTCTAAAGAGATGTCATTCGCCACACAGAAGGAAAGCATTCATCTTTCATGTTTTGTTACTCCACAGATAATCCCTTTAGCCTTTGCGTTGACATACTTTATAGAAATTCAAAATAACCATCCACTAGACTTATGTCATACTACAGTCTTTTATGAAGCTCTTCAAAGAGCATTCTTATTCCAAAGAGATAAGAGAGTTCTTTTGTCACATTGACATATAGAGTTTATTATCCTTTAATGGAAACTTCATCATCTATGGCAGTTTTGAACCTAAGGAGGTTGTGCTATTAGACACAACAGACATGCTACTTTTCACTGTAAAAAGTTACAATTCAAGAAGTTGTTTCCACTGTTCTTGATGTATTACGATGTTATGCAAGACATTTGCTCTTTGCTTGCATGCAACTTTTATCACAAGAACAATCAGAGTCCTCATTAAAAATTGGGGGGGGGTTTCCAGTAAAAAGTTTTTGAAAGACAAAGGAAAAAATGAGCACTTTTCACAGTTATGGGTCCTGAAACTTAGTATCATTAACTCCACTTCACACACTGAGAAATAAGGATCTGCAAGCCAATAAAGAACTAAGTCTAAAATGGAAGCTACTCTAGGGGATGGTTCAAAGCATGGAGCTGATGGAAAAATACCTCTCCAAGTTAATTTTAACCTTTGTGACTATTACTTTTAAGCCCCAGGTCAATGGTGTCTATCCATTAAGAAATGTTGCCTAATAAAAAAAAATAAAAATACTTTTCACTTTGAATTAGCTTCTGAAATGTGCCTTACTTCCTACCCCCTGTGATTAACTAGGAGAGCCTCACTGCATTCACATGCTCAGGAGCCTTTGGAAGGTGGACACCACTTTGTCAACACAAAGTCAGTGCAATAGGATCTTGGGCAGCTAATGATATAAAACAGCTTAGACAGTGATTCTTTTCTCTGTGTGTGCATGTTCAAAACTTCTAAGGGATGGTACATTTTCCTTTCTTTAAAATAATATACTCAACAGCAATATAAGTTCTACTCTAATTTCTTTTCAGTCCATCAGGTTACAACTCTATCCTTCAACTGGAAGGATTAATCATTAAATCTCTCCTTGTGATGAGAAAATTCAGACTGTCCTGTGAAACCTCTGCGGGCAGCTGTGGCCAGCCTCCTGGACATCAAGGTACTGCTTTGCAAGCAAACATTTCCATGCTGCCTACAGCTTGTTAGCCTACAGGTTGAAGTGGCTCTGCTGCTGTAAGGTGGTTTCTGTTCTCAGAACAGTGCTTCTACAGCTGTAAAGCTCATCACTTCAGAGACCCCAACAGATGCACCTTAATGACAGCAAAAGGTTCCCAAATAAAGCTTCTAACCCAGGGTTTGATCATCTGTGATCACTAAAGATGAGCAGCATTACTGCAAGGTGACATTTTGTGCTGGCCTCTTTGTGGTACAAGTCTGCACAGTTAAAATTTGCATGTGCAGTTGAAGACTGCAAAGCCATTTCCAAGGACAGATTCATTAATATTCTCAACACATTTACACTGGAGACCACCATCCCGGAAACAAAGATGCATTACTGAAACTCATGTTACCATGTACAGTAATAGATCGGCTGGACTATTTATGATTCCTTTTACATTGGCATGGATTATGCATCAGGTGAAAAAAGTTATCATTTGCTCACTACTTACACAATCCATTCACAGCTTATATTAAAATGTAAAATGTTTAAGGAGGGACAAATTCCTTCCCAGGAATTCACCAACACTGAAGCTTTGTTAACCACAACTCCTTAGATTTACATAATCCCAGAGTTTGAAAAATGTGAAAAAGCATACAGTACAAGGATGATGTTTGTGAAAGTATCTCAAAGGAATAATTTTGTAACCTGCTGACATCGTGTAAACATACCAGTGTTAGGGGGCCTTTTCAAAAACTTTTGGTGCATTTTCACTCTGGCTAAGTAATATAGCACAGAGCAAAACATTTTGGGGCATTAACAGAAACACCCCTTATTGTTCTATTTTATATAAAAATATGTTCAGTTAACAGCAAGAAAAGAATGATCCTTCTAGCAATAGGAACTACACTAGTTGGAAAAGAATAAAACCAATAATACTCCCACAGTAGCAGTAACTGAGTTTTGCTTGTTGATTTAGGAAGCAAAGATCAATCTGACAAATTTCATGTAACTGAGATTCTGGAAGACCCACAAAAGTATTTTATTTTCATTAATGTAATTGGCTGAAGGAAGACAGTGTGAGGGGGATTGTTCTGAGACCTTCAGAGTGCTTGCTGTACACCTAAAGAAGAATTCAGCTTCATCTCCCATCAATATACTGGAGTTCCTGTGACTCTTCTACCCAACGCCTGCATGTCTACATGCAGCAGATATTAGGGCTGGACTTCCCAAGATAAAAACAAACCTTACCAAACCTGCTTCCAACCCAATCATGCTTTACGACCACACGTGCACTTCAAGCCACAGTGCTACTGAGGTAAATTGTTGGTAGCAGAACTGTCAGGGGTTAAGGAAGAGGCTGAGAGATAAGCGCTAATTAGCATGGTCAGAATAGTATCCACACCCATTATTATTTTACACAGCATTGGCAATTCCTCATTGTTATCACTTCTAACACTGGATACTAACTAGTTTCTTCAAGAAACACAAAGTTTTTTGATGCTTCTTTAAAATCACCTTTTTTCCCTGCACTTGTAGGTTAAACAGAATCTAGACTCCTTGGCCCCCATAGTTACATTTCCTATCACTTGAGAGGATCCAAGCCCTGCCTAAGTGGAATAGGCAGTGTGAAAAGTAGGATTAAGCCCTGGCCACGCCATGTAAATAAGCAGGTTTTGACATACAGGGAGCAAGCAGGGAGCATGTAGCCAGAAAAATCAAAAAAAGAAGTGTGGAAAAAAAGAGCTTCCAAAAGCAGCAATCTCTGTTCACCACATAGCCGAGCAAGCAAGAGGGGTCAGTGCACAGAGTGCAGTAGTTTAGTACAGGCATACCCATCTAGGTTTGGGCTAAAATTCAAGTTAGATCCAGAGGTAAGCTTACTACTTGGACATACAATTAAAATCTTTGTCAGAAGATGAAATAAAGTTTGTGATGTGTGACATACTGGAGTAAGGAATACAACAGACAAAAGTAATATGCAATTTCTTGCAGAAGGGAAAAAAAAAAAAAAGAGAGAGAGATTTCAAATATCAGTCATTAAAAGTGTCCCGTTTTTAAAAAGTGAAAGATTCACAACCAAAATTTCACTACTGCCTTCCCCTGTGGTGTCCGAGAATGCAATGACTCCCAGAGCTACATCAGGTCTGCCAAATACATCAACTTTGCACGTATTCAAGTCAAGAGATGGCATTTAGAAATTGCTCACATGATATGCCTCGAATTCTTCCACTCTGGTACTGTCAATATGTCTGTTTGGAGAATAAATGCATTTTGGAAACACACCTGATGATAAAAGATGACAGCATCTATTTTAAATGCAATTATTATTTGAAAGGTACTCATTATTGCTAAATGATTCCTCTTTGATAGGACTAGTACCTGCAACACACACTGGTATTCAACGCTTCCAGTAGCGAACAGTTCTCTAAACTGCTAATTAATGTGATAACACAACTGCTCCGCTCAGATACACTGTAATTAAATTTAGGGTCCATAAAGAATAAGCTCTACCATCTGTATCTGTAGAGAGGGCAGTGCTTTATTTGGATAGCGATGGGGATTTTTTTCTCTTTAGCCAAAGGGGGAACCCTCTAACAGGGGATTGCTTTCTGAGAACTTGAACCCAATGTGTTTATGCTGATTGTGCGTTATTCCCTGTCATGCTTAATGAGAAGCCTGTCAAGCTTTGTTTGCAAGAGTTTGTTTGCAAATTTTCTTTTTTTTTAAGCATTTGTGCCACTGTTTCCCCCCCCAGCAGTTCCAAATAATTGATGCGTTTTTACAAATTTTGTAATTAAAAGACCTACTGGAATTACTATAGTAACAGGAGCCTTCAGAAATCAATTGAATAAAACAAAAAAATGGGGTTGATTGGTTGGCTTTGATCTTTTCTCTTTGTTCAGTGGTATTAAGAATATTCTGAAAGGTAATCTTTTTTCCTCAACCGCAGAGTTCAGTTATATTTCAGGGCTTACACTCTGTAAGCATTAGCATTCATCAGCAAGCCATGGCATAAATGTCGACAACTTTCTGTATGCCGTTTTCTTTCCAGGGACAGCCCTAACAAATGGAGAGCAGCTCCACTTATACAGCCTTACTGAATTTTAAGATAGCCTTACCGAATTTTTACCACCGCTTACTTAGCATTGAAATCCCCACATGGAAAAACTCTCAACAATGATGCGCATTTTAGTAAATATTCCTCCAAAACCAAAACCCAATTCAAGTTACAAGAACAAAACTCAGTGCTCATTAATTTCAAAGCAAGGTTCAACTGGATGGTGCAGTTAACTTGGTTTATTGCAAGTGTTCTATTTGGTTTTGGTTCTACTAGCACCTGACTGAGTTTCAGTTTGAAGAGTGTTTCTATTTGAAAAATTACTGTGAAGCAATGATAACCTCTCACTCAACAGCTCTGTTCCTTCTCATGCCATGTACAGACAGAGCCAGATCATCGGTTCTTAGGGCACAGATCAAGCCTTTCTTGCTTTTCTGTTCTGTTAGCAGTTCAAGGATCAATGCAGAGGAGAATGTGTTTATGCTAATCATTATATTTTAACTATGCTGACAGACAATATAAGCCCTTGTATATTAGCATCAGTATGTTACCTTAGAATAACTCCTCCAACACAGAAAAGGAATGGTAGTACCTGTGCAAGTCACTTTGTCTCATTACTTCAACTTGACCGGGTTTTTTTAGTCACCCAACTTATATCGGGGGGGGGGGCGGAATATCACACCAGAAATATTCACTAGGAAAAATAGTCCACGAGTCACAAGAAAAAGACCACAACAGTCTGGATCACAGGTGCATGAGAAGGATGAGGTTGTATTTACCAAGCTCTACCCTGTTGCACCTAAACACAGGTGTTGCTTGCGTTGGGATACAAACCCATCAACAACAGCGTAAACACACCACGATGCAGTTGCCACCCACATTGGAAGGGCATAATTTGCACTCCAGAACCTTTCTCAGGAAAGGATGAACCCAGCTCAGTTCTCAGAGCCAATATATGGAGCCAAGTTTGGACTCTGTTGCAAGCAGCCACCTACAACATGGTTTCAATTTGCAGTGATGAAAATGAAACTTTTTTCCCCCATAAGAGACAATTAACTTTCATTAAGCTCTTCATATTATTTATTGGCATCTGCTTGTAAAATACCTCTTTTATGAACAATTGCCTCATTTCCTTGCAGAAGTAAGATGAAACTATGAATCTGAATGTCAAAATACCATACCTATCCAAAGATATGGAAAGTTTTGCACATAGCTGGTGTAACCACTACCCTATGGTGGCACAGCCCCATTTGATTCTCATCATCAATCATGCCCAACCTACAAAACAGGACCACTCCAGGGACTCCCTCCAGTCTTATTTCCTCAACTATGCAGCCGTAAGCCTACTGGAAACTCCAGTTTTCCTTAGAAGAAAACTTAGGTGCCCAGGCAACCTAAGGGGAGGAGGTGGAGAGATGCACACTCAAGTCCTGTCCTGCCTTGTGGCAGGAACACCAGGAAGGTGTTAGACCAGATCTGCAAGGCACACCGGAGAGTAAATCCACCCCACAGCTTATGCATAACCAGCAAGACCATCAATTTAAAATGATGCGGAATCATTTTTCTCCAGAGGAAGAGAGATCTTAAAAAAAATTTAGCAACAAGGACATCCAGCCACTCGTAAATCAATAACATTTCCAGAGGTTTAGCACATCTTATGAAAATCTGTTCTTTAAAATGTCTCATTTAAGACTGTTGTAACAAGTTAACTAAACCAGGTAAATTTATGGTCAGACACATTTAGGGAATAAGCCTAGATTTCCATGCAGAACTTGATTTTTATCTTAAATAACAGAGTTTACCAAGTAACTAATTTTTATCAGTCTGAAGGGCTATTGCTTAAAGCAGGTTTGATTGTAGATAAGAGATACGAGTCCAGATGCTCATTTCAGAAACACCGCTATTAACTAAGATGAACATCAGATCCATTTTATGAAGTCAGAGCCTGATCTGAAAGTAATCAATCACAACTTTTTGCTTTATTTTTAAGTTATGCTAGTGAACTTCCTCAGGCCTTTAGATTTTTTTATTTGTAATTAAAAAAAGAAATATGATTCATAACTGATTAATGTCAGGACCTGTTTTTACCTAAGCTAAACTGGTTCTTATTTAATGTAACACTAAATAGTGTTCCAGTCCTAAAAGGAGCTACAAACACAACAAAGGATCAGTTTCATGCATTGATTTTTTTCTTTTTTTGGTAAAGTTTCTAGAAAATAGACAGTAATCAGCTCTTTCTGCAGCCCCACATGTACAGTAAGCATAAAAAAAAAAAAGGCAAAATGCAGTAGCAGGTGTATCCCCCTTCATCTTCAGCATCTACCATACGGAGTAAAAAATGAACACTCTCTTCTTCTGGGAAGAACCAAATGGAAACAGACTGAAATTTCACTTTCAACATGTAAAGGAATTTAGCAACCAATTCATGTGTGATGCACTGAGAATTTGCTCAATCTGAGAAGGTGGCCCCGATTCTTGACTCACTCAGCTGCAGGAGCATGTCTCCACAGCAAAATTCACTACTGCAAGACCTCTAATCATTGTAATTTCTTAAAATGGTTAACAATCTATGGCCTAAGCACAGCAAAACCTTTTGTCTGTAAGTCCCAAGCAGACCACCCTCTAATAACTACTCAATATCAGAAGGAATTTCAGGAAGACAGATCCCATTTCTTGTCTGGAGATACAATGAAATGCTGAAGATGCTGTGCTGTGTCGTGTCCCACCTCCACTGTTTACGGGCTGTAAATTCATGTAGTCCTGGGGTTGCTCTAAAATCTTCTCCATTTTGCTACAATCTCATACTGTCTGCTGTGCTGGCCAGGGAGCACAGGGTACAGTGCATTCAGGACACATCTATTTCAATTCTTGGTGAGCTGGCAGAAGCCCTAAACTAACAGCACACCTGTCCATTAGGTAGCACCACAATATCAACTGAGACTCGTTTTAAGCTTTTCTTTCCACTTTTGCAACTTTGTTTTTTGTGTGACTTTAAACAAATCACTTATCCTGCAAATGTTTCAAATGTTCCTTTTTTATTTTAAATTTGCAGTATTCTTCTGCCTTAACGAGGTGCTACAAGGCTTATTTAGTATTTGTAAAACACTAGCAAAAGGTATTTTATAAAAATCACAAGTTATTTATTATAATAACAAAAAGCTTTATAGCTCCTGGCTTGAGTCCTTGCAATATTTTGTAAGCAGGGTGTGAAGTAGAAGCAGCATACCGAAACTTTTGTGTGTCAGCTTCTTCACATGAGCTTCTCCACCTCTTATTACACTGCCTACAGTGCTTAGTGATCTCTACAAACACATAGTGAACTAATACAGCTTCTCAGTGTAGCTGAAAGGGAAAAAGAGAGAGGGTTTCCTCATGTGTATGGTATGCCCTAATTCTACTCAGCTGCATAATATTTAAAAAAAGAATGATGACAAGCTTTCTGACGTACCCAGCAAGAGTCATCATGAATGTGACACAAACCGAATCCAAAAATAGATGACTGTGCTTCAGAAAGAAAGAGACCTTCCCATAATTTGCAATAAGGAAACCACCTTAGCTTATCATAAAACAGAAGTCAGATTGCTGCTGGGCTGAGCAATCATTTGTCACCAGACGGGTATGTATAGGTTGTTGCTGGATGCGATCTACGGTGAGCTGCACAAACATGTTTCTGTAATGAGTATGCACAGTGGTTTGCTTTTCTACAACATGGAAATGTAACTCAAATGTGGGTGACTGCGCAGTGAGAAGTATTCCTTAAAATATTTCATCATGATACACTACATTTATTTCTGACAGAATGCCACAGCTGAGCAGAATGTAAATCCTTCAAGTTAACTGGCTACTTGTATTTTCACTGCTCTCCTCAATGACTGTCTCAACCTACAAGGCTAGAGAGAAAATACCAGGCAAGCAAGCTGTTAAAAGAAGTTGTGGAAAGTATTCCAAACACCAGTGATTTTTACTGCAGTGAGGTCTTGCAGGTTTTGTTATTTTCATTGAAGGCTTGATGCTCATGGTATAAAAATCACTGTTAAAGAATCTCATCGTTAACTGGTGCTGTGCTGAGTGCATCTTGTCCTCCGTAATCATAAGCTCTAAAATTACAGCTGGACAGCGGAGGATGCAGGGGAAGCACAAAAGCTCAAAACTTAAGAAAGCCAGAACATCTAGAATTCAGTCCCAACCCTAAAACTGTCTTTAAAGGGGGCCTTGAACAGTTCAATAGAATTTTCTGTGCCACATCAATAGAACGGGTATGGTGCTGTACTACTAGCAATGTTCAAATTAAATGAAGTCAAGCCTCGCTAGAAAGAAAATGGCGACTCCAATACAAGAAAAGCTATCCCATAACATGTTTTTATTTTCATCAAGGGATCTGCTTTCCTTCTCCTTTTTTCCCCCCCCAAAGGGATCTGTTTTCCTTCTCCCTTTTCCAACAGAACAGCCCTAGCAGTGAAAGCAGGTCCCACGTTTTCAAGCCTTGGCTGTAGCTTGTCACATTTATTCACCCACAACCTTCCACATACTACTACATCCACACAGGAACAACATGGCCAAACCTGGAGAGATCTGCAAACATTTTGATTGCATCCAACGATTAAGTATTACCAACTGGCCATTCAGACAACATAAAAGCCAGAGTAATATCTGATCCTTCATTTGGAAAGCAGGAGACACCCCTGGTCCCCCTCTCTCAGTGCTGTGCTCTTCGTGGGATGCTACTACAGAACTCACTACAGTGAGTACAGTATACTACTGCTATAGTGCTACACTGGAACAGTAAATCCTTTCAGTGCTGGGTTCCCACTGTTTGCTCATAATAATTCTCAATCTCAGTCATCCTTCCCTTTTTTTGAGTGAGGACTATGAAGGAGGGGAAGAATTTTGAGCAATTTTTTTGCAATCTCTGCTTCCTTATGGGTTTCCAAACTGCAGTCTGTATTCACACACCAACTCTTCTACAATATGTAAGAGCAAACCTCATTTTTAAAAGAACTTATGTATCCATATTTTATTCACAAAAGAAAATTACATTTGTTATAAGCGTATGGGGGTTTCGTGTTTAGTAAGCATAGGTTTAAAGTTAACCTGCTGTTAGTAGACTGTTACTGGTACCAGTTAAACAGGTTTCTCACAATGCATTGTAACACGCTTTCCTATCGAAACTGTTTAAAGCACATTTTATTACCAATTTCTTAATTTTCTTATTTATGATAAAACTGTAAAGATGAAACCCCTCAAAGTCAGAGCTAAAGTACGTACCCAAAATCATAAGCTGTTATGATTAAGAACAGCTGAGCTGCAAAGAGAAAAAAAAGATTACAACAGAATGAAAGAGAAAAATGCCAAGCCAGATCAAAGAATTGAGCGAACAAGCCTGGAAAGACCTATTTAGCCAGGAATCTAAACAGCTTCTCAGACAAATAATAAGAGAGCTCACTGCAACCATGCTCTGGCAGTGAGCAACCAGAACATGAAACCAGAACATGTTCTGGTTTCATCCTAACGCTGCATTTCTACTATGAGGGTATTTGCACAATTACCAGTATTCCTAAAGAATGGGGGGGGATTATTCTATCCACAGTCATGGTCTCAGAGACCTTTAAAGCCAGTCGGGTGTATACCCACATTTAGGAAGCAATTCTCATATGCCAGTTCTCCATGCTAGCCACCTCCTGTTCTGACCCCAAATCACTCCAGCTACTGACTTGTATTTGCAACCAAAATGTTTTAATCTCTCAGATTAATTTATTCTGAGATGCGCACAGCGCACAATAGAAGAGAACTTTTTTTCCTTCGCAATCCAAAACTCAAGCCCCACTGTCTCAGCTTCATCACTTCAACGGTCATGTTTTGGGGAAGGCTTTTTGATTTTTCTGCTCCTAGAAAAGAGGCACCACATACCCACAACGAGACACATTTCTGATCCTACAGGAGTTGTAAGTACACAGCATGCTGGATAAAACCTGACAACTTCCCTCTTAATCTTAATGCTCAGGAAGGGAAAGGAACCAGCAGCAAGACTCAGTTCTGCAGTGAGACAGGTTTAATTAATAGGTTTCAGCATTATAATGCAAAGGTGGTTTCTGTGTAATCCCTTTGCTAAAGTCTGGGACCAGGAGAGACTGGGAGAAGCTCACTCTGTCTGGCTGGCTTTACAAGAAGTATACCTGCACAAACCAACAACCGAGACTCACATCACAAACATCCCGCTAGCTAAATCCCAGGACACAGATGACTAGTCATACAGGGAGTTTGCATGAGGTTGTATTGCTTTACAAAAAGGTTTTACCAGCACGCATTTCGGACAACTTGAAAACTCAGTAGTGGCTTCCTGAATAATGTGGCTGGCCCAAACTCATACCAATAAAAGTTTTATATTGGACCAAACTGCCATCTAGTATTTTAACACCAGATATTATGCAGGGGAGCTGTTTTAGAGAGCTTTAAACGCTATATATTTGTTCTACTTCCTCACGTCTCCAGTGATCCCGTAACTGCCAGGGGCAAATGGTACCCAGCTGTACAGTTAGAGACACAAATATGAACATTTTTCAGGTCACTTTTAGGGAGTTAGCTATTAAGGATAAAGACAAGACGACTGCTGTAACCTCTTTTCCACTGATGTGCTCTGTCTAGCCAGAGAAAGCAATGGCCCATTTCTTGACCTGTATCACACGTAGGGCTTCTCTGCGGCAAATTGACAGCCTGAACCTGATTTCAGGTTCGTGCTTTTAAATTAGCAGAGCTGTATCCAGCGGCACACCGGAGAGCAGACAATCCTGGCTCTCAGCCCTCTTCAGCTTCTGAACCCTTGTGTGCAAGAAAGGAAAGAGCTGGTCACATCCACAGAGCGGAATGAATTAGTTATTCACAAAAGATAACATTTTACTCAGGAACACTGTTCACTGAATAAGAAAGTGCTGAAAACATCTGCATTTCTGGAACGTGAGTGTGTGTTTAAGAGTCCCCTCTGGATAATCTGCATGTAAATGAGGCAACATTAGTTGCAAGTATCTCTGGAAACTTAAACTGGCTACACATTCTGAAACTTAAGTAAAAACAGAACCATGGGAGAGAACCCCTAATTACCACATAGCGAGGGTACTGATTAAAACCATCAGGGCAGGGATCCTGTGTTTCATTAAATAAATACACCAAGTTCAGCTTTATTGTTATTTTAGCTGATGAAGGAAAAATAAAGTCTACCTCCGCATGCATGAAATTACCTAAATTCAAAGACTCACTGGCAACAGACTTCGAATAGCGCAGGATTTTTTTCCTAATGTTTGTATTTAAGTAGCTCACTACAGTTACTTGGGTTAATATGAAATACTGAAGCGCAGTTAGCCTCTGGCATTTTAGCATTCTATATAGAGCCATTTCTTTGGATTTCACATGGAAGGGTGTAACTAATAAACACAACATTAGAATACTAATTTCATCATTTTTGGAACTAGAAGCAGAGAAGAACTAGAGAGCATTTTGGTATAATGGACAACACCAACTCATTTAGTCTCTAGCTTATAGGGTTTTTTGCTGCTTTCTGGCTACTGCATTGAGTATTCAAAACTGATTGCCAAGAGCTTGAGCAAACAGCTTTAGTGAGGTCATTTCTGGGTAGCAATTTCACAGAGGGTTTACTTCAATTAGAGAAAGACAGACATGAATTTGTATGTAGGGAGCAAGTTTCCTCTTGCTACTAGAAAACTCAATTTAGTTACACTACTCAAGACACGAGAACACCATTTTCTGGGGTATACACCGATATTTGCAGTCTATACCTCATTGGTAAATAAAATGTATTAGTCAGGATTATCTCTGCTGACATTTCCAGAGTTTGCAAGTATGTCAAAAAGATGTGTCTCTGCTCTTTTTCCACCAGTACTGCCAGCCTCAGCGGGGACCCCACATCCAGAACTGATACTGCTGGCTAATGAGATCCAGCCTCCTTGAGGAACATTTCAGCATAATCTCAACGTTTTCACGGAAGAGAAAGTGACAAGTCTGATCACTTATTTTTACTAATTACTTTAAGAACTCAAGCTTTGTTAGGAGCTTTGTTTAAGAGCTGAACAACGATAACACAGAGTAACTTCCAGTGTCTCGGTCTCCACCTCACTCTCTTCAAAAGTTTATAAACTGGAAGCAAAATAAATGAAAGATAGAAGAAAGGGGGAGAAAAGCAGTGTGGGTACAGTGAAACTTGCACAGTCACCAGCATTGTTATTTTAATTGGTATAAAATTCTTTTCAACTGCTTACCCATATATTACTAGTCCGTTAATTTTTGTAGGTGACATTCTGTTTTTAAGGGTTATGTAAGGCTAAGACATAATCCAGTACCTGTTTTCCTGGGCAGCTGGTGTAAGGAAGAAGGGGCAGCTAGTGTTTAGAGCCACATTTTCCAAAGAAATATTGACTGAGTCTTTGGTTCATGAATGCTCCACATCATAATGCAGTACGTAGAGAAACCAAAATATTTGCTTCTCAGTTCTCCGCTTGCATAGAGCAGAGTGACTCAATTTTCCAAGTACATATAGGCAGCATTCATGTAAGTGACTGCAACTTTAAAAGGAGCAGTCAGTGGTAAAGAATGACAACAAGTCTAAGTCTGCAGCCTGCAATAATCAACACATCACACTTTCCCCATCTCCCAAGTTTAAAATGATCAGGCAGGTTGTTCCTTCACAACTGGTTGGGGGGGGACAGGAAAAGGCCGGGGAGGACGACGACAAGAAAAAAAAACAAACCACTGAAACCTGAGACAAGATCTCGGGCAAAAGCAGACTTCACAGCTAGACTTCAAACTCTTGATTTTGAAGAGGTATCTGGACAGTGAAAATACTGATATTCTCATACACTGCAATAACACTGACACCATAGCCCTAACTCAGTTGAGAGAGCTAAAGGAGTTTGCAAGAAGCATGTAGTAATATTCAACTACAACACAGAAGACTTCAGGGATTTTTTGTTGGTTTGATTTTGGTTTGGGTTTTTATTTATATATGTATATGTATACATATATACACACACACACATATATATACTTTATATACATAATATACAGTACTGTATATTATGTATACAGTATTCATTTGGCAGAACGATAATGAGCAGAGAACACAGGAGCTGATACTGGGGTCTATATTGTTTAATATCTTCACCATCAGCCTCAGCAAGTTTGTGCCTAACACTATTTTAGGCTCCCCACTTCAAGAGGGATGCAGATAAACTGCAGAGAGACCAGCAGAGGGTTTCTCCCTGAAAACGGTCAGGGACCTACAGAGCACAGCCTTCAAGGAGAGGGTGGGGGAACTGGGCTTGTACAGGCTGGCTATGAGGACGCTAAGGGCCAATTTAAAAGAAGCCTACAACTATTGGAAGGGTAGCTACAAAAATTATGGACTCAAATTCTTCTCAGGAGCACCAGATGGTGCATCAAGGGCACTGGCCACAAACTGTGGCTTGGGAGGCTCCAGCTGGACATCAGGAGAAACTTTTTCACTAAAAAGTGAGCAGGTTGCTCAGAGAGGCTATGGGATCTACCACATGGACGTTTTCAGGATTTAGAGAGGCAAAGCCATCACTTAGCTGATCTAGTTCTGGCAGGAGTCCAACTGCGGGTGGGAGATTGGACTAGATGACCTCCAGGAGCTCCTCCTAACCAGCATGTCAGTCATTCTAATGTGACCAAGTAGTTATGCAGTGCAGCCAAGACTTCCAGCTCCCAAAGTATTCATTTATCTTCCTCCTCCCACCCTTTCTTGGGTCTAATTCATAAGCTCACAGTACTTTCACAATGAACGAATCAAAAATACTTAACACCCCCCCCCCCCCCAAAAAAAAAAAACCAACCCAAAACACTACACAGTGAACTGCTAGCCCATGCAACTTCCCTGATGTCAGAGGGGATGCTGAATGTAACAGAGCACGTACCCATGACATTAATGAAAAAAAGCCTACGAGATATATCTATATGAAATACTTCATTCCATTCTTAAGTGCTGCTTTTGTCTTAGCTTGTCATAAGCTAAGAAAAAGATAAGGGCAAAGGGAGGGAGGAAGCACATAATTCACTGCCCATAAAAATAAACCTAATATTCATTAAAGGCCTGAACATTTTGAGCAGAACGAAATACTTAAGCAATGCTTCATGCCTTCAACACCACTGCCTGCTCTGTCTGAATGTTGTTACCAAAGAGCGGCTGATTATTTGCGTTAGGAAGTTGAGGCCAAAGAATAATGTCTCCCAAAGCAGCCAATTGGAAAAAAAAAATCTGTGAACAGCTGTGTGATTGCTGCACAAGTTGTGGGAAAGCAGTGCAATAAGGTCAGATTCTGATCCATTACATCACTGTGCATTGAGACAAGCTCTACTGCAGACAGAAGCCATTATAGATGTAAAATAAGCTCAAAGTCCAGACCACAATCTGTAGGGTAGACAGCAGAATACAGCTCATTAGCATAGCTACATGAATGCCATTATTTAAACAAAATTATTACTACGTTTTTCTTGACCTCAGCTACTCACTGCAACAAGCCATGTGTATTTTAAGAGAAGAGGCAATTCAGACCCCAAGAGATCTCATTCTGGTTCACCTCATATGCTTCTACTAACTGTTACATCCAATTAAGGCTGCTGGTTTTATGAACTACTATATATTAAAGAACACCACAAACCTGACTGTACCCTCCCAATAAAATGAAAATGCTGTTCGAGTACCTTCCTTAAAAGCTGAATGAAAGCTTGATGCTGTGGTTATGACTACACTTTGGTTTGCAGGAATAGCCAATTCTATTACGCTCCTATGCAATCACAGAGCAGGTTTCTGACCAAATCACTCAATCTTTTTAAAGTCATCTACTGACCCCTTCCTCCGTCTCAAAACTCATCTAGGTTTTAATCGCCGATCCATTTATCCACAGTACTCAAAAATCTCTGCAACAAGTTAACATGATTATAACGTAGTAAGCTCTCCTGATACCATTACGACTACACAGGGGATATTTAAGAAAGACACTGCACCAAGGAACTTACGAGTCTAAATAAAGAATCGGTTCTCTTGTAAAATGAAAGTTGGGATTTTTGAGGGCAGGGGAGATGGAGAAGTTGGTTTATTTCTCTTTTTTCCCCTGCTGAAAGGCTTGCAGGAAAGTGAGGGCTTTTGTGTTGGCAAGGATTGAACAAAGAGAAGTCATCGCTATCCCAGGACAAAAATTTACACACGGCAACTATGGAACAAGATGAGAGTTCACAGCAGTTCTTTAGTTGTGCAGGTATTTATACAGCCTCCTTCTACTCCTAAAAATGAGTAAAGGAGAGCCAATACTTCAACAGGAATCCATTTTGGTTTTGCTCCCTATTAAAACTTAATTTGATGCTCTTAACCTGTAGATCTGAATCCATAACCTATTTCTTAGCATCCCTGGCATTCTGAAATGAACAATAGATGCAAGAAGTTTTTTTTTAAATCATAAATTAAGGTCAAGCTAAGTGATTAATAGGTTCTTTAATATGTTATGCTGATTTTGTTCCAAAATAAGCAGCTGCTTTATATAAACTGTTTCATTTCTCTTCAACAGCAAATCACAAAAAGTAGAAGAAATCACTCCCACACAAGTCTTTTAAAGCTCATGTTGTTCATCACATAACAAGCACAGAAAGTAACCTGTTGTCCCTGAACAACAGAAAAGCATCCTCAGATGAACCAGTCCTATACAATGAATACTATACATTTTTACAGATATTCACTGAGCAAACTCCTTAGTAACAGTTAAGAAAATAGCAAGGTCAGGGCAGCAACTGATTCTTAATTCATATCCATATTCAGACCCAAAAGTCAAATTAGAATTTGTCTAGCAATCCCCAATTAAGACAAATCAAATAGAACTTTTCTGTCATCTTCTAGAAATCACTATGGGTGACAAAGTCAGATGGAGTTAGCCCATGCAAGCTTCATGAATATTTTTAAGCAAGAAAGATTGTATGTCCCCCCACAACTGGCTCAAGGGACTTGACAACAAAAGATCTTGTACCTCTAAGCAAAACACAGATTGAAAATACAAGTAACAGTAGCTTCTCACAATTGTGGAATATCAGAAGGAGCTATAATCCACAACAGATTGTTCAAATCAGCCTTACTCAATCACTCGAGCACTTCTTTGTTATGTACTCTCATCAGAGAAATACTTGGCAGCGTTCACATGTAAATCATCATCAGCTTTTTGGATCACCTCTTTTAATGTAGAATCAGCTCAAACTTTTCAGAATTATGATGTTTCGCTAGAATGCTTTTCAGAAATACAATGCGCTGCTGAAGACTCAGGCAGATGGCTTGGCTGAGACAGTTCGCAATTTGAAAATTGTCTCCAGTCAGATTTTCTTAAAAAAATAAAAATCAGCAAGTCTTTTTGAGATTAGATTACACACAAAAAAGCAGCAGTTACTGGAAGATACAGGATCATGAAATAGACTGCCTCATTCACTGATCCCAGCCCCAGGGTTAAATGCTACCCAAGTTATTTGATTTCTAAATGGGATTAATTGGTTGCTTCAGTCTCATTCTTGGCAGATACGTCACCACTGCATCCAGCAATATTTGGCACTGTAACATGCAGACCTCACCTTACTCCTGTTCACAGTTCCACTCTTCCATGCAGCTGAAAAGGGACTACATACACAACTAAGGCAAACAGGAAGCAGTTCTTATGGCCAAATAAAAGCTACAGTTGGAAAATGCCCGGAGAACAAACCACCCTCTTGTATGGTTCCATTCAGTGAGAATTAAAAACCACAGATGGGCCTGTGAGAAAAAGATTTAGTTCAGGTTTTTGCCACAAGAAGTTTGCTGAGCTCCCATTCTCTCAGTCTAGAATGTGTCACTAGCATGACACTCAGTGTTGTTTTGTTGTTATTTTTTAGTTAAGAAGCATCTTCTATACAGAGTAAATTAGCAACTGATGGAGAAATTATTCTCTCCCATCACCCGTCAAGGGAACAGAAGCTGACCAGTTGCACACTACTCTTCAGACCACTGGAAGCTTTGCAAACAGTGCAGTTCATTACCTGTAGATTATTATGCTCACTCTCTCATTGACAGATAAGAAAACTGTTTGCTCTCCACAGCAAGTCACCCCAGTATTCCCTGTTGCAATCTACAGTTCAAAGAAAATACATTGATAACTCTGACCCTATGATCTATCCAGCGCTAGAAAGCGATCCCGCTCCACTAACCAAACACCTTCTGTGTCCCCGTCTCCTGACGGACCGTACACAGAGCCTCCCACGGCTATACTCTGAACTCTGTATGTTTGACTAGTACACAGAACCCAGGCCTTGCTCCCCAAAACCAAAAGCAAATCCCAAAGCAGTGGTGAGTCCGGGGTAGGAAGTGGAGGCAGGGGGCTGCTCTTCTGTTTGACATGCCACGACAAAACTTGGTGTGGTTACTTCACATGTGTCAGGGGCCTGATTCTCCACTGCTCTACTCTTCTTTCAGACCAGCATGGCCAGTTAAGCGAGGGTTGAATCAAGCCCCTCATATATAAATGGATCATTTGAAGTTATATGCGTTACTTTACATGGAAAAAATTCAAACTTTTAAAAAATGAGCATATAAAATCTAGAAAGACATTTAAAGTGCGCGCGCACACACACAAGCCAGTTTTACTTTGCACTGCCTGTTCAGCAGAACAGATAGCCTGTTCTCTGACTCTCTTTTAACTGCAAACCTTATACTAGCTGTGTATATTTTGGACCCTTTCCCATCCTACCATGATTTCCTGTCTGAGTCTGCAGCCCGTGGCAACAGCAGAAAATTGGAGTGCAGGCTTTGCAGATGGTGGTAGGCCAAATGCCCTGTGCCAATTTAGTATCTTCTTCCATAACATACGCATTATCTAAGTCTTGGCTATATGGCAAGAGTTACCTTCATGCTAATAAGTTATATTCATTTTAATTTATAAATTGTGCTTGCCTTAGGGAAGCTCTGGCCTTCTGCAGTCAACATAAAAAACCACAATCACACAGCCTTACATATACATCATCATACTATAAAAGGAAAGTTATATTCTGAACTGCTGTCAAGGTAGAAGAAATTTCACACAGTTTTATCACTCAATTCCAGCAGGTCACAGGTCACTGCAACTGTTTGAAAACAAAGCAAAACAGTCCCCTCCCCAAATTTATTGATGTGCAGCACATACATCATGCCACAAAATAACCTATGACAAAAGCTGCATGTCCACACGTCTGCAACAAGAATACAAGACCCAAGATTATATATGCAGGGAAAAGGTGCCAGAAACAATTCCAGGGTTGCTTTCCACTGAGAAATGTAATGTTAAACATGAATCTTCCTCGAGTAGCTTTACTAAGAGACTCTGCATCTGGCATTGCCCTAAGAGAATGGGGTCAGAAGAGTGATGGGGGGGAAGGACACACTTTTTTCAAGGAATAATATTAAGAAGAACACACCAGTCACCCACATCGCACTCACCAGCACACCTACAAGACTACGTCAGTGTATAGATGCTTTAAATCCCCCTCTGCCCCCAGCACACGGGACAGGACATCCAGGTTTTCCATGGAATGAACGGTCACCATCAAAGCTTCTCCCACCTCGAGGTGTAAAGCCCTGAAGTTTATTACAAAGTACTAAAACAAAACTGCCTCAGAAAAACACGTGGCCTCAATCCAAGTGATTTCAGCAGAAGAGCCCAGGCAACTGCTTCGGAAAGAATCCAGTCTTTTCTGATAAGCAAAATCATTCCTTTGCTATTGTCAGGAATCGCAGACTAAAATCCATCAGTCACTGCTTTGTTCCATAATGAAACTCTCTGGTGTCTCAGCACTGGTAAATAAACACACTGTATTTTTCCCCTTGAGCTTAGTTCACAACTCTCATCCATTTTCTTGACTTTCTGCCGTTCTCTTCTTCTGCCTACACCACATCATGTAGAAGCATTGTTCAAAACTAAGAGATTCACCAACCTATTCTGGATACCGATCAAAACCCCATTAAAGCTAATGAAAATTATTCCTTTGGCTCCAGCAAGACCAACCTTTAAGGTAAGCAGCACTTCTCACATGGATTCTGAGCTTGCTTTCAGTAGCAGTTCATTGACAACAATTCTGACAAATTTCCTACTTGATGATCTTACTGTCATCGCCCTCAAGTATCTTATAAGCTCAAACAAAACTGATACTCACTCAAGCCAAAATTTCCATATACTGCCAAAGTATAAGAGAACTCTTCGTAACACGTCTTGAAAAAAAAAAAGAGCCCACAGACAAGCTTTAGAAGTCTTTATATATTGACAATAGAATGAAATGGTTTATTAAAAACAACTAATAAAGATATTATGCCTTGGTTGCCTACTATTATACTTTTCCATCTTCTTCCCCCCTACTCCAAGTTAAACTATCACTTTAGTGAAAATATCCAAAGACACCTTATAAATTTGATATAACAACTTAAAAGTACTAGAAACCATACTAGGACCATAATAAAACTGTATCAGTGCAACTCTGGAGTGATTTTTATGATCTCTAAACTAAACAAAACTGCCAGTGCAAGCTGAGCACAAAACAGGGTGGGGGGGTGGAGGAAAGATAACATTCAAACCAAAGAGCAGAAATTCAATGTGCGATTAACCAGAAATTATATCCACCCCCATAAAGGAAATACATTTCATTATATATTATCTCTTATATTATTACAGCATACATATATCCCTAACATTTTGGTTAGACCTGTGGTATTACCTCAGGAAATTGCACAAAAACTGAAACAGAAATAAAAAGGAAACCTCTCAACTATTTGTTTTGCAGAAACAGATGAGCACTTCTGAGGACAAGTTTACAGTGTGCACCAGTCCGTTAATGCTTCTCATGACTCACATTACCAATTCTTCCCAAACTCAGCACACAGTAAAAGCACTTCAAAAAGACACCTCTGAAGTCAACGCTGCAGCGTAATTGTACAGAGGGGTGCTCTCTGCCTGCTTCTGTGCATACCTGCCACAGAAACACCACACCAGCTCGTGCCCCTGTTCCTCACAAGCCACAGCAGCATCCCGACACCGCTTCCTCACCCATCAGGGAAGGCCGAGACCCACACTATTTCGGGTTAAAAGAAGCTGTAGGATCATCAGTGGATCATCCAAGTAGAATCAAAGTCTGTCGAACTGTCTAAAAGCAACTGGAAAACTGGGTTTTTGCTTTAATCTACTAGTCTTGACACCAGTCTGTGCTGCATGGAGTATTGGGTAGTCATTTAAATAAAACAAGCAAACAAGAAATTGATTTCTACTAAATTCTATTAGAACATCAAAAGATCCAAAACAGTTTGAAGAAAGAATATGAGGCAAAACTGGCCTAACTCCCTACTTCAGCTGTTTGCTAATATTCAACTCTTGCCCTTCAGCTGAGAGAGTAGTGTGCTTTATTCACAAGCAATAAAACATAAATATTAGAAGAAAATCTATTCACTGTCATCTTGGAATTAATCAGGAAAAAACACAAAGCTATATAGGATCAAGAAACTAATAGATAATTATACCTCTGCATGTTTATCTTTTTAATGTATAAGTCCCAGCATAAACACATAGTCATATTTTCTTCTTTATTGTCCAGGGCCCAGGCAACAGACTACAGATTGGGCTAGAAATGAAAGTAACAGAAGTATCCAACATGAACTGTAATGTTATAAACAGTAGAGAATGGGACAAGCAGATTATGTCTTCTATAGTGTTCCTTTCCTCTCATCCCTAAAATACCATAAACAACATTTACTTTGATCATGCATAGCCCCATAGCAAATTTATCAGTTGTATAAATCTACATGCATCAACTGAAAAGCTGGTCTGAAGTGTTTATTTGGCTTCAGTTCTTAGTCTCTAGCCCATGATTATACCACAAATACCCTTAATCATCTCAAGCATTTTGGTGTCACTACACAAAAACTACAGCAATTACTTAAGCACATTTTCCACAGTTTTCCTCTTTTTTTGCTTATGTCAAGACTTTTTCATTTTTTTTAGACAGGGAGAGTCTCCTGATAGACTGCTGTGGCACTGTAACACTACAAAAAAGCATCACTTTGGTCACTTGGAAACTTCTCTAGCTTTTTCTAATTTTTTTTTTTAAATAAAATAATAATAATTAAAAATAATCAAGGCTTAGATTTCAATTTCACTTTCAAAAACGTAGCAGAAAGCTTGTCAAATAGCTGACTTGATACTTGTGTATAAGCAAACAAAGGGAGATGCATATTCTCACTGTAAGCGTAGTTAGTGTAGAGAGAAAGCCTCACATGAAATACATGAACGATGCACGCTGACCCAAGATGATGAAGAAGATGCTTTACCTTCTACTGTCCCTATCACTCCACAGCCTGAAAGCACTTTACACAGATGATTGAATGAAACCTTGCAGCATCCTCCAGAAGCTGGTATTTTGCTCAATTCAGACGTGAAGCAGGTTAAGTAGCCTGGTGAACATCAAACAAGTTTTAAGAAAGAAATGGTCCAGGTGTAATAATTAAACAACCAGAACAAAACGGACGAGTGTTCAGGCTTACAACTAATTTGTGAGTTGTCTGGTTCAGACCCATACAAAGAACACCAGACAGTTTTTGCTTGGTCGACAGGAAGAAGGTGAGTACATTCACAGCAATGCCTGTGACCCGATTTAATGATTCTTACAGGTTACAGTCCACAATCTTGGCTTTGTTGAATGTCTATTTCAAAGAAATGTTTCATGTTAAGATGGTAGTAAAGACCAATCCAAACAACTGCCTCCTAGAGGACCACCACAAAAATCATCAGCTAGACTATAGTTACTGAAATCACATCGTTAAGTAACGGGTTTTGAACAGATGAGGAGGGAGTTTACAATTCTAAGGAACTTTCATCTGCAAGTAACACATAAGCAGGTAGGTTTTAATAGACAAGGATCTTATAGCTCCAAATTCCATTTAACTTGAATTGAAAGGACTGATCCTTAGTTTCCACTCCTGAAGACGGCAGCAGTTACAGCATACCCTTCCCTCAGAAGTTACTTTCACACTATTAATTCTATCCCACATATTCCATGCTCACAAAAGCTGCAACCACCACCCCAGCAGGCTGCAAGCAGACACTTTAATTATAGGTTGACAAACAACCCTTAGCCATGCCCTGCCCACAGCTGGCCTGTCCCAGTGCTGGTCTCTCCTTGCTCCAGTTGCCAAGCATACCATGTCACACCCGCTGTAGCCAACGTTTCGTAAGAACCAGAATGAGCTCACAGTCCCAGCTTGGTTTGTGACTTAAGTCAGAAGGCAAGTCTGGATGCGTTTGGGTGAAAGAAACAAACCTTCCAGCATTCGTGCATCCTTTCCTCTTTCTGCTATTGCTTTCTTGTCATAAGGCCTGTGCTGCCAACAAGGACTCCATTTAAAGGGCTCTCCTCAACTCATAAATGCACAACTCTGAATCCTTAATTTGACTTTCATGCTCTCAAAGTCCAGCAGGTTTTTCTTTTTAAATGTAGCTCTTGTTCTGTAACGGAAGGAATCAGAGTTCTGTTGAAATATTTTTGTCCCAATTTGTAAACGAAGAAAGCATGAAGCCATCATTGTACTGGTTTTACCATTGCCTCAGGCTTCCTTAGATTTAACCAAATGTCTTGTTAGGCAGTTATGTCCAAAATAACATGTAAATTAATCCCATTAAAACAAGACTGGCATCAGAAATGATTGTTATTCTTTTGTTTATCAGCCTGAATTCTCATAGTTCAATGTGAGCAAATGGATTTTTCTTATGTTGAGTTACTGGTGGAGTAGCACTTAGTCAATGAGAGAGGTTTTTCTTCACGTCCAGAGTGTAAGACTGCAAAGCAGGACTTCTGAGCCTGTAACAGCGTGAAAGTGTTTATAAACAAGGTCCACATATATTAACTTGAAAAGCTTAGCATTGACTAAATGCACAATGAGAGCTTAAATGTAAACAAAGAATTATTTTGATCTTGTTTCCAAACATTCAGAAGAATAAAGATTGCTGAGGGATTTGCTGGGCCCTGCTGAGTATCTAGTGGTTTTATTGTGCCTAGAAGCCTCTGTTTCTGTTCTTTTGAATTCTGCTGGCACAATGGACAAATTGCTCAAGATAAACACCTGTTCATTTTACTTTAAGAAAGGACAACATAGCAGCTTAGTGAAGACCACAGGATTAATATTACCTTTGGCCTTATTTTTCCATTTTCTTGCATTGCTGTAAGATGAGTTCTTTTTAAAAGTGAACTTACTTCTAGTTCAACATTATGATCTTGGGTTGAAGCTTCCAAGCGCAAACAGGCACTTTTGAGCTTCAGTTCTTTCCGAAGTTATTTAAGTGCTTGAGTCCTAAGCCCATGCCCCTCTGCAACTTGGTAATTGCATAATAAGTGAATGTTATACAGTCTATCGTAAATAAGTATGTTCAGTACTTTACTTCTTACATTTCATATGACAGAGGGCTTTATAAGCTTAAACATTTCCCTTGCATTGTTGCATACCCATGCATTACAACACCAAGCTAGGGAAAGGGACAGAAAAATGAAACCAGATAAGGAAGCAAGCTCTAAATGGACCATTAACTAGACTAATTGAATCATACCAGGTACATGAGCAGAAATAAATTATTACAACATGAAAACGTTACAATAACATTAATATCCAAACAAGATTTTTCAGTGTATAAAAAGATCTTTCATCTCAACCCCCTTATCAAAGCACGATTCATTCAGAACTCACTGCCACCCTATGTTACTATTGCAATTAGTTTTAGAATAGCTCCAAATTAGGTAGGATTAAGATTTCAAAACAGCTAGAATATATACAACATCCATGCACTGGATGAGTGCTGATCTCAAGAAAGAGGAGGCAATTTGTAATGCTAGAGATCAGTTCAGGAAGTTCACTGACAACCACCAACTCTTCCCAGATCAGATGAGGTTAGGTTTCAAGTCACATGAGAAAGTAAATGGGGTACATGAAAAAAAAAAAAAAAAAAAAAAAAAGCAAGCCACTCTGGTGGCTCAGTTCAGAAAGACTAGCTGACTGTATGCTGCAAGATCTTCAAACTGGAAGTGAGACAATTTAATGTCAATTATTCCAATATCAGAAGACATGGCATCAACCATGTCCTATTTTATTATTAAGAATATGAACACTCAAAGCTCATTCCTCATTTTCTCCAGACACACAAAAAACCCCCATGCTAGAGCACCCCAAATATCCAAATATTGCACAGGTGTTCACTGCTAAACTTTGAGCTCAAACAGCTTGATTTTTCACCTGAAAAACATTTAAAAAAACCAAACGCACACCTGTTATAACTTAGAGCTTTTACAGACCAAGGATAAAATTCTGTCCTGGTCTCAACAGTATTTGCGCAGTTCAAACCCTTGGCTTTAGCAGCAACAACAGACTGCAGCCTCGACACAACAGGTCACAGACTTCTCTCCCAGAGGTTCCTTCTTCACAGGCCTAACTCCTCAGTTGCACAGGGATAAGCTGTCACCAACACCAATTCCACTTGAAATCCAGATCTCAGCATTTGCTGCTAGTAGTTATATGCTGAGGGAGTTTCAGCACTTGCTCTTTAACCATCTGAATTGAAAGGACCCAAATTTTATTGCCGTGGTGTAATATCAGCAATTTGAAGTTTTAATTTAAGACAACACTATTACTCCATTAATGAAGTTTTCCTTTACTATCACTAGATGAAATATATATATACACACACACACACACAAAACCCACTATAAGGGGAAAAAAAAAATAGGCATTTCAGCTTTACTTGATCTTACCCTTTAACATAAGCAAGATGCATATCTGCAGATGTTTGTATTTTTAATTGTGCATCTAGCGGTTTGCGTCTGTAGGAGAGGTGAGCGTGTATATACAAGCACTAACATTTAGCCTTAAAGAATCTGTCCCTGTGGGTTTGTGGATATAAATCCAAGTTCTTGAATGTGTAGGAGTAGAAGCACACAAGGTATGCTGGGGGTACATTTGTGCAGAGGTGAACAAAGCCATAGTTCAAATAGGATCACAGCTACGACCAGCTCATCTAACATGGAAATGTGCACGTAGGTCTATCATATTCCTGCAGGAACTCCAGTGAGCAACATTGCTTCAAACTACGGCTTCAGATACAATGACACAGAAGACAGAGGTGTGTATTTGATTTTTTTTTTTTTAAATGATTTGCAAACCACCTGTGGTACTGCTGTACTAGCCTTGTACTTCTACTCAGCTTAGCTTATCGATTGCATTTGCAGCTCTCTTCCCCAAAATGCACCGCTTCCAACACGCAGTTTTTTCCTGAATAGTTGTGAAGCTGATAGCTTACTAAAATTGATGAGGCTCTTTATGAGCACAACAGTTTGTTCGGTTCAGATAACAAAAGGACATTCTATTTATTGAAATGTCAATTTTTTTTCATGCTGGATTTCAGTACAGTACCATGACTACACTGAAATTAAAAAAAGTTATTTCAGACCATTTTGATAACCATAAATAGGAATTATTATAATGGCATAGCTCTAAAAAATCCTCAACATTAAAATTAGCTATAATTTTAAACTTATATTAGTGCAGTGAGAAATATAAAAGAAAATAGGGTTAGTTAGTGATACTAAATCCAAAGTCCATGCTTGACGCTTGGTAGGGTGTGCCACAGTGTTTAGTATCAGAGAGAAGAAAATTCATCCCTGGTCTAATTTCATCAAGTCCAAATCATTCCCTCCCACCATGAGGAAAGGTTACTCATTTTCCCCCTCAACCCCTTTCTAAGAAAAATGTCACAAGACACAAGTAGAGCTTTCGGATTCTGTTTCTACTACTCATCAGCTGAGCAAATCAACAGGCTAATTTGTAGATTAGTTCATCCACAGAGAGCTTCAAGTGTTTCAGTTAAGAGGTATATGAAGAAACAGTATTACCAAGTTGAATGCCACCCCCCTCCTTTTTTCTTTTTCTTTTTTTGCAAAAACATCTGTCAACACTTACATCTACAGAACACCAGGATGTGCTGATGCATTAAATAGCACAGCAGGTGTATTGGCTGTCGCAGGAGGGCTCGGCAATAACCAGATAGTTAAGTACAACATCAGTGCTGTAGCTAGTAGGGCAATAATATCAAAATGTATTTGCAGTGCTGACAGTTCAGATTCTAATGAACCATGCACCAGTCAAACACAGGAACATCAAGTAAAAGAATCACATTTCCAAGCTACATTCATATTTCTCCTCGTCTCCCAACAAACTTTTTAAATTAATAGACTCTAACATTCCAAATTAGAATGTCTCAAAATCCCTGTGAAACTATTGGATGCATTCTCTACTTTAGCTGTATCAAACCAATGCATATCATGTATCGCCATCTAAATAAACATAGAAAATAAAACATGTATTCCAATTTACATGACTTTTTTTTTTTTTACCTTCCAGTTGCTATGTTGTTCAGTAGCTGCTTCTGTTTC
The DNA here is from genome assembly GCF_035582795.1 of Mycteria americana. Taxonomy (NCBI): domain Eukaryota; kingdom Metazoa; phylum Chordata; class Aves; order Ciconiiformes; family Ciconiidae; genus Mycteria; species Mycteria americana. The sequence goes on along the minus strand of NC_134369.1, from coordinate 2,578,145 downwards.
ATTTTCGTTCCAGCTTGCATTGCATTATTTTTGCAACATCCCACCTAAACTCTGTCTGAAAAGACTTTGCCCTTGGAGGCATTAACACACCCAGAGAGCTTTACAAAACTCTCTACGGCCACAAGCTCAGATGACATTCCTCCTTCCAAGGCAGAAAGACTAAGTCCCAAGCATCAAGTCAGAACTCACACTAACAGCAGAAAATGTCTCACAGAAGCAGCAAATAGTTGATTAAAGAACAGCTTCACAGAAAGGGTGAATAAATAAGCCACAGATTATTATTTATTTTAAAATAATACTAAAATTCCCCTTCAGCATTTACAGAGTTTTAAACTTCACCATTCACACACCAGGTGTTGACTAAAACATGTTGTTACTATACAGAATATTAAGATTTCAGCCTCCAAAGCCTTAAGAACAACGACTGGACTACCGTCTTTGATGGGAGATCAGTCACTGAAGAAATACAGGTCTAAACCTCAGTCTCTTGAGAATTTACGAAGATTTATGTATTTACTTACTGTTTCTTAGACTCCAAAGAAGCATGCTATCCTGATCTAATAATGAAAATTGTATTCAATAGATCATAATGCCAGAAAGGTCCATTATGATAATCCAGAGCAATCTTCTGCATAGTACGCTGCCATGGATTTCATCCAGAGATTGCAATGCATGACTGGAATTAGAACTTAACCTCTAAGTGCTTTTTATCTCTAGCATCAAACTCAGTGCTATAAAACAAAACCCAACAAACATATGCCAAGTTCGCAATTTACAAGTACTCCATTAAAATGTTCTTACTATAAAAGAAAAAAAAAAGTGACAGTAAAGCAAGTTTTCCTGTTCCTTATACTGGAATAAATGCAGCTATTTTACTGCTAGATCTACCTCAGATTTAAATTAATGTAAAAGACAAGATCATTTGAAAGCACTGTGGAGGATGATGTGAATACTACTAATTTACAATTCCTACAGGGAGAAAGAATAAAGAAGTTATTTCAAGCTTTCTGCATCCATATAAAACCATTTGTGGTCTTACAACTGCAAGAAAAGCCATTTGGAAGATTCACTGACTTGTGTCAGGTAAAATACTAGTGACAGATTGTCACAGGAAATCACAGGATACCTTCATGTGCAGTTTTATTCAATTTTCAGACTTAAAAAATGCATTCAATTATTGACAGAATTGATCTGACAAGAACAACAAAAGAGGCAACAGAAGCCAAGCCTTCTGTGGCCAGTGACTGCTTGGTATTATGCTATACAAGCGTTATCATAACTCACCATTTGGTGGTTTGAATATTTATAAGCATTTCCCTGCACAGTCACTCATGTTTCCATTGAACACCAGCTTCCATTCATTCATTGCAATTTTTCCAAGAAGGAGATTTCTCTTAAGAAAAAAAAAAGCTCCATGAGGGACTGACTCTTCCTCTCCATTTTACACACAGAACCTGTGTGGCAGAAGCACTGAGCAGAGAACAGCTGAAGTGCGTGTTTTACATTACAGAATCACAGTATTTTACACCAGCTTCCCTGAATAAGGAACAAGAGAGGGAACCCAGAATCACAATATTTTACACCAGCTTCCCTGAATAAGGAACAAGAGAGGGAACCCAGAATCACAGTATTTTACACCAGCTTCCCTGAATAAGGAACAAGAGAGGGAACCCAGAATCACAATATTTTACACCAGCTTCCCTGAATAAGGAATAAGAGAGGGAACCGAGTCCTCTTTTTGGACCTGGTGACAAATACTCCCATGGTACACAAAGAATTATGACAAGTGTTTTGGCAGATGACAAGACATCCCCTTACCTTTATAGTCTTCCATTAAAGAGCTTGTAGTTAAAAAAGTAGATGTCTATGTTTGACTTTTAAAGTTACCGTTATGTCCTGTACCTGTGCCAAGAGCACATCCCAAAGGGCTCCTCACATTTATTTCACATACATTTAGTAACACTGTCAGTGGACAGAGGGCAGATAGAGTGCACAAGAGAGGTTTTGCGAGCACCATAACAGCAGCCATCCTCTTACGTTGTAATTTGAACCAGGCTGACCCACCAGGGACAGTCACTGCACCTATCTACTAGCGATCTGAATTGCGACATTACTGCTTTGGTATAGGATAACCGCAGGAAATCAATGCGCCCAAGGAGCAGAAGTTGAGTCAGCCCTTCTCTGACAAAGTGTTTCATTACTAACATTCACCTAAGATATGTTTTTTCCCACAAAGAAAATCCGCTCCTTTACTTGTGTCTCATTATAAGATTATCTCCTGAAGAGGACCAAGCCACTTGGTTTTATAAAGAGTTAAATCAGAAAGGTATTATGCATAGAATATCTGACTGTAACGATGAGGCCAGCAAAAGTCACGAAACTGTGTGTGGTACACAGAATAGTTTTCTAAACTGAATGTTTCTTTAAGTTTTCCATGGAAAAATATGGTACTCCTCAGTGTGACAATGCAAAATAAACAGTGCAACTTCTTAACAGAACTGTCATGACTTAAGCCTTTCAAATTGCTCCTCAGTCTCATAGGAAGATGCCAACATTCCTCTATCTGCTTATTTGCTTAACTGTTCAAAAAGTCTGCTTTCTAAACAAATTACAGAGGTAAGTATCTTAATGCTATGTTATTCTCATTACTGAGGCACCATCCTACATACTCACTTTGGCAAGCCAAGCACAAGCTCTTGTTTATTGCAGGACTGTAATTACAACACAGGTTTCTGCTAAACTAGAAAGAAGTCTAAGTAACATGCAGTTGTAAGGTTTTGCTCAGAAACTGAATTTTACTACCGCAAAGAAAAAAAATTAATGTTGTTTTCCCTCTCCAGGCTGCATGTGGGAATAGCATCTTTAAGATGAAACTGCAAGGTACTCACTGTAATATAAATTTTGTTTAAAAACAATAGTGGTATTTTCTGCAGAGCGGCTTGTAAAGGACGTTTCATCTTATGGTTACAGAGAGGCATGTTTACACACCAGTTACAGTAAAAATGCTCAAAACAGCAGCTGGTATAAAGTCAGGAGACATTTGATAAGCCAACAGGGCTTGCTTTCCCACAGCCTCTGCACCTTTTATAAACCGGTACACCTTAAGAGTAGAGCAGGATCATTCTTGCCTGGTAAAACCGTCATGTCTGCTTTACGCACACAAAAACCACGACCAAGATGCAATTCAGATGAAAAGAAAAACCAAAAAACCCCCAAGTCCACAGAAATCAACAATTTTACTGTAAAGCTCGCTGGTATGAAGATTAGCAATCGTAAAAGCTGGATCTTACCATTAGCATTTTTCCCACAGATGAGATGTTCGTAAGGCTGCAACACTCCCCAAAGTTCAGCATCGTTGTTGATAACCATCTCCAGGATTTCAGCTGAAATCTCCCCTCCTCCACCATCTGGGCTCTGACTTGCCAAAACCCTAGCCTTAATCTCTTCTACAAGGTTTTCCATGCAAGCGGTTAAAGAGATGGCTGCATATTCATGGATCCTAACCGAGATCCTAGTGTCCACCATCCACCTGAAAAACCTCCCCACTGAAAAGGTGAGGCCGCATCTAGCCGATTTACCTTTCCTTAGTCTGTCTCCAGCACTCATGCTGTACAGAGAGAGCGCCTTGACAGTCGCCAAGACACAGCTTTCTGACAACGACCAGCTCTGGATGAGCTTGATAGCGCTCTGCACCTCAAACCTGGTGCACTTGGAGTGCATCACGCTGAGCCGCTGAGCTTCCCTGGAGACCCTGATCAAGGCGCGCCTCAGTAACTGCGAGAGCCGCCTGACAGCTTCCTGAGAAAAGATTCTGGTATTGCCATCTCCCTTCCCTTTTCTGAGTATTTTTCCAATGTCTTCATCAGTCCAAGGGTATTCCTCTAGATCCGGCAGCTTAGGACACTTGGAAAAGATATCTGCAACCTCGGGGTCTTCCGGCAGAACAGTGTTCACGGTATCCCAGCTGTTATTCCTACTGTTCATGGAGCCCGAGTAGTACCACCAGTTGCCTCTGTGCTGAGAAGAGGTGAGGGCTTGGGAGTTGGACTTGGAAGAAGAGAGACTAAGGGACCGGCAGGAATCCCCTGCCCCATAACCAGAGTCCAAAGTTAAATCCTCCAGGGTCTTCAGAGTAGAGCTGTATATCCCAGCCATAGGAAAGACGGGTTAAGCCAACCGCAGAGAGCACGAAAGGTGAGGCTGGGACAGATCCCTCCTGCGCCTACCGAGCCAGAGCCGCCCGCCCCACCAGCGGCGCGGCAGGATTTGCAGCACGGCGGGAAGGAGCCCTCCCCGCACGCCGGCTCCGCCGAGGGCCAGCTACCTCCATCCCGCAGGGAGGCTGCGCTCAGCCATCTTCTGCCTCGGGAGGGACGGCTGGCGGCAGCCGGCGGTGGAGAGCCCCGGCGCGCCGGGCCGCCTGCTGCCCGGGCAGGGCGCGGGGCCCGCGGAGGGCGCGGGGCGGCGGCGCGGGGCGGGGCGGGCTCCGCGCGAGCCGCTCGGCGGGACACTTGGCGGCGGCTCCGACTCAACTTCTCCGCCGCAGGTCTGCCGGGCGCCCCGCACCGCCGCATGCAAATGACCTGCGGAGGCAGCACCAATCAGCGACGCCGACGGAGGCCGTCTCCGCCAGTGAAATGCGAGCTGGGCGGGTAGTATGCAAATAGCGCCGGCAGGGCGGGGGAAGGAGGGGCGAGGGGAGGCGAGGGCAGCCGGGGAGCTCCGCCGGCTCCCGGCACCGGGCCACAGCGAGCGCTTCGCTGCCACCGGCCCCGCTCGCCCAGAGCGCCTGTCCGCCCTGCCCAGCTCTCGGGAACGGCGCACGACCGGGCCGGGCGGCGTTGGCGGCTCCCCGGGGCGAGGGTCGCGCACGCCTGGCCCCGCGGGGGTCACCGCCTGAATGGAGGATTGTGCGGGCGGCCGCGAAGCCGGCGTGCCGGCTGCTGAAAGGAGCCTTTGTGCGGCAGTTTACACAGCCCTGACCTTGAACCGTGAGCTGGGTATGAAACGGAGGTGTCTGGTTTGTTTCTCCGCTCCCTCCCTCCCTCCGCCCAAGCCATGGTCCTGCCCGGACCGGCGGCGCGGGGTGCGCGGGCCGAGGGCGCCCCCCTGCGGCTGCACCGCGCCGGCAGCGGCGGGCAGCCCCGGCTGGGGCGGGGGGGTGCAAGAGAAACCCTACTCCCCGCTTCTGTCATCAGGTTCTCAAGTTCTTGCAATTCAACTTTTAAATGCGGTTTTCACATCTTTCTACAAGAAGTAAAACCCCTCAAAGATCACAATTCCGCTACTGTTTACAGCCACCCCACCATCAAAGCGCCCAGGCGGACGTGTTATCTCTTTGCAGGCTGTGGAGCCCTAAAAATTACATGGAACCCTAAATTACAGTAGCTGTAGGTGACGAGGATCCGACACGGAGAGTGAAGGTAGCCAAGAGTCCATTTTGTTAATGCTCAGCCTCATTTCACTTCTCCATACAGGAAACTGCAGTGACTGCAAATACCCATAATTTAGCGTATTTCAAGCACTGATTTTTCAACAACTTTCTTATTTACAAACACCGCGTTTTGCTTCTGCTCTATAAGATACATAGAAGCTCTGTTCTCGTTTTCTCTCTAAAATTATGTTTGATATTTAAAACCTGTGGAAGAAAACCTCAGTCACTAATTTCAGCCCTCACTAACCTAAACCACTATGTGATGACTCGCACAAAGCAGTGGTTCTCTCCGCCTTCCGTAGATGGCATCCTTCGCTTAGGACAGCCTGGTCGGTATTTCTTGTGCTCTTGCAGAGTATATGTATTTTTCTTCATCCTTCAACTAAACAGATTCCAATCAAAAATACCAAGTGTCACGTCCTGTTGTCTTTTGGTTGTAGGAGGCCAAAAGGTTTCATGTGAAGTTGTCTAAATTTGTAACAGCGGGCCGACCGCGATGACACCCACTTCACAAGGCAACAATGAATATGCCAAATGCTTTGACTTTTTTTTTTTTTTTGTTAAAGAAGTGCCTAGAAAGGTGCGTTTAAAACTCTAAAGGTAAATATTTTACAGTCACACTCGTGGAGCAGCAATCTATTCTCAGCCTGTGACACTTTCCCTTAATGACTACTTGCCATAGAGGAAGCAGAAGGGTTGTATGTGCACACACTTTAGTAACGCAATCTGACCTAGAGCACAGTGCTTTCCCACAAAGCCTGGAGCTAACGAATACGTTGAGCAGACGTGGCTATTGACCACCTATCTGCATGCCTAGCAATTCACTGTTCCACAGACTTTTCTCCTCTCTGGGATACAAGAGATTTCCTACCCCAAAAGCATAATGCCTTCTGGGAGCTCGTTTTGCATTTGTATACGGCAGTATACACATTGCTTAGTGTCAATGAAAAATATCTCAGAACGACTATTAGATTTGAATGAAAAACTTGAAAAATTGTATCTTTTACTTATGCACTTCTGCTCATAGGAGCAAGCAGCTTCCGTTTATACTAAAAGAAAAAGTACTTAACAGGGAGTACTAACTTCCTACTAGTTGACCCTTCAAAACTGCTTTTTTTAACACTACATCTTTTTTCTTTCTTAGATCTAAGCCCAGCTATAATTCAGCTCTCTGCTTTTTCATAGCTTCTCCCATGAAAGCATGGATACAAAGCATAAGTTGTCTAATAAAACCAGACATCATTCTCTCAAAGTCATTCCAAATTATTTGAAAAATAATAACACTTCACACTTTGTGCTCCACTGTCAGTTCAGAAATAGAATTGTGTAGTAAAATACCTAATACCTCAGTTGTTATTTTACAGATCAAAGCTAGGCTTTGACCATAGGCTTGAGCGCTATTTTTAAGTTTTTCAAGCCCAGCAAAGACAACACAGCGGACCGTGTACATGGTAAATAGGTACCTGAATGCAAGACAAGGCATTACTGATTCAAAGTACACAGTTTTAAGTCTCATGCATTCAGTGCATTCAATCAATACACTTCTTTTTAAAAAATATTATCTTTCCACTTTTTCATTTGTATTTAACCCTATATATTAGGTACCGTGGACTACCATAGACTTCTTAACTATGGCTTTTGGTAGGTTACCATGTGGTGTCCGTCCCTCCTGTCCCTACATCTCTCCACTGCCTCCTCAAAACAAGGGTACTACATGTTAGTTCCTTGTCCATATCTCCAAGATCATACACAGAAACATCTTTTTTCTTCCCCCCACTTGTGTCTTCATGCTGAACTCCATACAAATGGGAAGAGCAGGCAATAAGACCAATCTCTATCACCTCTTTCTCACTAAAAAGCCTTTGTGCTTTATTTTGCAATGCCCCTTTGCAAAAGCCTTCTCTAAAATTCATCCTATTCTGTCTACCTCTTAGGATTCATTTCAATCATAAAAGCAAGCATAAATTGCCACTGAGAATCACTACATAGCTGGCCAATGGGAACTTGACATTATTTGGGAAAAATGCAGCTGTGCAAGCACTTGACATATTTCTACAAACCATTTCTATTCCTTCCCTTTATCACACTTCTCCAATATTCCCGCACAGTTTGTTATTCCTACCATTCCAAGTAATTTAACAACACAAAACTCGTCCAGCTTAACAGCAGTGTCTGCCTTCTTACTTCCCTCATGCAGTGTTTTCTCCTTGTAGGAGTTGCACTACTTTCCGTTTTTAGAATTTCACACATCGCATTTCCTTATACAATAACACTTTGCCTGATAAATCCTTCTTTCTCTCTGCTGCAAAGGTACCACCAGCCTTTTCCAAAGGCAAACCAACCATGGAACAGAAGCCCCCAAGTATGGAAAGGATATTCCTTACTGAAGATTTAAACCTCAAGCTCCAAGGTATCCACCACAATAAAAACAAAACTGGGGTGGGAGGGAGAGGACCAGACAAATAAGGGTTCTCTACTAGCACTTCTCAATTTCATGTGCACTACTTACCCCATGACAGAATCAGTTCATCACATGCGCTGTGTTCTTCAATGTTAATTCACTATCTGTATCAGACGACTAGAAATAGCCAAATTTGTAACAGATTTCCAAGAACAGCTAAAAGAAGCATGAAGAGTGGAAGGAAATGATCAAATCCTTTTCTTTCTTTGAAAAAGAAGAAAATAGTTCACTTTCAGACCAGGCACATATATTTGTAGTAAAACTGTAGACTATGTTATGAAAACTAAGGTGTATTTCCAGAAAGCAATTACTATACTGGGCTAACACAAAATTGCCAACCCAAACAATCAAGGTTACAAGTCATACATCAAAATGCTGATAAGAACAACTTAACATTCCTTGATTTATGAGGCACGATAAGTATTGGGCTCTTTTTGTGTATCAAGTGGAGCCATTAGGGATCACAAGTTATTTTCATACAATAGAAGTCAACCTTCTATAGACAGATTTTTCTCATAATCATTTCTCTCTAAAATCAAAGTGCTAAGAAAGTAGAAGGTGTCAGAAGACTTTCAGGAACATAACCAAAACAGATAAAGGAAGTCCCATAATAAACAAAAATATGGCACTCTAGAACCCCCGTCTTCCTTCATGTAAAGAGCTCAGATACAAGTGTTATTCTACATCTGATACACTACAGACCTTGACAGAGTTTTAAAACTCTAATTTTAAAGTACATCAGAATTAATTAGAATTAAAAAGCATCAGCATTCTCTGATACACAAATAGCAACTAGGCACATAGCATCAAACCCATTTAAAAAATAATCAGTTGCTTTATTTTTTCACAGAAACATAACAAAACAAATGTAAAGCCCCCATAAACTTAATCTGTACCAAAGACTCCAGATCAATTCTTTTTAAATTAACAAATAGCTAGATTAATCTGTTACTTGTTCAAACCACAAAGTTCAGTGTATTCCTAGAAAATAACATTCACATATACACTACCGAGCAGTATAAATATCCCTTACTGCTAGGTCCCATATGAGCTTATTTTACTCACTTGAAGTAAAGAAGACTCAAGCTTTTCCACCAGGAAAAAGACAGGGGATTTAGGGGGGGGAAAAAAAAAGAAAGAAAAAATAAATAACACAACTATCCTCAGCAGAGCACTCCAAAAAGCTGCTTGAATGGTGCAACCAAACCCCTGAAGTAGGACCTGCAGAAGACCCCTCTCCAAGCCCTATTTACTGCAGCTGGGGGGTGTTAGTCAGCCTAAAGGCTCAACAGCTGGGAGGGCTCCTCCATGGGACACAAACCACTTCCATGCTTGCTGCTAGAAATTTCCTTCTCAAGCTGCCATCTCTATTTTGAGCAAGTGCTAATTCGGTTTGCCCGCTGTAAAAAGATGGAATTTTCCTTCTATAGCTAATTAATTTAACTGCATTTTATCTGCAGCATTCAGAACTATCTTTTTTAATAAACTGTAGCTCTGTTAACAGTTGGTGCCCAATACCTGAAAATCAGTTGGAGCCCATACACCAGAAGATGGGGGGGGGAAGCAGAGATGAAGCATGACTAGAGCAGGTGAATCACATATCAGGTCTAAATCAAACACAAAAAAAAATGTTTACTGCAGTTAAGAGAATACATTTTGCATATGTTCAAAGCAACACTGATGAAGAGATAATGTGCATCTGGTGTGTTTTCTACAGTACAGCAAAACCCCCATCCAGCAAAAGGCCCTCAACTGATTCTCTAACTGGAGCTGAAAGTCCAGTTCAGCAAGTTCCCAAATACTCACTACTGACCTCACCAACTACCAAGTAATCATGGAGGTACCAGCTGTTACCTTCCCAGCTGAAGAGAGACTTTTTCCCCAGTACGTAATAAGTCAGCTTCTTCTCCCATTCATTTTGTGCAGAATGACCTTTTCAAAGGTTACAACACTTACATTTCAGAATGTGTTAATTGGTAATTCAGAGGTAAATTTACTTGATAGCACTAATTAAAATGTAAAAAGATAACACAGAATCCCATGAATGTAGAATTTCAGGCCAAGCCTTTGTTCTTCAAAATCCTCAGAAATAATACTATCCCTTGTGTAAACTTTTCAGGTAGTTAGAACTCACTGAAATCTTCTACAGAGAGTAAACTGAAGAAATCTTTAAGCTTTTGGTAATAAATGGTGATCTTACCTTCTCCCTGTCTCAGTTTTATTTGTGATTTAGCATAGACTAAAACTATGCTATTTTTGCTATTATGCTATGCTAAATAGTTTTGCTATTAACAATTCCACAAAAATGCTCCTGCCTAACAAATCCTGCCTACTTTTCGCTACTCTACTAGTTAGTCTAATAAATGGCATTACCTGTCCTTACAGAACTTGCCTCACTGATATCCTTGGACTGTCAGTTAAAACAGAATTTCTATTTAAAAAAGATCACTCTTCATTTTTTTCAGTAAGGTAAGTTTGCTTAGCATAGGAAATCAGCACAGATTAGCTTTGCTATTATTTGTAATGACAGATAAGGCACTACTTCTCAAAATTATTACTAGCTGAGGAGAAACAAGGGGTCATATCTATTATGACTAATAGTGACTGTTAAGCAAGACCATTTAAAAAACTTTAATTGCTGAAGATTTTATACAACAGTCTGCTTCTGACACACGTTTTCACATATGAAAAGTGTAAGAAACATTTAGAATCCATTCAAAAAATATCCTTTCTAGTTTTGAAAGCTGCCTTTTGTGGTAGATATAATTAGAGACATAAGGAACTTGGAGTGAAACCTCTGTGCACATGTACATCAGATTCCTGAGATGAACAAAAAAAGTGATTTTTGCTGCTGTTGTATAGACAGCTTAACTGGTCAGCTTTGGGCGTACTGTGCTCCTCCAGAAGTCATTCAAAGCAACTAGCTACAACCTGGTCAGCTTCACCTTTATCCTTGGGAAAGGATGGAACAAATAATCCTGGAAACCATTTGCAAACACATTAAGGACAAAAAAGTGATTTAGAGTAGTCAGCATTGATTTATGAAAAGGAAATGATGCCTGACTAACCTGACAACCTTCTGTGATGAAATCACTGGCATGATGGATGAGGGAAGAGCAGTTGATACTGTTTATCTTCACTTCAGCAAGGCTTTCGATGCTTGCTCCCATAACATCCTCATTGGCAAACAGATGAATTATGGCCTAGATAAGCGGTCAGGGAGGTAGAGGTCATGTTGAGCTGGAGGCCAGTCGGCAAGTTTGCAGGTGACAAAACAAAATAGGACGAGTGATTGATAGAGTAGGTGCTGCCATTCAGAGGGTCCTCGACAGGCTGAAGAAGCGGTCAAACAGGAATCTTATGAAGTTCAACAAAGGTAAGCACCAAGTCCTGTATCTAGGGAGGAATAACCCCATGCATCACTACATGCTGGGGCCTGACCAGCTGAAAAACAACTTTGCATAAAAAGACCTGGGGGTCCTGGTGGACAAGAAGTTGAACGTGAGCTAGCAGTACATCCTTGTGGCAAAGAAGGCCAACAGCATCCTGGACTGCATTAGGAAAAGCATTGCCAGCAAGCAGAGGGAGTTGATCCTTCCCTCTACTCAGCATTGATGAGACAGACACATTGGGAGTCCTGAGTCCATTTCTGGGCTCTCCAGTACAACAGAGACATGCACATACTGGAGCTAGTCCATCAAAGGGACACAAAGATGACTAAGGGACCGGAGTTTCTGTCATTTAATGAGAGGCCGAGAGTCCTGGGACTGTTCAGTCTGGAGCAGGTGAAAGAGTATCTTTGTGTATAATGGGGGTAATGTGTATAACCTGATGGGGGCAGAGTAAAGGAGACAGCTAGGCTCTTCTCAGTGGTGCCTGGTGAAAGAACAGGAAGTAATAGGCCCAAACTGAAATACAAAAAATTCCATTTAAACAGGAAAAAAAACCCTTTTTACTGTGAGGGTAGTAAAACACTGGAATAGGTTGCCCCAGGAGGTTGTAGAGTCTCCATCCCTGGAGATATTCAAAATCTGACTGGACATAGTCCTGGACAACCTGCTTTAGCTGACCCTGCTTTGAGGGCTGGACTAGATGATCTCCAGAGATGCCTTCCAACCTCAACAATTCTGTGATTCTGTGAATCCTGCTCTTTGCGCTGTGAAGGACACCTAGATGAACACTTCTCGGCACAACTTACCTTTCCAAAGTCAGGTCCTCTGCCTACATTTGGAATCCGTCTCCTCACTAGGATTTCTAACGCTGTTGCTGAATCCTCTCATCTTTAAACATTTCCGGTTAACTTACTTTTCAATCTCTCTTACTTCAGCACACATTTTATAGGTGAAGACATCTTTAAATCAAACACTTTCTAAGAATGAAAGTAGTAGTGAAGATGCTTCCTACACTTGTTAGATGTAGGAAATAGCCTCCTTCCTCAGTAGCTGTTTCATGTATAATGCATTTATCCCAGGTTTGTTTTGTAAACATTTCTGAAGTAGGAAAAGCAAACTAATCTTGGAAATAATGAGATTTCACCTAGTTTAAAATGTAATCCTCAAAAAACGTTGAAAATTTCTGTCCAGAAATTTGGAGTGTATGAAGACAAGAAGTGATATAAAAATACTTTTTACTTTTAAATCTATCAGACAACTGAATAAGTGTTATAGTAGGCCTTATTTGGGAAGATTATGGAACTACAAAAATTATGGATCTACATTTGATCCTTTTGTCCTATGAATAACACAATAAAATTATTGTGATGGCAAAGGGTGGAAAAAACTGTCAGAATAAGAAAGACTAGCATCTGAAAAATTAAATTCCTGGATGATAACTTGGTACATCAGACTTTCTCAATCACTAGCAGCAAGGTCTTACAGGGAGGGTTGGTGGGAGGAGTCCTATTATACCATCTCAAATCAGATCAAATGAAGAGGATAGAAGAGTATTTGCTTCATCACATGGCGTTATCCAAGGCAAGTGGTGTACTGAAACTTACTGAGGCCGACTTTCCCACCACTCTTCTTCTCATTTCAGCTCTTACTGTTAATTAAAATTTTACAGTACATGCATTTTCTTTCTTATGCAGGGATGAAACAACTAGAACATTCCTAGAGTCATTAGGCATTACCAAAATAGCTGCAAATAATGATGTTGTTTTTCAGCATTTAACAGCTATTAATTTATAACATCCAGCTATAAAGTTACAGCAGAATAAACTTCCCTGGTCATCTAGATATCTAGCTCTGCTATAACACCAGGTCTGACAAGTCTATATATGATTAGCTACCAGTGTAAAATAATTCTTTGGAGGCACTTGCAATAATGTCAGTTATCTGGTCATAGGGTCACACATCATGTTTTCACTTCTATATCACGTATGTGTTGAAACCTGCTACAGCCCCGTGTGCCAGAGTACTCACATATTTGGATGAACTTCATGGCAAAATTACACTTATTACTATAGCCATTCAGTGGCTGTAATATTAATCTGTCTCATGAGGCACTTGATAGAGCAAATTATATATATAGACTGCAACGGATGTGTGTCACGCTTCCTGGCACGTGTGTACTGAAGTAATGTTGATGTCCTGAACTGTTTCTTATTAGCCAGTAATACAGTATTGACAATAACATTATCAAGAGTCAATCACTATGATCACAGAGTCAGTGGAAAGAATAGCTATACACACAGACATTTATAGTTAAATATTGTATTTTTCATAATCCTTAACAGTCAGGAAACTGTTAGGAAACCAAATAAAGTATTATCCTCTAACACTGCTATAAAGTGGGTGCCTCAGATTGTATCAGTCCACGCTGAGAATAGTGTTTACATACAATGGCAAACAATGCTCAAAAGAATTAAAGACAAATGATAGGAGGAATGCAAGGGCAAACCCCAAAGTCTTAAAAATGTCTTCTAGCTTGTCTGGAATCATTCAGAACCTTAGGACAACAGCTGCAGTATTTATTGCGGTACTGACATACACCAGCCTAGCAACAGCTTCCTAGCTGATGCAGGATCTCATTCCACAAGGTTCTTACCAGCCCTCACAAGGGCTACTACTGCATCACAGTCTATACAGGCTGTGTACACAAATTCTGCTTCTCCCTGGTTGCGCTTTACGGTCAGAGCTTTACTTTCCCAAGGAATACCAAACTTTGTAGGACTGGGTGACTTTGCTGCATCACAGTAACCCACTGACTCCCTCTTGAGGCTGGCTGTATGGAAATACCGCAACAACACTCTACATAAACTGCTCCAGGATGTCTATCAAATGTGTAGCAAGTCAATTCACTGCAAAATGAGGAATGCTCAGGGGAAAGATGAATACCAGCTCTCCCATTGCTGTGTGAACAACTGCTGTTTGACACACCTGATGTAATAGGGGTGCATGTGAACACTTATGAGGCACTGCCTATGTGGCACAGTTTCAAACAGATCACGTCCTACGATACGGCACTATCAGCACAACGTGTCTTGCCTCATAGGGTGATCAACAAGTGCGCAATGCCTTCCATACATAACTGCTTAGAATAGTTGCAGGATTGCCCAGCATAACATCTGAACTACATGGTAGTGAAGCCAATGACTTTCTATTTATAAAACTAGAAATAGAGATCTGCTTTCTTTCCTTATCCCTAGCATAAAGCCTCTGGAATAGGGAGCCCCTCTTTCTGTTCACAATATATTAGCAAGACAGACACAGCATAGTGCACTGTTGCAGACACCTGCTTCACAAAGACAAAACCTGCAGTTTTTTGCATGAGGAGGAGGTTTAAACTTACTCATTTGCAGATCATGTTCCCAGAGCAGCACCTGACGAGGTGGCCCATCATGACAAGGTGTCTTGCCTACTGACCTAGGCATCTCTCTGTGCAGTAACACGTTCCTGAGCAAGGAGATGCAACTGCAAGAAAAAGGAAGGAAAAAGCAAGTGAGACAGGGACAGGAAAACGGAGTGAGGATAAGAATCAAGCGGACACATTATGAGAAGTGCAGTGTCATAGTGGAACTTCACTGCTGTATTTTTCTAACCTGCCCTCAGTGAAGAGTGAGTTAAAGTTTTGTGACGCTTCAGGTGTCTCACTTTGAATTGGAATACGCCTTTGATATGATTAGCAGAGCATGTTCCTGTCTGCTGTGGAGCTGGTACACACTGCACCGTCCACTCTCAATGAACTGTTTCTACCACAGTGTCCTACCAGGCCTCCTGTGCTCACTGTTGGCTAACTCTTGGGTGTGCAGCTACCTTGGATGCCTACTGTAAAAGGAGTAAACCAGCATCCCCTATGCTGTGTGAGCACACCTGTCACCATGTACTACAGTATTCCAGTCAGAAACAGAATTCCTAGGCTGAAAGTTAACGAGAGAAGGCATGCTTGTGTTAAGTTGTCCTGTTTCTTGTCCATGTTTTGAGACTGCCCTACACCACAAGGTCAGCAGTGCCTACCCTATGTAGGCACTACCCTATGTATGTTCTGTAATGCGTGGAATATTCTCCCTCCCATCCTTGCTAGGGTGCCACTTGTGGCCTAGGGTGACAGGAAGATGTCTTCTGCAATTAGGAACCTCGGAAAGGAGTTGGCTAGGAAACGCACATGAAAGCATCAATAGGAAAAGACAAGAGGTGTGATGATTATCCTTTCACCAAGATGATGTCACATAATTTATATAAACTGCATTCCAGCATGTTGTTTCCATAGGAAGTATGCGTGGAATGGGGTTGGTACCCAGGGAGCACTACTTTTTCTCATCTGCACAGAAAAGATTCCAAGAAGGCATATACACGCATGGGAATGTATGGATGCTTGCCAGAGCCATTTCTTGCCAGGAGACACATGCATCCTGCTGTGTTTAATGCAGCCACATGCTCTCCCTCACATAATTCTGCTTTCATTTTCTGAAATTTAAAGTGGCCCTGCTCACCACTATTGACAGAATTCAGGAGTGTTAAGCTGCCCTAAGCCCTGCTAGCAGTGCTGGTTCTGGAAGTGACACCTCCAGTCTAGGCCATCTTCAGGTATAACAGAGCTATGCCCAAGTCTTCTCATGAACCCAAGCCAAAATGCTATAAACCCTCGATGGTTTTGTGTTCAGACTTACTGGCTTGTTTTTCAGGTTATCCTGAGCAGTGAGAAGGTTGCTTGGCAACCCTCCAGAAAGCCCTACTGCTTAGGCTAGGTGTGGTATACTGTAGCATGGAATAAGACAGGGTATGAAGCATACGAGTGTATGATGCCTTCTGGGATGGCACTGGAGGACAGTCAGGCAGAGGTAGCCAGTCTTTGTGCAGTGCCTTTCACGCTGTCTTTACGATTGTCTTTTAACTATTCTTTCAGACACACCAGGGCTTCATCAGCAAGGGACCTAGTACATTCAATCCAGAGAGACCTCAGGAGTGAACTAAATATACAACTGAGACCATGGAGGCCCAGGCCAAGGAGCGAGAGAGCTATGCAAAGGGACAGTGCAGATGTATCCAGGAAATCCACAGCACCACAAAGGACCTAGTAGCTAGCGTAGTCATCTGGAACACATGCCTTAGTTTAAGTCTTGTCTAAATCTAGCATTTGAACTTGATTCTTCCCATATTCCATGAGACTCTCTTAGCCACCAACTATTTGCTGTTCCGGTTTGGTAGTGAATCAGTAATAACATATTGAGCCAGCATAGCAGCAGAGGGCAAGCAAGAGAGACAGACAGACTGCTGCAGTGCTATCACCATAGTAGTCATCTGGAAGGTAGGGGAGAGAAGTTCAAACACATTTGTGGGAAAAACTACAACGAATCAGTACTTCCAGCAACAAAATAATTACTAAAGGAATGCCAAACATGTTAGAATAAGTGGAAAAAAAACACAACAAAACATCTTCACTTGCAGAATTCTCTCTTCACTAAGAACTTCCTATCTTTTTACTTCATGACCTCTAATTTTCTTTTCTCTAATTTCTCTGATAAACTCAAGAGATTTTAGCCATTTCCAGTATACATTAGAAAACCTTGCCTACTTGCACATAAACCTAGAATAGAATCTTATAAATTTTTCAGTTTGAGGTATACTTCATATTGTTTAAATACCTCAGAGCCAATATTACATAATGCTAATCTAGTAAATAAACGAGTGATTGCCCAAAATTAGGCTGAAATTTTAAGAAAACTATATCTAAACTTTATAAGGCATATGTGAAAAGTGCTATATAACTCACCTAGCATGACCATTAATATTGGCATTTTTATGAAAAACAAAACGGGAAACAAAGCTTTGTAACACTAGTAGGCCACTGAAACATGAAAGTTTGAGATAAGAGGTGAAATCTTTGTTTCTCTCTCAAAGATTCTGTAATACAGTTTCAAAGGAATCTTTTTACTCTATATAACATCGTAACAGCACAGTAACTAGTATTCTAGCATTCATCACCAAATTATATTGCCCATATTAAAAATTTCAAGAAACCTTCTTCAACGAGAATATTAAATCTCAGTATGTTGGAGCAGGAATTTATGGTTTGACACTTATTGCCCAAGTGAGTGTACTAATTAATGAAAACTTTCTGAGTTTATATGATGGTCAAAAAATACCTTACATAATGCACTGTTCATACTTTTTCAGT
The DNA here is from genome assembly GCF_035582795.1 of Mycteria americana. NCBI lineage: Eukaryota > Metazoa > Chordata > Aves > Ciconiiformes > Ciconiidae > Mycteria > Mycteria americana. Next base: position 2,560,635 of record NC_134369.1, on the reverse strand, counting down.
ATGCTTGTTCTTAGTTTTTATGTGAATGAACAATATTTTACCATCTCTCTATTCTTGTGAAGATGCTGAATGTGTATACCACCATGCTTTTGCTACAGCAGAACAGCATGCATACTTCCATCCCAAAAAGTAAAATCATGTGAAAAACAGTAGGGAAGCGATCACATAATAAGGTTCCAAAACTCATTGCCAGTTCAGTACGTGCACATGTATCTGAGTTGTTAATTAGCACTATTGGCTCAAAAACCACCTAGTCAACGCATAGCCCTAATAAACATAACACTGTCCACCTTTTTATATACCTAATTCCAGTTATGACACAGGGTTGCTTGTTATCATATAACCCAGGAATATTTTTCCAACAAGGAGACCACTGATACAGGCCAATTTGTTATTGCCACTCAGGATGAAACATATGCTCTAAGCCATGGGTGGATAATTACCAACTCCCTTTTTTTCCACCTACGTCATTGGGAAGGCATACCTGTGACACATCATCTGTAATGGAAGTATCACAGTGCTATATAATGTTCTATGCATAGCACATCTCAGTAACTGGTGCTGAAAAAAATACAAGAATAGTCTGTATGATTCAGTAAAAGAGGGGCTGGTGCCAGGATTATGAAGTATGGGAACCATCAGCGCTCAATAAAATGATGAATCAGAGATGTATCAGAGGTTGAAAAAAGAATTAAATTAAATGAAGAATGGTGGATGGATGTCATAGGATAAGTCATTAGAACTGGATCATAGCAAAAACCTCCTCATTCAAATGTATTAAAATACAGGGAGACAGACCAAGGTCTATCTCCAATCCATAGGAAAATACTTGGCAGTTAACTTTCAAGTACAATGGAGCCTTTTGTGAATAGGTTATATTGGTTACAATCCCTACAGCAGGTAATCAGGAAAAGGAGCAAAATCATCAATATGGAAGAAGATGGTGAAAAGCCTCTGGAATCTGCCATGCAGGCAGAAAATGGAGGTATCTCAAGCTTCTGTATCTTGAAAGCTATTTCCAGATTTCAGGAAAATGTATGAATAACAATACCAAACAGAAGAGGTATTAGCACACTGTAAAAACAAATAAAGAAATCCCCTACCATACTAACAACAAAAGAAAACTAAAAAAATGTTAACCTCCTCAGCCAAATAATATGATAACCAAAGGACTATTGAAAAATAGCTGTTTTCATTGTTGGTGAATCAAAAGTAGTTGGTGGTCAAAACTTGGCCTGATTTACATGGTTGGTATCACATAGTACCCTTTCTTGTAGCTGTAAAAATTTATCAAACATTTTTAGACTAGAAGTAGTGAAAAAAATGAAGGCAGCATATTCAGTGAAAAATGTGTATTCCTCTCAAAATTGTTTAGAAGCCCACATTATAGAATCATCACAGAATCATAGAATCATTAAGGTTGGAAAATACCTCTAGGATCATCTAGTCCAACCGTCAACCCAACACCTCCATGCCTACTAAACCATGTCCTGAAGTGCCACATCTACACATTTTTTCAACTCCTCCAGGGATGGTGACTCCACCACCTCTCTGGGCAGCCTGTTCCAAAGCTTGACAACCCTTTCGGTGAAGAAATTTTTCCTAATATCCAGTCTAAACCTCCCCTGGTGCAACTTGAGGCCATTTCCTCTCGTCCTATCACTTGTTACCTGGGAGAAGAGACCGACTCCCACCTCTCTACACCCTCCTTTCAGGTAGTTGTAGAGAGCGATAAGGTCTCCCCTCAGCCTCCTTTTCTCCAGGCTAAACAACCCCAGTTCCCTCAGCCGCTCCTCATCAGACTTGTGCTCCAGACCCTTCACCAGCTTCGTTGCCCTTCTCTGGACACGCTCCAGCCCCTCAATGTCTCTCTTGTAGTGAGGGGCCCAAAACTGAACACAGTATTCGAGGTGCGGCCTCACCAGTGCTGAGTACAGGGGCACGATCACTTCCCTAGTCCTGCGCGCCACACTATTCCTGATACAAGCCAGGATGCTCTTGGCTTTCTTGGCCACCTGGGCACACTGCTGGCTCATGTTCAGCCATCTGTCAGCCAGCACCCCCAGGTCCTTCTCTGCCTGGCAGCTTTCCAGCCACTCTTCCCCAAGCCTGTAGCATTGCATGGGGTTGTTGTGACCAAAGTGCAGGACCCGGCACTTGGCCTTGTTGAACCTCATACAATTGGCCCCAGCCCATCGATTCAGCCTGTCCAGATCGCTCTGTAGAGCCTTCCCCGCCTCAAGCAGATTGACACTCCTGCCCAATTTGGTGTTATCTGCAAACTTACTGAAGGCACACTCAATCCCCTCATCCAGATCATTGATAAAGATATCAAACAAGACTGGCCCCAACACAGAGCCCTGGGGAACACCACTTGTGACCGGCTGCCAACTGGATTGAACTCCGTTCACAACTCTCTGGGCTTGGCCATCCAGCCAGTTCTTTACCCAGCGAAGAGTACACCCGCCAAAGCCATGAGTCGCCAGCTTCTCCAGGAGAATGCTGTAGGAGACAGTGTCAAAGGCTTTACTAAAGTCCAGGTGGACAACATCCACAGCCTTTCCCTCATCCACTAGGGGGGTCACCTGGTCATAGAAGGAGATCAGGTTGGTCAAGCAGGACCTGCCTTTCATGAACCCATGCTGGCTGGGCCTGGTTGGCCTGCACATGCCTGTTGAGCACACTCAAGATGAACCGCTCCATAATTTTCTCTGGTACCAAGGTCAGGCTGACAGGCCTGTAGTTCCCCAGATCCTCCTTCCAGCCCTTCTTGTAGATGGGCATCACATTGGTGAGCCTCTAGTCATCTGGGACCTCCCCTGTTAACCAGGACTGCTGATAAATGATGGAGAGTGGCTTGGCAAGCTCCTCCACCAACTCCCTCAGTACTCTCAGGTGGATCCCATCCGGCCCCAGAGACTTGTGAGTGTTCAGGTGGTGTAGCACATCGTTAACTGCTTCCTCCTGGATTATGGCGGGTTTATTCTGCTCTCTGTCCCTGTCTTCCTGCTCAGGGAGCTGAGTTCCCTGGGGATAACCGGTCTGACTATTAAAGACTGAGGCAAAGAAGACATTAAGTACCTCAGCCTTTTCTTCATCCTTGGTGGCAATGTTCCCCCTCACATCCAATAAAGGAGGGAGATTCTCCTTGGCTCTCTTTTTGTTGTTAATGTATTTGTAAAAACATTTTTTATTATCTCTTACAACAGTGGCCAGCTTGAGTTCTAGCTGGGCTTTTGCCTTTCTTATCTTCTCTCTGCTTGACTTGACGAGATCCCTGTACTTTTCTTGAGTTGCCTGCCCCTTCTTCCAAGAGTGGTAAACTCTCCTTTTTTTCCTGAGTTCCAGCAAAAGCTCACTGTTCAGCCAGGTCGGTTGTCTTCCCCACTGGTTCATCTTATGGCATATGGGGACAGCCTGCTCCTGCGCCTTTAAGACTTCTGGACTTTAAGACTTCCTTATAAGACTTTAAGACTTATGGATCAAGACCCAACTGTGCTGTTCAAACACAGAACAAACACTGCTCTTAACCCAACAAAAATAGAAAATGCACATAAGCAAAGCTGAATAGGAATGCTGATAGATCACTGTAGATCTTTTTAGAAGGCTTTCGTGTGTTTATAAGTTTGATGGTTTGTAAGTTATGATCTCTATTTCATTGTTATCCCTACATGGTAAGCTTCTTGGCGATCTAAATGGCTTGTAAACCTCTTGCAAATATCTTGTAAATGGCTGGGCAGGGTGCAGGGGACAATTAGTAGCTAGAAAGAAACATATCAATATAATTAACCTGGTAACTTACTAGCAACCTCCAGAATAAAAACCAACAAACTAATAATTTGTTACAGTTTCCAGATAAGTTTCGCCACTTCTTGGTTGTCATGAAACAGCCAAGTTCTGTGCTGATATGTCAAAATAACTATTATCTCTTCTAGCAACTTTTATAAAGCATGTGCACATTTTAAAAACATAGCTCTCCATACATGGAAAAAACAGAGAATTTTTAGGATGTTTAAAACCAATCCCAATGTCTAACTAAATGCTGTAAAGAATACTGTAATTATGGAATTATTTTGCTCTTTTTAGTATATTAGATACTTCCATAATTTCAATTTACCTATTGGAGGCAACAAATTGTCTATGAATAGAAAACCTTAGAAAAATGAGGTCAAATGTACTGAAGAGAACTTTGGCTTTAAGAATAGCCATACCTAAACACACAGAAAAAAATCTGCTCTGTTTATTTTCCACACATCTACCTGTGGTCAAAACAATCAAGGGCTCATCCAGGCCTTTTATTCTACTTCAGCAGAAATCAGAACTAGCCCCTGGCAATTGTGTAAGTATTAAACAAAATAATAGCCATCTTTGCAACCTATAATGATATATAACTAGTCAGTGTGAAAAATTGCTTTTATCAGAACAACTGGAACAACAACTCAAATGCTGCCATTACGCAAGACAGCTGGGGCAAAGGGCATGAGCAAGCTGCTGGCCATATGGCAGGCACTGTGGTCACCGATTATTCCAGGCTAGAAGAGCTATTTTATATTTATCTAATATGCCAGTAACAGTGCTGTATTTCACTCTGACTGTGCCCCTTGCTTCTTTGAATCTCGTAAGACCCCAGAATTTTTTATAGTCTTTCTTATTGTCAAAATTAAGATATGTAAGCAGATGGTATACAGACTTTTTGCCAGTATTCCATCCTTAATGCCTCCTATTATGATGTAAAATATACTGAGAATGAAAAAGATACTGAGAATGACAGCTACTTAAAGTGAAAAAAAAGGCTAAAATATTCACACCAAAATAAAAACAGATTTTCAAAGGTACTGAGAACCTACAACTCCTATCAATTCAAACAATACTAATTAGTGTGCTAGTACCCTAGGATTAATTATTCCCTTGGTTCTATTTGTGACCATCTCAAGGGACAAACCTCAAGTCTTGTGCCTATTGCTGTTATCCCTCTTAAACAGGGCAACTAAAGAGACAGCCACATTTCTTCTTCTATAATAAAGCAGATTTTTAAAACTGCATTTATTTCACAATTCATTGAAATTATCTTAAAAAATCTGAGTTATGTTCAGCATCTATTAATCAGCTAGTTTAAAGACAATGAAAATGAATCAGTGACGAGCTAGCTTCCATTAAATATTTTAAAGTGTATTTGTATTTTCAGGACAAAAAAAGTGGAACAGAAAACATATTAAACCACAAGTGGATTATAAGCATGTTAAACCTAGAAAATATTATTATCTTAATGGAATCCTGGCAGGTAATCTCCGCACTGGGAATTTGCAACACTTACCTCCAGGTGATTCCATGGGAAACTGACCCATCAAGTCAGCACACTAGATTATTATATATGTAAAATGGTTACTGATACTCTAGCATACAAATATCACGTGTACCTATTACGATTGTCACATGCATTGTAATAGTCTTTGATGCATCTCTGCTTGCAGAGTGTCACATCTTTCACAACTTAAAAAGATCAATCCAGCCTTTCTTTAGATACCTAAACATTACTTAGATGCCTAACTTAAATCTCTCAGGTTTAACAGTTTTGACTTAGTGACTACATCATGTATGGAGAATTTCTAGCTACTTGCCTATTGGTTTCAAAGATAGTGACATTTACTCTTTTCATACCTTAAAAATGCAACATACCTTCCTCTTTGTCCTTCCTTGTTTCCCAGTGTCCATATTTGCAGTGGTTACAGCAAATCTACCTTGTTTGTTGCCATTCCACTGGCTGGTTTGGTTGGCTTTTGCCCCCATAAGCTTCCTACGATCACATTGTTGTCTCTTCCAGTCATAACCCTGATACTACATTAATAGGAAAATTCAGAAATCACTGCTGTAAACAACAATGTGCGATCAGATGACAAATTTTAACACTGTTTTAGTACCAAAACTAACTGAAAGTTGACGTATGAACCATGCCTAAAGTCATCATTACTGGAGTTATTCACCTCGCAACCTAAATGTCAGTCATGCACTCAAAATGCCACTAATCAGGGTTTTTCTTTCAAAATGGAATGCCCAGATGATAAAGCAGTGTTGATATTGTTAGGCATATATGCAATCTCTTTTGTTCACTTCACATTCTGTAGACCTCTAACAAAGGACTTATCAGGTACACCTTCCCACTTGCAGCACGGAATTCTACGTTTTAATCTGAAATATTACACTGATATTTTTCAGCGCAGCATCAAACTATTCTTTCTTCTGGTTACAGATCATAGAACATATATAATGGGCAAAGAAATTCTGTTCATACATCCAAGTAGCAGCTTCAGTTTAGTTCATTTTATTGGCATATTAATGAATTGTATGAATAATCTCTGTATATCAGTCTAGAGCCATACTGACGCAGTTAGTTACAGACATATATCCAAAATTTTCAAAAGCATGCATCTAATTTTTACCGGCAATGAAATAATAGCCTGATTTTCCAGTCCTGCTGGGCAGCTAACATTTTTAATTGCCTTTAAGTTTCTGAAAATGCATTTGGTTTGAAAAACCAGGTCATTTAGAATTCTCTTCTTTCTACAGAATTAGAACATATAAAATGACATCTATTCTGTCAAGGTATCTCTTGGATCAAGCATCTACATTTATACATGCAAACACCCAGCAAGCCAATTAAGCACTTGACTAATTTAAAGCACATGTGACTAAGTCATACTGGATGGTTGACCCATTTAAAAGCTTAAGAGCTTCTGATTCTAACAAAAGAAAAAAATATTGCTGTGACTAGCTTTAAATATTTTCTTATGCAGAATGAAGCATTAATGGGCAAAATGATGTTTCAGAATAGACGCTTTATTAATTGCTATTACCTAATAGCATTTATGCTATTACCTAAATGCTTCAGACAATGCCGCTAATAACACAGAGAACAAATGCAGAAAAACATTCATAAGCTTACCTATTGGTGCTCTAACTTGAAAGAAAATCAAATAAAAGCAAATGCATTAACAAAAGAAAATTGTACTTATATGATGTGAAATAATTTTAATAATGTAGTTTCTAGGAATAAAAATACAAAACTGAGATATCCAGAATGCTAAATAGATGTTAGAATACCTTACCACCTGAAAAGTGCTGCATTTCTTATTCTATTATCGTTCTTCTTTCCATTATCTCAGGAAGTATATTGCAGCTGTCTTTCCAGCACTAAATATGAAACACAACTTCTTGGTGATGATGATCAGGAGTACTGTTTATGAAAATTAATAAATTATTGCAAAGCGTGAATATAGATGAATGAAATTCTCTTTCTGGTAAAAATACTGCAAAATTTATTTTACTCTAGGACTGGTGTATCCATTGACATTTACTAACGACATACACTATTAAAGTTTGAAGACATGTCTGCTCCACAATCACTGAAGTCTTTATCGTCTATGTAGAATAAAAGAAGCAGAGGAAAAGAAGAACATGTTGTTTGAAACGTACAAGTTATTATTATTCTAACACACTTTTCTATGTCTGAGGTTAGTCTTTTTCTCTAGTGGTTCAACTTAAGACCTTGCCCTAATAAATACAGCAGAGGATGGTGGAAAATTTCAAACACAAAAAAGAGGTTTCTTATCTGCCTTTTCCCGATTTTCTTCTACATGTGTTTTCTCAGAACTCCACATTTTCTCTCTCCTATGCATCTCAGTATCTCACTCTGTCAACTGGCAGCCCAGTATACATGTGCCATTTCCCACAAAAGGCAGCTTTTACTTCCTGCCTGCTTACCTTTTCCACTAATACCATTCTCTCAATCATCCCGTAAAGTCCACCTCTTCTGAAGATGTTATATTTCACAGTGTTTTCAGTGTTTTCCATTAGATCTGAAAATACAAAATTAAAAGTCTACATATAATGCAAGTTACTGAATGATAAACTTATTATCATGACAGCTTAAGCAGTAAAATATTTTCAGACATAACTTGCAGAGTTGTGCTGGTTTTGGCTGGGGTAGAGTTAATTTTCTTCACAGTAGCTAGTATGGGGCTATGTTTTGGATTTGAGCTGGAAATAGTGTTGATAATACAGGGATGTTTTCATTACTGCTGAGCAGTGCTTACACGCAGTCAAGGCCTTTTCTGCTCCTCACACAACCCCACCAGCAAGTAGACTGGGGGTACACAAGAAGTTGGGAGGGGACACAGCCAGGACAGCTGACCCCAGCGGACCTAAAGGATATTCCATACCACAGGGCATCATGTTCAGCATATAAAGCTGGGGGAAGAAGAAGGAAGGGGGGGACATTTGGAGTGATGGCGTTTGTCTTCCCAAGTCACCATTATGCGTGATGGAGTCCTGGTTTCCTGGAGATGGCTGAACACCTGCGTGCCCATGGGAAGGAGTAGATTAATTCCTTGTTTTGCTCTGCTTGTGTGCGGCTTTTGCTTTCCCTATGAAACTGTCATTATCTCAACCCACTATTTTTCTCACTTTTACCCTTCCGATTCTCTCCCCCATCCCACTGCGGGGGAGTGAGTGAGCAGCTGTGTGGGGCTTAGTTGCTGGCTGGGGTTAAACCACGACAAGAGTATATACAGAGATCCCCAGTTTATTCTTACCTACCTCACATTCCATCTCTTCTTCTCACCATATACTACGTCTAACATCTTAGCACCTGTCACCCAGATGTTGGCTGGCCTTTAATAGCATGTCTATCTAATTGCAAGTTTGACATATAAAATTGTTTTGGGTGTGTATTGCCACTTTGGAATCAAGACAGACAATATGTTCCATCTACTGTATTACAATGGACATTAAGCTGTCATTTCTATTAATATTTCTCTGTTTTTCTAAAATATAATAGCAACCTTTTTCTTCTGACTGTACTTGCCATACCTACCCCTCAATCCTCTGTCATGTAAGTGAACGGTTAAGTAGTAGTATATGTTCCTCTTTCAGTGCTTTTTCTGTGCCCTGATGTTTACATCAGATGTGACAGCAAAAGGATCGATGGAAAAGTCACTTGTAGAGGTTCCTGAGGTACTACTGTAAATATCCCAAGGTTGGATATTTATAACAAGGCAAATTATTATTTCGAGTCTCGAGAACAGTTTCATTATATTGAAACCATAGTTGGAGTACATGCAGTAGATGAATTTGTTTCATGACTGAAAATATATTCAGTCATACCAATTATATTTTTATTATGTGAGCCTGAAACAGAGTCTTTATTATTTTCTTTCTGACCTTATTCCTTGTAGCACAGGTAGAAAATGTATCCAAGCCTCATCTCTGGGTACATAATTTGGATACTCTGGAAGATATAAGTTTGAACATCTTTAGTAGAAGGGGAAAAAAATTAAGTGTCCCAATCCTGTGATAAATGTTCTCACCAATAATCAGTTTAATTAAAAATGAGCACTCTTTGTCTTGTGTTTCTCTTTTCTGCTCTCTTAGAATAAAAATCATTGTGGCCCCCATGCTCCATGCTGAAGTTAAATGCTTTGGCTATGTAGTAAAGGTACTCAGAGCATATCTACTCAACAGATGTTGTAGAGAACACGGAAACATTTATGAATCTGATTTAATCATAAGCAGGAGGTAGGTACCAAGTCAGCCAACTGAGATGGCTGATATATGTAGCATGAAAGCTTTAGGTGCTCATGTAACTTAATTAGCAAAGCAACAGACACTATTGACCTTCCACTCGACTAATTCTAGATCATTCCCTTGGGTGTAAATGACTGAACTATGCATAAACTTCACATACAGCACGATTGTGTGCATGTGCATGTGTGCGTGGGAGTGAAACTGACCTTGTAGTTTGTGTTTAAACTCACTTTAAATACAGAAAACAAAATACAAATGCTAAGTATTATGACTTTTAATCTCTCAAAATCTTAATTAATGGTGAAGTGTGGTTTGGATTATGCCTCAGAAAGACACGCAGCAACATAGAACCAGTCTCCCTAGGTAAATAAAGATGATTAATTTGGAATTGTTTGAAGTTTGTTTACTTAATGCATATATAACAGGAGGCTTATGCAGGCAAATAAGATGCCGCAGGAATCAAATATCATAATAGAAGGGAGGGAAAAAGGAAATAAATAAAGATACCCACAGCAAGGTAGCTGTGGAATTTAAACCAGTATTCACTGCTTTCTTCACTGAAAAGATAGAAGATTATGGCGAGATGAGAGAAAAATTTCTTGTTTCACACTTAGCTTTGTATATGACCTTTCTTATCAAATGCAGTTGCTAAAGTGCAAGCAGTAAAGCTAAAGTGCAAACATTTTTGAAAAATACATGCCATTGATGTTGCCACCTGCTCTCTCTTGCAATTTTTTTTTGCATATTTTCTTAGCCAGTATTTAATCTCCTCTTGTTTTTTTAGGCATACATAAACTTGTGTATATACACATATATCTTTTCCTCTAGCATTACAGTTATTATAGGAAGGTTTATGGGAGATGAAAGAGAAACAGTTTTTGCAAGTTACTCTTATTTTGAAACAGATTTGTGACAAGCAAGTTTATCTACACACGTTTGTTGACAGGAAGTGTTAAACTTTAAAGGAAAAACAAACAATAATTCTTCATGAAAATGTCCACATTTCCCTCATTTTGCTGGCTAAGCAAACTGAAATATCAATTACTTGATTTTAAAAAAATGTGTGTATGCGCTCCTAATATTAAGTCCATCAGACTTGTGCATCAGTCTTTTCTTATGAAAAGACAATTTTTTTATAAAAGTCATATTAAAAAATAAAAGCTGTATGGAAAAACACTACATAAGCCTGAATGAGTACCTGAAAAGATCATTAAATGTTCTCAGAAATGGCCGATGGTGAGGCCTACAAACTTAGTTTGCAGAATGGGAGCTAGCATCTTGAAAACAAAGTTTTCTGTGGGTTAAGACCTTGTTGTGAAGCTTGGATACTTTTTTCTTTGGCTGATACTATAGAGGGTTTCTTGCTCTGTACCAAGACTGCTTAGATCTTTGTGGATTTACTCCTGTTTAGCTTTACCAAGGATCTTCTGAGTGCAGTGGAAGTCTGGTACATGGAAGTGATCAGTGGTTGCACAGAAGATGCAGTAGTAGGTGTAGTCTGGTGATGTATATTTAGTATAAAAATATTAGAAACATCAATGATTGATCTTTCTTGCTCTTCTTTATGATGTTGGTTATCAAGTTGAGAACGAAAAGATTATGAGACCTGGAGACATGAAAGAAATGTCCCAAATAAGGCTGAAGCAGAAAAAAGGGAGTTTGCTGTTCTTACCACTGAGGAAAAGGAGTACCATTAGTGATATTCCCTATGTAGTACAGACCTGAATTTAGGAGTCTTAGCCCTCTAATACATAATAACACATACTAGATAAAGCAATCATCTGATTTAAATAATGAGCTAGACTATTCTTTGTATCTGTTAAGAGCAAAAAATATAGCCATAATCTTGCAGATAAGCATTTTCGCTGTTTCCTTTCTTTTTGACAGGCTATGGGTAAACAGAGCTGCTCTGCTTCATTGTTGTAATACGTATTCTGTAAAGAACCATAGTGGGATTCTTATCAAGAATGATGGGGGGAGGGGGGAACCAAACCACCACACACACAACACTTTCTGACTCAGTCGCTTTTATAAACCAGTACTCCTGCAACCACATTTGGGTAATTTCTGTTTGTTTAGACAGGTCTCCTATCTGCTATGATCACCCCCAATCATTGTCATTAGGCAAGAGCTAATAATGGGAAAGGTATATATATGTTTTAGTTTTCTAATGTATATTTTAGTTTTCTAGCATGTATAGGTAGTCTTATCCATGTGTCTGGGTCCGGGAACACCATAGAGAAGTAGGTGCCATGAAGTGCAAGTCCACAGAATAACTAGTAGATAGAGATCTTCATCTATCTTTTGAGTGCCCAATGTCACGCAACCTAATAGTTTAAGATGGATTATTCATGTTGCTGAAAGGTTTTGCCTCAGAAACAGGAAAAATAACTGCCTGTTAACCACTTTTATCACCTATAGTACATCCTTTAGGCGCAAAGCCAGGGGACCTCCCTCAGTATCATGAATGTGACAGTACGAGGGACAGACCTGTGGGCTGCAGTGCAGAAAACAGCATACAACGATGGCGCATTAAGGAGCAGAACTACAGTTGTCTAATGGGAGAACGGTATTTACCTCATAATTTGTAAGTATAACGCAGGGCGCTTTCTTATTAATTCAGAAATGGTTTTTTTTAAGGTTATAAATTCCAGCCTCCAACAAAATACTGTTTACAACTGGGTGCATATGAATTATGACCAACGTTAATGTATCACCTGTGCCTCATCCGAGGTACAGATACAAGAACGAACATTTAACTATACACTTGGTCACTTTGATTTTGCTATTTCAAACACTTTTTCCCGCTGAAACAAACCCTGCCTCTGAAACTCCCTCAGTAATTGCAGTTATCACAGTGCCCTCATCCTGTAATTTCCTACACCACTGAATAACTTCTCCCCAGTCAGCAGCTTTAGAAAGTTCCGACATCTCAAAACTGAAAATACACACCAAAAATGAAGTTACCTACACACCTCACACTAGCTAATTACCACACTCAAACTCGAGTGCCAAGGGAACACTGCAGCCCCGCGCTTGCCTATCGCCGTCCCCCGCAGGCTGAGGCGGCAGGCTGCCACAGGCACCCCCCCTCACACCGCCTGATTGACGCTCCCCTCACCCATTCACAGCTCGCGCTGCCCGCTGGACGCGAGGCTATTGGCCGAGGAGGTAGCGGGGGGTGGGCGCAGCGTTGGGGTAGAAGCCGTAGGTGCCGGAGCTCCCGCTACCTGCTGGTGCTGCAGGGCGCGGCGCAGCGCTGCGGCGTCTCACCGCGGGGTGACCTCTCCGGCGCTGCCTCCTCGCTGGTAGCGACCACAGTCCCACCGGGCCGCCCCGCGCTTGCTTCTCTCGGCATCGCCCTTCCTGCTTTGGGGGTCGCCTAAGCTTGCAAAATGGCTGACGGCCGGGACGACGCCTCGGACCAGCTGAAGCAGTGGCGGAGCCAGCGGGGCTCGCAGGTACCCGCCAGGGCTGCGCGGGGCGGGCGTTGCGCGCCCCCGGCGCGCGGCGAGGCATGGGGGACTGCGCCCCTCGGCACCCCGCTCACCGCTGGGCGGGGGGCACCCTCGGCACCCCGCTCTCCGTCCGGCCCGGCTCGCTGGGCGGTAACGGTCCGGCCCACTGCGGAGGGGACGGCGGAGGGACGATGGGCCCGCGGGCGGCGTTGCCCCCCTTACGGGGGCCGAGGGGAGCGGGTGAGCCCCGGCGCTGGAGGGCGCAGGGCCTCGGGGGGTTGCTCCGGCCTGGCGCCTGACCTGACGGAAACCAGCTCGGACGGAGCCGGGGGGGCCGTGGCGCTCCGCGCTCGGGTTATCCCGCGGGGCAGCGGCGGAGGGCGAGGCGCCCTCGCCCCGTAACGCGGAGCTCTCGGCTTGGTGCCGTGCCCGGGAAAACCGAAGCACGAAGGGGCCGGCGGCTGCCAGCTGGCCGGGGGTGACAAGGGCGGTCAGCGCTGCTGGCACGGCTGCCTCGGCAAGTCTGCCTTGTCCACAGCTTCTCCTTTTAGGCAGGAATGGGGCTTGTCTGCGCCCAAGCAGGCAGGTCCTTGGGCAGAGATACTATTTTTTTCGTCTCAAATCAGATATTCACATTTTCAATTCAGCTGTCACGTTGATAGAAGCCAGTGAGAGTGTAACTAGCGAATAATATAGAAGATCAGGTACATTCAGCAGTATGTGGAGGCTTGTTTACCAGGTTGATTGGGGCAAGTGGTTGGCTGAAATCATAACAACATGTAATCAACAGCGTGGCACTCGGTCTTCTGAAGATGTAGAATATACCCCAAAGTATATGCATAAATGCTGCAAGAGTTGATTTCCCTTCTTCTTCATGAAATCAGTGTGGCAGTTTCTGCTATGTATTTTCTGACAGAAATGTGTATTTGCCGTTAATTACTTTTTCTGCTGGTTATACTAAGCAGCAGTCTTGCAAGACACAAGTGCATGCTTCAGTTCCCACCGTTTGCACTTGTCAAGTCATCTTGATATCCCCCCGTGTCGTGTCCCCCCCCGATTCTGAAAGGTACTGTATGAAAACTACCTTCCGGTGATGAATTGTGACTTCATCGTATTCTAACATGTGTCATAATATTTTTTTTTTGTACTGTAAGTAGTACTTTCCGTATGGATGTGGGCTTTTCTGTAACAAAACAGTATTTGAATACAGGCCAAGGTTAATTTGAAGATTGGGAGGCAACCCAAAGTCTGTGTTGCATAAGGAGTCATGAGACCTTAAGATAGGAAGTAGGGAGGACTTACTCGAATTCTAAAGTGACTTGTATAAGGTGCAAAGTATCAGTAATGCCTGGAAGTATGTACTTTGATGTATGGTGTTTACAACAGCTGTGACTAAAATTCTCCTGGCTTTTGTTTCCCTTCTGTCATGGCAGGCTAGTGCTGTAATGAAATACACATGCAGATTTGAAAGTTCTTATCTTTTAAGGTTTTGACTGTACATAGCTCCCAGCCATATGAAAATATAGGCATCAAACAAACTCAAGTCCAAAAGTAGCATGAGAATTCTTAAAACTACCGTGGTTTTTTTTCTCTCCCTTCGCACTGATGGAACTTGTTTTGTGTGCTCCACACAAAAGGGGCAAAATTTTCCTGAAACTAAAGTGAATATATCCTACCATTTAAAAAAAAAAAAAAGTTTGTACTTCTAATGTGAACGGTAGAAAGAACCTTTCAGAAAGTCTGCCTACACAAAAGAGACTGTACAGCCACAAAGCTGTTAAATATTTTGATAGGTTTAGTTTCAAAAAGTTGTGGGTTTAGCTACCACTTCTAGTAGTCTTAAATGTTAGCATTATAGAAGAAGTGAGTTTCAGACAACAGTATAGCCTCTTGGTTTGAGAAGGGCTGTATTACCTCTACAAACCTTTATTCTTTGTTGCATGCATAGTTTACAAATAACATGCAAGGTTTTTTCCCTACCCTTGAGGTAATCACACAGAAGGTATTATAAAGGCATAGGTGGATCAAAAGGACTCAAAAAGTCTCCTTAAGACTAAGTTTTCACTTTTTTTTTTTTCTCTTTCTGTCTTTTACCAAGCTGTTGCAAGGACTTTGTAGAGGAGAAGGTCATAGGCGTAGGTATATGCATTATAGTCCTACCACTGTGTGGTTAAACCTACTGGGCTGCTTAGAATTTATGAAGAACTCCAGGATAAACAGGGCTTTAATTCAACATAAGTTTTGTGTTTCTCAATGGACCGAGTGAAACTTGGTCACTGCTTCAAGATGATGTACATATTAGTGACTTTTAAAAGTCACTGTATGGACTGGAGGGGTCTTAAAGCGCTATGTTTCATGTTAAATAAAGAGTTATCAGAATCCAGTCCCCAAGTTTGCTTTTCTTAGAATTATAGTAGTCGGAATTCATAAATGGTGCTGAAGCTGTATGCAGGGTTTTTGTGTCCCAGGCTGCCTTAGAGTGAGGATGAAGTGGAAGTTTCTATGCGTACGTAGAACGGGTGGAAATGTCTGTAACGAATGAGAACACAAGGAGGTTGGAGAGGAAAATGCAGACGTTTAGGATGCCATTGGTAGGATCTGTTCTTTTTCATCGCATTACAATGAGCTTGCCTGTCTTAAATGACTATGACACAGTCATCAATATGAAAAAAAAAAATCAATGAATTTATGATTAGAAAAACTAATACATTGGATTTTATCTGTGAGAAATTTGAAGCTTTTAATCAGCAAAACTAATGAAAATAAAAAAAATATTGGCAGTGCTGGAAGCTAGATTTAAAAAAAAAAAAAAAGTAGTTCTCCCTAAGCAAACTTTGAAAAAATTTCTTGACCAAAAAGTTCAATTAAAACTGTTGTGATGTGTGAGTGTTTTATAGGCTCATCATGTGCAGACTGTACCGTGTTCTAAGAAAGGGCTCTTCAAAGCAGAGGCTTAGAATGGGTTTCAGGATGGGTTGCTTGTAGCTTTCAGACCTCAGGACAGAAAATATGTCAGGCTAATGAGCTGATAATATAATTACATTAATTTGTTCTGGGTGACTATCTTGAAGTAGAATATTTTACACTTACTAGACTGAATCATGGGGTGGATGAATGAGCTTTTTCCTAAAATTCCTTGAATGTGGTGGTGTCCTTCCACTTTAATATATGAAATTAAATTCTAATGCAAAAAGTTTATTTGTAATGGCAATTTTAAGTTTCTAGTTTAAGATGATAACTACATTTCTAGTTTATAGATGTATAGAAATCAAGCGAATTATAGACACTTTTAATTTATAGAAACTTAATTTATAGAAATTAAGCTTATATAAATTATAAGCTTATCATCTAGATAGCTTAATATATATATATAAGCTTATCATCTAGATAGCTTAATTTCTAGTTTAAGATGATAGCTAAAGCATACATAAACACACTAAAGCATACATATTTAAGGGTGCTAAATTGTACGGGGCCTGTATGTTAGGATATAATTTTAAGAAGTTGAACTCTTAGACTGACTCAGGATGGGAGAACTTCCCGTGCGGTCTGACTAGGTGATTTCTCGAAGTGACCAGTGAAATCATTTTCTTTGGCTCATTCAAAACTGAGCAAAAGATAAGGTAGCAAGCATGTGATATATAAGCAGTGGAAAGAATACTGAGAACAGTTTTCACTCTTGCATATTTGCCTTGACAAACTCTAGATAATGTTTTGACTTAAGCAGATGTTCCTTTCACTTAAGAATACTTTAAATAAAGCTGAAGTGATAACTCTCCTGTAAGTTTCTGAACATCATGTTCCTGTTTGTAACCAGATATATATTGTCTTTTTTAAAATGTTTGTACAAATTTCAGTGCCGGTTAGGATTTCAGGCATCCTGAAGGAGCTGAATTTATGCTTTTAGCTTTATAGCTTTATGCTAATGAAGTGGTGAATGAAGAATAAAGAACCTAGATGTTTGGGGAATTCAAGCCAGCTAGACTAATGTGTGTTGCATATTAGTAAGAACACATTGGAAATGCAGTTATCATCTCAGATGTCTTTTATGTGGTTGTTTATGTACCTGAGTTAAACAAAGGTGTATATAACTCTCCCTGTATACTCTACCTCATCCAGAACTCTGGGTGTAGATGAGAACAATTGTTTTTTCCCCTGCCTTTGCGAGTTGCCTCTTGGAAAAAAACCTGGAGTCTAGTCCAGGTAATTATGCTCTTCCATGAGATACGGATGGGGATTTTGTCTGTTTACATAACTAAAACACTGAAAGCAGAACTTAGATTGTCAGTATAGAAGTTGGAACCCCATAAAGTCACTGATATAATAGTGAAAGCCTTCTCATCAAGAGTTACTTTTTCCTTCTCTTCACCATTCCTTTTCATGTATAGAACTTTAAAGGAAGGAGAACTAGTCAGGAGGGGATGAGTGAGTTTATTCTGCAGCATTTCCCGTGGTTCAGGTGTGTGGATGCTACTGGCAGAAGAAGGTAGGATGATGTGGAGAGAGAGCCCATATGGATGTATGTCAGTTTAGTGCAACATGTAACTGTCCTTTACAAACATCACCCTGGCTCCTAACAGTAAAGGTGCTCCAGGAAAAACTGACACCTGCAGCCATCAGGTCTCTGGAGCTGATGTACCTTTCTTGCTGCATTTTCTACAGTAGCCAGTAAAATAGGACTGTCATCTTAGAGGAGCATGTGACCCCATATGTGATGCAGACAAAGTCTTTTCTACTGGGATTTTTTTTAAGAAAGTGGGAGTACACTCAATTATAGTGCTAGAGAGTTCCAACAGCTGTTTCTTGAAGTTGTCTTGGAGTGGCTGTTTTTTCAGGTACGGGGTCACTCCTACTGTAGAAGATGCTGCCACTCTAAGTAGCCTACAAGAATGATTAACTTGGACTTGGTATGGAAGGGAGGGGGGAAAAGATGAGTATGGGCTATTTTGGGCAGTTTCTTTAAAGACAGTAATGATGCTAGTAAAAAAAAAATGTTCTGGTGTGCTGTCCTTTTGACAGGACATTTATTGATAGCAGGGCTTCTTAGGGCTTTGTTAATCTTAGTCCTTCCATGGTTCAGGAGTCTAGAATCATGATGAGCTTATGTTATTTTCCATAGCTCTTCCAGACCAATGGTAATCACAGGTACCCCCTTTTAGTCTTTGTGCTGTGTGACTATAGCTCTTTCCTTGTGCCTCCGTCCCTGTATTGACATTACCTTCTTCCTCTCCTTTCTCCCTTATTACTTTCCAGCAGCTACTCCTTTTCTAGCTTGCTCTCTTCCCACTCTCTCCTGTTGAGGTGGGGGCAAACTGAGCCTTAACTCTTTTTTTTTTTTTTTTAAGGTTGACACTTCATATTTTTCTTGAAGCAAGATAGATATTTTGAACAAGTAATATTTCTGAACCATGGAAGACATTCTTGGATTATACATGACTTGAACTCCCCTTCTTAAATAGCCCCAAACATAGTACTGTGGTGATGTAGTTAGACACCTGTATTTTCTGTAACTAGTTCCAGAATCTTATGTAATTTTGCTGTATACTTGTTAATATGTCCTGTGACACATAATGATTGACCAGGCAGGCGTGTTGTGTGTCTTAAATATAGAGGGTGTTTAATTTCTGGTGTTGTGATATTGACTGTCTCTCACTTTCAGAAACCAGATGTCTTGACCACCGGTGCTGGGAACCCAGTAGGGGATAAGCTTAATATTCTGACAGTAGGGCCACGTGGACCTCTTCTCGTTCAAGATGTTGTTTTCACTGATGAGATGGCTCATTTTGACAGAGAGAGGATTCCTGAAAGAGTTGTACATGCAAAAGGGGCAGGTATGTTTAAAAACACATACTTTTTCTCTGTGTAGAATTAGACTTTTAAAAGCTTTCGAGTTAACACAGAGGTTGTGACAGATAAATTGCATCATATTGTCTATAATTTAGTATTACAGATCATAATAAGTAATTATATATCAACAGCAGTGGTAAGACCCGGCTTAAAAGAACTCAATGCCAAAACTTGAAGCACTGAAAAACTGTTTAAAAAAAAAAAGGGGGGGGGGGGGGGGGGGGGGGGGGAGAAAATGTAGTTACAGCCCTTAGATTTTTACTGTATTTGCTGTAATCTTTGCTTCCTCTATCTGTTCCTTCATAGTACCCCATTCCTCTGGAAGGGAAGACTTACCTATCTCTATTTTAATGTCTGTTTGCATGCTATTTGATGGAGATTCTTGTCTTTGTATCTGTCTGCCAAAGCAAGGTGGTAGTCTAATATTTAAATTAAAAAAACCTCAACCAACTCATTTTAAAATTTGTTACTGATCTTAGTAGGGTAGAACTGACACCTCTGGTTTGTTGTTTGGTTTTTTTTGGTTACGTGTTGCCCTAGAAGAAGATATGGGACTGAATTTTATTATAATGTGAATGTACATGGGAAAAATTCCTCTGTGGGGGTGGGAAGAACTTCGTTGCTTCATCCAGCTTACAGGTGGACCAAAAATTCTGCAACACATATCAAGATTAAAGAAATACTTGTCTTGCTCTGCGGTAAATATGTAAATCTTCACAGAAAAGCATCCAAAAAGGGACTGTTTGTTATTTTGCACAGCAGTAATGAGGTCTGTATTGCTGCTGGGAACTGTTAACAGTCAGTTAAGGAGAGGAGAGTGAGCCCCATGCAAATAGTAGTTTGTGTTAAGTAAATTTCATTTTGTGAAAATAAATTGAGTATTTTAGTACATAGATATAAACTCTGTTTAAACTGGTGTTTTTCCATGTTTCCTTTTGACTTAAAGTTGTATGTTGGACCATAACGGAATAAGAGATATGCTGTGAGTGGAAGGAAGGTATCTAGATCTGATATTTTGAAATTCCTTTTTTTCAGGAGCCTTTGGCTATTTTGAAGTCACTCATGATATTACCAAGTATTGTAAGGCAAAAGTGTTTGAACACATCGGAAAGAGAACTCCAATTGCTATACGATTCTCCACTGTTGGTAAGGCTCTAAAGTAATTGTGTATCTTACACTTGTATCGTAGTTACACCGATAGCAATGTTTGCATTGTGGAGCACTTAAGGTAGTTTGAAATGCTTTCTGCCAACCAATTCCTCTTCTGTGAATTTCGTTTAAGTGGTAAGACCTTAAGCAGCTTCTGCATCTTTCTGCCAGAGCTCTCTGTAGACAGTTTTCCCTCTGCAATGTGAGAGAAAGGATAGTCTGAGCTACTTTGTTTTCTGATGGAAAGCTTGCTCTGTTTCTGGATGGATCCTAATCAACACTTGAATGCTGCGGTTTAACGCTTGAGAGTTAAATACCTATAATCTCTTATGCTGTAGGAATGTTTTGGGGGTGAATGCTGTAAAGTAAGTACTAGGCAAAGAAGAATAAACAGTCCTCCATAAATGAACTCTTAATTCTTGAAGAGCTGAATGCATAAACTAGCAAAATCTTAAGTAATATTAGTTAAAACATGCATTAGGATCAATATCTTTTCTGACAGAAAAACAATCTTTCAAAACGTATGTGTTACTGCTCTATCTGTATTTAAAAGAAAAGAAATCCTAGTAAGGATTCAGTTCTGGAAGTAGTATTGGAGAGAAAGCAGTCCAACAAGGCTCAAGGAGCTGCTGGTTTTGACCTACTGGCTTTTCCCTGTGTCACCAAAACTTAAGGAGGTAGGGGATGTTATACGGGGGAAGGACATGCAGCTGAGTTTGATCTGCGGACCGTGTGCTGAAGTGGGTTGTTGCATCATTACTTTTGCTTTCCCTGCTCTGTTTGAACACGTTTCTTCCTAGCTATTCTGTAGTACACTTTTTTTTTTAATGCGAGAATGAGTGTCCTTGTTATTTCATCATGATGTTTAGCATTAGCTGCTCCTGAATACTTCTGGAATCCTTTTGCTCAGGTATTGTGGTAGGCATTTTTGTTCTGGTATGAAGTTACTCATTGAAAGGACTGTTTTGGATAAAGCAGGAGGGGAATTAAAAGGGTTGCAAGGCTTCTGTAATAAGTTACCTTTTTATTAGGTAGGCTATTTAGATTGCTGCCTTCCAAATGAGAGCTTTCACACTGGGATTTGATGCACAGAAACTAATGTGTGTTTAGCAGATTCAGCCTTATAATCTGATGTTGTCTCTGTGATAATGCAAATACTTGAACTCTTAATTGGTTCAGGTGGATATATTTATTTTTTCTTTTTTTTTAACTGTGGCCCAAATGCTTGGTGTCTGTTCACACTTTGGAAACTTCCAGTGTCTGAAGTATTGTTGGAAATATGCCAAAAATTCCTTGGTTTAGAAAAGACTTAATGTAATAACGCCCACCCTTTTAGGATTTTATGGCATATTCTCAAGTTCTATGTTTTTATGCTTACAATTTGTATGCGTTTCCTATCATAACACTTCTCTATGTTCATGTGTTTCTTCAAGCTGGAGAATCTGGGTCGGCTGATACAGTTCGTGACCCTCGAGGCTTTGCAATGAAGTTCTATACAGAAGAGGGTAATTGGGATCTTGTGGGAAATAATACTCCTATCTTCTTCATTCGGGATGCAATGTTGGTGAGTAAACACAAAAGATGAGGGTACTTTGTGAAAGAGTCCAAAAGTTCGTTCACATCTTGTTCTTGCCTCACTGAGAAGCAAAAGATTTTGTTTTGACACACTTAAACTTTGTTGTTTGTTAGATGGTCTGAACAGTTTTGATTTGAAAAGGTGTTATTTAAAAAAAAAAAAAAGAAATTTAATAACTAATGCTTGATTACTTATGTGGTTTCATACCACAAATAGCACACACATTTAGTTGTGTTTGCTGGCACATATGCCACAGCAGAATAGCCAGCAAGTAAGTATGTTACCGTGTTTTTTAACTTCAGATCTGATTCATTTCACTGGTGTTCAAATTAGCTGTTGAACTCTTTTCAAATTAGCTGTTTAACTTCTTAATTTTTTTCATTCTGAGGCTACTTAAAAAAGACTTTTAAAGCTTGCAAATTCTCTTTATTAAATCTGATATTTCTTTTTTGTTTTCTAGTATAAGTTTAACAGCAGTTTGTAAGCAGAGGGGCTTTTCTAGAGTGGAGAAGTTCTGCACAGATATTTTATAGTATCTCTATTCCTTTAGGAGTCAGCTGTGCAGTAAAGTTCAGATATACAAATTTGAAAAGATTTACCTCTCACTTTATCGGTCACAAAATAAAAGCATTCTTAAGCTTTGAACAGCCTGTTTATCCTAATTGTAAATGTTTCACTTTACCCTAATTTTACTGGTCTATGAATGAATTTGGTTGCAGGAGGGGTATGACAGTAGAAGATTTTTTTCAGTGATCTTGCAGCTTTGTCTCATTTTTCAGTGTCCTGTTCCTTTCGGGGAACAGGACACTGAATTGAAAAACTGTATTGAACACTGTATGAACACTGTATTGAAAAAACTGTTTGTCATGTTTTGTATAGTATACCCCATATAATTTGGAGGTGTTACAGAACTTTTTTTTTCCCACCTGCTCCTTCCTCCCTCCTCCACTTCCGGACAAATTAGTTTCCATCCTTCATCCATAGCCAAAAGAGGAACCCTCAGACTCATCTGAGGGATCCAGACATGATGTGGGACTTCTGGAGTCTTCGCCCTGAGTCTTTGCATCAAGTAAGGTTCTCCTTTGACTTTATTTTGTGTGTAAGAAAATCATGTTATGACAGCATATGTTTTTAAGTGTCTCGTTTCCATGTTTTATATAGAAGTCTACATAATCTTCTAGGAACAGTAAAGGTGAAAGGCCTCCAATAGCTTTTAAGGCTGTTAGTACGTGTATCTGGTTTGCCTTTTTTCTTTTAATGACACTATGAAATGGGTGGGATTCTGCTGTTTTCATAGTCCTACTTTATATAGGGATGAAGGGGAAGTTGCTAGGTTTTTGAATACTAAAGCAGTGGAGATACTGATGAACAACAAACTGTTAATTTTAGAGAACAGTAAAATACTGGGAAAGTAATGCTATCACATATAAGTTTATTTAAAGCTGTATATTGTGTAGCACATTAGATCATCTCCAGAAATTACTAGAATTCACAGTGCATTCTAATTATTCTGAAATGTATTTATATCTAAGAATGTTATGCAAAAAAAGCTAATATAAAATTAAAAATGCAGTGGTTTTGGTTTTTGTGTTTTTTGTTTTTTTTAAAGAAAATGGGTTCATACAGAAGCCTTTCAGTAATTGCTAATTGGAACAAGAAGTACCACAAGCATTGTTTGTGATCATAAACCTAAAGAAAAGCAGCATTTTGAATATGTTTGCATGGTGGTGTGTTTACTGCTTTGAAGACTTTGAAGAACTAGTTGTTAAGGACTTCAGTTTTCATATTTTGTCTTTAACCTGGAAAAAGTTCTTATTTATATTTGTACTTTAAATTATCCATGCTTACATGCTCTGTGCTTATAGGGGAAATTATAACATTATCACTAGGTTAATATCTGGTACTTCACCAAATATTTCACGTGGGCATAAAACTTCACATAGGTTTAATTCACAATTGTTTTTTGTGCAAAACCAAAGCATTCTTATTTCATTAACACTCTTAAACTAGAAATTCCTCAAGGAATATATAATATTAAGATGGCTTCCAGTGATGCAGAGTAATGCAATAAATGAACTTTGTCTCGCATGGTCACTTTATCCTTGATCTGGTGACTCCATTAATATTGTTTGATCCTTCTCTTTAGGTGTCCTTCTTGTTCAGTGATCGTGGTATTCCTGATGGTTATCGCCATATGAATGGATATGGATCACATACTTTTAAACTGGTTAATGCTAGTGGAAAAGCAGTCTATTGCAAATTCCATGTGAAGGTATTGATATTTTTTTTTCCAGTTATGTATTGGAAGTATACATCGTATTGGATAAAAAAAAAAACCCAGTTTAAACAAATTGTCTAAAAATGTTCTGTGACTTTTCAAGTTTAATTAAGAAAAGACTTGTTAGTGCATAGACTCAATCAAAAAGGTGTGTGTGTTGGTTTTTTTTTTTTTTATATCGGTTGCATGCCTTTAACAAATATGATGGACATCATTGTTCCTGCTATGACACAGTAGGTATTTACTAGAGTATGAAAAAACTCTGTCTGTTGTTATTGGAGGACTTGGTTTACTTGTGTGGTGAGCTCTGAGCACCTAGCTCAGCTTATTGCATTTCAGCCTCATACCAGTAGGTGTTTCGGGTGTGAAGCTGTGCAAGAACTTCCTATCAGACTCCTTTGCTATCATTCAGTGCAGATGCAAGAATCCTCTAGCCTTTTGGAAATGTGTGTTTTATTCAGTGTGTGATATGTTCCTGGCTACACAGTAGTTCACATTCAACAGTTGCTTCTTCAGGTAAAAAGTTCTCTCAATCTGGATCTGGTTTTTGTTCCCATTAATCTTCTGCATATGAGCTGCATTGATCTAGTATTTTTAAGATGGCCTCAGCTGTATACCAAAATATAAAGACTCTGTTTCCAAGAGCTCTTCAGCTGCAGCTCACAGAACTTCCACACTCCTGTGAGAAAGCAGTCTCTAGCGTATCTCGCTTGAAAACAACTTCCCTTCAAAGTTTTAAAGGCGGTACAGCTTCTTACCTCATTAGGCTTTAGTGGGGCCTGGACATCTACCTTTGAAGCAAGACTTCAGAAACCATTATGTTAAAATAAGAGGGATTGTATAGCAGCTTTTAGCTTTCAAGTTGTCAAAAGCATATTAAAATGAGGTTTTTAGTTACTCCTAAAGATGTCACAGAAATTGGGGGGGGGGGGGGGGGATTGAGATTCATGTAGAATCCAGAACTTTCATCCCTGAGGGCTGCAACCATTTTATTGCTTTGTGGTGGCATGTGGTCTGCAGGAGAAGGTGGAATGATGGGACAGAAAAGGAGCACTCCATCCTGTAAGGGGAGAGGGGAAACCTCTTTACCTGATGTGCTGGAGGGTTCGTACCTTTATGTTTGATGTCTTATGTTCTGCGGTGTAGCATTATATATTTATTTCACTTTTATCAGAGAACTAATTTTTATCTGGAAGGCAGCTGTTGAACATCCTGTTATTCTGAACTCAAATTATTGGAGGCTGGAAGATGGACAATGGCATTCTTGGATTCTAAGTCTTGTTAAAGCACATTCTTATTAATGATTTCTGTAATACTTTCTGCATGGTGTAACTGGTGCTGCTGCTTTTTTTGCTTTTAGACTGACCAGGGCATCAAAAATCTTTCTGTTGAAGAAGCAGGAAGATTGGCTTCTACCGATCCTGATTATGGAATACGTGATCTTTACAATGCCATTGCCAAAGGGGACTATCCATCGTGGTCTTTCTACATTCAAGTTATGACATTTGAAGAAGCAGAGAAGTTTCCATTTAATCCTTTTGATTTAACTAAGGTATCTCTGACACTGTTGTGAATATTCAATTTCAGCTAGTTTAAGAAAGGTCATGAGATCAAAATGTAGCAAATGCCAGAACTGAGCTTATCTTTAAAAAAAAAAGTGTAATAGTTGCCGTGGAGCACTGTTTTCTTACTAGTCCCTATCAATAAAGTTAGTCTGTCCTTTTTATTCTTCCCTTCTATTTTTTGTGTACTCTTTATTATATGGTCATGATGAGTCAGAAATTCTGGAGATAAAATTATATTGATGTTATCTGATGTTACTCTTCCTCAGTGAAGTATGGATAGGGCTTGATTCCAGGCCTGTAGATTACAACTGCACTGCATTTCCAAAGTGTGATCTTGGATCATATAGTCACACCCTGAGCTCGCTGGTTTTAACTGTTGTTGATAATGTAGCTTCTGATTGTTGGTCTGATTTAGTCAGACTTCCAATTGCTGTTCCAAGGAATGGCTTGTTGAAAGATACTAATGTAAACTTGTATTACTTCCCCCCCCCAATGTTGCTCTCCCAAGATGGCTGAAGACACTTGAACTTGAACGTACAGGCGAAGATGACAAAGAAAAGGCTAGTTAAGCTGGTTGCATTTTGAAGTAGCTGAAAACAATCGTGCTACCAGTTCCACCTACTATATTGCATTCCTAGGCAGTTTTTCAAGCGCCTGTGGGTATTTCTTTTAAGTATTCAAGTGCTGAGATTATGCTGGGATGATGAAATAAGTTGCGTTAATACTCTGTATTAATTGCAAAAGACTTCTTAAAATAAGACATTTCTCAATGTTTGTTAGCAAAAAATAAATTTCTTCAGTAATGTATTTTCTCAATCAAGACTTTACTAGGCAGCATTTGCCTGATCTATTATTTAAGCTGCATAATACGATAATAATGTTGATTTTAATTTCTGTGTGTTATGTCTTATAGATTTGGCCGCATGGTGACTACCCTCTCATCCCTGTCGGAAAGCTTGTCTTGAACAGGAATCCTGTCAATTACTTTGCAGAGGTAGAACAGATGGCATATGATCCTAGCAACATGCCACCGGGTATTGAACCTAGCCCTGATAAAATGCTGCAGGTAAACTACAATGCATGTAAGACTTTACTTGAAGAGCATTATGTTTGCTTTGCTGTTTATGAAAGCATTCCTATCACTGTTGGTGTAGCAGCAGTAAAATAACCTAGCAGATGGAAAGCAACTGATTTTTTTTTTTTCTTGGTGGTTGTTTTTAATGATCACCATTTGATGTGCTCATTCAAAATTTACATATAAAGAGAACAGGAAAGAACTAAAGAAATAGAAAATCTAGAATTTAGAGGGCATCTGCAACCACTGTCAAAGTTGACAGGGAAATCTGTCAGTCTGGCAAGAAGTACGGGATAAAACCATAGCAGCAATGCATATTTATTCATGCTTTTACAGTATATCTTAGAATTATAAACTATTATGAGTGTGAGAAGTGGACTTCAAATGCTCTAAAATACAGATATAACTAATCCCTGATAGAAACTGCAAGACTGTCATTTAGAATTAGTATCAGATTTCTTACAGGTCAAAATATCTGATGAGCCTGGCTGCAGTAGACAATACTGTCTGCAGAGTCATGGATGTCTGCATGTTATACTTTTTCAGATTAAAACCAGATTGTTGTTTCAAATGATATCCATGGAGACAGGAAGGTATTTTGGCAGTTTTAACTGGATAAACTCTTGAACAATCACGCAGTTCTTTTGTTTTGTCTCTCTTCACTCCCACAAACTTCATGGTCAAAATCAGTCTGTTTTCTTGGTGTCCAAATGTCACTAGAACTACTTCAGATTCAGTTCAGTAAATAAATAAGAAACTACCATACTTTAGATGTAATCAATTTTAAAATCTAAGGTTGAAAATAAGTAGGAAAATACTATATTATTCCTTGGTAATATTTAGCACCGTTATAGTAATTTTCATCTCTATGTGTGTAACCATTTTCCTGCTTCAGAATAGGTTTAGCATTCTGAAATTGATAGGAAATACCCAAGCTGCATAAATGCAACTCAGCCACAAACTAACTTTGCTGGAATACCAGTGAAGAATGGTAGGTTAAGTGTCATTTTGGACATAATTTGTAGCCTGTCAAGAATATATACACAAAGGAAACAGTCTTCTTCCTTTTACTCTTTAATGTAGAATGCTTTGAATTGGGATGTACCATTTAAGTGATGTCTTTCAGCAAGTAGTAGTTAATGTTTGTGATACATGTTTTAGGGTCGTCTTTTTTCATATCCTGACACTCATAGACACCGTCTGGGACCTAACTATCTACAAATTCCTGTGAACTGCCCCTTCAGAACTCGTGTAGCCAATTACCAGAGGGATGGACCGATGTGCGTTTCTGACAACCAAGGTAGTAATGAAAATACCTTTAAATATAATGATACTTATGCATGTACTGCAGAATTCTTTTCTTTTCACAGGGGATTTAAGATACTTGCTAAACAGATTGTTTTGTTGGATATTGCTAACTTATTATACTGTGAGAAATGCTACTTTTTCTCCTCAACTATTCAGTGTCTCTTGTGACTTTTTTGCCCCCAACTCACTTATCACTGTATAACTTCCTGAGCTTCAGGCTTCCCAGTCTATCTGGTTTTTTTCCTTTTATGTGAAAACTGTTCCTTACCTCTCAAATCTTTGTCAACCTTTTAGTACCTTTCCTTATATTACTAGATCCTTTTTGAGATTAGAGGACCTTTAAAGGTCCCTTCCAACCCCAACTATTCTATGATTCTGTGATTAGCTGTCCTCACCTGCAGTTGTTACAAATCCACTATGTGCTCTTTTCTGTAGTGCCCTAAATTTGTCCATGTGCTGTTCCTAATACTCTCTTTAACTCAGTGCTCACCAGCAATCAAAAAGTAATTTACTTCAAACTATCCAAATGAATTCAAGATCTATTTTGTGATAGGTACTGACATATCTTAGACCCCATGATTGTGCAGGTGTGAAGTTGCATGCATTTCTGTTCCCCATGTGAATTACATGGCAAATAAAATTGTTTTCAGAAAAGCAATTTTCATCCACTGTTTTGGTATCATGAGATCATGTGTCAGTATAAATAGCCAACTTTGATTTTGACAAAGTTAAAGTTTGCAGAGGCTGAGCTGTCAATTTATTATTTGCTCCCTTTTCAGGTAACTTTAGGAATGTGTTGAGTAGTACTAGTCCTCACACAGATCCTTGAGGAGGATTAATTCTTCTTAATACAAAAAGGGACTTTTTATTCCTCTGTTTCCTGTGTTCTTGATATGATGCTAATTGACAAGAAACTGACTTTTATCCTGTTACCTCCTATTTGAGGGATCTTATCGAAAGTGTTCTTAAATCTGAATATGTTGTATTTCCTTTATTGCACTTATTTGTATCCCCTGTATGTCTCTCGTCAGTCTTGTGCAAGTACTGAGAATCAAAACTTTGCTGTAAAACATAAACATGCTTGTGTAGGTTACAGAATGCATTCTCTACATCTTTTTTCAAGACTTTAAAAGAAGCACATAGATGTTCCTTATACAACTTAAGCCTTGTGTGAAGTAGTTGATAGTCTCTTAACTATAAGTGTTTTTCAGTTCTATATATGTAACTTCTACTTGCTACAGATAGACTCATTTTTAATTTTGCAAACAATGGGGGGGGGGGAAGGGGTTTTTCTTCTTGGTTCCTGAAAAGTAGAATGTTTGTCATCTTTACGTACTTGTTCAGAATGGGTGTATATCTCCTATTAATCCAGGAAAGGAGACTTTGTTTGGATGTTTGGACAGGGGGTGGGGAGTTTAAAGGTGTTAAAACCAAATGAAGCTTAAGATGTGTTTAAAAATTTACAAATAGGCCTTTAAGAGAAAGGGGAGCTTGCAGGAGAACACCCCATCAAATGAGTTCAGTTATGTCCCTAGTTTATGTTCCTTTGAAGACTTCTAGAAACATGCTTGTTAAAGGGGACTTAGTTGAAAAAGTTCTAAAATATTAATTATTTTAAATGAAGAAATATGCCTGAGAAATGGTTTCAGAGAACTTAATTACCGCCTCTGTCTCTACTTCTAGGCAAAAATCTATTCTAAAAATGGAGATGGCCTAAATGTCTTTGAATCTGTATTTGCCTTTTTTAAATTTAAAGACTGACTTTCATATACTCAATCCACTTTGTTAAACTGCTTTGCTTTCTGATTTCCGAGAGATTGCGAAAGGCAAGAGTATAAATGCCAAGACTAGAGCTTTTAACTTCACCTCTATTCAGCAGGTTATGTTCTGTCAGCATTTGCCCAATAGTGACTGTTTTACACCTGAGAGTAAACAAAGATCTACTTAAGCTATGCCTCGTGCCAAAAACTGTATTCCTCTGGGCTATGCATTCTAATACATGCTGAGGGAGAAGAGGGAAATATTTGGAAAATATGAACTTGAGAACAGCTGCTCCCCTCCGAGAACAGATAATAAGTTTATTTTTATGTAGTTCTGTAAGTTCATTATCCGTTTAAAATAAACCCCCTACATAGTTAAGATTAGTAGTACTTCAAATATGCAGATGAAAGTGTAGTTTTATGCTGCCTTGGACTAAAACTTTGAATAACTTCCATGACTTTGTCTATTAAAATTGTCTGAGCTATGTTGTTGTGAGAGTGGCCAGACCTCCATATTTCTGAAACAACTCAATTTTTCCCCAAAAAAAGCTATTGAAATTCTGTTTGTAGTAAGTGCTGTTAAGTACTGGCTTGAAGACACAGCTCTTGATGATGTTGAGCTGTGTGTTGACAGAAAAATACTGACAACTGGTTTTAGTTAAGTGAATCATAACTGGGTAATTGATTTAGGTTGTTCTAGGCAAAGAACATTTTCTGTCTTCTGACTTAATCTGAGAGAGCTGGCATCTGATTGTTTTGGGTTTGTGGGGGGTCTTTTGTTTGTTTTCAGGTGGTGCCCCAAACTATTACCCAAATAGTTTTACCGGTCCGGAAGATCAGCCCATGGTAAGGGAGAGCCGCATGTCTGTCTCGGGAGATGTGCAGCGCTTCAATAGTGCAAATGAAGATAATGTCACTCAGGTATGATGTATGAAAAGGTTTTATATTGCTTATTATACAAGATGAGTTTATAGGATGAGTCTAGAGAATATTGATAGGAGCCACGTTTGAATGATTCTTATCTGAAGCATCTGGGCTGACCTGAAGTCCAGCTCTCATTGAGAGCTTGGAAGATCTGCATACAGCTTAATTTGATGAATAAGTGAATTTTTGCTGACAGGACAGTTAGTGAATTCTCACAGACCTTTGCCTTCCATATTCTGAGCACAGATATCTAGAGGTTGTGACTTTGTCTTCTTGCGGTTAGTGTCTGCAGATATGCAAACTAGAGTGTGCATGTAATGTCGTGATCATCAATTCCTGAATTGGAGCCCAACAGCAATATTTGTTTTCATTAATTGAATAAGCAACAGTTATTTCAAGGTAGGCATAGAACAAGTTGTTAGCAGGCTGGCAAAAAAAACCCAAAACCCAGAAATTGGTTGCCTTTTGAGTTTAAGTATTTTGAATATTTTAAGTGTTGCCTGACTAGTTAAGTGAAAACTATTCTTTTTCAGTAATAATGAATCCTAAAAGTCTAGTAAGTATTATTGGCTGCTACAGGTAGAATGACTTGCTTTGGGGAATTTCAAAATAAAACTTTGTTTCTAATCATAAGGTGCGAGAATTCTATACCAAAGTGCTGAAGGAGGATGAACGCCAAAGGCTGTGTAAAAATATTGCTGATCATCTTAAAGATGCGCAACTCTTCATTCAGAAGAGAGCTGTAAGTGGCCTATTTGGTTTTTAGCCTTTGCTCTTTATTCTAGGTTTTCTTGCAGTCTAGTAACTTTGTCAAAACGGCAATATGCTTATGGAAAGGAAGATAAGAAATTCTTCTCTGACAAGGTGACTTCTGGATTTTTCTTATGCAGGAATTATCAATGCAGAACACTTAAATATGTGCATATTTACATAATATAACATAATGTATAACATGGTAAAGTGACTTTTTCCTGATGGGAAGAATGGGATTGATGTTGAACAGCAAGGATGTCATTATGTGTTTAGCTTGGTGTTTCAAAAATCAGGTGACTGCCAGTGTAATGTTTTGCTCTAAACAAGGAAAAGGCAGTGAGGGCCAGGGAGGGATTGGATCTTTATCCTTCCCAGTGGAACTTTGTTTAAATCAGGAAAGAGCTCCATGTGCGATAGTAGAAACAGTGTTTGAAGATGTTCATAGCTCCTTTCTGGCTGGTCAGAATTAAAGTGCTAGAAAAGAGTTTTCATCCTCCTTTTCTTCCTTATGATATGTACTGCTTGTAGACCACAGAGCAGAAAATGTATTAAAGAATACATTTGAAGTGAAGGAAAAAAATTCTTGTTGCCTTTTCTGTTCTGTCTTCCTCTTTAGGTGAAAAACTTCACTGATGTTCATCCTGACTATGGTGCCCGTATTCAGGCTTTGCTGGACAAATACAATGCTGACAGTGCGAAAAACGTATGCTAATGATTTCTGTAGTTGACTTTTGACTGGCTGTGAATTATCTTAACTTCTTTTGTAAATGCAACAAAGTGAGAAATTAGTCTTGATTCCCATTTGGTTTCAATGGCAGAAGTCAGTGCATGTAGAATTAAAAAATGAGGAAATATCACTAATTGAATTTAATTAAACATCAATTAACCAATTATGTACAATTACTTTGTTTCAGTTGGGTTTTTGTAAGGCTTCTGGAAGATAACTGTACATGATTTGCAACCTGTGCAGGTTGATTCTCCAGACCAATGATTACATGCTCTTTGTAATGGTAATGAAACATTTCCACAAGCCTTTCCTGGGCTCAGTTCTTGCTACATAGAATAACAAAATTGCTGCTTCAAGTACTCTTTTTTTTTTTTTTTTTTTTTTTTTTTTTTTTCTGAAGTTCCCCTAACTACTTCTAATGGAACTTGCTCTGAATATTTTTTTTTTTTTTTTTTCTTTTTAGGGTGTCATTAGGACATATACGCAGTCCACATCTCCTGTGTCTGCCAAAGAAAGATCCAACTTGTAAAGTGTGCTGCAGAGACTTACTCTGAATTTTGCGTCCTTATAACTGCAGGACAACCTGTTGAAGATGTTAATGAATGTAGCAGACTTCCGCACAAATATAGAAGTGTTTTACAGGCTTGATTTATTAAGCTTTCAAGTGCCTGTATCTGTATTGGAAACTAGGTAACACGAGCTAACAATCCTAGTGCCTTTCAACACCTAGTGCTTTACTGCTGGTTAACAACATACGGTGTTTTCAAGGAAATTCATGATTAAAAATTGTCTTCATTTCTAGAAGCAAACGTAAGTTTAATGTTTCCTTCTTTTTATTGTATAACTTTCTTGGCTGAATCACACAATAGAACTTCTATGATGACACTGTGATTATCCTTACGGATAAACTTGTTCCTGTTAAAACGTTGATGTTGCTCAGTATTTCTAATAAAATAGTTATCTGTATGTATTTGTAGACACTTCCTTTGAAATTCATTTTTGGCCTTCCAGAAGTAAAATGGTACGCAGTGTTAGAGTAAGATGTTGGTTATATCTCATTCCTTATGGTCGAAATTAAGCTAACTAGAAAGTTTAATCTCAATATATGTAAATTTTATTCCCTATATATTTTAAGATAACCTTTGCTTACTAATGCGAGGTTGGATATAACTGACCTAAAGGAGATAGGAAAAGCTATTTTCTTATAATGTACACTTTACAACTAAACTGATTACACCTTACAGTTCTTTGGGCGGGGGGGTGGGGAATTGTTCTTTCTAATCTGTAAGAATTTAAATAGAAAAATATTAATTTTTTCCAAGTGTGAGAAGTTAACCTCCAGATGCATGAATATTTTTATCTTGGCCAAATTCAAGCTCAAGCACTTTCAAAACTATTCCCAGTGGTTCCTGACATTCTGTTGTTTTACTGCCATAATCTGATATTGCTATCTATTGATCAAGCCAGAGCTAGTTTTCAGAGTTAGACTTTAACTGAAGTGGCATGTTTGTATGAATGTGGGTATCTATAGCTAGATATATGTATAAAACATGATTTTAGGCATGTTGTAGTGTTGCCTAGTACTTGCCATTTAGTTAATCAGTGGAAAAGATTTTGGAACCCTTTGGATTGAAAAGTGTACCCTATTATTATTATTCCTTAGATCCAAAGGAGTTTCTTTTAGCTTATTTTGTCTTCGGTCTTGGAGTATAATCGTTAATCAGGTCTTACTAATTGGCACACAATGAAAGTGTTTATATTTGAGAACTAAGAGCAATAGTTAAATGATAATTATGGAATTTCTGGACTTACCTTGGTTGAATATGAGTAGTAGTCACCTAAGCAAACACATTGTCAGCATGTGAATGCTTTGCTATACAAGCACACAACACAACCAAGACTATTGTTTTATAAGGGCCAAAATCCCACCTGGTATTTCTTCTTGGATAATTAGTTGGAAAGTATTCCCCAGTTATGGGGTAATTAGTGTCCAAGCTGACTTGTTGGAGTTTTGAATAAAAATCGGTCATACCTGTTGCACGTTGAAGTTAGTCCTAACAGACCAAAAGGGTCTCAGAAGTGTGCTCAGTAGGATCAGGCAATTCACCGTGCATCTAAAGTCCTGGCAAGTTTTAATAACTACTCTGCCTGTTACTTCTTCCTCTTCCCTTGCCAAAGAGAAACATCAGTGTGTATGTGTAATTAGTCTAGATCCTAGTTGTGCAGCATTACCCCTCATTTGAAATATTTGCCTTCCTTGTTTGCCTGCTGATACTGCCTCATTAGCATTTGGATTGGAAAAAGCATGGATGATGATACAGAGGATTTCAGAGCCCAGCTCCGAGCTCTTAACTCAAGCAGATGTTATACAAATTTCAAATCACAGCAGGTTGGTTTTTTTTCAATATTTGGTGCATTTGTGGGTCTGTCTTGAACTGTATTTTGAATAGGAGTACTTCCTGATTTGGCATTTAAGGGTGCATTGGCATTCCAAGAAGTGATGGCAGATAGTTAAAGAAGAGTAGATACTAAGTGCTGTTCCATTAAATGCTATAAGCTGCTACTTCTCCACCTTATTTATCTACTAAACTATTGTGAAAAATTAGCTATGATGTAGACACGTCGTGGGTTAACCTCAGTTGGCAACTAAGCACCACCCAGCTGCTAGCTCATCCCCTGCTGTGGGATGGTGGAGAGAATCGGGTGGGGGGGGGGGGGAAAGGTAGAACCTGTGTGTTGAGATAAAGACAGTTTAATAGTACAGCAGAAGAAGAGAAAATAATGATAAAAGAATGTACAAAACAAGTGATGCACAATGCAGTTGCTCACCACCTGCTGACCAATGCCCAGCCTGTCCCTGAGCAGCGATCGCTGCTCCCCAGCCAACTCCCCCCCAGTTTCTATACTGAGCATGATGCCATATGGTATGGAATAGCCCTTGGGCCAGGTTGGGTCAGCTGTCCTGGCTGTGCCCCCTCCCAGCTTCTCGCTCGCAGGGCATGAGAAGCTGAAAAGTCCTTGACTACTAGTGTAAGCACTGCTGAGCAACAACTAAAACATCAGGGTGTTATCAATATTATTTTCATCCTAAATCCAAAGCACAGCACTATACCAGCTACTAGGAAGAAAATTAACTCTATCCCAGCCAAAACCAGGACAATGCAGTAAAATAATATGAATTGATAGCCTACTCTGTTCTGGGATTCAACTGGATTTTTACCTGCTCAGGCAGGTGGGAGCTGAAAGCGCTACATGAATGGGTGGGAATATTTCTTGCTGGAACATAGAATCCTAGTGAGTTTTGGAAAAGAATAAGCAAGGCTTAATCTTTAATTTTGGTTGTGTCTGCTAAATAAGTTGTATTATGTCTTCCTCTTTTGTTTCTGAAATAAAACTGAATTAAAAAATCTCTTGGCAAGGTGTTGTCTGTGTTGTGTGTGAATGTCTTCAAATAGCTTATTTTAATCTAGGAAGCTCATACCTTCACCTGTTTTTTTTGGAGATCATGCAGAAGCTGTTGAAGGTCTGGGTAATTGGTGTCTATTTCAGAACTTGATTTCTTGACCTGCACAGGCCCTGACTGCCAACAAAAGCCCTGGGCTCAAGGCTGATGCTTGGAATTCATATGTAGGGGCCAAGCATGAAATTCTGCTCAGCTCTGATATGTGAAATTACTTGTTAGGAACCTTCTCTGTAATTTCCTAAGCCTTCAGAAAAGGGAACGCTGCTCACGTCCGTGGTACAG
The DNA here is from genome assembly GCF_035582795.1 of Mycteria americana. NCBI lineage: Eukaryota > Metazoa > Chordata > Aves > Ciconiiformes > Ciconiidae > Mycteria > Mycteria americana. The sequence goes on along the minus strand of NC_134369.1, from coordinate 2,524,891 downwards.
CAGTGCCTACGACTGTGTGTACCATATGAAGGGGAAAAAGTTACTGTCCCGCTTTACTGTGGGTTTGGTTGATGATGCCGTCTTAAGCCTCTATTTGCTGGAGAGCCGTTTGTTATTTTTGATCTAGAAACTTTGGTGGCAATTTACAGAATTGTCACAAGGTTATCTAGTTTTTCATTACAGTTCACTGAACTTTTAGTGAAGGGCAGTTCTTAACTGTTTAACAGAGTATGTAGAGTTGAAATATAGCACTTGAAGTGTCTCAAAGCTACCATAGAGCCTTTCAAAAAGCTGTCCGTACAGAGATTTATTCTACCATCGATGTTACCCAAATGTTCAGTTCTGCTTTTCTTATTACAGTTACTTTTTTCCTAAATCACTACTTTTTTGTTTCACGGTAAGGAACGGCGTGCCTCACGCCTCATTGTACATTGTAGGGTAACCTTTACAAATGGGTGGATAAATACACCTACCGACCGCGTGGAGGAAAGGGCACTGTGACATGACCTTGTGGAGGTTTTAGTAGAGTGTTTAATGTGGACAGCTATTTTATTAACTTTGTCCAGGTGGCTTTTATCTGACCATGCCCATAAATGATTATCACTGATAAATTCTACTGTAAGTTATCCTTGTGTAGAGTAGAGTTTAGGCTGAAATTTGGTTGGTGTCAAGTCAGAAAAGAAAATCGAGCACTAGGGACTGAGGAAGAGAGAGGAAACATCTTGTGCAGTAATGTTGAGAGGACATGGACTGGGCTAGGTAGGTAGTATGTACTTTCTGCAGCCTTTGTTTTGAACGCTCACAATTTCAGGGTGGTTGTGCTTAAAAGACTGACCTCTGTTCTGTGCTGCTAAGCTGACCGTGACAAGTATTATACAGTAAAACTTGGCTTTTTTTCAAAAGGCACTGAGAGGGTTAGGCAACGCTGGAAGAACAATAATGCTATGTCTTCAAATAAAGATGATAAATCCATTTACAGCTACTTACCGTGAGAATAAAAAGACTGTTTACATGATGTGACACAGTCTCGCTTGTGTTTTGACTTTGTGTTCTGCTCAAGTAAAAGCAAATACTCCTTTGACGGGTTGTTGCAATACAATTTTCAGTTACGTGTAAAGGAGAATTGCTCAGCCTTTTCCTATTACTGTTTTATTTTAGATGCACATCTGTAACAGTGGAATTGGGAATGAATTTGAAACGTATGTTTTGGAAATTACAGCTTCTCCCAGAGTACCTCTCCTTCTTGTGGGCCCTTCCCCTTTATTCCTAGGTTGTTTTCCTTTTTCCAAAATGTTTGGACTTGAGTAGCCAAAAGCAGCAGCAAATTCCAGAATCTCAGGGGACATTTGTTGAAGTGGGCCGTGCCAGGAGATGAGTGAGTGTATGGAGTTGCTAAACCTTCTCCAGGGGAAAAAGGGGTGAGGTAGGTTTGGATCAGATAGTTACCACTTTAAGTATGTTGGAAAAAGTAAGCCCTGAATTCCTTTCTTGAACCCAGCTAGCTCATTGCCTGGTGAAAGCCATTGAGGGAAATTGTCTACTAAGCAGTGTGTAGGTGTCCGTGACTTTAGCGTCCATTAAACAAATCGGGTTGATTTGCCAAATGATGTTGTACGCCTGTTACTCATCGTGGAGGAAAAAGCTGTCTGTTCTCCATTTGGAGATCTGATACGTGAATTCTCAGACAGGCATGTGAGTCACCATTTTCTCACAAAATTATATCAAAGCAAGAGTCTTTCCTAATACCACGGGAGGAGGTAGTTGTGGTCTATGAAGGTTCAAGCCTGTCTTAAGTCTGAGAACCCACATTTTATGTGCGAGTGCCTGAGTATATTTTTAGTTGGGGCTCCATTAATCTTTCTTTTTAAACCGTTTCATCTTTATCTGCAAGTTAAATGTTAATTGGGTGAGAAGGAACGTGAAGGAACGTCTGCTTTCTTACTGAGTTAAAGTTATGGGCATGAGTTCATGATGCTAAGAAAGTAACTGTATTGATCAGCACTGCGAACAGGGTAGTAGATGCACACGAGAGATGAACTTCAAAGTACCTACCTGCTTTACAATTTGCTATGGTTTGAAGTAAGTATCGGGCTTCATGATTAATATTTGTTTGGAGACCTTAAATGGCTTCATCTAAAGGTTTGCCATGAGGAAACTTTCCTCGAAGATGCACATAGCTTGGGACTTCACTGGCAGGTTGGGCCTTCTTAAATAATGTATTTTTAGCTGTGTTAAGAGCGCCTTTTAACGTCACAGGCGAGAGTTTCAAATAATGTCTGAACGCTTAGTCGTGAAAAGTGTGTTCACTGTGTCACGATGGTGCTTTGTAGCCTACTTTGCCTGCGTGCTGAAAGGAAAAAAGATGCCACAGATTTTTTCCCTCTAATTTAATAAGCTTTTTTAAACAGTAACCACCATCATTTTGGAAAGAAGAAAGTAATATTCTCAGTTTTTTTAACTTAATAAACATTTGAAATGATTTAATGCAAAAGAATTTTACTCTTGAACTATTTTTTTTTTTCTTCTTTCTCCAATTATTCAGTCTGCCTTCGGTCTTTGGTCTTCATTCTGCCTGCGGGCTGGTTCCTGGCTTGCGTCCTTCCCTTTCTTCCTTCTGTCCGAGGGGAAGAAGACGGATGCGTGCCCTGTGACTGTGTTTCCCAGTGGTTAAACGAGCAGGCACTGAGGGGTCTCATTTGGATGCATACACGGACACGCGCCGCGTGGTCTGGTGTTCTGGCACGCAGTATAAGTCAGGACTCGTCATTTAGCCTTCACGTGCCTTAACTCTGCAGGTTTTTAAAGGTTTAACCTCAAGTCAAACCTTTCTGTGCCTCAGCACAGGAAAGACGTGGACCTGTTGGAGCGGGATCAGAGGAGGGACACAAAAATGATCAGAGGGCTGGAACACCTCTCCTATGAAGAAAGGCTGAGAGAGTTGGGGTTGTTCAGCCTGGAGAAGAGAAGGTTCCAGGGAAACCTTACTGCAGCCTTTCAGTACTTAAAGGGGGCTTATAAGAAAAGATGGGGACAAAATTTTTAGCAGGGCCTGTTGCAATAGGACAAGGGGTAATGGTTTTAAACTACAAAAGGGTAGGCTCAGACTAGATATAAGGAAGAAACGTTTTACGATGAGGGTGGTGAGACACTGGCACAGGTTGCCCAGAGAGGTGGTAGATGCCCCATCCCTGGAAACATTCAAGGTCGGGTTGGACGGGGCTCTGAGCAACCTGATCTTGTTGAAGATGTCCCTGCTCATGGCAGGGGGGTTGGACTCGATGACCTTTAAAGGTCCCTTCTGACCCAAACCATTCTATGATTCTTTCTGCACCTTGAGTTTTGTTTGCCGTGGGGTTTGAGGCCTCAAACCAGTACTGCAGAAGTGGATCGATCCAGTGATATGTTGCATGTCCTTATCTCTCGTTGATAGTAGATTACATGAAGATACATGGTGCATGGTAAAGCGTGACCCTTCCTCCCAGGCAATATTGCAGAACTTAATGTGAACCGATGTTTGGGCTCACAATTGTGTGATCATGACACAGGTCATGACATGCAAAGCTGGACTTGAGCATAGCCTTGACTCAAGTGACGGTGAGGATGTAACTTAAGCAGTTCCATAAGGCCATTTTGGACAGAACTGGGAAAAGAACTAAGGCTCTAGTTTGACTGTAAATGAAATAAAGGCACTTTTGCCAGTTTTGTGGTTTGTCTGTCAGTAATTGCTAGATTCCCACTTAGCTCTTGAATCCAGACTAAGAGCTAAAGACCTTTGTAATCTGTGCTGTACTATCATCTCACAAATAGCTGTTTAAGGTACCTGCAAAGGTACGTTCCCTTTCCCTTCTGTCACGTTCCCTTTCTCTTCTGTCCCATTAAGAAAGCATCAATGTACTTTTCTTGTGAAAACTTCTCACACATGAGAAGTTCTGAGGTGCTCTTTTAGTTCAGGATGATTTTTCAGTTGTGGGGATGGGTCATTTAGACTGAAGAAGATTCCGGAAAAAGCCCTATGTTTGAAAAAGGTTGTAAAGGGTTGCATATTTACGTAGTCTGGGAAAGCTAATCAAGGCTAAACAACGAGGCAGGGGTGTAAAAATAATAAGTGAAGTAGCTTGATACTCAGTTCAGCGTTAATGATGACACTTTTACAGCCTGGATTGCCGTGTAGAGCCTGTATGATTTAGTTGTGTGATAAAAGCTTGAACTTTGGCATGGTGGAGTTCCACCTAAAGTCAAACTTCAACCCCAGTGCGGCTGGAAATCTCACTGCGTTGCAGCCTGAGAGTAACCAGGCCCTCAGGAGCTGTGCTGAAATTTATTTTCAGGTCGCACACTAAAGCTTGGTACACTGATAGTTGTACTTTTTAAATGAAAAATAGAAAATATTTTTGCATCCCGCTTACTAGCGCAAAGTAGCTGGATCAAGGAGGTCTAGTACTGTTACGTGATTAATGGCAACATTTTTCAGCCTAGAAGTTGCAGCCGGACCTGTTTCCTTAAATGATGATACACTGCTCTTTACCTCGAAAGAAAACAGTAGACACTGGTTACTTCGTGGTTTTTTTTCAGAAGTACTTGCAGACTATGTCTTCATAGTTTCTTGAAAACCTCAGAAATTGATCTTGTTTCTTGATCTTAATCCACCTCATTCCAATCATGACAAGATTATAAAAGGCATTTTGCTTGGTTGCTGTAATCAAAGTTGGAGCCAATGATTCGGTTCAAATACTGTAAAGCTATAATGGAACAAGTCAGAAGGAAAACTTCATTTCCTGTTTCATAGCATGTGATAAATCACAAAAATGTTTTACACAGATTTGCTGTGTCCGTTAACTTCAGTGTTTATTCTTTGATCATTCCTCTCAGATTTCACCATTTTAAAACTTTGACCAGTATTGGGAACTTTGTTATTTTTTTATTGATTTTTTTTTTTTTTTCCAGTGCAATAAATCCTTGTCTCGGTGATTGTTGATTCAGGATTGACAGCAACAGCATTGACACACAAGTGCACAGACTCTTCTACAAACAAATAGCTGGGGAAGAATCATCTCTTTCCTATTTCCTACGCTTAAGTCTCAGGAATCTTTTCTTGACCCTGTGCATATATGTTGTAAGAATTATTGAGGAATCAGGATGATGGGAGATACTATTTACAGACTAAGTTGCAGTTGCAACACTCCCCAAACAGAAGGAAAATGCAAAATGCCTTCAGGCAGCCTTCCCTGCCTCTGCGCTAGGGGCGGTAGCTGGGCGAGTTTCTGGCTTTAAGTCTGGCTTTAAGTCTGGCTTTCACTCCCAAATGCTGCTGGGGTTGCCGTTGAAAATGTGTGAAGAAGTGGGTAACTGAGTTCTTGTGGAAATTGATATCCCATTTTCTATACGCGGACTGTGTTGGTATGTAAGACTGAAAGGGTGAGGGTGTCTCGGGGACAGAGACCACTGGGAGACCTAAACCCAACCATCAATCTCAGCTTGCTTTATTCAGTCCACTGCAGTTACCTCATAGATCACGTCCAGCCTTCTTTTTGGTGCCTCCTCACTTTTAGAAAACAACTCAATTTGAATTGAGTTTTCTTCATGTTGTTCCTTCACGTTCACATTCTCTTGATATAATAGACCAAAGAAAATATGCAGAGTAAATTGCCTGTTTGATCCAACGTCATCTTTTGTTGACTGCTTTCGGGAACGACTGCCCCAATGCCGCACGGCCGACCCCCCCCCTGAGCAGAGGTCTACACGAGCTGTTCCCAGCCGGCTCTGCTGAAGCCGCAAGCTGGCCAAACCAGTGCTGCTTTCAATTATGCAATACTTGCTCTGCCTAAAGGTGTAATCTTTAACAGAAGTCTAACCTATTTTGCCTTGCTTGCATATTTTCCTCTCATCTTTCTGTTAAACCCAGTTAAATAAGGCAATAAGTCTGGTGTTCCTTTTTGTGTAGCTTGAGATGAGGGGAAAAATCAAGATTAGCACATAGTAACGAGATGAAACCATGTAGCTCTGCCTAATCGTGGCTCTCCTATTGCCTACAGGGTCTTGACAACGCTCTTGACTTTGTGGAGGGAAGTTGGAAAAGCGAGAATGCAGACAGCTCTGCTCATTTCCCCTGCTTTACTTATTGCATACGTGCAGAATCCAAGGTGCTTTTGACACTCGTGACTTTTCCTAAATGCTGCTCTTTCTTTAGATTTAAAACAAATAAGTTACACGCTTTTTTTGGGGAAGTTACGCATCTGATAGGCCTATATGTACAAGTTCATGAAGATCGCAGGGTGAGGAATAGTTTCAACACTTCCATGAAATAAACAGTGTGATTATACTATAAAAAGTTTGGCTAAGATCTGTCAAGCTTTTAACAGATACAGCTTTTTGTTTAAAGATTAAGGTTTTTTTTATTATTTACCATTCAGCTTTATAACACAGAAGACATTGAATCTGTTTATTTCATTTACTTAATATCTAGCTATTAACATGAGGTGCCATATATAAAATGAAATTTGTCATGCATACTGATATTTCTTAAAACATACCCTTTTTCAGAGAGAATTTCTCAGAAAAAATACTTCATTTTAATTTCAAATTTTCAATATTATTTCCAGTGGAAACTCTCTGTCCTGGACTTCTGATTTCAAGATATGACTGTTGGAAAAGAATAGAATTTGCATTTCAGAGCTGCAGGAATAGAGGCTGTATTTTAGAATAAGTCTGTTCATATTTTGTATTATTTCTATCATTCGTCACATTTAGAGAAGATACTGCAGTGGTGATGCTAATTTTACTTCCACTCTGTTTTCATGTACCTTAACTTCTTTACGTTAGAGTCATTTTTTTTATGCTTTTCTGTTGGGTTGTATAACTAATTTGTGTATGCTTCCTTCTTTGATCCTCGCTGTGATATCTTCTGTGTAAAATCTCACCAAGCTATTAAATATTTTGCTGAGGTAATACAGGCAGCCTTTCATCTAAACCCATGCTACCTACCATACTGATAAGACTGGTCGAAGATACCTGGGGAAAATTTGGCAACTCCTCCTGTTTGCTCTGGCGTTGATCCATACTGCTTAGGCTTTACTCCACATTTATCCACAGCCCTTCATCTCAGTCTTGCTCAGCCTTCTTGCACACCCTTCCTCCTTTGCACACTGTTGGGTCCTCAACTAATGAAAACATTTGCAGCTCTTTTTTTGTGTTGTTGCATTTTGATTTACACGGGTCCTGACTGCAAATTGCACTAGAAGCCCGATGGTGTCGAAGGGCCCAGAAATCAAATGCTGGTCTTCAAAGTCAGGCCTCTCATCTACCCAAAGAAATTATTTTAAAAGACTACTTAAAGTAATTTTTAAAGGCTTTTTCAAATAGTTGAAATGTGTTTGTGAATACAGCAGTTCTGAGTACTGCTTCACTCCTTGCTTCTCCCACAGAGTTTTCAGGAATCGCTTCTTTTACTCCCATGGTTCGGGCATCGTACTTTGTGCTGTTAACCTCTAAACATCATTGAACATTTTCCAGGGCACAAAATGGTTTAATAACAAATCTTTTACACGTTCTGGCTGACTGTAGCGGGTTAAAGGTTTTTATATAAAAGTCAATGCTGAGTATGGCATGTATAATTCAGACAATCATTGCACAAACAGGACAAAGTCCATTCATTATCTAATCAGAGGCTTTTGTATCTTTTTACCAGGCGAGATCTCTATTTATTAACCTCATCACTTTCATTATTGTAAGAAAGCGGTCTTAACTGCTGATACTCACATGAATTTTTTTGTTCCCAGAGTCCCCTTTCCAAAAGTTCGTCTTTTCTTCAGGGTCTGAGTAGGTACTCATGCTGGTACTCACTTCAGACAAAGAACACACTCTCTTACTAATTAATGGAGAGAGATTGCCTCCTCTCGAGGGTCATTCAAAGTACCTAGATCAGCCTCTTTCTCTGACTCCTCTTCTGACAGGCAGAGCCAAAATGTGAGTCCACTCAGGTAATTCCCTTTACTTTTGAACTCCCAAAACTGCTTTAATAAGCTTGACCTTAATAAGCCCTGCCTTAATAAGCTTTGACACAAAAAAGTCTGTGGCTCACTGAAAACCTTGAGCCTGGATCCTGTACTGTTGTTCCCTTATGGTATACGGCCAGTGCTCGAGCCCAAATGGCTAGCACTCCACCTTGTGTGATGCTGGTTTAAAAAGTAGCCAGGATGTAGGCTGGAGCAAGAGCAGCTCTGCATCATAACGAGTTCAGGTGGCTGTCGTTCCTGCAAGCCAAACTGGCATAAGCAACTATCCAACTCTACCCTTTTCCCTGCTTTCTCGTCCCACCTTCCTCACCTGATTTTATTTGTAATCTAAACTCTCAGGTTCATTTCCAGAGCTGTAAACCTCACCGGGAAGCCTTCACTGCCCTCCCAAACTTCCTAGGATGCTTAGAAACATGATGTGACTTTCTGGAACTATATAGCATGAAGGGGCTCCAAAAGCTGTAATATAAACACACACACACCCCCCATCTATCAAGGCATAGGAAGTAAAAAATGCATTTTACTTCATTTGGTCAAAGAAACCTTCAAATCTATTTGTTTGAATGGACTAGGTTTAGTGTTAGGTTTAGTGTTAGAGCTGTTAGGGTTAGGTTTAGAGTTAGGTTTAGGGTTAGGGCCATTAGGGTTAGGTTTAGGGTTAGGTTTAGGGTTAGGGCTTATTAGGGTTGGGGTAAGGGCTGTTAGGGTAAGGGCCTATTAGTGTTAGGGTTAGGCTTAGGGTTACTGTTAGGGACTGTTTGGGTTAGTGCCTATAAATGTTAGGGTTGGGGTTAAGGTTAGGGTTCTTCGGGTTAGAGTTATGCTTAGTGCTACGGCCTGTTAGTGTTATGGTTAAGATTAGGGACATTAGAGTTAGGGATCAGGTAAGGGTAAGGGTTAGGGCCTATTGGTGTTTGGGTTAGGGCCATTAAGGTAAGCGTTAGGTTTAGGGTTAGTGTTTTGGTTAGGGCTTATTAGGGTTTGAGTTACTTTCAGGGTTAGGGCCTGTTAGAGTTAGGGTTATGGTTAGGGCCATTAGAGTTAGGGTTAGGTTGAGGGTTAGGGCCATTAGGATTAGGGTTTGGGTTCGGGCCTTTTAGTTTTTGGCTTAGGGTTAGTGCCTGTCACAGTCCGTTTGGATCTCTCAAAGTTACAGGACAACGTACTCTGTGATTTAAACTTTGTTTCATGAGCTCATTAAGAAATATGACAAAAACCTATGACAAACAGGGGCTCAATCCCCTGTTGCCTAGACTGGTCTATCACGTGAATTCGCTTATTCACCACTCAGGTCATAAGATTTCATAACTTATAACTTGTAACTCTTAATTCATGCACCTATGAGCAAAAAAAAAAAAAAGGAATTAGTTCCCTAGCCAACGGTGAGAGTGCTCATCCTTCCTCCTCCATCACGGTGCGGGTGTCCCCCGTATCACAGCGGGAAGCACGAAAGCCTCAGCAGTCCCGCTGCTGTTGGATCCGCTGCAACAGCTTTTTGGGTAAGCTGATGTTTTACACCTTCCTGGCCACTTCTGTGTGGGAGCTCTGGTCGACGGGTGTCCATTCTGGACCTGGGCTTTGGCTAACCTAATGCCTCACGCTAACTCTGAAACCCTACTCTAAACTTCGCAGTTATTCTAAGCCTTATCTCAACACTAACCCTAGAGCTAATTGACCTGCAGTGGTCTACAAAGGCCCTCTGACGTGCACCATGGCTTTGCAAGTGCCTTTTGGTGTGGTCAGGCATCACCCAGAGCCATCTAAAGGGCAGGAGGGGCATCCATGTGTACGTTTCTGTGCTGCGCAGGGCAGTTGAAAAGTATCTTCAGATGTGCTCCAGGTGCCTCCGACTGCCTTTGGTGAATGCAGGCACCTCGCAGTGCGAATCCCTCATGCTAACCTCAACAATAACGTGAACTCTACCCCTAACCCATAGTCAAACGCTCATCCTGAACCAAACTCTGATCCCCCACCCTAATCCTGAAGCCCTGCCCTAACCTTAACCCTTATTCTAATGATAATCCCCATCCGAAATCTAAACCTAACCCTAAACCTAACCCTATCCAGTGGTCTACGAGGGCCCTCTGATATGCACCATGGCTTTGCGGGTGCCTTTCAGTGTGTTCAGGCATCACCCGGAGCTATCTGGCGGGCAGGACGGGCATCTGTGTACATCTCTGTGCTGCGCAGGGTTTGAAGAGAGATCTCTGAAGCGCACGAGGTGCCTCCAAGTGCCTTTGGTGAATGCAGGCACCTCGGAGCGTCAAGCTCTAATGCTAACCTCAACCGTAACGCAAACTCAACGCCCTCGCCTATTTTTCAGGGTTTGGGGGGGCAGAGTGAGAAATAGAGAAGGTGGTGTCCCCGTGAAGGCACCGTTCAGCAAGAGCTATTGCTGTGTGTTAACACTGTTTTCATCATCAGTCTAAAACACAGCACCATACGGGTTTTTACAAAGAAAATGAACGCCACCCCAACCAGACCCAGGACATTTGCACTCCCCTTGAGCAGGCAGGGAACTGTCTCTTGACCTAGCAGCTCTGGCTAGGGGCACCTGCCCAGAGGGACAACATTTCTGCCTGCATTGTTTCTAGTTGGGCTTTTTGAGTTGCTTCTCTGAAATGTGCTGCTGCCTGCCAGGAGCCCCCAGACTTCTGCTGCTGGGAGCAATCAAGACAACGGCTTCAGCTGTGCAGGGAGCTGAAGCAGCTGATTCTCCCCAGCCCCAGCTGCATCCTTCCCATCCCTCAGCAATGCCCCTGCTGGGTGGACCAGAGGCCAGGGGAGCCCCAGGAGAGAGCACGGAGATCAGCGTCACCGCTCGGTGATGCCGGATCAGCGCGTGGGGCCCTGCCCTGCATGGGACTTCAGGGAGGAAGGAATCTGGGGAGGAGCGTCCCTCAGGTTCCCCTCCATGGACAGAAACCTAGGAGACGCTGAGGGCCCGAGCATGAACAAGAGCAGTAAGAAATCTCTGCTCGGCCTCTGGTCCTTCTCCATCCTTTGTGCCCTGCTCCCCTCCAGCTCCCTCCACTCCCGCGCTCACTCCGGACTCATGGAAGGGCTCATGGACTCCAGCCCCATCCCAGCAAGCCCCGCTGTCCGACTGCCACCTCCAGTCCTCTCTAACCCCCAGTCTCCTCTGCCATCACACACCTAAAAGAGCTCAGCTGTGAAGCTATATATTTTGTTTCCTTTGTAAGACAGTCAACCCTGTGGAAGCATTATCAGAAATTCACCAGACAGCCTGAACTTGCACCCTACCCCACCTTTCCCTGGAGACCCGAAGAGCTGGTAATAGGGAAGAGCATCCTCCAGCACCGCTCTGCCCAGGGGAGAAGCTCTGCTGGCCCTGCCTGACCGGCACTGGCCGCCTGCCCCTGAGGAGCTGGATAAAGCAGCAGACAGAGAGCAGACCCAGAGCCTTCTGTGCAGTTTTCAGTTTGCCCCAGATCTGTTTTTTCCTTTTCGGTGGCTTCTAGAATCCTCTGAGTGCCTCCTCGAACCCCTGGAGCACTCTGTGCGCTGCCAAAGGACAGGGTAGATTGCAAAATCTTTCTCCCCAGATAGCTCTTTTCCCTGCCCTACTGGCCAAGGCTCACCTTAGGCCAAGGGTTAGGGAAGGAAAAAAGACAAAAGGAGGCTTATTTACAGATTTCTCAAACCACAGCCATTTTGTGACTTCCAGTGCGTATTTCCAATGCTTAGCCACTACAAGAAACTCTCAGTTGGCTTTGCAGATGCGTAACTGAAGATGGTGTTCATCTAGAGGCATACATACAAATACATACATCCTTCCCACACCCTAGGATAAGCAATTTGAAATGCATACAATAAGTTTCTTTTGTACAGGTTAAAATATATACCCGAAGCGTGTTGGCACCCTTAGTCCAAGTAATCACAGCTTCTCTCTCAAGAGAGAAATATAGGATGGCTGTGTACTAGATACAATGTCTGTTCTGCTGCTGCCTCCTCATTAAAGAGAAGAGAATATGAGCACTCTTTTTTCCCCCCAGTGCACTCCTTAAATAAAGAAACCAGGATTATTTCTTACTAGAAAATTATAAGCAACAATCCACATGTGATTGAGAAAGCTCAGTTCCAGGAACTCAGTTGTGTTACTTCTAGGTTTATTACTCATGTATACTATACTAGAGGATAATAATACTATTATTTTTAGCTTTATGGCTAATAGCTATCAATATAACGATGGGCTAGAGAAAACTAATCTATTTTCTACTACTAACAGCAGCTGACTTTCACTGTTCCTACTACTCACTAATGCCCCCTTTCCCTAGAATTCCTCAAAAAAACCTTCCGAGAGAAGGCCAAAAGAAAAATTGCTATTTTACTTATTAAAGAGCTTGGATGAGATTTGTGAAATGTGACAGATCGAAGAAACACAGACACACAAGGAATGCTCTGAAGAGCAGCTAAGCAGAGGCTCCATGCCATGGAGGCTCCAGGGAGAGTGATGGAGTGATTGATCGCCCAAACAGAGAGTGGGTGCCTTTGTCTTAGACAGAATGGCTCTATGAGCTAAGTGTAACAACCACTTGTATAACTGTTTGTCCCCGACAAAGAAACGCAGGCTTACGACAGGACAAAACTAGTTTTAGGGGTACGGTTATTCTTATAGTAACATAGCTTGTGTATGTATTAGATCTGCTTTTATACTTTGAACCTATGACACTAATAAATAATATTTTTTTATTCATGGAACTATATTAGTCATTAGCTTATTGTTCTGTACTTTTTGGTAGAGCCCTGTCATTCTCTAAGCAAGTGCCCTTACCTGCTGTGACCTCACCTACCACAAGCATCTGGTACAACAGAGACTCTGAGGCAAGCCTGAGGAGCTGAGAAACACAGCCTGCCAGAAAAGCCTTGCTCAGCAGCGCCTGCAAGCCTCGAGCTCCGGGTGAGTACACCCCACTCGTAGACTCAGAAGGTGATGAAGAAATAAATCTGTTCCTCATCATGAAGTTCATTGCACATGCTTCAACTGCAGAAATTCTGAACTTTCTACCGATTATGACAGCAATTTAGTGATTATAATGGGGTTATGATTTATATGAACTATGTGGAGCCAAATAATGGCTCAACTTCATACTGAGTTTGCAAAGCCTCAGAACTGAGGCTTGGCAGGCTTGCTCAGTCTGATCTTTTACTGGTCTGTCTGCAACTTCGTTTTATTTGGTTTAGCTGCAACAGCAACTTTTCTATTTGACCAAATGTCTATGGCTAATTTATTTTACTTTTGGTTTATCTTTCTATAGTATGATCATAGTCTTATATAGATAGCAGTACCAAGCAGTTACTCCATGTAGAATGAGATATAGCTGTATGTTAACATAATGAAATACAGATCCGGTATCATACTAGCAGCTTTGAGAAGTGAAGACAAAGGACGTGGCATGGAGTACAGGCATGAAGTGTTTAAGGGCACTTTGGGGCACAGACTTGACAGTGGAGACCTCATGGTTATAAACAACTCAGCCAGACCAGCCTGGGGAGCGTACACATGGCTCAGCCCAACACGAAGTACAAAACCCAAACAACGAATAAAGAAATTTTGAAGAGAGCAGTGGGCTTGAGCTCAACCCATGTATTTCTTCCTGACAAGTGCGATGCCTGGCACTGTGATAATGAGGATGCTCTAGAGAACAGTAATGGGAAACACATTTATGTTGTTATTCAACTGCATATTGCTATACTCTCAGTGTGATATGTAGTTTATTATAATTTATTATGATTTAAGCGCATTGCTGGAACACCATGTTAATCCAAACTCCTGTACAATTTCAAATGACTTCAAATAAGCAAACATTTTATTAAGCATTAAACCCTCCACACGAGGAATACCTAAAAAAAAAAAAAAAACAACTGGTCACAGGACTCTGACATGAAGTTAAGTGTGTGCAGCTGCACCAGTCCATAATCTGACTTGAACACATACTCAGGCTCAGAAATGCTCTTGGCCGTATTTACTCAGGCACAGCTAGCAAAGAGTTTCTCCTGTTCTAACCAGTCATCTCCTGCTTTCCCTATCCACTCTTAACATATCTGAACCAAAACACCAGGAAAGGCCAGAAGTAAAATTCAGGTAACTTCTTATCTATTGGAATCATATCCTTCAGTTCTTATCCATTTTCTTCTGCCATAGAGTCCTTTGTGGTGCCTGCTCCTCAGCTTGCTGGGAATGCAAAGACGTGGCAGGCTGTGAATGGTACCATCAAGCCTTGTCTTCTTATTTGTGTAGGTAGGCATCAAGCCAGAGCTCTCCTGAATTCTTCAGAGAGCTGAGAGAGAGAGAGCACAAGAGGCCACATTATGCAGGGTTGCTTAGTGGAGTGTTGGTGGGGACAAGGGAAATAAGGGTTTCTGTGTGTTGGTTTGTAAGAGAAGAACAAGCCAACTCTTGTTCTTAGGCTTCCAGTCTCTCCTACATCCTTCTGCAATATTTTGCCAGTGTGTTGTTACTTACCGCACAATGTCTGCAAAAGCCGTGAGCAACGGCTTACACTGGTACTCAATGCCGTGTTTGGCACACAAGGACTTCACCAGAGGAGCCACCTTCCAGTAGTTGTGTCTTGGCATTGTGGGGAACAGGCTGTGAACAGGAGACAGACAAATTCTCTTCCAGTGCCCCATATGAAATATTACCGTTCACATGTTCACATTCATTATTCCTTCCCAGGAATCATGCAGCTCACACTGAGTAGGGTCTTTAGCTGCTCCTGGCTCTTCTTTCCCCTTGGTGCGCTTTTAGCACAAGCAACTCGTAAGACTTTCCTGCTTTCCCCCTCTTATTTTCCACAGTTGTCTCTAGAATCTCTGAAGCGACATTTCTCCAAATTAAGTGATGCCATAAACTAGAAGAATCTGCTCCTCCCCCCCATCCCTTTCTCCATAAATAACCATCTCCATAGCACAGAAAAGGAGATGAGCCCATCCTCCAGTGGTATATCCCAGTCTCTAGAGTAATAGTGTAAGTAGTCAGTATAGGCAGGCTTAAACTACTATGTCAGGCTATAAGCAGGGCGCCTTAGCATGTACATTTTCACTAATGCTTATGAGCTGCTACTGTGGATAGACCCTGTTGCTGCCTATACGGTCTCATAGATCCTGCCCATGTTCAATTTTCACTAGTCATTCTCACCTTCCTATGGGGTCCAGTGAAGGTTTTGAATTACATTTATGATTCTGTTTAGGGCTTTCAGTCTTTTTAAAGACAAACTCATTAGTGCCCCACACCTATTTGTAGAATTCAGAGCAAAGAAGAATAGGGAAAAGGAAAAAAAAAAAAAGAAAAAGAGAAGAAAAAATATTAAAAAAAAAAAAGAGGGAAGAAAATTCTCTCTCAGGGTGTGTACTCACTGATGTTCAATCTGGAAGTTCAGATGCCCAGTAAACCAGTCATTGAACAGAGACTGCTCAACATTGCATGTTGCCCGGAGCTAGAGGAGGGGAAAGGAAAGCAAAGTCAGTACAGATCGGTGACTGCAGCCTTTCTCATTTGTCTGAAGAGCACAGATGCTGTGCTACTCTGTTCTGTTGTTTTCTTTTAGCCTAAGCTAAGCTACCTCAAGCCAGGGATCATAATCCTCCTTCAGCTTTGTGGACCAGCAGAGGTACGTAGGCTGGCTAACATGGACCATGGTAAAACTAGGAGTTGGCCCTGTGCTCCTGTGAATGCATGTGAACAGTCAAAAGTTCCTCCTGGGTCTTCTCAAACCTATGTCTGCAGAAAAAGCAGAGATGGCAGGGTGCTGCTGTGATGGTCAGGCTTTACTGCTGGACTCCAGTAAGTCTCTCTGCAAAGAGGGGACAGCACACTGGCATTCTACTAGTGCAAAATCGCTCAGCAAGAGCAGGACGAAAACTTCCATCTCCGCATAAGCGGAAAAGGTCCAAGACAGAATGATGCAATAAGTGGGGAGGTGGGTATGTTTAGGAAATAGAGCTGGGGCCTAGCCTTGGTTTTAGATTGCCCATGAACGTGTCATTGCTGTCCTCCTTTACTGTTACCGTAACTGAATCCCGTTATCCTATTAACCTGCACTTCCCAGTTA
The DNA here is from genome assembly GCF_035582795.1 of Mycteria americana. Taxonomy (NCBI): domain Eukaryota; kingdom Metazoa; phylum Chordata; class Aves; order Ciconiiformes; family Ciconiidae; genus Mycteria; species Mycteria americana. Next base: position 2,508,804 of record NC_134369.1, on the reverse strand, counting down.
CCAACGGGTTTTTACCCTTAATGCAATAGAAGACGTGCTTGGCTTGTGGTTGGAATTTGTACCTGTATGGCCACAATTCTTAAGAATGGAAAATATTTTACCTGAGTAGACATCCAGTCCAAATTGTTGTCATAGTAAATATCCATAGGGATATGGTTCATCTGTGAAACCCAGACAAACCAGCTGCTCTGCAGCATCCTGTGCAATCAGAGAAGAGGCCAGAATTCAGTAACAGGTAAGCAAGTCAATGATGAGCCATTCAAGTAACAGATAGCCAGACTTACAAACACATGGCTGAACACAAGCCTGGCTAATCCAGCACCTGGGAGAACTTCCAAAACCTGGAAGTTTCATACTTCCTTATGAAACTCATGATTATTTAACATGTTTTGTTATGAAACTGATGTAGCCTGTTACTCATCTTGTTTTATCTGTAGCCAAGGACCAAACTGATTAGAATCAGTAAAATGATCCAAGTGGAGAGTGTATTGTACATTCAAGCCAATGCTGCTGGATAAAGCCTTGGCATTTGCAAGCCCAGGCTAAGCTGTTTCTGTTAAATGTTCTCTTTCTCTAACCAGTAGCAGACCCAACCCCCAAAGCACTGAATGTTATGTAAAGTAAGTATTTCTCAATTTCGTCAGCACTCAGTGAAGTCTCTTTGCCGCCAGAGCCAATGAAGCAACATAAAACTTGAACTAGCAATTAAGCAGAAGAGTCTTAGTTTAACTTTATGGAATTAAAAAACTAAGCAAAAATGAGATGGTCAAGGAGAACATGGAAAGATAAGAAAGGCAGGCAGGCACAGATGGAAAGAATATGTAAAAGAAGGCTGAAGAACCTTCTAAAGAGATATCACCTGAATATAAAGTAATACGCCAGGAGACTCTTTATTTCTAATAATGATCCATAAGTAAAAAAGAATCTGACGTAGAAGGTCAGCATCCAGGCCAAGTCCTACCAAAACCAGAGACAACAAGAAAAAATCATTATAAATTATATTTGCTTAAATCTTTTTTATAAGCTTCACATTATATGTACAAGAGAACAATCTCCATTCAGCTTTTAGAGGGTTTTGCTGAATTGAATCACCTGGAGCGATCCAAGTTAACAGAAGCTAGTTCCACTTTCTTTTCACGGCTTGCTATAATAGAGATGAATCTGAGCATTCACACCTAGTAAGTAGGTTAATATATTAGCAAATGACTATGCATTCAGAAACATGAGTTGAAGACTTGTATCAAATCATTGCCCAGGACTCCACAGCGAACTAAATGCTAGACCAACGATCTCATTTTGGCTGGAAGTTGCTCTGTCCTCCTGTATGCACAACACACACAAGAGAAGGAAGAATGAAGCATTAATTCTGGCTGCCTGGCATAGGAATTAATGCCAAGTATATGCATACTGCTAACAAATCAGCGACAACAGTTCCTATAGATCCACATCCTCCCGTTCCAGACCACTAGGGTCCTTCCAATTTGTTTCCCAACCCAAAGGAGACAGTCCACTTTGTGGTTCTGCAAATGAGGCAGAGCAGTACAAGCCAAACAGCCTGTTGCTCGTTTCCAGACCTTTATCATCGGGCTGGGGAACATAATGGGTTTAGCAGAAAGTACGCAGAGCCACTGAAAACACTGCACCAAACTGACTGTCATATTAGGCTCAACTGAATGGCATAGAGTGTCACACAGCAGGGACTGAGCTCCGGACAGAAGCTGGCTCCATGTTCAGAAGAAAGGTTGAAGGCCCACAACCGCCCCCTTCTTGGTTGCACAAGTAGCAATACTCACCGCCCAATACCTTTTTGTATATGCAATGTAAAATGTGTGGCAGTGGAAGTAGGTGGGAAACAGGAGCGGAGGAAGAGCTGTAAGGGAGAATGCATTATCACTGGTAATGTCATGGACTGAATGACAGATAATCAAACTGGAAGCAAAGGATCCCTGAACAGCTGCTCGATATGGAGAATATTGTGAGAAGTTTTAGGGCTGCAGAATTTTCTGGATGATATCGATATGCATCAACACAGACAAACAGTAAGCAATCTGGCAGCCTGCTGACCTCAAGAGGTAAAACAAAGGCAAGACAAGAAGCTCTCAAGCTTGATGGAGGACAGTTCCTACTCTTCAGCATGACAGCCTGCTACTGCTTATGTCACCTGTCAACGCAGGTAGTATTGCCTTCCATTTCTTCATGGAGAGCTACAACCACAGCTTCTTTTAGAAAAGAGTGAAAAGAAAAAGGGGTGTGGAGAATCCTGAAAGATAAGGAGGACAAGACCCCAGAAACTTAATCCTTTTGAGTACCGCAGTAACCACTCTGCAAGAAAGCAACTGACTGACACTGGTTAGGATGCTATATGGGGCTCTGAGCAACCTAATCTAGTTGAAGATGTCCCTGCTTATTGCAGGGGGGTTTGACTAGATGACCTTTGGAGGTCCCTTCCAACCCAAACCACTCTACGATTCCACGATTAGTGCCTACGTTTCTAGGTCTGTCCATTAATCTGATAGTGCCTACAAACCTGAGATTTCATTTTAGGCTTCTAACTGAGGAACAGCCACAGAGTAGTATTTCGGGAAGTGGCTTCCACAGCCCCAAAGCTTATCTGGCTCCCCATTCAGTTGTTCAAAGCAGGGGAACAACAGGAATACATATGAAATCCCTTGCCTACCAGGGATTTTGGGTTGCAAGAACTCAAACTCAACCTTCCAAATGGACATCTCACTTGTACTTAAAAAAAAAAAACCAACAAAACAACACAACAGAAAACCTCACAGACTATTATTTAAATTTGAATACTACTGAAAGATGTGGTATGACATTGTAACTCAGAGCCGCTGTGGAGGATGTGGAAGATCTGGGATAGGATCACCTTCCTTAACTAGGCATCTCAGAGTTGCATATCTGAGATACGTACGTCTGAACTAACCCTACTAGTTCTGTCTAGCCACTTGAGAGAACAGCCAGTGCTGGAGTCCAGTTCCTGCCATCTTCAGAGGTCAAGGGAAAAAAATAGGTCAAATGAATCCCACCTTCAAAGTGCCCATTTATGCTGGGTTTTAGAGTTCACATCCATACCGTCCACTTTTCAGGCAAGCATCCTAAGCGGCAGACTTCAGACTATTCTGGAGAAATGCAAGAGGTGATATCTCTTTGTCCCATGTTGAAATTGTGCTGCTTTGCAAAATGAGTAAAACTTCACTAAGATGGCAAGAAGAGGGCAGGAGTGAGCCTAGAAATCACAGCAGTTTCTCCCCTGACAGTGGAGAAATTCTGAAGTTTTCCTCTGCTTTTTTTATGCACTTTATTAGCCATATATTGTACAGCTCACACAAACAGTCCCTGGAGCCCTCATCTCACTCTCCCCAATAACTTCCTTGATTAGCAAATTAGGAGTCTTTCTCCTTTTCTCTGTCCAAATAGATGTAGACTTATTTTTGCAAAGCAGTGCAGTTTTAAGACGACCTGGGATAAGCCTACCCACTACTTTTTCTGCCCTGGAACAAACTTAAGCCATTTGGTTAGAAATTCTGAAACAAAATTAATGTGTTTCAAGTCACGAAGGGCACAGAAACCTGATCTCACATAGGATCATATGATAATTCAGGCTGGAAAGGACCTCAGGATCTCGGAGCAGCATCAGCTGTGAGGTCAGACCAGGTTACTTGGGGTTTTATTCAGTCAGGTCTTCAACTCCTCCAAAAATTAAATGTAAACTGATTATTATGTTCTTTCACGCAGGCACCTTAGTTCTGCTCAAGTCCTACAGGTCAAAAGTAAGATCTACAAGCCCTATTAGTACCCCTCATGGTATTGCAGGAGAACGGAGATACTCACTGATGAAGAAGTATTTGTGTTGGTGATTGTATGGCATGTATTTTTTCTTTTTGATCCCAAGCTGTGAAAAGAAACAGCAAAAAAAAAAACCTGAGTGGAAACTAAGCCATTTGCGCAGGTAACTTGCTGCTTTCCCTTCTTTCTTCCCCAGAGGCACTCTTCTTGCACACTTCCCACAGCCCTCATTCCTACTGTCTCCCTCTTGTGTACCTGTCCTATTAGTTTACATACATAATACGCCTTTTCTATAAATCCTCATTCCATTAATGTAAGGCTTTAATGCCTTACAGCTTTGTAAAATCCTTCAGAGATAAACTGTTAAGCAAGCATGAGATTTTTCTCCAGTAGGGGAAAATAAATTAAACAAGTGATTGCTGAAAAGTAGTTCTAGATATAGTTATGACAAGCCAAAAGAGAGGTAACAGCCCGTAAGAAAAACCTATGTTGATACATGGTAGGAAGGAAACTGCTGTCACAGATACCACCATTGTCTGGGTTGGCATGGAATGATGTAGTAAAAACTATACCAGAACATTTCATCCATTAAAAGATGGTGTGTTATGACAAAAATAATTTCGAGGGTGGATAGAGGTGAATTTTAACTATTGAATTTCCCTGGTTTGGTGTTCTTACCACATTCATAATTCAATTGGTGAAATATTAGATATTTCAAGGCTAAGTTATATTATCGGTCAAAAATAGTCATATGTATTTTCTCTGCCCCCCCCCCCCCCCCCTTCTTCTCTGATTCTGTACACTTCAATGACAGTTTCATGATGGAAAAGGTCTTCCAAGGAGAAGAAATATTTCACTGCTGTAGCTACACTGACAAGATCTCAAGAATTGATGAAGTTGTACAATAAAAGGGGTTCAGCATTGTCTTAGGGTGTTGCTCCTGGAAGTGGCCTAGCAGTACAAGCTGAGAACATCCTGTGTGGTCAAATGACTTGTGCCCACTAGAGGGACCTGCCAACAACCAGTCCTACAGAGCTCCAGGAACAGCAAGGCTTCTACCTTCTCCTAGAAGTCATAGACATGCCAAAGCCACCTGTATCTCTGAGCCTCAGACATTAATATTAAAGTAATAATCCCAGGCCAACTGCAGACATGCTTTATATTAATGTTTACAAGTTATCTAATAATCATTAACTACTGAGTCGTTCTACTAGGTCATTAAGTTGCTATGACCATTAATAGACTTTTTGCTGCTGGATTTTCCACCCTATATATGATGCACGTACATCATGTCTAATTTATTTACATCTACTTGTCAGCTGTTCAAGAAATTTTGTGCTTATGTGAACTTAATGCGAACTGTGACCTGCTTACAAAGGCTGAAGCAAGGAGACACAGATGAAAGCAATCTTTTTTCAGAAACCATCATCACATCTTAGTTTTAGATCACTATGGTACCGCATGCTTTTTGTTGACTAGGGTGTTCTTCCCAGTTCCTGGTACACGAGTGCACACGCACACACACTGACCTCCACAGAGAATTTCTTCCCCAAAGTAAACAAGAAAGGGTGCATATCAATATCAGGATCTTTCTGGAAGCAGTTGGGTTTGGCATGGTGCCGGGAGTGCAGAAGAGTCCACCATTTGGCTGATGCCCCCTGTCTCAGGGAAGAACAAAGTTTGAAAAGTACAACGCTTTCAGAGCCAGAATCTCTCCAGTTCCCCTCCTTCACGCAATGCTGAACACACTATCCTCCACAGAGTCTTCAGAACACAGACTTTTACAGGAAAGCCATCAAATCTACGAAGTTTTTCCAGCGTCAGGTACTTACAATCAAATGGCACATCACAAACTTATGCAGCAAGTGGTTCCACTTGGTATTCCTGAATACGGAAAGATGTCCTAAATCATGTTGTAACCAGGAAGCCTGGACCTGGAAGGGAAAAAAGAAAGCTTTGGGAGGGGGGGAAAGAGGAATCGAGACCAGGACACTGCCACACCCATCCTTTGCTTTGAAATAGTGAGATTTATTTCTTGGACAGTGCTCCCAAGTCAGAATCAGAAAGGAACTATGAAATCCTGATACTCTTGAGGCTTCCCCTAGAATATATCTTGCTGAAAGAATCCCAGACTAGGCTTAGTGGGAGCTCCCCACATGCAGAATTTCTTCTTTACATCTTCTGTAACCACATGTCATATAGTGGTTGTCTTCTAATGACAAAGGAGAACTATGCCAAGTAAGGAAATGGAGGACTACAAAACTGCAATAGTATTATGTGTATGAAAGGTGATGCAAGTCCATGTGTACATGCTGTGGACTTAGTTGCTTACCTGGGAAATGGTCAGCACTGCCAGAGAGACAATAAAGGGCATTAAGGATGTCCCAAAGTAGAAGAGAATGAGCCAAGCAGCAGTATCCAACAGGAGGATGTGGGCGAGGTGCAGGAAGAAGAACAGTTGATTTGGCTTCAGAAGTCCCATTTTCTCAACAGTAGCACGCAATTCACGGAAGTCTGTCACCAGCATTTTCTGTGGGAAGCACCAGTGTTACATGTTCCCTGTTTCTAGAGCGTAGCACTGCAGCCTCAAAAGGCAAGGACCACTTTAATGGAGGAAAGAAAGAGCAAAGGATCTGGCCAAATGGGGAAGAGCTGAGCTTGCACACGAGTAAACTTCATCGTTGCTTTCCTACAGCTTCTCTGTGTCTTTGCCTGACAGGGTACACAGAGCAGAGGAGCAAGCACAGCCATCACAGAGCACAATGTCCGTACCCTCAACCCCTAAAACTGTATCTTTGGTGCTGCTTCCATCATCTTCTTGGCAGGTAGCACAGGGCTCAGATGGAAGTTGTGTCTAGTGGAAGGTGTACTGTATGTGCATGAACATAGCATGCCATCTTGTGGTAGGCCTTTGGGATGAAATTATTCCTCTTCTGCCAGTTCCAATAGATCGATATATGTTTTCACTTTACCCTTCCCAAGATCAACAGGGGAGGGTTAAATGCCTGCATGAAAATGGCACCTACAGCCCAGCTGGCCTCAGGCTGGTGGGCACTGAGGAAGGATGGAAGAAGAAATGAGCACAGCACAGGTGCTAGAACAACCCACCTTTGTCTTTGCCAGCTCTGCAGATGCCTCCCAAGCCTGATTCCTGTCTCCATGCAACCCGACCCACAAAGGAGCTTGCCAGCCTACTTTCCCAATCATTCTGGGGAAATGGAGTTTGCATGGACCAAGGCACATGCAGGCTCTGGTGCAGGCCAGCTGTGGAATCGAGAAATAGGCAAAGCATGGCCACAGACGGGTAAGAGGGTTCATGAGGTTCCCACCTACCTAGGAAGTGTGGCCAGGCCATTCTGGCACAGCCAGACTGCTCTGAATTGTGTTTCTAATGTCTGAGTTACATGGGGCCGTGTATCATTGTCCTGGTTTCGGCTGGGACAGAGTTAATGTTCTTCCTAGTAGCTGGTATAGCGCTGTGTTTTGGATTTTAGGATGAGAATAATGTTGATAACACCCTGATGTTTTGGCTGTTGCTAAGCAGTGTTTACAGTCAAAGACTTTTTCAGCTTCCCATGCTCTGCCAGGTGCACAAGAAAATGGGAAGGGGCACAGCCAGGGCAGTTGATCCAAACTGGCCCAAGGGCTATTCCATACCATATGACGTCATGCCCAGTATATAAACTGGGGGAGTTGGCCGGGGGGTAGCGGTCGCTGCTCGGGAACTGGCTGGGCATCGGTCAGCGGGTGGTAAGCGGTTGTATCACTATTTTTTTCCCTCCCTTGGGTTTTGTTCCTCTCTCTCTCTTGTTGTTTTCCTTCTCATTACAATTCATTATTATTATTACTATTATTTTGTTCCAATCATTAAACTCTTCTTATCTCAATCGACGAGTTTTCTTCCTTTTGCTCTTCCGATTCTCTCCCCCATCCCACCGGGGGGGAGCGAGCGAGCGGCTGCGTGGGGCTTAGTTGCCGGCTGGGGCTAACCCACGACAATCAGCATGCAGTGTGGGACTATGCAAAGGAAAAGTCAGGGCAGGCTAGAAAGAATGGGGAAAACAGTCTTGGACAGCGGGAAGCAATGAGGACCATACAGCCCAGGGAATATTTGTACCCCAAGACCGCTCCTGTTTTGTGGTCTGTGCCCCTCTCATGAGGTTTTCTTTGACATACCAGATTGGCACTGTGAGAGTAACATCGACGGTGCTTCTGTGAACGGTCATTCTGTGAATGACCTTGAGACTGCTACAAGGCGGCTGTCCAAAAGGGCAATGCCAATACAGCCTGCGAAACTTAACTCAAGGCTAAAACACTCTACCTGCAGTCTCTCCCTACAGATACCTGCAACAGGAGGGAGTACAGTCTGAACATTTACTATCAGCTGGAAAGAATTACTTCATTTTTGGTTAGCTCTTTCTCAAAGCAAGGTGAAAGAAGAAAAGGTGATAGCTGTGATATATTCATGAGAGCAAACCAAGGCTCTGCTATTTATGTAGAGTTGCTGTGATAAGAAAAATTTATTTTCAGGAATCTCCTACTCAACCACATAATGTGGATTTAGACTAATATTCATGTATTGTTTCTAAGTAGTAGCCCAAAAAATTTTGAAGAACCTGGATCCCATTGTTCCAGGAGCTACACTGACGCAGAAGAACAAAGTCTAATCTCAGAATATTTCCCTTTAATGCACCTTTGATCTGATTTACGAGGATAGACTTACATTTTTAGTGGGCTCAATACTGGGTTGATCTGGTGCCAGCTCCCCAATCTGCAGTGACTTCAAGTACTTGCTCACCAGTACCTTGTCAACATGGAATGCTACAAAGGCATCCTGCAAATGCACAAGAGTAAAGGAAGAGGTAAGAAAAGCAAATTCTCTGTTACTAACCTCAATCTGCTGTGCACAGCAAGACATTCACTATGGAGGAACCACAATAGCAAAGACAGCTGGTTTACCTTTCTATCTCCTCAAGCTTTTATTGACCTTTTTCTTCTCATATTTGTCCTATGCTCTTAAATGAGATCTTATTTCAGCTGGCAAACGGAAGAGGTCTGACTTCCACTACTGCAATTACTACAGGTATGCAAGCTCCATAATACAAAATTGAATGAATCTCCATCGTATGCCTAAAGCAGAGTCTAGTTCCCTTGCCTTTCTCCTTCCTCCTCTTCTCAACCCCAATATTAGTGACTTTTCCATCTTCCTGGACATCCAGGTGCCCAAAAGACCTTTCTTAACAGCAGACCAGAATCTTCTTTGTTGTGCAATTTGTCAAAAGAGAAAATTGCCCTTTAAATCTGACCACTTAAAAGAAAAATGTGGTTCCTTTTATTCACTGGGTAGAGAACTCCACTCCAAAATTAACTAAGACAGGAAGCATTTCATCAAGGACCAAGTGATAGCAGAGAAATTTCTATTTTTCTGTAGTACTTGGAAATATTCAGAAGGAAATGAATGCAAGGACACAATTCATAAGCACAGGCCTGGTGTTACTGATCTCTCAAAGATATGAGCATGAAAAAGCAATGGTGTGATAGCTTCTAGGCAGGGCTGGGGACAGAAGGGACAGGATGCAGAAAAGCAGAGGAGGAGACAACTGCATTGACAGAGCATGAAGGGGGCAGTTGGAGCCCTGAAGCACAGCTGAGACTGAGCCGAGCATTCAGTCTGTAGGAAAGGAACTTCCCCTGAACATTCTCCAACCACGGAAAATTGCTTTTGTACATCCGTGCCTTCAACTTATTGACCTGCTTGCATGCCTCCTTTTGCGCCACCTTTCATCCGATTCAGTTTAGTCATCCTAAACAGACCGGAATCAGTTCTTTAGTGCATTCCAGCCCCAGAGTTCTTCTGGGCAAATGTTTATTAAGAACGGTTGTGTGACAAAATTAAGTTGTTTAGCTAATCTCTTTGAGCAAACTGCTGCAGAATTTCTGTCCTCTACTCCAAAATGACAAAGGTTTGGGCAACGGCATGACTAACACTGAGGCATATAAGGAACATACAGTGGGTTTAGATACCGTGCGCATAATTGCTATTGCTGATGAATCAAAAAATCAGCAAGCAGTTTCTCCGCAAAATAATTCACACTGTCTCATGAAACTGCTCTTGGTAATGAAGAGGAGTTTCTTACTTCACCCACAATGTCCTGGATATATTCCCACTGCAACTCAGTGTGGACATAACCAAGTTTGCTCTAAACAAGATAGTTCACACATCATCAGGCTACATAGGAGAGCACAGAAGACCACACACACTAATTTACCCTGCTTCTGTTAGAGGCTGACTAGTGCCAGCATGGCTTTCGCTGTACTGTATTACACGAGCCTATAGCAAATATTCCACCTTTTATTTCTTCGACGGGTTTTGCAGAGGCCAAGATGCACAGCTTGCAAGTGTGCAGAGTTCAAGCAGGGCAAGATACTCCAGAATCACGTGTATCAATTTGCCTTGGAATAAATACATAATTCTGAATATTGTGCCTTGTCAGAAGTGATGATGCTGTTGTTATCCAAAAGCGCCTAGTTGATGAAGATCTATGTGTTCTTCAGCATCTCTGGAGCAAAGGAAAAACTGTTCCTCTTAATTTCACTTGCAGCCCTTGAGCTGGAGTTTTATCATATATGCTTAACAAGAGAGAGGGGAAAATAAGCAGGCATTTTTCCTTTATGGTGCACAGCTTATTTAATGTGCTTCACACTTGGGTGTGAAGACAGTTGAGCTGGTGTCACACAAAACTGGCTGAAGTCTTGCAGGGCTTAATGATCTGGACATGGAACCAACCTATAAGAACCAGCTCAGATCCCAGAAACAAAACATCTGTGTTTTCCAGGTTCATCCATTGTCTGGGGTATTCCAGCATCCTAAAATGAAAGAAACCTGACAGTACTAACTAGAGCAAAAGAATGATGGAAAATATTGAATGCAAAGTGTAGCTAATACGGAATTTGAAATTTAAACTTAGTGGACTGAAAACTCTGTTTATTTCCATGAGCCTCAAATATCCCTTATATATGGAAGATCAGGGAACTATTTGTCTTGGGGTTTTTTCTTTCAAAATACACAGCAAGGAAGCAATCACATTTGTCACATCTTTGTATAGATGTTAATTTACCATTATTTTTCACCCTTCCTGCATCTACCAGGAGGCAAGAACTCCAGGGAATTTGCTGAACGTTTTGGTGTGGGTTTTACCCCAGGTTTCCATGACATTACAATAGCAGTCAGACAAGGAAACATGATGAGCAGAAGCCTTTTTGCCCACACACTAACTCGCCGGCAGCTGGACACTTGTTAACCGGCCGATCCTTTCCATTTTGTTCATCTCAAGGGTCAGAAGGACCATATGCAACAACCACAGAAACTTTTCTGGAAGACTGCGTGGGAAAGCCTGCTGTCTTTGCTTTCCCTCCAAGCTATGCCGGGTGGCATTTAGGAGGGATACCTTTCCTAAAAGTATGTTTCTGGAAGCAGCTACTGTCGTTGCCACAGGGCCGATGCACTACTTGTGACAGCTTCCCCACCTTACCCTGCCTGTAAGCAATCACTGCAGGTCACGTCAGGGTAGCTGCAAAAGCAAGATCAGCAGATAAGAGCAATCCTAAAGACTTTAGCTGGATAAACAGTTACAGCCTGGGTGCCCCACGGGCCAACGGCCTCTTTATTTGCCTCTTTCCATAGCATGAGGCTGGAAAGCGTGCACGTAGCAGCCACGCTCCATACCCCGACCCTGCTCCATACCCCCAAACCCACCAATTCCCCCCGAAGTCACCTCCCAAGCTCTCGCTGCACGATGCCTGCCGGGTACCGACCTCCTCTGCCCCGCATCTCAAAACCAGCCGGCAGCAAGCACCTCCCCGCCATCCCCGTCCCCCCCCTCCCCCCCGGCCCTCACCGTGGCGTCCTGCCCGGCGTGGCTGCCGATGAGACGGGCCCCTCCCGGGTGCCTCCGGCAGAAGTGGCTGATGTCGTACACCTTCCTCTCGATCACCAGCCAGCGCTCCTGCGGCGGCGGGCCCCGGCCGCTGCGCTGCCCGATCTCCTCCCAGGTGAAGAGCCGCAGCGCCCGGCCCGCCGCGGGGTCGGGGTCCCGGTCCCCATCCCCATCCCCATCCCGCTCTTCACGCACCTCCCCGGCACCCCGCAGCGGTGCCGCCATCTATCTATCTATCGATCTTCCCTCCCTCCCGCTCCGCCGGCCCCAGCACCCCGCTCCCGCCATGGCATATGAGGGGGACCCGCCCCGCAGCCCCGGCCCGCCCCGCAGCCCCGGCCCGCCGCCCTCCTCCTTTGCCCGGCCCCGGGGAGGTCGGCAGGGCGGCTGCGGGCCCGCGGTGCTGGGCTGCAGGCAGAGCTCCCACACAAGCTCCAGCTGCTCTGGGTTCCCCCCCAAAAAACCCTGCTGCATCACTATCCCAGCTCTGGCAGCCGCAGTGGATCCAAGCACGCAAAGCGCAGCAGTAACCACAGGTAAAGGCTATCTGACCACTTAGGGGTTTTTTCTCAGCTACCTCATTTTGGTCCCAGGACAGGCTTACTGGGCTCTGGCAGTCACTTCCCTTCGCATACACCTCCGATTAACCTGTTGTTAACCAGAAAAACAATATCACTCTGCAGCTTAGTTTAGATGTTACAGTCCATGAACCTCTTTGGAAGAAACACGAGTTATGCACGTTCTTATGCCCAATTTAAAAAGAAAAAAACGAACCATGCCAACCTCTTAAAGAACTCAGTGTTATATTTAGAACCTGATTTTTGTACTTCTGTACTTGCAGTTCTCCAGCACGCACAGCAAGAACGGAGCAGGGAGGAGTCGTCTTCCGCAACGCCCTTTACAGTAATAATCCTCTTCTCAGAGCTCTGCGCTTGATGCTTCTCTTACCGTGGATAAGCCTGGGATGCCACACACAAAATGTTATACCAGGTTCTGATGGTAGGTTGTGAAATTGGTTTTGATTCCTCTTCCCCTGCCCCCTTCTTGTTTGTAAAATTATTAAGTAAACTATTGACCTGGGGACTCCAGGAAATCAGTATTAACTGCAAAACAACACTCGGTTCAGCTTTTCCTGTCTTTCTAAACAGTCATAGCATTCACATAATTGTCTCTTTTCAAAACAGACCACAACGTCTTGAAAATACTATAAAACTGTGACTGAGTCAACGATTTCTTTATTCCATAGAAAAACACATGTAAAGCCCACATCAACATCAACCCAGATGGAGGAGCACACAATTAGGAGAGAGTTTTCAATGCATGTGATCAAAGCTGAAATTAATTTGTCTGAGTTACTATCTTTTGATGATTTGCAGTATTTCATTTGAATTAATTCCTACACATTTGTAACATTTCTCACACATCTACTTGCCTTTTTTTTCCTCAGTGTTCATTTGCTTTTGAGGCTGCTTGGGCTAGTAAAGTTCTCACTTGATGATAATTCTGCAGTCTATATTTCAAGTTAGAAATGCTGATCCAAAGAACCATGAGAAATCTCATATAGGTATCACAGTTAAGTTGTTGAAATAGTGTTTATGGCTCTTCCCTTTATAAGAAGGTGTGAAAAGACTAAAGCTGATTTCTTAGCCCAGCTCCCAGTGACAGCCAGTGCAATAAGATGCCTTAAAAAGAAGTTTAATAGTCATTATCACCGATCTGTTTCTTTGCTTCTCCCCTGTCATAGCAGGCAGTCAGAAAGCATCTTTTCCTTCTCGTTCCTGGGCTTTGCCATACCTTAGGCTCACGTTTGGTTCTTTTTTACAGAATATGCTTTTATAGCTTTTGAGATAAGCCATCTCCAGTGCACCAGTACACACCTTCAGGAGTACAGCAGAACTTGTTCCTTTTAGCTTCCTTCCTACACTGAATACCCGACATTGAATATTCAGCAGAAAAGGAGGAAGACCCTTTGGTCTCCTCCACTTGGAGGAGGTCCCCCCTTGTCCTATGTTCGTACCTCCTTAACTGCTTTTTCTGACCTTAAAATCCTGCATGAAGTTAAATAGCTTCAACAACATCACTGAGAGATTTCCTTTTCATCTTTTTCTCCACCTTTCTGAGGCTACTCAGATGGCCAGGGCAATCTAGCAATACACCAGAGAAATAAGTTCAAATCCCCTTGATATTTTACCTTTTCAGTGAATCACAGGTTGCTGAGTAAAATATAAAATTACCTTCTTTTCCTATCATCTTTGATGTAAAGCTGCAGCTACCACTGGATCAGTAAGAGAGGCAGAGAATATGCATAAAATATTCTGCATAGAATTTGCATAGAATATGCATGAAAAATGAATCCCAAGCATGCTGATCCATATTCCCCTCCAGTTCAAAACATTGCAAATGTTGTTGCTTCCTGGGACTACTTGATGACCATGAACTCTCCCTTTTCTGCTATGCATTGAAGATGATGTTTTAGGGAAGAGATCCCCAGTGGCATGTAGCACTGTAGTAATCCGAACGCTTCCTCTAGAGCCACACAGCAGAGCCACATTGTCGGAGCAATAACAACACCGGCAAGGACCTTTAGTAAATCTTCAGAAATTCTTCATTGCACGTTGTTCATGGTCCTAAACACTGGTCTAGAAACAACTCAGGTGAGCAAGGCTCTGATAAATAGTGGTTTAGTGGAGCAGCTGATGTGGCACAGAGCTGATGCTAACCATATTCTTTCCAGATGTTCCCCATTATTTGGGTGTGCTCCACTAGTTAACTAGCACTGTGTTGAGAGGTCCTCTTGATAATGACACAGCAAAGGTGGATTCTCTTTGTGCTAATTTGCAGAAATTTCTGAAAGATTAAATAATATAACCCAGTGGAGATCAGTAAAGAGACAAAGAATGGGTGAAAAAGCTGGCAGTTCAGAGGAAAAAACCCACTGTATTCTGACTGAAAGATTTCTTATGCTCATGGCTAGTAACTTGCTGCTGCACACCACTCAAGACGGTCACATAAACAATTGTGCTACGGCTGCCGGGTTTGCATGGGATACCTATGCTGGAACACAGCTATAAGGTTTTACAGTCTGAATGGAAAGGTGACATTGACAGAATTGTATCCTCAAATCTTCATATGGTGTAACATCTTCTTTCATAATAACAGATCTTATCTACTGCCCCCCAAAAAGCACCAGTGTATGACTCAAGATTTGCAACACAGACTTGCTGAATAGAAAGAGTGATATAATCTCTTTTCTGTCATGCCGTGTTACACCCTTTTGGGCTAGTACAGCTGATTATGCCCCGTTTTGGTGATGACTGCACCCACAGTGATGGGGTGGATGCCTTAACCCCTTGAAGAAATTACGGAAACATATGGAAGCATTCTCCCACCAACATTTCCTCACTTTTAACAACTTAAACTCTTAAGAAAACCTTGCATTATTCCCATTTACCTCATTCCAGCTTGCTTTTCAAAGCACCAGATCACCATACTTCTATCTAAATCAGACCAGAAGTTCCCTGTCACAAATTCAGTGCTGAAGAGGCACTAAATATGTGGCTCTGCATGTCTGAACAAGGCAGGTAAGAATGTCAAGAAGACGGAGAAGCTTCCCAGAGCCGTGGCAACTCAAAAGTCATTTGAGCCAAGCTATGAATACTATGTCACAAGAACAGGGAAGAGAAGAACTTGAACAAAATATACAAAGAATGGATATTCTTTGTGGCATGGTGGTTTGTGGGAGCTACCTGTTGCAAGTGGGGAAGGATAGCTCATTCAGTACCCAAACAGTCTAACTTAATTTTTCAAGTGTCTTTCCAACTCAGACAACACGGCGAAGGAACCAGGCATTCACCTAACACCCTGCTTCCTGGGGTACGTTAACATGGAATAACTTCTAGTACCGTTATTAGGATAAATGGAAGATAAGCTGAGAAAGACGCTGGGTACAAAAGTTATGGAAATGTCAGTACTCACATGCTTAAAGTTGCTGCATAATAGAAGAGATTTTGTAACATTAATGAGGAAGGCATTTCTCTTATCAGCCCTGTTTCTCACACCTCAAACTTTCCAATGCGTGGCAGCAATTACCTTGCTACTACAACAGGGGACAGAAAGGGAAGACACAATAAAGAATCATATACCACCTCTACTCAAACCTACACATAAAACGGAGTGCATGAGCACTTACTCCAACAGGGAGCATTACTCTCTTATTAGAACAAGAAGTAGGAAATTCAGCAACTGAAAGCTTTATCAGTCTACATAACTTTCCCTCGTGTTATCCTGTTCAGTTTAGAGAGTAGCTGTTCTACAAACTCAAACACCTGAAAATCAGGAAACAGTTAAAGTATTTCAAACTCAGTCATGTGAAGAATTGAAAACAGAGTTAAATTACGCCCAGATCTTTACATTATTTGAATGATGTCTTAATCTACCAGTCCCTCTCTTTCTCCCTCTCCCCCTACCTAGACAGACACTCTTACTTCATTTTAGAATTGCAGTGAACAGAATTTGTCTACGTTTTCCCTACAAGGCCAAATATTTAGGTCTAGATTCATCATACCTAACTTTAAGTGTCTAACTTCAGTTAACTGCCTATGTTAAGAGGCCAGTTAGACCGTCCCTGGCCAGTGCAACGAGATAGACACTTTGCGCGGATGATTTGATTTTATGTGGCCATAGCTTACCCCATACAGATTACTACCCTGTCTCAAAATTTGGATCCTTTTAGTCTCTTGGCCAGGATCCTGTCACTACACCTTCACCTTCCCACCATCAAATGCACAGATCAAACAAGAACTGCCTTACTCCTGGAAATCTCCACAGCAAGAGGATCCCTATTTCCTGCTACTTGATATAATCTATGCAAACCAGCACAGATATGAATTATGGCTGAGTGTTTGAAAGTGTACATGTAACGCTGTCCTCTGTACGCAAAAGGGTCAGAGGGAGGCTCAAATCCCATAGAAAGTCTTGGCTCTTCCAGATAATCCTGTATCACAGCATTGCTAAACTGACCTTTCACCATCCAGTTCATTAAATGCTTACCTGTTAGGTGTACCTGGAATATTCTCAGCTGATTTCCACTTCACACTGCCAGTCTGTGGGGGAGAGAGGGATTAATATTGCATACTTCTTAATTTCTTAGTCCCTGGTTTTCAGAAATATGTCGTAACCGTAATTACTTCCTTTCCTAATCTTCAGAGGGTGATATTCTGATGAAGATAATATTTGGAAAAGGCCAAAGAAACAGCCTAGCAACTCTAAATAAGTTTTAACAAAAGCAACAAAAGACATTGGAATTATGAAAGGAAAGGAACAAAACCACTCTCAAATTATATGGTGTAGAATGTGAAATGTGGTTCTCACTGGTGATGGAAATTCAGCAGAGAGACTTCGTAAGGGTAGTAATTATGTTGCCATCACACCGGTGGCAAGGATGGGGAGTGCAGCAAAACCTGGAATGACTCAGGTTCTTCAAGCAAATCTGGAGAGAAACTTGTGACAGTGTCCCTAGTAACTACACATATCCTCCTGGAAAGGAAGACGAAGAGAGGGGCATTCTTTATGTATATGCCACTGCACCGCCTCTTTTTCCTATACAGGACAGAAACTGAATTCCAAGAGATGAAGCAGCACAATGCTAAGTAAGCCAGCAATAATTTCCTGCACATGGAACTTGTAGACTGTGTCCACACTCTGCATAGACTCACAGATATCATTTGTAGAAAGCTTTTGTCTATGTTAGTATTTGGAGAAAACTGGTTATTACAGCTTGCCTCATAAGATAAAGATCCACCCAGCGTTCCCTTCTGAGGTATGTCAACAGGTACAGACAAGTCACATCAAACAGTAGGTGAAAACACATTGCACAACACTATAAACTATCTTCCTGAGAAGTTGCTTCTATAACAATATGGGCATAATGTGCTTCTTTCTCTAGATCTCATGACAGTACTTCTTCTCTTGAAGCACTACATCAGTGAGAGCAAACGTAGTATTTCTTCGCACCTACTAGGCTCCTACAAAAATCATATTGTTCTACAACGTGTAAATACATATATATGAATTACAGTTGTATTGGTTCTTGACTTTTCATTTGGAGAAAAATACTGGAACCATCACCTTCAAATATGCTAGGTTGTTTTCGCTTCCCATCATACGATCAACATGGCATTTCTCTGATCTACCAAGTAGCCCTCCCTCTTTAGTTTTGAATTAGTCTTTCTGTGGAATGGGCAACCAACAGTTTGCACAATCATCTAGGAGAGATTTCCCCAGTCTTGGCCAAGACCACTAACTTTTTTCTTTCACTACTGATAATTCCTTGACTGATATAAGTTTGGTTTTTGCTTTTTCAGAGGTGCACCACAGCATTGGCTTGTAGACATCGTTGCTCTCCCATGGCTTTCCCCCCCTTGGTGCTTGTGGGTGATTATCAGACAGTAGCACTGTCCTTCTCAAGACATCATTAATGAAAACAACACTTAAGATTTTATTCCAGGATTTGGAAATTTATTGTATTCTTTCTCAGCCTTTGAATTCCCATGTGATCCCAGCCAGATCATGCTAGAATCAGAGAATATCTCAAGTTGGAAGGATCATCGAGTCCAGCTCCTCTCTGTTGACAGAGAAAAACTGAGTGCCCATGTATACATACTCTAGACACTCTAAATGAACAAGAATGAGTTCTCTTGAGTGAGGCTGAGCTTATATGGCTCTAGACTTAACTCTTTCGGGTAGTTCAGGCATTGGAAACAGTATAGCCACATGACATTTTCCTGGGCTAATATAGCCACTATGACAACACTGCACATATATTTTTTAAAAAAGGCATATTAATATTTACTTACACTAAAGGGTGCTCAGGCAATATATAGAGGATACTGACTGTGCAGACTTATATAAGTACTTCTAATTCAAGCAGCTTCCTTTGCTCTGTTTGTGACTGACTAATACAGAAACAGAATGACCTGAAAATGAAGGATGGAAAAATGTGACTACAAAATCATAACAAAAAAAGGAAAACTTAAACAGAGTAGGTAAACATAAGTATTTTTAATGCGTCTTTATTTCACTATATTGCAAGTAGGTTATTTCCTTTAACAAACTAACCTCTTTTTATCATCTACAGGTGTAAGGATTACGCTGTATGGTGGTACAGACAGAGAAAGTGCTCCATGGCATCCGTCTGTCTCAAAAGAGGATGATGTGAGCATCAGAATAGTTCAGATACAATGAATGAGTTCATTCACTTAGCTGTCTAAAAATGCGTAATCTAAATGATTTATTTCTTCTTGCTCTGTAATAATTTGAGAAAAATGGACAGAATAAATTACATCTAGAGATGGCTATCTAGAGATGTTCATTGACAAGAAAACCTAGACACTAGCTTAGACTAGATGCTTAACTTCATAAAGCTAGGCAAGATGAATCCTATTTAATGAGTCCTTCAGTGTTAGGGTTGATAATGTTCTTTTTCTAAACAGTCATTGCTGGAGGCAGCACAAATTTAAGATTTAAAGAAAACTGAAGCACTTGAGATCTACTCAGATTTTCTTTGTATTCCTTTCATTTGTTATGGACAGGGACCAGCTTACCTCTTCATCTTCTCTTTCATAAGCGAAATAACAGAGTTCTTTAAGGAATTGTTCTTTCAGCTCTTATCACCACTTTTTTTTTTTTTTTGAATGATTGAAACAAATTTCAGAAAAAGTCTGAAGAAGCATTTGAAATAGAAAATCAAACAATTAAAAAAACCTTTTGCAGAATTACTCTCTTACAATTACCAGTGTGCATTCACCATCCCTCACCTTCAGTAATGAGCCTACATGATTCTTCTTTATTCTCCCCAAGGGAGGCAGAATATTAAAATCACAGTCAAGTTATTCGATCAATCTCAACCGAGAATTGGCGCGTTGCACACTTAGAATAGTCTTACGAAATCCTAGATGCCCACTTACTCTGTGAGAACAATTCAGTCACTTTTATTTGAGGGAAATGAGGGGGAGCAAAGCAGGGCAATACAACTCATTCTGTCATTCTTTATCAAGATTAAAAGGGAGGATCTATATTTTGTAGCTGGACTGGTTCCTTGCACAACCTGTGCCTAGCACCTACTAGGTTACCTAATTGCCTTGTTTCACCTGAAGGGACTGGATCGACATTTCATCACAACTCATCCTTTCTTTTAGGATCTTCTTCCTTCTGCTTCCCCGCTAAGGGGAAAGAAGCAGAAATGGGAAGTTATTGCTGGCTCTTATGTTAGCCAAACCACACAAATCATTCTTGCTTGCCAAACAGAATTTATCAGGTTAACAGAGACTTTGGCATGCAATTGCATTTGGAAATCTAAATTTATATAGATGGCATAGGTATAGGATACGCGCCAACTTACTTCACATCCCCAGGCCCAGAAGTGCAGCTAGCTCTGGAAATTACATGGATTTACTAACTGCAAGTTCAGTGTTGTAAAACAAGGCCACAGTTCAATCAATACCATGTAAGTCACAGACAAGTCACCCGCATCTGTGCCTTTGAATATGTATAAGAATAATTAATACCTGTTGAAAGCTTCTTACACATTGATAAGGAACCATAAAAATAATTGTGTAATTACAATTCCTTTATAATAGAAGTGTAGGGGTCCAACATACGAAGAACAGAGAATATAATTCAATCAGCCAATATAAGTGGTGTTAAGTAGCTGAGCGTAGATAAGTGAATGTTGCATTGCGGTATCACCTCTAAGAGGGTTATTGTATTAGAAACATCTTCATATAGGGGCAGGAAATGGTCATATGTTGTTGCTCATGCTCAGGGACAAAACAAGCAGTTGCACATTGTTCAGTTAAGCTCAAAGTTTTCTGTGTCCTACTTACCTATAATCAAAGTTTCTTATTTTTCAAATGGAACTTTTAATTGTTTCCTCCAAAAACAATGTTTAAAGAATCTGTAAGGTTAAAATTAATAGTTCTATCTATAAACGTAATTGAAGGTAGCAAAACTGTTTTCAGCCTCTTTCTTTTTGTTTGCTTATTTCAGACTAAGATAGGAGATTTTGTGTTTACTCCTCTGGTACTGTCTTCAGCCAGTGCCAGCCATTTCGTCCCTCTCTTCCTGTTCTGCCCCCTTTTCCTTCCCTCTCTCCAGGCCGAATTATCTTCGATGCTTTTTGTGAGGCCTGAAGAGTCCAAGGATGAGGTAGACCAAGGGTACCAACCAGACAGAGGGAAATAAATAGTCTTGGGATTACTGCCTAAGGAGGACTGCACGGTCCCTGGGGTTTGTGGGCAGTTTTTAATCCACAATGCATAGTCCAGGAGGGCCAGATAATCCCTGCAGTTCAGAGAAACCAGGGAAGGCAGGTTTGGACCAGGCGACAGATGACTTAGAGCTTGTGCACAAACAGGGTATTACATTCTGAGAGGTCCAGGACAGGTACCATGGGTCAGGAAAATCTGTAGCTCTATCACAGAATCACAGAATCACACAATCGTATAGGTTGGAAAAGACCTTTAAGATCATCGAGTCCAACCGTAAACCTAACACTACCAAGCCCACCACTACACCATGTCCCTAAGCACCTCATCCAAACGGCTCTTAAATACCCCCAGGGATGGTGACTCAACCACTTCCCTGGGCAGCCTGGTCCAATGCTGGACAACCCTTTCAGTGAAGTAAAATTTCCTAATATCCAGTCTAAACCTCCCCTGGTGCAACTTGAGGCCATTTCCTCTCGTCCTATCGCTTGTTACCTGGGAGAAGAGACCGACCCCACCTCTCTACAGCCTCCTTTCAGGTAGTTGTAGAGAGCGATGAGGTCTCCCCTCAGCCTCCTTTTCTCCAGGCTGAACAACCCCAGCTCCCTCAGCCGCTCCCCATCAGCCTTGTGCTCCAGACCCTTCCCCAGCTTCGTTGCCCTTCTCTGGACACGCTCCAGCACCTCAATGTCCTTCTTGTAGTGAGGGGCCCAAAACTGAACACAGTATTTGAGGTGCAGCCTCACCAGTGGTGAGTACAGGGGCACGATCACTGCCCTACTCCTGCTGGCCACACTATTCCTGATACAAGCCAGGATGCCATTGGCTTTCTTGGCCACCTGGGCACACTGCTGGCTCAGTGCTGTCAACCAGCACCCCCAGGTCCTTCTCTGCTGGGCAGCTTCCCAGCCACTCTTCCCCAAGCCTGTAGCGTTGTGTGGGGTTGCTGTGGCCCAAGTGCAGGACCTTGCACTTGGCCTTGTTGAACCTCATCCAGCTGGCCTATCCACATGAACACACCGAAGAGCCCTTCCACAGCCTGAGTTTGCAGACATGCTGCAGGAAATATCCAGGCATGCACCGATTTCCTTCTGTAGCCTTGTTTTCACGAAGGGCACCCCAGGTGTACAGACTCAAATGAGAGTGCTGGCAAAACCCTCAAAACCCTTGATCAGAATGGTTGGCCCCCCTAGACCCTGGATGCCCACCTCTAGATCTTGGATGCCCATAGGACATGGGACCTTAGGACACGGGTTGAAATGTAAAGACAGATAGAGTCTATAAGAGCCTGAAACCTGACAATAAACCAGTCATCAGTGTATTCTTCAAAAGTTAAAAAAGTCTTTGCTTTCAAATTCAAGTTCTCTGGATGTGAAGAAAATCTTGAAATGAAGCGAGTGCGCAACTACTGCATTCCTCAGCAGTGTGAAACATTGAGGCATTTTCCCTCAATGCTAACTGTTCAGGAACTTATTTGAACCATCACAGTTACAAAAATGTATACTGCAAAAGCAATTGAGCACGTAGGACAGCATATACAGTGAGTAGAATCTATTATTAGAACCAGCAATATATGAGTTATAGCTCCTATAAGCGGTTTCATGCCTACTATGGTGAATTTTTTTATTTCATGGATGTTCTGCCAAGGCCCTTATCATAATGTTTAAATGCAAGCTGTTCTATGCACAGTTTATGCTTAGCTCTCTACCTACAGCATTAGGAACGTGGCATGGAAAGTTTGACAGGTCTCAAACAGTCATTAGAAAAAACATTCATAAATTATGACAAATACTTTTATATTTGCTTGCACAATCCCTGCATAGCTTCCATGCATCAACTGCACAGTATTTTATTTTTCTTTTCTGATGTCATCAGATCAGTTAGGTCAAGAATCTAATTATTTGATGTAGATACTCAGTTGCTCAAAGTCTACGAACCTGTCCTCACTTATGATTATTTATTCTTACCAGATTATTTCATGCTTGCTTTTTTTTGTTTACCAGATTATTTCATGCTCCTCATTTAAAGCTGACCTGTATCATTGAAAGAGGAATTGGCAAAAGGACAGGCGTTTAACTATTCCCAGTTGATTTTTACTTCAGCTTTTACAAATTACGGGTCAGCAAAGGGTAACAAAGAGAAACTGTTCATAGGAGTTTATTCAGAGTATGCATAATTTAAAACTATCTAAGCAAAACAGAAGGTTTTGGTAAAAAGCCAAAAAAAGCGTCCTTAAAAGATAAAGAAAAGTTACAACGCAGGCAGACAAAGCAGCTACGGAGGTAAGCAAAAGTACTGCCCAGACTCAAAAACGGAACTGGGAAAATTATAATGCCTGATAAGAATAAAGAACAGGTAAACAATGTGGACTTAAGGAGGTGAATTTTCATGCACATCTGACGTATCCCGTCTCCCAGTTCCTGAGATCCCTTGGACAGCTGCCATATGGAGAGAAGGGAGACCGTGAACTTCCTTGTAAATATTTGGGGAGAAACAAGATATGCATAAAAGAATCCAGTTTGTCCTCACAAATACCCTTGTTGTATGTCCCTTTTCTGTCGTCAGCAAAGGCTCATGGACTAACTGATGTTACATCCTACGTAACATGAATCAGAGTTTATAGTGAGTCCTTCACTGAATTTCAGGCACAGGACGGCAGTCCATTTCTTTTCAGTTCTACATC
The DNA here is from genome assembly GCF_035582795.1 of Mycteria americana. Taxonomy (NCBI): domain Eukaryota; kingdom Metazoa; phylum Chordata; class Aves; order Ciconiiformes; family Ciconiidae; genus Mycteria; species Mycteria americana. The sequence continues at coordinate 2,485,123 of NC_134369.1, read as the reverse complement.
CTTGGAATTGATGGCTCAAGAGCTCTCCTCTCCTCGCTGAAACCAGCTCATTGAGGCACAGACCCTAGATCTTTATTTGGATTTGTGGATTACTCTTAGATAGGTTAACTCAATGGAATGCTTTTTCCTTCTCTGTCTATAGACACCAGGTTCTAGTATGATATTTTCTTTAGGTGTACCATGATGCACCTGAAGGATTAGCCTTGGGAGGAAATTGATTGCATTTTAAAACCACATTTTCTTAGTGGTTTGCACCAGCCCAACATGATGGATATTAGTGGATAGCATGCAAGTATTGTAGTTTACTTCTCTTAATTGCTCCTAATCCTTGATTAGACAAACAGAGGCCTTGGGCTATGTCTGTGGGATACTTCTGAAAATCCAAGGGGAGTACTAATTGTTTAATCTTAGCCCTGGGCAGCTACTAGTTGCTTACGTACTGATTGCTCGCAGCTTATAAACCTAAGGAGGCAGTGATGCCAAACGCACAAATCACTCCACAATATATTGGCTGGCCCAATGCTGCAAGTGCTGTCTTTTGGACATGAAACATAAAGCTTGACAGCAGCTGGGATTATACCTGGGAGATCTGGATCTCAAAATATGACCTTCTGTATAGCAGGATTCCCCAGTGTCCTGGGACAAAAGGCTAAGGGCAACATAATTAAATTAATATGAAACTAAAGGGATTATGTCAGGGACATAAGGCAATTTCATTTCCTTTTGTAGGAGGCATACAAGGGCTTTGTGAGCTGCAGATTGAGGCAAAGGAATGAGCTTCATTAGCCTAGGCTGTTGGAGTCAGTCCCAACCACTACTAGAGTGTCAGAGAATATGACACGGAGCAAGCAAAGGAGATGCAAGACTAATCCTAGGCCATGACACCACAACCATTCTCTCCTAAACTGCCCCTAGACATAATCTAATCAGGAGAGAGCTGAAAAACTTCTGCTATTTCTAATGCCTTGGTATTTATCCCCAACACTGACCTTTGTTGTTTTCTTTTGGGATGCATTTTCAGTGGTGGTATCACCACTTGCTTTTCTATCGTGAGCCCTGCAGTTCTGGGTATTTTTCTTAACAGTTCTCCTCTCAGCAGTCACAAAAGTAAAAAACAAAAAAAAATCCTGTATTCATGAACAGAGTGGAGAGAAGAAGGGAGAAAAGGTGCCTTATGCTTACTCAGAAAAGCTTGAAACTTTGACGTCGCTGCATAAGAGGAACTTAGAAATCAGTGAGTGCTGGGAGAAGGTTTTCCTGGGGCAGGGGTAGGAGAAGGGGAAAGAATGCATTTCCTTTTAAGTTCTTAAAACATTCTTTTAATTTTTAAATAATTGGTGGTATTTGTAGGCTTAAAAAACCCCTATACTCTTAGTTTAACTCTGTAACTTGAATTTTGGGGCTTGACAATCTGATTTTAGATGTATTCTAGAAAAGGTCCATTTGTCCTGCATAAGGAAGTGGGACCCGCTTTTAATAGGAACATCCTTGGGTTTCCACAACATTCAACATCCTCAAGTTGCGCCAGGGGAGTTTTAGATTGGATATTAGGAAAAACTTCTTCACCGAAAGGGTTGTCAAGCACTGGACCAGGCTGCCCAGGGAAGTGGTTGAGTCGCCATCCCTGGGGGTATTTAAAAGATGTGTAGATGTGGCGCTTAGGGACATGGTGTAGTGGTGGACTTGGCAGTGTTAGGTAAACGGTTGGACTTGATGATCCTAAAGGTCTTTTCCAACCTAAATGATTCTATGATTCATGAGCCAGCTTGAAACAGGTTAAGAAATTACAATCTTACCACATCAGCCCTGAAAGCAAACACCTACTGCAGTCACTGTGATGTTGCCAATAGTTTTCCACAGTGGATCAGGTTTTGATGCCCTGCCAGCATCACACCTGAGGGAACCTATGGACCCAAACATGACCCAGTCCCATGTCACCTCACCCTTTACTTCCTATTCTCCTCTCCTCAACCAGGACCATGATCGAAGTACCCATGCGCAGAATCTCTATACAGAGCTTTTACAATATTCACCTTTTTTTTTTTCTTCCACTGCAGGCGCAGAGCTTACACATAGCTGTGAAAGGTGGATAGAAAATTATCATGGACCCTCAAGAATTCACACTGGTTACTCATGCCCTGAGCTACTTCTGTATTTGCTGCACTAACTCATTATCCAGACGGAGCCTTCAGGTAGGCTGCATCGCAGATATTAAAGCAATGCAATTTTACAAGGGACATTAAAACAGGGCAAGTGGGGAGTGTCCTGAGGAAGCAATGGGTCCAAAGGAGCAGCTCTCGCTGCCTTGGTTGGGCATGAGAGAAAAGGACTAGTTTCTTTGCCCTTTTCTTTCCTGTTTCGTTTGAAAAATAAATTACAGCTTGTAAGTCACAAACGTCTCTTTAAGCTTTTTAGCTTGGTTTTCCAAGAAAATGAGATTTAACAGGTGCCTACCTGTTTCTCAGCTCACTTTTCCTCCCAGCCAACAACTTTTGAACTCACTGAGACCTCTACACCATTTCAAGTTTGATTAGAATAAGCCAAGAATAAGTTCCTACAAGTTTGTATAAATTGACATCTGGTTCCAAAAGTTCGTTCAAGTATCTCCACTGAGGGCTCAGCTATTATGAGACAGATAGAAGCTAACAACCAAAAAAAAAAAAAATCTTTCAACGGGAACTTGCAGTTAAGGAAAATAAAGTTATGAGAAACTAGGCTCTGTTATTTAGACTCAAACTCCATACTCCACACACTGTGCTCTCTCTTGAGACTTCTGTCAACTTACTTTGCATGTTGGAGTAGAGTAATATCCTTGCTCGTAGATTTATTTGAATTTGAAAATACACAGAATAACTAAATATTCACCTTGGCTAGGCTGATCCTTTGTCTGTGTCTTGCTGTCTACTGCAGTTTTAGATCAAGATTTTACTGTCAGACTAAACTCCCTTCCACTTTTTGCAAGATGGATTGAAAGAAAAGGCTACTTGTATAAGAGGCCATGTAGCTATTCCTATACTCCATTTCTTGGAGAAGAGTTTCTGGAGGAGTCTTGTGCAGAAGCGAACTCAAGGACTCTGACCTGTCATCCAGACCCTGAGTCTCTCCCCCTCGGAAAATGAGGCACCATAAGGTGATAGCAAAGAACACCTTCTGTGGTTGCCAAGATAGTTTCCTCAGAGATGACGTGTCCTCCTGGACACTGGCAAACTCCTTCCAGTATCCAAACCTATGTCAAAAAAGAAGGTGCTAGAGAAACATGCCTGTTGCTTGCTCCTTTCTCCACATCATGTTGAAAAGCAGCACTAATTGCACGTGAGGTGAGAATGCTGAACCGCCTTGTTTAGGCTTGCAGGCAAGTAAGGTGTGTAGGCAAGTGCCTGCCGAGTCCTCTGGCTTATGAACAAGCCCTCACAATTTGCTGGAAAAACACGCGAGTCAAATTCATTCAAAGAACAAGATGCAGAGCAGTCAGGACACAGAGGGAAAAAACTGCAGCAAGGCACTATCATGAACTTCACACTGTGAATTTCCATGTGGACAACTGTCCTTGTACAGGTGCTCTATGGCTGCTCTAAATATACAGGTTTTGGCTTAAAGTTGTGAATTTTAAGTCCCATGTAGTCCTGGCTTCCAAATATGCTGCTATTAGCAATTAATCCACAAACAATGTTAGTGTTTTCATCTCATCTTTTCTCTCTTTTATGAGCTACTTACAAACTGGTATTTTCAAGTGGTCATAGCTAGCACCATACCCAGCATGTGGTCTACCCGCTCACCATTGTGGGGTTTGTAACTTGTCCCTTGTCCTGGGGAAAGAAATCTGTCAGTGTTTTTAATCGAAGGCTTTTAGCAAAATTCTGAAAGAATGATTTTTTTATGGCTGTCTGACAATCGTGCTTTCTAAACAAAAAATACGGAATTTGGCTTTCTGTACTCTGCATTTTCTTAGGCTGGGAATGAGAGGCTGTCCAAGATTTGTCTGTTGTTCATTTATATGAGTGTATTACAGCTATTGACTGCAAAGCTCCTTACTTCCTAAGAAGAGTGATAACAATGTGTAATTCAGAAATGATTTTTAGAAGGCTGTAGCCTGCTGTGGCTTTTACTTTTGGTTGTGCATAGGTTTGTTTATTACTGAAAGGATACCAGAGATCAGGGGTACCTGGTAAGCAAGCTGAAGCTTTGCAGGTGAATAAGGCCACTGGTCTCAAAGAATGTTGTTCCAGTCCTGCCTGGGCATAAGATTGTTCATAAAACTGCCGGAGGATGAGATTCCCTTTCATCCATGGGAGGGGGCTGCTTAAGGAGAAAAGCCCTTAACTGTTCCCGGAGCCTTTCCCTGTAATTCCTTCTATTTCCGTGCAAGTCCTTATATTTCAGCTATATTTTTAATGTTTGTTGGCTTCCTGCTCTCTCGTAAACAAGACTCTCTTGCTGAAGACAATTTGGGTTCTTTTACCCACGGAACAGTGTTTGACTGGACAGTTCCAGCTGCATAACTGTGTGCTATAAATTAATTGTTACCATCGCACCACCTTTTCATTTTCAAATGCACCTAATACAAATGGTAATAGCAGTAATCCAGGAGAAAGATATTAATTTTTTTTAATATTGTCATTACACTTCTTTGGATAACATTCCTGTGTTAAGCACACAGGACTTCAATGCAGGAGCACTGCATTGTAGTGTCGGATATTATCAGGGAAAACGGCATTCTCTCTTTGTCCTACGTGAACGATGCTGGCTAGCATTAAGAGTCTCCAAAATCACAGCTGAAGTGCTGAAAGGCCAGGGATGCTCTAGGCAATCTCTTATGAACACAGCTGTTGAGTCTCAGCAGCAAACAGGGAGGAATTCATACAAAGAAAAGGAAAAAGCGGTCCATTTCTAGGCATAACAGCAGCACAGTTACCACAAGGAGGCAAACTTGGATTATTTTTCCTAATTTTTTCCTATTTTTCTCCTTGAGAGAGGCTGTACCTCTAAACTATTCGGACTGCAAATACATTTATTCATGCGGAAATCATGCCGGGATCTTCCACCTCTTCTAGCAGTTCAACAAGTGAAGAGGTCATGGCACCAAGCCTGTCAGGATTCAAAGAGCGTCTGGACTACGCTCTTAGTCGTATGGTTTAGTTTTAGGTAGTCCTGCGAGGAGCAGGGAGTTGGACTCGTGATCCTTATGAGTCCCTTCCAATTTGAGATATTCTGTGATTCTAGGTGAAATGAGCAGGACACAAATCGGTTCAGAAGTCTGCAAACGCTTTGGAAACCTTCTTTGGCTAGCCACAGAAAGACCTAGATGGCACTCAAGGTGCAAGCTATAGCTGAAGACCAAGAGTAGTCTGTTAGGATGCAGCCAAGGTGGGCAGCTCCTCACAAGATGGAGAGCGGGAGGGCCACAGGCAGCAGGGCCACGTCAGCTGGGGCCTGTCTCACCGTACCTGAGAGGTGAGCAGGGCAGGCCTGGGATGGCAGCCAGGTTCAACCAAGTCCCAAAAGCCAGGATAAAGCTTGTGGTGATGAAGGTCAGGGGCAGTGGGGCAGTCATGGCCAGGCCCAGCTGAGTTCAGAGAGGGACTGAAGATCCAGAGCTGAGCTTACATGGGACCCTGGTCAGGGTCCCGGGTGAGGTTGGTCAGGGCCATTAAGACCTGTCAGTGTACACAAGGCCCACCTTTTCTTAGAAAAAGAATAGAAAAAGAGATGCCTTTTATGATTATGAGGTTATGAGGTTGTAGATGCCCTATCCCTGGAAACATTCCAGGTCAGGTTGGACGGGGCTCTGAGCAACCTGATCTAGTTGAAGATGTCCCTGCTCATTGCAGGGGGGTTGGTCTAGATGACCTGTAAAGGTCCCTTCCAACCCAAACCATTTTATGAGTCTATGATTCTATGATGGATAGCTAAACAACTCAAAGCTGTGTCTCCCCACTTTTCAGCCCACTCCCTTTCATACTGAAAGAAAGAAGTCCTTTACTCTCTACTAGCAGGACTGTCATTGTGCAGCAAAAGGTGCAAGATGTATTGAGCCAGAGAAAGACCAAACAAGTACAGAATACTGTAAGCCACCAATTAAAGATTTGATCCAATGACCAAGATTTGATCTAATGCAAAGACCACGATCAGTCCTGATGAGTGTATCAGTACATACTCTACCACTCAGGAGGCAAGGATGCTTCAAAGCACCAAACTGCATCCCTCTTTGTAGGTGATTTGTGGTAAGACTATGCTACTAAAATATATTCAAGCTAAATGATGTGCATACTACTCTGACCTTCTCAACCCCTCCAGCTTTCTGATCAAATTCTTGAGGCTCTCTAGCTTTTCTCTCATTAGTTGTCCCATTATCAATCAATTATAAACTCAGATGTTTCTCCCTAGTGAGTGAAGAAAGACAGAATAGTTTTCTCCAGATCTGGATCTAGTCAAACAATCATTTGAAAGCACTTCGTAAATTAAAAAAAGCTTTGATTTGTCCTCAAGCCGTAAGGGGAACTGCCGACTCCTGAATTGAGGTAAAACGCACACAGTAGCTGAGGGTTGCACTCCAAAATAAGGTAATTTCACATTGAAAACTACATCTCCATATTGTCTAGAAATAGTCTCCTCAAAGAAGGGCCGAGGAATTTACACCTGAAAATCTAAGAGAGGAGCAATCTTTCTCCCAGGCACGCGTTAAATGCTTATGTTTACAAAGAAAACGAGATCACATGGACAACTGTGTTGAAATTATTAAGCACCCTGACCTCTTTTTTCTATAACTAAGGATTGCCTTTTTGGTTTTAGAAAACGTAAAGTAGAACCTGGCATGTATTTCATCTTCATTTTGATGCATTTGCCACTGTGGGGAGCACATTGCCACGGCTACTATTTGGCTTTAGTAAGCACGTGAGCTAGACAGCACCTGGAGCAGGCAGGTTTTGCTCCCTGTTCCAGATGGGGATGACGCTAAAAGTATCAAGCAGTGACCCAAAGGACAAGTTCAGCTTGGAGATGAGTTCAGTGGAGAGTGAGTCCAAGCGATAGGGCAATGTAAATGGGAAGATCCAGTTGCCAGTAAATAGAAGGAGGTCTTACCATCTTCTCCTGGCAGTCCCACCATGCAAGCACTCGTTAAGACAAATGTAGAATTTTTGGGGGCTCAGCGCTGGGCTTATTAGGTGCCAGCTCACCAGTTAGCACCAACTTCATGTACTTTTTCATCAGCGTTAATATCACAATGAAATGTGAAAGAATGCTGGAATGCATACAGAGAAAGTAGATGATAGAAGTACCACATGGCAGGCTGAGACACAAGACAAAGATAGAGCCAGGCAAGAAGGGATTGAGCCCACTTCTCCTACTAGTCCAAACATTCGTCTTCAAAGGTGTCCAACCTGTTTCTAACTTGCCATTTTGCATTTCTTTCTCATCTCTTTTACATCTGAATCTCTCCCCTTCATATTAACAGACACATCTATATGGCCATTTGCTTTCACAATGGGTCCAGTGATGCAATAAATTTGGACTTAGTTACCTTCTCTGCCACAGTCTTCTTATAAAAATAGATGACTCATTGCACGCTCAAACGATCTAGAGGCAGATGTTGAGACTTCTAGTCACTGCTTAATTTTTCTCTTTGTCTGTAGAGCTCTTACCTTAAACCCGCTCATATTAACAAACCAAAGTCTGTAGTCTGGGCACAAAAATGAGTAACAGTCTTCTGTGATGGATGTGCCATCATCGGAAGTGTTCCAGGTCAGGTTGGATGGGGCTTTGAGCAACCTGATCTAGTGAAAGATGTCCCTGCCCATGGCAGGGGGGTTGGACTAGATGATCTTTAAAAGTCCCTTCCAACCCAAACCATTCTATGATTAGAGACAACCCGTGATTGCCTTGCCATAGATTTAAAATCCAGGCAACCTTGCCTTGTCCCCAGAGTAGCTCTACCAGTGGGAAACATGTTAAGAGGGTTTTTGTAGAGACAAGAGGACTTATATTGCTGTCAGCAGATTCAGACACCACAGCAAGAAGAACGCAAGACACACCCTGGTTCATGCAACTAGACAGTGACAACACACTCATGGAAGACAATAAAATAGGCTGTATAAACAAGGCAGCAATGTGTCAACCTTGCTTTTAATATCTGAGGTCATATTTAAAAGCTTGCTTATCAAGAGAGTATTCCTTTTCCAGGAATCTTCTGCTCCACAAGAACTGCAGTTCTGAAGAAGAAACAGCAAAAGTAACTATATTCCACAGATTTTTCCAAAGCCACACTTTCAGTAAGAGAAAAAGGGAAGGCAAGCTTTTATTCCCATGACCAGCCCCAGCCACACTGACACTGGGCAACTGGACCATGCCAAGGTAAAGTGCACTCCAGTCATCCCTGTTAGCAGGGCTAGAAGGAGGACTGGGGCTGGAGGGAATCAGGTCGGAATGGTGTTGGGGAGGCACAGAGAGAAAAGGAGGTAACAGGATCCCTGAGGTGGACACAGAAAGGTTATGACAATACAGACTTAGGGAGCATGACCGAGGGAAACAACCACTCAAGGAGAACGCTGGTGAGAAAGGAGAAACCACCCTGGCATGTAGAACGAAACCTGGGGTTTGCTCTCCTGCTGCAACAAGCAGGTGAGTGGAGAAGAACCACTTGAGTTGAATGAAGAGGGCAACATGAAAGTACTGCAATCGATGCTGATCAGGGCCTGAAAGGCATCGTAATACAAGGATAGGGAACAGGGCTCTTGTACAGCTCCCTGGAAGAGCCAAACACTTAGATTTGTTGCCATTATCTCTGTTACTCTTGGCATACTTGCAATAAATTTGCAAGAAATTAGCTGACATCTCTTCTCCTCTGCTGCACTTAAGACACTGGGTGTACTTGTGGTAAGAAATAGCAATCGACATTTATAGGGAAGGACAGCTCACACAGAAACAGTCCAACTGCCTAAATCCAGGCATTACAGTTGATATCCCACCAGTATTTATATCAAATCAACTTACAGTGGGAAGAAAGACTGGCAAAATACCAGGAGTAACAAAACTGGAGATAGTAGCCCAGACGTTATTAGCAAGAGATGAAGGTGGCGAGATAACTTACACAGATCGTACTTACAACTACGATGAATCTAGGGATATTCAGATTTTTAACTGGTAAGTGTAGCAAGGGTGCAACAGTCCATATGGGAGAAAAGGAGATGTTGGTTAAAAATAAAACATATTGCCTTTAGTCACCAAATATTTTTAAATATAAGTAGTTAAAATGAGGAACTCATGCCCATGATACAGAGAATTGAAAGGATTAAAGCAACGAAAAGGAGTTGAGATTTTTCATGAAACCAGGTCCCTCGGTTCATTGGAGAGGACACATTTTAGAGGGATGGTCAAACGGTAAATCACAGCCCAAAGAACATATTATTTGAGTCCGGGAAAAATTTCCTCAGTACTTTTTCTAGTATGTTATTACGCACTGCTAAATTTCATCTCATGCCAGAGAGCACAGAAGTCAGGATGTGCTCCCGGACTGCTGCCTTAATATCCTCTGGATAAAAAGCGCATACCACTTCTAATTAAAAGTGGCCCAACCACTCCTTTTTACCCGTTCACAAAGCCTGTCCAAACCAGAAAACAGCACTTGGAGCTTGCACTCAACATAAGTTGCAGAAGAAATCTAGCAAAGAAGGACACCTTGGGCAGGAAATACTGCAGAGTTTTAGCTACAACCAGGGAGAAGCAATGGAAAATCCCTTTTCCAACGCCATGCTGATCCCAGGCATTTACTAGTGCATTAGACAGTAAATAATTGCTGTGGGCTACTAACTTGCATACAACCCTGCTTACAAGTCTTCCTGCACAGTAAATAAAACTCACATGCGTGGCTTAGGTTTACAACCTATAGATATTGCTATAAAATGCAAACTTCTCCAACCTCATGCAGCACCTGTGAGGCTCAACTCTGGATTTGCATGCTTTCAGTCCACATACCCATCACTCCTCTTTCATCCTTCATCCAACATATGTCAGAGACCACTAAATGAAAGTGGAGGCTTTCCACGTACTTCAAAGGATTGAAAAGCAGGGGCATAAACCCAATTTCAATTGGAAGCTTTTACTATTTCATTTTATTTTATAAATCTAAAATAAATGTAGGACACAATTAATTCATCAGAATGAACATGACTTCTGCAAGTTTAAACCTGCCAGCAGGCAAATAGTGGGGACAACCAATGCAGTTGCAAAACCGCCAAAGCAACTTCATGTCAAGAAGGCTGTAAAAGAAGCTACACATATGAATTTATTTTTTTCACTATAATGCAGGCTGCCATTTCAAAGTTTTTTGTCTTGCTGGTGTCTATAGTAGCTTTTTACCATAAGTGGTAAACAAAAGATAGTAAACAATTTGTAATGTATAAGGCTGGCAAGTTAGGAATGAATAAATCATGATGGAGTGACTACATTGGTGGACAAGGGAAGAGCTACAGGTGTCATCTATCTGGACTTCTGTAAGGCCTTTGACACAGATCCCCGCAACATCCTTCTCTCTAAATTGGAGAGATACAGATTTGATGGGTGGACTACTCGATGGATGAGGAATTGGTTGGATAGTCGCATCCAGAGGGTAGGGGTCAACAGCTCAATGTCCAGATGGAGATGGGTGACAAGTGGTGTCCCTCAGGGGTCCGTACTGGGACCAGTACTGTTTAATATCTTCATCAACGACACAGAGTGGGATCGAGTGCACCCTCAGCAGCTTTGCAGACACCACCAAGCTGAGAGGTGCGGTTGACACAGATGTTTTACACTCTTTACACAATTCTACACAGTGATTGAAGGCTGAGTTTTATCTCACTGGCTGTCAGCATGTCACACCTTCTTACTGAAGGTATTTTTTTATTTAAAAGTTGGTAAGGGCAGTCAAAAGAAGTAGTGAGTTAATAAAAAGGGATTAAAAACTGTGCTGAGACCTCTCTTTCATTTTCACACACCCACAGCTTGCAACTTTCTTCACAGGGTTAAGCAGCTTACATCATCATCCCATACATTGAGCAAATTTGGTATGCTGCAATATCAAACTTTTCGCTCATGTCTGACAGCTGACATTTAAAGCTATTATAATGAGTATTTTTATGGGCAGCACATGCCTGCTTTGCTTCGCTCATTCGTGTGCATGGCTGCTGAATAAAAGCGTTTCTGATTCAGCAGGTTGGAGCTTCATAATGGTGTGTTGAAACAGTGCATCAGAAATCCCAGCGGGCCCCGACAGAAAGCAAGATACAACATTCCAAAACTGGTGGACTCTGCTCACCCTGACATAACAGGAATAATACAGGGAATCTTAGTTTGAAATCACTTTTTTAACGGCATAGCTCTCTATTTTTAGGTAAGCTCCTACTGTGATGTTATAGTTAAGACTGTGCATTCTCTGAATACACAGGAAGAAAAAAATCACACAGAAACAAAGTGGTGATGATTTTTTCATCTATATTTTTACTGTGGTTTTTTTCTCATGGTGTGCATAGCTCTAGCGCCCACTTTTACAAATGTTAAAAAATGAAGACAAATCCTTTTTCAGCTTCATGAGGAGCCACAGCCTGGTTCTCCACTTCTATTGCAACAGGCCAAAGTGTCGTAGGCTATTTTGTAATTCAAGAGGAATAGAAGAAGGTTAGACTAATACTTGGGACATCTAGCATGAGGGTGGGATTTCAAAGGTCCTAGTAGGTCAGTGGGAGTAGAATGAGTAATTCCCGAGAAGAGCTACTCTTTAAATCACTGCCAGCAACAGACTCAGTGGCCAGAGCTGCTATTATTTTCCTTCCCACATTAGATAAGTCACCGCGTATTCAGTCCATATATAATAATAAAATAGACTTAATCCCTATTGAATCTGTTTTTATATCTTTCTTCGGGTATCCACTTTTTGGACACGGGGCTGGCTGGAATATTGCTCTGATCTAACATGGTCTCTCTTACACCACCTCATGCCTATTTGTTCTTCTAGGTAGCCCCATAGACACGGGTAATTGAAGCTTTAACCAGTCTGTGTGACAGCGATATAAGAGGTTGTAAATGGGCAGAAATGCCTGCGTAAGCAGGCCCCAGTTACATACCGAATGGTATGCAACCGCCATGCACAGTTCTGTTCACAAAAATGGGATTATGAGTCAGAGTGAAAATTAAGGTCACATGGATTTCTGTATGCGGCAATCCTTGCAGAGTATATAGGCTTTATTTGCGTAATTAGCTTGCTCTTAATGTTCTCCATAGTGTGCTGGTATGAAACTGTGTGTATCGGCACACCATTTTTTTGGCACAGGAATTGTGCAGTGATAAACAGTTAATTCTAAAATACATAACATTTTTTACACTAGATAGTTAAGGCAGAGTGAAGCTGCTGTCACAAATGGGCGCTTTTTGAGAATCAATCGGAGCGACCCTCTGATACCACATGACGGAAGAAACAAAGTTCCTGTTGCCACTTTTCCTTACACAAGGATTCACGCATCTCATTTTTGCTCAGCTGACACTTCGCACGCATTTTTTAAGACAGCAGTTGTTGATGCTGCTATTGTCCTGTCAAGTTTGATACAGACCAGTAAATATGATCCTGTATGTGCGTATTGGGTTTGCATGGCAAG